>NC_061533.1:12800000-13400000 GCF_022379125.1 Scophthalmus maximus | reverse complement strand
GGATAATTATTAATTATATTGAATACTATGCACTGTGATGTGATGTATTGTCGAGTCGAGCTCTCTCTCTTGTCAACTAAATTCTGTAAATGCAAACAACATTATCACAACACAACAAAGGTCACATCACATTTACCTTTAGGTTTATTACACTGCTGTTTCTGACTCACTGCTCTCATGTGGTCACTGTCCCAGTGTAGTATTTATGTATTCACTCGTTGAAAAAGCTGTATATGCAATAATGTACTGCTTTTTGGTGAAAAAAAAATCTCTCCACTTTGAAATGAGGTTAGTAAAGAGAAATGGACAGAAAGGCCAGATGTTTGCTTTAGCAGCTGCGAACAGGGAAGATGCTCAAGAACATTAGAGCTGCAGGTTGTTGGGAGGTTTAATCGGAACTGACACGGTGCTGGCCTGTCTGAGAGAGGTGATGGGTTCTGACAGTATGACCACTAATGAGAGTCTGGCACTGGGCCACACCGCAGCCTTTAACAAGTCTGGATGTGTTTTTCCCTTGAGAGAAGAGCCAGACAATTAGTTTAGACTATTCTCCTGTCTGCCCAAAAGCAGCTTCCCTGACAGACATCGACAGCAATGTCAAGCAAGTTTGTGTTGCATATATAGAAGTGAATCGACTGCTGTACATTACACAGTTCTGTATATACTGTTACCATACCAGTCAATGTGATCGTAAAGGAGGGGATGTGAAACACTGTTTATTTATTCACTCAATACTAAATATTTGTTTTTGAAAAAAATAAACCACAAGTAATTGCAAATGAGCAATAAATATTTTTTATTCTAAATAACAATGCTCATATGCAGGTTGATCATATGTTTTTGTCTCATTTTGGGGATGCACTTATAAGTTCCTATGGCCTATGTAGTAAACACTTTCATACTGTCACTGTAACAATCATCGCAATCATCTGCAGTCATCTCTTAATAACATTCATAATGGTAATAAGTCATATGTGCAGTATTTAAGTGTTAAAAGCTCAGTGTTTATGTTCATTTTCTCAGTGAGCTACCCAGCTTGACGGTGTCCGTGTGGTCGGAGCTGCCAACTGGAGCGGGACTGGGGTCGAGTGCTGCCTACACAGTGTGTTTAGCTGCAGCTCTGCTCTGTGCAAGTGGAGCCATTCCCATTCCACTCAAAGAGTGGGATCACACAGCCAGGTAAATAAAACAAACCACAATTCAAACAGATCTCCGGCTTTGAAGCTATGTATACTGTCAGCACGAACAATTGTGCAAACACAGAATAATAAGGCCTGAAAAACATGCTCTAAAAGACACTTTACTAAAGACTAACAAGTGCATAAAATCACAGAGGGGATTTTACTCAGATCATGTAAATGGTCTTAATGTTTATGCAGATTTGAAGACTTTGAATCCATTATAATTCACCAGTATAAAAATGGATACATGGATGAGGGGGTCAGTTAAGCCTGTGAATTTACGATGTTGTTGATGAATGTGTCCACTGTATTGTTTTTATTCATCTCACTGAATGTTAGATTTCAATTAAAATATTTACATCACAGCTCAGTTTTGTAAACTGTGCTGTAATTTTTGAGCCCATACTTTGTGGTATTTTCATGATAGATTGCATTATCTTACAATGTGTTTATGGCAGTTTATACCTGTTTAGATTAAGGATCTTGGAAGCAAGAGAGGACTTTGCAGAAATGGAACTAACAACTACAAAATCATAACAAGCAAATATCTATTGACACAAAGACAAAATATTTTAGGACAGAAAGTGTTTTGGAAAATCAAAGCGACAAATTAAAGTCCAGGTGTTTTGCCAGTGAGATATTGTAGTACTGTATTGGGCTGTAAATCATCTGACCAGTGTTTGGTTTGGAGATAAAGTGATATTAGAGGTTTGGTCAGAGAGTCTGTTGGGCTTTAAATTTCTGTTTTTTTGAATTTTAAAACGATTGCAGGTGGTGCCAGGAGGATCTGGAGCTGATCAACAGCTGGGCGTTCCAAGGGGAAATGATCATCCACGGTAATCCTTCAGGAGTAGACAACGCTGTGGGAACGTGGGGTGAGGCCGGATTTCTTTTTCGCAAGTACATATGGTGTTATGTCTCCGTGGAGACACTACACTCTGTAATGGAATCATCAGAATATTGCACCACCACTTTTCATTATCATCTGATGATTATCTGTTTAATGATTTTGATTTCCCTTTATGTAGGTGGCATGCTGAGATTCTTGGCCGGGAAGATAATACCACTGAGCAGGTACTGACACTGATTCAAATTTTTAAATTTCATACCATATAAAGATAGTACAGAGGTGTACTGGTGTTTTATTCCAGAGATAACAAATATAGTCTGACTAAAATCAGTGCATCGGAATAATATGTCTGTATGAACTCTGTGATCTGTCTGCTCTACTTCCAGGGTGCCGTTATTAAGAATCCTCCTCACTAACACCAAAGTACCACGTAGCACCAAGGTACTTGTTGCCAAGGTGAAGGACAGGATTAACAAGGTACTAAATGGTTCCTTCCTCCCCCGTGTGTTACATGTCGACACGCAGTAATTAATATAATAGGCGACGCTTTTGCATGGCAGATACTCCAGAGTCTGGTGTTGAGTGCCTCCATAAAATATTGAAATTAAACTCTTAGCCAGCACCCCAGTGTGCTGTTGCCTTGGTGACACCAGCAGGTGTGCAGTTTTCTCAATACATAGGCCTGGATGGTGTTATGGCAGTGTTGTGATCAGGCTAGAGCACAACCAAAAGTCAAACCTGACATTTAACAATCTGTGTTTGTATAGAGCTCATCCATCACAAAGCTGTTTGCATTTTATGAACATCCAAAAATAGATTGCTTGTTTTGAATATAAGCTGCTGTGATTGCTTCAAGGAGACCTGCTGTGGGGTTGGACACAATGATTTCCTGTCCTTTTGTTTACCTGTAGTTTCCCTCTGTCCTGCCCCCTGTGCTCGACTCGGTTGATGCCATTTCCTGTACTTGTGAGAAAGTCCTCTCAGAGATGACCTCTGAGCCCATCACGGGCGAGCACTACAATATTCTAGAGGTACAACATGTTAATACTTCGTGTAAAGCATGTTACATTTCAAATATTTTGTTGAGGTGATAAAATGTAACTGTGCTTGTTGTCTGCAGAGCCCATATTCAATTCCTCCTATGAACAACAGGTATTTACAACAGATATACAAATGTCATATCATTTATAGGAGCTCATCGACATTAACCAGCACCATTTGAATGTGATGGGGGTGGGACACCCTGCCTTGGATACACTGTGCCGGGTCACGCTGACCAGAGGGCTCCACAGCAAGCTAACCGGTGCAGGGGGAGGAGGCTGTGGCATCACACTTCTGAGACCAGGTACTGTTGGTCAGTTGTTCTGCTGTGTATGTCATAACAGGGCTTTTTAAAAGTTTGTATAAAGAGTAAAGTCAAAGGAGCATACTTTATCTACTGCTGTAATTACCTCTCCAGTTTAAATGATGGATACAATGGAAACCACAATGGCATTCAGCAGAGCGCGTTCCTCAGCAAAGGCCCAACAGTCCCCTTAAATTCCGCCATGTCGCACCAAATTACACACACTCATAGATACACATGCATAGATATTATTCCCCTAAAATGCCAGATTCTTTTCATCAAGATCCATCCAAGTGAAATATTTTCTTCATGGATCCACGCCTTTGTCTAGATCCGTGCCAAAAGTGAATGGGTTCATTCTTGGCCCACGTCCCACCCTTCCACCTACTTTTCTGGAAATCTGTTCAGTAGATTTTGCATTATTCTGCTGACAAACAACAAACAAACAACAAACCAACAGGCAGATTTAATTATTGCCTCATATTGTCAAGGCTGTACTGCATCCAATGATTGCATTTGGCCTAAAATGAATTAAATCTTATGAGGGACGTTTGATGAGTCAAACTGTCAGACCCCTTGTTGACAACACATGTTCTGCTTTTCCTCCAATTTTTCCTCTCTCTTCCTTTCTGAAACAACAATTTGAGTGGCAGGAAATGATGAAACAGGCTGCACAAGAAGGCCCTTTTGTATGCGGGTATTATTGTGCAGTTGGTTATAAAGTAATTTAGTATCATCCTCCCTTTGACAATACAAACAACCAAAGAACTTGCGAGCTGAGTCTTTGTTTATGCCTGCGGCATGTAGCATACGAATTCTAACAAGTTTAAAATCCTCGAAATAGATTTTCTTTATTTGTTTTCTTCGCAGGTGTTTCCCTGCGTGTGAATTGCTGCAATTTTCAAATAGATTGTCAGTCTTTTGTCATGTTCTCAGAGTCTTTATGGTAAGACTCTTTGAGTTAAGGAGAGCAATCACTAAGTTATTTAATCATTGCGTTGAAAGCTGCTCTCACATCTGAAGAGAGCAGGTACATTTTCAATAAGACACGTGATTAGCATTAGAGTTGCTGTGCTGCTGCAGAATCTATAATTTTTAAAAATGTTTATGGACTTTATGACTAGAGAAATGAGTTTTGTGGTTAGTGATGGAGACGTTACAGGTTGACTATTTACATCTTTATGCCCTGTCCTTGAAAGCACCACTGTAACACATTTAGTCATAAAGACCTGATTCCAGTCTTAAACACTCCACAGCTTCTATCCCACTGTAATAGATATTTTGATGTGTAACTGCAGCCCATCTTCATATGACTTGTTTATTTTTTAGAAACGGACTCCTCTGTTGTCCAGAGTACAGTGCAAGACTTGACAGACTGCGGCTTTGACTGCTGGGAAACGAGTATTGGCGGGCCAGGTGTCCAGCAGCACTCTCGTTTGTCTGTTAAGGACGAAGTTCTGGATGTTTTAAACCAATACTGACACCCACCTGTGTCTGAGGCCGAACAGGAGAACACAAGGGCTGTTTGTCTGTATGTTGTCGTTACCTCAAGAAGTGAAGTGTGCTGAACTAATAAAATCGTCCGATTCAACCAAGGGACATTTCACACTGTGCAGAGCTGGACAGAGCTGCCTGGAGTATTGACTACGGATTTTAATCTCAAGTTTTTAAGTAACAACTAATGAACTGTGTGATGTGTTTTTGGGGTGAAGCTTCTTACGCAGTGTTTGCTTGTCAAATGCACAGAAGGCTAAAAGCTGGTGTATTGAGCTCTCTGTCCACTAGATGGCATCAGAGTTGCACAAATGCATTTCATGAAACAATTTTAGGCACCGTTAAATTTAATTAATGTGTAAGTGAAGCTCTGGCCGGATTAATTTCTACTTTCATCCCAATGTTTAAGTGGGGCCAAACAATTTTACTGGATTAGCTGACCATCAGCCATTAATAACTTACTCCTGATATTGTAACACACAGTGTTGTTGGGTAATGAATGAATGAATTAAAGTAATAATATATATTAGGAATTATATCACAAAAAAATACAAATGGAGAAAAAATTGTATAAAATGTTTTATTCATTTTTTGGTAATAATGGTAATGTCACCAATATTCATATATATTATTCATATGATAATACATGTATATAAATATCATCATTAACTCCAGTTCAAACATAACTTTTGTATGCTGCTGTATAATCCTGCATTACTTTTAATTTATGCTCTACATTTAACATAAATGTTGAAATATAAAAATCATGCTCAATTCAAGTCAATTCAGCCTTTTTTGAAAAAAAGTTTCTTAAATATCCTTAATAATTTGGTGAAATATTCTTAAGTGTTATGCGCTGTTAATTTCTGCCGTCAAAAGAGTAAGTGGCTTTGTTGTTGTGCTAATAGAGGACGGGGAGAAGGGGACAGCAGGAGTGTGTGGCCTCTGTGGAGCCTCTGGATTAGCACCACTATAATGTGAATCAACAACCAGCATCCTACTGTGAGTCACACATTTGTGCTGACACACACACACACACACACACACACACACGTTTTTCCCCCAATTCTCCTCCATCTAGTCCCTCATCCTCCTGAACATTACAAAATATTCTGCAAATGCTATAGAAAACAGAAAAAAAAGATCTGTTTAGAATATTCCTGATATGGGGAAAAGGTCATTGTGGCATTCAGTTCCGTTTGAATATCCATTTCATTTTCTATTTTTTAAATGTCATGAAGATTGAGTAGTACAAATCTGGCAGTGTACGTGAATAAATGACATTCGTCACCCTCCCTCCTTGTCCGCCTGGCGCCCCCTCTGTCCTCTTGAATTGTGTCATCTTTATGTCAGGGCAACCCTCCGTCAGCGCACCACACAGTTGCCCCTAACCCCTGCTGGAATTTAATTACCACTACGCTTTTCAATTGAAATGGCATTGACGAGGGGGGACAAGAGGGAGACAACAGAGCCTGTTTCATTTGAAGCCCCTCTCTTTCTTTTCCGTCTCATTCTCTCTCACTCCTTTTACCCCTGCAAGGCACAGATGGTATTTTTTTTTTTTTTATCAGTGTCAGCGCCTGCTTCTTTCTGCTCTGATGAATAGAATCTAAGGAGGCCCTGAGATTATTTCAGATAACAGGGAGTGAGGAAAGGGGGTCAAGGATAGAGGGAGAATGTCAGAATTAGAGAGATACAGTGTACTGTCCCGGGAGTAAAGACGGAGACGAACAAATACTTTAACATTTAACATTTAGGGAGTTTTGTCTGGATAGATCAATGTGAGGGAATCAAGGATGTATAATTCATTTTGTCCGGCAGGGGGAAGGAAATGGTAAATGTGAATTTGCTGAGTGGACATGCCCACTGCCGCACATTCCCTGTGGTCCGTCATTCAACTTTTGAAATGCTTGTCAGAAGCCATTAAGTTTGAATACGGAATTAGACCTGACTGACAAGATATCATGTTGCTCATGGCCACTGGTTTTACTAACAGGGGTTCGGTGCACGTATGACTTCCTACAGCGAGCGCTTTCATTTACATAGATAGGACCTCTGGATCACAGTATGTCGTTGCTTGTTATTATGGAAAATGACTTGTGTGTTGATTGTATTTCATGTCATGATATCTGTGTCTGTGGGGGATGTGGAATTGGCCACAGCAGGGAGGAGCTGTGTGACCGTCCGCTCCCAGCATTCGTATAGACACACTGGCAGAGGCAACATCATGGGCTCCTCTCTGTCCTGATGGGCTGTACGATCCTCCTGGGGGTGTTTGCCCTTTCGATAAGTGGGGGTGGTAGCTGGTGTTAGTAGCAGGGGTCCGATTGAGCCGGCAGGGCACAGGTGCTGTCAAAGAACTCTGAGGATTTTGTTTTAGGGAGAAATGTTCTATTGTTACCGTTTGTCGCAGCTCCTCATAATACACTGGTTGTTCAATGTATGTTGACTACTATTCTGTGATTGAGATCCGTGGCCACATCAGCTGCTTTTTATGCAGAAGTAACATCATCTTGTAATAGGTATTTGAACTGGGGGTCTACGTTATTGCACTAAATAACACTTAATAATAATAAAATATTTTTTGTGGCCCGAGGGGATTAAATGATCCAAAAGTCAACAAATAAATGACGATGAAGAGTTAACAGCCATAATAATGAGCTCTCAGTATTCATCCTGAGGGAAACTTAAACGTCTGGACTGAGTTTCATGACTCTCCACACAACAGTTGTTGAGACATTAGACTGAAAACAACAAATGTCAAAATCATGGTGCTTCAGTTCCAAATCGGTCCAGATACATCATCGGGTGACCATGAATGTCTGCTTTCATTAGTTGTTGAAATATCCGTTTGCAATAAAGTTATGCACAGGCTGCCCAACAGACAGACATTTGAGCCATGACGTGCCATGGTGCTTGCAAAAAATAAAATGAAAAAATTAGAGCAAGTTCTCGAAAAATAAATGCTTTTGTGAGGGGGGATTTCTTCCTGCTTTGCTTTCCTGTTAATCATCTTGTGACACCTCAGACTTATTATACAACCCCTTGTGGGGCTCCCGACTACCTAACTCCTACCCCACGGCAAAGTATTGGAACTAGAACTGGGCTTCTAGAACTGGCAGTGTACAGCCCTGCTTGAACTGTGTTATTGTAAACATCTGAACCACACGAAACCGAGCGACTCCCATCCTCGTCCCATTTTCCATCATGGATTTGTATCATGTCATCGTATTGATCCTGTAATTGATCTTGTGAAGTCGAGGGCACCTGCAACATACTCTGTCATCCCTCAGTGCCAGAAGCGCTCTTATTTAATTGCAGGCTAAGGTGCTGGTTTTTCTTGTTGCCTTTGAAAAGCCTCATTGATTTTTATACCACCCTTCATCCTTGCTGTGCTCCGTTTTAAGAGCAAATCCCTTGTGTCGAGGTTGCCCAGAATGTAAAAGTATGAAATCTGTCAGGCTTCCAGGTGCAACTCAGACACGTTAACTTAACACTGAAGTTTAAAAAGTCAGGCTTATGTTTTTTCTATTTTATTCTTATCTTTATTTAAACATATGAATGAATAGTAGAGGCTGTGTCTCAGTCTCTATATCATATGTGACTAGTTAAATGGGAGGTTGTGTTGGAAACACCCTGATGTGTGACTGGGAGGTTCAAAGTTCATCACGTCAGCTCTGTCTAAATTATTTTCAACAAAATGAAACGATCTTAGAAGAAGAATGAAAGGTGTTTCCAGTATTGTGGTTTTAAATCAGAGAAGAGTTTAATTTTATCATATTTATTGGTTTAAATAATCTGAAACCAATAATCCAAAGAGGAACGGTAATTCTTTTCATCAGGCTTTAAACTGCAGTTTAGAAACTGGCACAAAAAATATTCAGTACATTAGAACAAAAATATCCTAAGTGAAATTTGATTTGTATTAATCTGAGAAGCAGCTTATCTAACATTTATACTTTGAACTTGCTTTGAATTAGAAATAGGTTCTCATCATTTCCCTGGGATTGCAGCCAATTTATTGGATTCCGTTTTTTTTCCCCGTCAGAGGCTCGGGGAGGAGGATGATCTCAAAATGTTATCACATGACATTGTGTGATTGATGGACCATTAAAATGTCAGCCAGATGTACTTAAAACCACAGCTTTTAGGTTGATAAATCATGGCACAAATGGATACATAAAGCTGTTAGAAACAAATATTCCCATCTCGACCTATCCAGTCGGATAGTAATGGATGTTCTATCTGCTTGTCTGTCTCTCTGTATGTTTATTTCTCCCCATTTCCCCTCTCTCAGCGCATCTCCCGACCACTGCAGTCATGTTATTACAGTGGGACAGGTAGGAGTGTTCATATTTCACCGACTGAATTCACGATAACATCTAATAATCTGAAAGCATTGCAAAATTGGTATCTCGTTTGCTCATGCATTATGAATGAGTCACTGATTGCTTTTTGCATAGATTAGCAATCATTTCACAGAAATCTTTCATATAAAAATGTGCCAAGAGGGTTCTATCTCTTTTTCTGAAGAAGTGAGGTGACACATCCTGCCTCGTTTCAAGATAAGACGAATCAGGTGATACCACTTTTCCCCCGTGACCTTCTTTTCTTGCTCTCTGATTTATTTCTCTACGTACAGTTTAGTTGTGCTTGTGAGTGTAATTTTCTGCCTAATTTACACATGATTGCTCACTTAGTGAGTGTATTCTGCATCTGCACTGTTATTGTGGTTGGAACCAAATGGTTAAGTAACACTGAGTTTCTTTGGCATCATAGTAAACATTTGCAGACTCCAGAAGTGAGAAAAACAAATCTTCAAATCTTTGAGATTGTCTGCACTGCATCAGGATATCAGTGACCTCTGCTTGTCCTGACTTGTTGCCTCAGACTAACAAAACGCATCAGGGGCTGGTATGGTCTAGTGGTTAGGAAAATAGGTCCGGGCAGGGTCCCAGTGCAACGTCCCAGGTGAGGTTTACATATCACTTTTGTTTCCTGTCAGGCAAATAACCGGATTCACAGTGATCTATGTCATTGCCAAGTCACATGCATGTCTCAGAGCACTTACAGTTTGACAAACAGTGTGAACAGTGCAACTGCCATTGTTTCAATGGTGCCGAGAAAGGCATGAAGACGCATCATTTTTAAATTTAAAGGTTTTCAAACATAAAAGCTGTTTTAGAGCTTTTGTTTGATGCTTTGATGCGTATGGACTAAATTTCCGCTCTACCTTGTTGCTGATTGAATAACGAAGGGAAACTATGAGGGCGAATGAGGTGTGTATGCACGAGTGGATGCCTGCGCTGTGTCTCCCATCGTAACCCATGGCCTTTGCCCCCTCCCCCAGATGGACAGACTCTGAGCCAAGGCCCTGTGGAGGTTAGTGCCCTCTGCCTGACAGCCTGTCACTGTACTATGGTGGAGATTTTTTTTTCTGCAGGAGATGGTGTCTGATTGGGAGCAGTGTGTGAATAGCCCTGTCACACTCGATAAGCCAGCAGGACGACCTGTGACGAGGACATATGGCATGTTTGACAGGGAGAGAGGGTGCGAATCGCACTGAATGATAAAATGGTGTTTTTCCCCCTTTGGCAATGTCATGCTTTCAGGCAAGCGTGTGGACCATCGCTCACTCATGCGGCTGACTGCGGCCTCCTTGTGACATCTCCTTCAAGGTCCTGCGTTTCTCTGCCTCACGCCAGGCCAATTCTGACACTGTGAGCCTATGCTGCTCACAGCTGCTCCCTTAGCTTGTCGATGTGGGGAACATAATTGGATATCAGTTTGGTTTAGCGATGCAGACTAGGAAATTCGTCTTAAGAGGCTGTTCGTCAGAGCGCCTCTTAAAGCTCCCTGGCACTGCAGCCTTCATCCTGTCTCTTCTCAGCCTGTCACACGCCTCACACTGTTGATTAATACACACACAGTCTCATCAGACGACTCTAATTGATGGGTTCAGCCTCCTCAGGACGCTGATTTATTTAAAGGGCCATGAACATCGCAGAGAGGAGACGAAAGCCAAAGGAGAAAAACAGGCTTGGATTTAAGTGTGTCGGGGAAATTATTGAGTTGAACTGCACGCCTCTCATCCTCACTGTCAGCCGGGTCCTGACTTCTGGTGTTGCTGCCTCAACTCCCATCCTGTCAAGTGTCACATTGTCTGTGTTTGTGGCCGTGACAGGCAGCCCAGGTGTCACACTCAGGCTTCAGTGCACCACGAGGCACCTCTGCTCTGGTCCCCAGCGGCTCACAGTCACAGAGACGGCACAGTCCAATAACCCAGCATGTCTCGCTCCCCAGGGGAATCCCCCGTGGAGTTTACTCCCTGTCCATTGGGCCAGAACTTAGAAACTCTGCCAACGGTCACATGATCCTGCCTTCACTCTGAATGCTAATTATAACACTCCAACTATTATAAAGAGACTTCTGCCACTATGAGGACTATTCCTGTTGCTTCTTTCTGTAAAACACAAAGAAGTTTGGCCTTAATCCTTAAATTCAGTGATGCGGGGGGTCAAAAAGTTTTAGCATAATTAAAGTTGGTTTGGGTGGATGGGAATTGAGATAGTGTTGTTTAGACCCTTGTGGGCGTAGGAAGTCAAAACTGAGCTCACTGTTTTGGCTTTAGGGCCCACAAGGTTACTGTTTTGGTTCTCTCATCACTTCTGTAGTGTTTTTATTACCTTACCTGCAACAGCAGACAAAGTCAGTTGTTAACTAGTGAACGTTGGAGTATTTAGAAACTAAATAAAACATTTCCTTCAGGAGTTGGGGGAGACGAAAAGAAGGGTGTAAGCATCAGTTGATTCAGAAATACTTAGCCAGTTAGAGGGTAATTTTGTTAGTTGGTGTGCTGATCTTTGATAAGGAGGGATGGACTTGGATGAGGAGATGGGTGGAAAGTCTCTTTTAACCTTTTCTAACTTTCAAGGCAATTATGTTGTCATAAAATGATCTTAATGTGTTACTATTCTACAAATGTACTTTGTCCAAATAATTGGTTCAGTGAAAAGTTGTTAAAACTACACAACAAAAATAGTTACTTAAATTTTTGTTCCACATATAAAGAGTTACATTTACACAAGTGCGTTACTTGAGTACACCTTTAATTGAATCTTTCATTTTCAGCGTCTTTGTACTAGTTTCAGGAGAACATTTTGAACTTTTTTCTCCAGCATTTTAGTTAAAACTAAATAATATCATAATAATTGATGCTCAGATAAACCTTCTAAACTGTGTTGTAAAATTATACAATTCAAGTTTTTCTCCTCAATGTGATTTAAATACTGCTAATGATCAGTAATAACTGCCAAGCAATAATTAAAGCACTGTTTTACTGGGGTCAATATGAGAGAATCAGAGAACTTGCTCATTATTGTACATGTGACATTTCATATTTCTATTATAGTTATAAACACATCACCCAGTCCTAATGACATCCATTTGTAAAAAAAAAAAATGGCACGTCGTTTGAGCTGAACATAGGTTATGATAACATTGTAGAAATCTGTCATTATCGTTTGATCTTATTGAATTCAGATGGCTTTTCTTTTTTCCGTCTGGCTCCCTTTACGCGTTTACATTTGTTAAGAGGTTCATGTTTAATTCAGTCACAGTTTGGCCTTCAGGTCTTGCATATCCACAAATGGTGTTGACATTTTCCCATTTCTCTGAGCTGCTGTGCTTGTGTGAGCACTTTGTGACAGCTGCTGTTCCAATGGACACAGTGGAGCTCGAGCTCAGCAGCGAAAGGCCGGGACCTTCACTCACTGACCCCCACATCAGATTTTTCCATCAATAAGGCTTAGGTGGCAGACTGTCCGCTCGTACAGATGTTCTGTTGAATGAAAGGTGGACTGGACTCAGTGTTGTGATTGTCCTGTTGCTGTTTTCCATCAGGAGGCGAGGAGGGGTCTGTCGTCCACTGCCAAGTAGTTGTTTGCCCTCTTTGTGTGTGTCATGATTGTTTGCAGACCAGTCCTTGAGGCCATTTTCATGATTTTTTGTTTCATTTCATGCATTTCCTGGAGTATTATAGAGATATTTGACACTACAACAATATTCGTAAATATTTATCAGTCTTCGTTAATCACTAGACACACAAAGCGAACATTTGGCATGAATACTTTCACTTGAAGGATGATGATATTGTGGGGTAGGCTATTTTAAAGATATTAAATGAATTAAATAATCTCAACACAATCTGTGTTTGTTATGAAAAAAGGGATTTATTTAGGACCGGAAAAAAACAAGACGCTTTTTGATGCAGCAAATACGAGAATGTACAGAGGCTGGTTATTAGTGTGGAGGATTGATATAATATTGTGTGTTCGGATTATAGTGTGTGAATTATATGCAAATAATTATGTGATTATAAAATGTAAATGAAATGGTAGCAGTTAAAAGAAAAACAGATTCCAGATGATTTTCAAATTGATCGCATTTTCCTGCAATGAGCATTTTGATTGAAATCATAGTAAATGTCTTATTAAATATCTATACGTTGTGAACATCAGATATTAAATGAATTGCAATCTTATTGCATGTCATAATCAATACCCCACAGTTCTGTCTTAAAATGTTCTTAATGCACTACATTGAAATGCCATATTCAACGTTTCTCTCATTATCTTTCACTGTCATGTGTTTTGCGGTTTTGCAATTAATTCTTGAGGAAGCGATAATGAATTTCACTCAGTTCAGGAGATTGTTAGTGATTTCTGTTTTAGGCAGAAAACGATTAAACACTTGCTGAATACATTTTGAAGTATCGTGTCCTAACCAAGCATACATTATACATAACAGGAATCTAGTGATTATGTTTCCCTGCCCGGACTGCTTTTCATGTACTTCATTTTCTTTTTCTCCATTAGATGTGAAGTGAAAGGAAAAAAAAAAATCACAACCACTGAGGATGAACACTGAACTATTTAGTCCTCATCGGTAGTCATGAGGACATCAGCACTGATGAGCGTGGTCAGGGTCACAGCACTTAACTCTAAAAAGGAGGACCAGTGCTTGTAATCACATAATATGTATGATCTCTCATTCAAGTGGAGCTGACATTTGGCAAATGCAAATGGTTTTCATGTAGCTGTGAGAGTTTTGCTCAGCATGCTTGGTATGATGTGCAGTATAGCCAGCATGCCAAATGCAGGCTGTGATGCCCGGCTTTGAGGAATGATTGACAAAGTATTAACTATTATTTTTAAGACAGCATGTGGACTGTCATGCTACAGTAGATGTTCAATTTGCCTGTGTTCTGCAGTTCAGAAATTGAACCCGAGGGGATTGTGCGGAGCTGCAGCCCCTCTTTGTGCTGTCTCGCTCTCCGTAATTAAGAACAACATTTTGTGTTGGATTATAAGGAGACCCATCGTGCCATTTAACTGGTCTGCCTGATTAATAAAAGGTAGCAAATTTTTCCAGTGGAGGAAGGCAGCGCTCCAAAATGGCTCCTAATTACACATTAGGAGTGTGAAAGGCTCCTGCCGCTCCGGCCTCAATCCCCCACCCGCCCCGCAAACCCCTCCCCAGTCGGGGTGCATGTGCTGGCCCACCAGCACATTAACGCCGCTCCCAGGAGTGGCTAATTCCAGCCAGCCCGTCGGCACAATCAGTGGCAGATGTCAGGAATCGAAGATGATGAATTATGAATATCCCGGAGATGTGGATAGGATACCAGCATAAGGGGGGGAAAGGATTTCTTTTTTTCCTGTGCCATTTTGTGCAGCCAACTAAGAAGACAGATTCAGGAGGAGTGTGTAGTGGTTGGAGTGATTGATTTCTATTTGTCATTATAAATGGGGTCCGACTGAAATTGGATGTTTTAGTGAAGTCGTCAAGGACTTTGAGTTGGAGGGGCTGTCTGGCAGTGTGGGGACTGTGGCTGACTGTGATAGCAGTAATGACTTCCTCTCCTCCCTCCCCTGGGTGGTCAACTCAAGGGCTCAGGCAGCTGGGAATGATGTCCCGGAGAGAGCAATGTGAACCTCTCAGTGCACAGCATTTGCATGGCTACATGATTACAGCTGAAATGGAGGAGGTGTGGTGAGGGTTGGGCTGGGGGTGGAAGGTGGTGACAGTAACAGCTGCACAGAAGAGGACAGGAAATGGAGAGCAGTTGTTTGTGTTACCATGTAGCCACATCCACAGAGGGATGTGATGATGCGAATGTTTTGATGAGAAAGAACGGATACCTCTGCGTCAGTGTGCAATGTACTAAAAGCAAAACTGAGTTTGCTGTAATTACATTTCAATATATAACTTCTAGCCTTTTTTTCCTCCTCATTAAGTCTCAATTTTAATAAAATATTGTGTTGAACTGAGCTGAACTGAAATTGAATTGATTGTCGTCTATAATCAAACGTGTAGCTTTTAAGCTGGAGGCAGGTGCTGGTGCTTAAACTATGCCTGACCTTTAAACATACCCTTTTCATATGGATGGAGGAGAAGCAGTGGACACTATCCGCTGTTTCCAGGGACCTTGATACACACTGATGCAATCGGATTCCTTGTCAAAACAGATGTCAAACTGATGCTGTGGTCTATTACTGACCGGCCAGCCGACTGATGAGCTGGCTGCAGATATGTGAACGTGCACCTGGACGTCTGTGGGGGGGTCACAGCCATGGCGGGGTACGAGCCTGCGGCAGGCTGCCAGGCCAGACTTCACCTTGCCACCGCCGATGAGCCCGCAGTACATTTCCTCAGCCTTCCTGTCATTTATCACCACACCATGACAGGCAAATTCATCTGAGCAGGAAAGAGGAGCTGATCCTCTACATCTGAGACAGTGATGGACTTGCTGCTTCACAGGACCAATGAAATTAGGCTAAATCTGCTGTGGGGGTTCACAGGAAATTGGCCTTGCCAATCAAACACAACAACCCAGCGTTGTACGGCAAGCTTCAAATTTAATGTCAATCCAGACCGCATCTGTTCATTTACACTGCCTTATTTCCATAATACAAATGTACCCGTGTCTGATTCTGATTGCGCTCTCACTGCAAAGTTGTTGCTTTCTCCAATGTGATGTAGAGGTTAACGCAGGAAGTGTTTTGAATCCACAATTCGGGGCCCCGGAGGTAAACAGCAGCCCTCTGTCCATAGTAGAAGATCAAGTATAAATTTTATTTTAGATCTCTCCAACTCTCTGTGTGGTTGTATTGATGTAGTTTCAACCCATTTTCCTGATGAGTGCCTCAGTTCTGACGCCCACACAGCTTCTCATAATCACAGCGGTCAGCGTATAAGTGGGCTCTCCACCAGCAACTCAGCACTATTGAAAAGTGAAAATCTATTCATCAACATGTTTTTCCGTTAACTACATCTGAATGCAGAGTGGAATCCCCAGTTGAGTTGAGTCATTACTTTCAGTAAAATAACTCACATGCAGCCTCTGCTGCAGCCCCTCCTGCGTCTCCCACAGCTCTGGGTTCAGAAACACTAATACTGTCTGCCAGTTCAGTTCTACATAGATTTGTGAGGAGACCAGGGGTGATCATTTCTTCCCCCCTTTTTTCTCCCCTCAGGTGACACTCTGAAATATATTTTGCGTGCCCTTTCACTTCAGACGAGCTCAGTGTGGAGGAAGCCCAGAGGAGACTAATGAGAGAGCGCAGGGGTATGGCTCCGTCTGCCTCCATGCCTCATTTTTCTTGATTTCAGCCGCTCCAGTGTCGGCATGGGCTCCTGCTGGTCAGGTGATGGCGGTGCCAGCTGGTGCGTCCAGCTCGGACGGACAGCGATTCATTTCCCCCAGCTGGTGATTTATGGCACAGCAGAGCAGAGAGAAGCTGGTGTGCGTGGCACCAGGCCGCCTGAGTTAGTGCACTGTCCGGCCCCGTCATGCTTTACCACACAGCGGGCTGGACTGCCTAATTTACGCTGGCAGACAGTCACATATATCACACCCCGTCTGGCCAATGAAGATTGGTGGTGTTTGAAAGGGTCTGTATACACAGTCGATTTTACCCACATGTTACTCCCTGCCCAGCATTGCACCCAGGAATATTGTTTTTCTTTGCCTCTCCTTCTCTGTCTATTTGATCTTTCATGGTTAATTTCACCTCTTTTTTGATCTCTCTCATCTCTGTCACTCCCTCCCTCAGTGTGTGGACGTAATGTGAAGTGACTGTGTTTGAGGGAGGCCCTCTCTCGCTGGACCGGCTCCTGAGGACCGTGCCCTTCTGTTGGGGGAAACTGGGGGAGGTCACAGTAGGTAGCTCCCTCGAGCCATGGCGTATTAATGCCCGGGCTGACCTCAGTGATAAGAAGGAAGCTTCGGGCGCATGTTTGATTCATGAGTCCATCCTCAGTGGGCCCTGGGGGGCTTTTTCCACTGCTGTCCTTTTACTGGCAGGGTGGAGGGCTGCTGCAGGGGAGATCAGTCCTGTCTGTCACAGAGAGGTTGGGGTGTGATAAAGGCACAGGGCTGGGAGTGGGCCATAGCGCACAGATCGTCCCCTCTGTCGGACACAAGCCATTACTTAATGGTGGGTGGTGATGCGACAGCCAAGTGTTAAAGGAATATTAGAACGGATATCAGCAATGGGGCCAGACATTATGAACCCCCCACGTTCATCTAGAGTGCAGTCGGAAAGTGAGTTGAAGGGCACTTGGCTGCTCCACTTCTTCCAGATGTTTTTATTTTTCTCATATTTCTACCATTTCAAAATATTGAACTGAGGACTGGCAAGAAGGAGTTAGATGGCCTGGATGGGGTGCAAGATTGGGTTTGCGGGCGTAAGCCGACACAGTTTCAGTTCTAGCACATATCTCCAAATTACATCCTCTGGAGTTTGGTTGGGGATTACTCCTGTCTAATCCTGACAAACGCTGCAGAGTGAGACACATCTCTGACAACAGAGCAACTACGCAGCCTGCGCTGACCGTGGTGATCGGTTTAAATCAGCGTAGGGTACAGGACGTTCTCTCATGTATTCACAGCATAACATCTGCAGGTGCTGTGATGAAAATGTCTCCATTTATAGAATAACAAAATAGCCAAAAGCGGAATCACAAAGAAGGATTTTTTAAATATTTGACTAAATGGTCAGTGAAACATTTAGCTTGTACAGAATGGGACTATTCAGGCCATGGTTGCATGCCTTCGTAAGAAATGGTTTTCTCAAAGCTCAGATCTGGGTAATTACAGTGCGCACAGAGAGGGAGGCACATCCTTGAACAACAGTATCTTGCCAGACACTTTACTGCGCCTAATGCCAGCTGTTTGAATATGGCTATGTAATACATAATCCTGATTTGTGTTCCTTTCAGTCGCCAAAAGATCTGTACATGCCTTAAAGAAACTTGTCCGGGCTTTTCAGTGCACATTGCCTTCTCACAATCAAGTCGATGCTTGTCAACGCTACTGCTATCAAAATAGTCACAGCAGGGGAGGGCCAATCCACTTTTCACATATCCCATTGCTGTCACCTCCCTCTGCCCGTCACTAATCTTTAAAAGCTATTTGCAGTTTTAATATAGATCTCAAATCCCGTTTCTTTTTCTCCCTTCCTCTCGTACACACTCACACTGACTCATTGTTCTTCTTTTGTGGTTTGCTGGAGAGCTGGGTTTTGGTGGGTAGAGCGGGCCTTCTCATTCCTCCATGTGTTCCCATGGTCATGCTTTTGTTTTAGCTAAGCTGGTGCCCTCGGATTAAAGGGAAAATAATCCTTCTATCATTGTTTTTTGTTTTGTTTTGAAAACCTGCTGAAAAGCGATCTGTTGATTTTCCTCTCATCTTTCACAGATTAAGTTTGAATCGAACGATGAAAGGAGAATTTGCCTGTAATGTCTGTTTATGTTTGTGCATATTAAGGCAGTGGTAACGTCGACTTTGTTTTATTGTTTGTTGCTGGTGTTTTTGTTTGAACATGGCTGAGTGAAGGAGCTCTTCAATCTTTTCCAATTTTACAATGTGTAATGCACATTTGCTTTGAAATGCGTTGTATGTTTAATTCATTCAATCGCTGATCCACTTGAATGATTGTCTGACCCAGCCGCCAAGCTACCCATTTGTGTCAGATGGCAGACTAATGGTGATATTAATGAAGTCATTGCTTTAGTCAGAAAATCAATAGTCACTCGAAACAGTCAATGCAAGCGAGTGGGCTTGAATGGTGACCTAGTTCCCATGTAATGACAGCTCCAAACCCATTCTGTATTGTTTGATGCTCACAGCATCTGCTGCCATACTGCCATACAATCACATTTATGCAACAAAACACAGTGGAATACAATGCACAGCAGTGCAGAGTATATGAGGAGGAATTGGGGCAACGGTAATTTCTTTATTTGTGTGGCAATCAACACTGCCAAATAAAAAAGGGATTTGCCAGTGCTTCACACAACTACTTATACCAATATTATTCCACATCATTAACTGTGAAAAACAGCTCCAAGAAACATCAACCCTACTCTTCTTCTGGCCACAGAAGGCAAGGGGCCAAGAGGGGCCAGGAGGTTAACCTGGCTTTGGCATTAAACAGCCTGCCTGTTATTGTTGGGCCCTCTGCAAAAGACGCAACCGCGTTGGAGTGTGAGTGGGGCCACGTAGAGGTCAGCAGGCCTTGGTAAGCTGAGCGGTGAGGAGAAGGTAAGGGGGCCTGTGTGCCAGCTCTGGTTCCTGCTTACAGAAGCAGCCCCGCGCCTCACTGCCATCAGTCACAACTCATGACTGTGTTATTACTGTGTTCTGTTGTGCGCTCTGAGATGAATAGGCTCTGCATTCAGTCTAACAAAGAGCCTTGGCATGCATACAGGAGCAGGAAGTGGGAATTCTAATACTGCTTTATCATGGCCAGTAAAAGAAGACAATGCAAGCTGTCCCCTCTGAACTGGCTTAGTGAACACTCACATCCCTATCTTCTGTGGAGAGACACTCCCTGCAAGTCATTTCACAGAGAAGACCATTTTCTTTTTCCTCCCCCCAAAGTGTTTTACATTAGCATGAATGCATACTGTATGTCTTTCAGGACTGATAACACCAGTGGAAACCAGTCACCGCTCTGGAGGAACGACATGTCTTATATTATCCGTAGAGTTGCCGTACAACAGTCACATTTTGTTAGCAGAAAATTACCGTTTACCCTTTTACACAGGTACCAATTACTTCTATAAATGGTTTTAAATGTCAACTCACATTTTATTCATTCCTATAAGCAATTTTCACTACTTACATTCTGATTTGTCATAGTGGGGAAATAAGAGGTGTTACTAACAACATTAGCATGACTCGGTTGGCATGGCAGCGTGACAGTAAGCCAGCACAAACAATGCCAGGACCTTGAATGTGAAGCAGGGAAATGGATTTCAGCCATCGTTCATTTTATTGGCTCATTTACACATGTGCTCTTGCAGTTGTGACAGGTCAAAATGTCTTCAGTGAAAATGAATATTATAAAACCATTCTATCATAATATTTTCCCCCATTTGATGCTTTAATGAAGATGGTGGAGAGTCCTCGCTAAGATATTAGTCACTCAGTTGAGATCTGGTGGCATATGATTTCCATTTTTGTCGTACTTATAAAAACCAGACACTGACACCTTGTGTCCTGTGTGGAAACATCTACATTTGTTTCATTGACCCCACTTTTTCCATTTTTCATTCCACTTCACCAGTACTTAAAAGTTTATAATGTGAAATGTGCATGGAGCCTCGCCCAGAATGGAGAACTTGATTGGACATTTTTACTGTATTTGCCATCCTGTGCACTGCGATTGTATAGCTACACTCGTTGGGAGGTACAGTGGTTCTTCCACTAATCTCCAAAGATTAGGAATGATCAGAATCACATTGTCCTCATTATTGATTACTAATGTACTGTAGATGTATTCTGCCTTACTGTATATACAGTCCTACAAAGTTTGAGCATTGACAGTGTATAATTTGATGTAAAACTAAAGCGATAATCCACCTGAAATGAGTGTTTCTTGCAGTCTTGAAAAGTGGCAGTATCCATCGAGGTGCAGACACATTTTTTTCTTAAAGTCACCGTTCAAACCTCGAGGTGGGGTCGGTGTTCGGACAGATCCACTTGTGAAGTCAAGTTCTAGATGAGGCTGCATTTCAGCATTGGACATGTTGATAATGAGAACTAAAATAACCACTATCGTAAGCACTAATTTTGCTGTAAAAGTTGGCTGATAGAAGTTTAGTGGTTATGAATATTAAACTGCCTATCTTGCATGTAAATTTATAGTATATCCTGCTCCAACAACCTTTATTCCCCCACTTCCTGCTATGCAAAATGATAGGTTTTTTCCCCTTTCCCCACTTTACCCCACAGCACACCCTGATATTACTGATATTTTTCCTCAACAATCTGTACAATTTATCCATGTGCAGGTCTATGTGTATAAATATAGACATGTGTATATATAGCCGTACTTCACACTGGGTGAAGTACAGTAAAAGCTGTTGCTCGAGACTGCAGTTAAAATGTGAAGAGCCTAATGATAATGACCTGTTTGTGCTCAAAGGGTCATTATCTGTGTTTGTGGGGCTAACTGAAGAACTGTGACGCAGGTCAGCGACTCCTCTGTGGGCTGCAGAGCAGATGCAACTAAAATGCTGTCACCAGAGACAAGCCTGGTCCTCGGGCTAAGCTCAAATACCCAAATGCCCACCCCCACCCCATCCCCACCCCCTCACCCCCTTCAGCAAAACTTCCACATTTTAATCCAATAGTGTGCATAGAGCTCAGGGAAATGATATTTAGGAGACAATGAGTGCCCTGCAGAGAAAGAGAAGGGAGGGGGGATTAGTGTGTGTCTCTGAAGTGGCTTTGACTCCCCTACTGATGGAGAGTAATTAAAGCAGCCTACTGTTTTGTCGATGTAGCTATAGGGGGATAATAATGAAACATCACAGCTCACAGAGTTGGGGCCTGCAGCACCTTATGTGCGGCTTAGGAGTACAGTCACTATGTAGGTTGTTCCTAGACTCAATACTCATACACACAACAATGTGCAACTGCTTTCAAATTGTAGGTTTTATCACAAGTGTACAGTGAATTATAAAGAAATGTAGATGGAGTGGCTCTTGTTCTGGGTTGTATTCTCACGAAATCTACATTTTTGATTAGATAATGCCTCGGGCCAATATGCAGACTGGCTGGTCTGTCCAATTACGACCGAGCTGAGAGGACATTCGTTAAAATTGAGCTATCACATTTATCTAAGGTCATGGTTTCCTCACAGGCCAGTTACGTACAAAACTGCATTAAGTCTGTGAGTCATCCACTTCTCCCGACTCCTCGTATCTTGCTTTTAGACAATCTGGCGATCCCTGAATGCCACTGCTTGCATCCTGAAGCATGTTGGTGGGCTCAACAAAGTGTATCTTTGGTACAGTATGGAATAAAATGGATGACTGACTTACACATAATGTCCAGGCTCTGAGCTGTGGTGTCAGCCAAACACCTGCTCCTGTCTCCTCTCTGGAGGTTACAGAGGGTCACATCATCTGTCCTCCCTCGATATTTTCACACAAACCCACAGAAATATTACAGTCATGAAACACACGACAAGTCACCCTGTCGCAATATATTACAGGGATAGTAACGTGAAGTCCACCTGGGTGTTATTATGTGTCGTACAGATGTTCACACTGGGCTTCTTTTTTTTTTTTTAAGCCAGACTTTTCTCAAACATTGCAGTTTGGTTTGCATGTGGTTAAGGAGAGGAGGAGGGGGATCGCAGGTGAGAGACAATGGCAGGCTTCAGCTAGTCTATTTCTGTCAAGATCAACAGTTGCCTTCCCATCCCAGTGGTTTGGTTTGGAAGCAGTTCAGGCCGTATTAAGGCAAAGATTACAGCAACAGAAAGAAACAGCTGCGATGGTTTTCATTCCAGCTCCTATGTGTTTGCACAAGTTAGGGGGTATAGAGCAAGGGTGGGGAAGTCAGCAGATGTTAAATGAAGCATGGAGTGAATAGATAATGATCTGTTAAAGCAGGAAAACATGAACCAAATACAGTTGTATTTTGCACACAAGTGGTCTATCTCAAAGCCTCGCCCCTGCGGTGGTCCTGGCAAGGGAGAGAATATAGGGTTCAATGGATTTTGAGGAGGGCAATTCTGGGGCTTTTTGAATTTTTGGATTTCGGCATTTAGGTCAAACTTAACCATGGGTCTTGCAACCATCTGCTCCTGGGATGCAGGCCAAGGCCACAGGGCAGGGTTCTGCTTGCGAGGAGGAAGCCAGCACCATCTATAAAGAGGCCTTATAGAACTCAGCATATCCCTCTGATGTGCCCTCTCCCTACCCTGTGTTTCAGGTGTTTTCCCTTTTTAGCTGCATCCTCCAGGGAGCGAGCTCTAAAATGGATGATTGCCTGCGACCGTCGCATTAAAAGCATTAATCCCGCTCTTATCAAGCAGAGAATGATGAATTAGGAGTGTCAGCTCTGGGCTCACCTTTGTTGTCATTTGAACAGAATCAAAGCTTTAAATCACAGGGCTGCACCTGGTAATAGGAAGGGGGATGGCGTTCTAATACTGTGTGTGACAGAGCCGCACTGCTTCCAGCTGATTTAATAACTCCAGAAGGAGGGGGTGGTGCTGGGCTAAATGAAAATTTTATCAAGGTTTTTTTTAAATATATGATTGTGGAATCAAACGGCGGTTGCCCTCATTTCTCTTTGGTTAGTGTCCCTGTTCGCTGCTGTGTAATATAAAGTCATTGGAATCCGAGCTGTCATTCAGTCACTGTCAGGCCAGTTTTGATGAGGTTTGTGACAATGCAGCACTGTGTGTGCTGGGGCCGATGGGAATTTAAGTGTTCTTTTAATGATCAGACTGACGTGCAGATGTTTCCACTGGGGGAGGCTGTTATAGTCAAGGTTGATTTTTTTAGAGGTAGAGAATGTGGCTTTACAGGAGCAGAGAACATGCACCACCAGGGCCAGGACATTCACTCCCAGCAGGTCATTCTGTTCTTATAACACACACTACTGATCCCATACAAAATGTTCGTATGGTGTAAATATTATTTACTGCAGGCTGAATGTTAGTTTACTTTAAAGGGCCCATATTATGCTCCAGGCACCTTCTCAGCCTGCCTCCACGTATATTTGGTTATCTGGGTTGATCGTGCAGACCGTCTGTAAACGAGCCATTCACAGCCCGGGCGTCAAGTGACATAAGTTGACTCCTGCTACTGGGGTGACCACGCCCCCAACCTGAGCAGCACCTCCCCCCTTGAAGTGCAGAAAAACAGATCGCGTCTACGCCATAATTTTCTCCCCGCAAGCGAACGACGACCGCGGGCATGGCCAAAAGATATATTAATGTTTGCTCTGTTGTTGGATGTACAGACCAACATAACGCCGGACTGGCAACCCATCTCTTTTTGACAGACGGAGCCGTTCCAACTGTCCGAGGCGAAGCCCCGGAGGAGGCAAATGTACGTTTTCAAGATCGTATGTGCTCTAGGGCTGGGCGATATGGCTGACACTGTATCACGATATAAGTGTTCCGGCGTAGCTAGACTCTTGGCTCCGGTTTCTTCCAACAAGGCCAAAAAAATTATCGAAACGTTCTACCAACCGAACGCATTTTCTATTGATAACGTGTCTATCGCGATACAAATCGTTATCGTTCTATCGCCCAGCCCTAATATGCTCTGTGTGTAATTATGGAGAATGTGTTCGCTGTGCCTCCCGGGTCTCTACGTCGTGTATGTGCCTTGTCACGTGCGACTGTTGTCATGGCAGCGCAACGCCGTAGTTGCGCAGCAGACCCGGGGAGGAGCGAGGCGGAGCGAGGCGGAGCGAGGTGGAGCGAGGCGGAACACGAAGGGAGGGGGGCGAGGAGTGAGCAGGAAAGCGCTGGACTCGACCATAGTCTCACAGGGCTGTGTATACAGAAAGAGGAGGGTGCTGTGTGGCTTGATCCCTGAGGTGTTTTGACATGGAATGGCAAAGACATGTAGTTCACACACCTGAAAACCAATGTAACTTGTGTAAAAGGGGGCATAATATGGGCCCTTTAATCATTTGCAGTCACATTGATTTCGAGGGAGGTGCTGCAAATAAACATGACAAAACCCCAAAAAATCCTGGCTTTTTTATGTCAACATGTTTGCATATTTTAGAGTGCTGTCTTGTATTTATGATTAAAAACAGGCATGGAATTAAGCAACGGTTTTTAATGAGAAAAGACAATGTAACTCAATTATTAAAATGATTTCACCATGTTCATTTCTGTAAATTCTCACATCAAAGCAGCTCATTACATTTTGTTAATTAGACTAAGAATAATTGGACCTTACTTCAAAAATGCAGGAACACAAGAGTAGATTTCTCATGTTCATTGAAATGTGGATTTGACTTCAGTAGCCTAGTTTTCCAGAACATCTGAGGCACCTAAAGGTGATTTTCCACTTTCTAAATTATATTATTATTTCCCCATCCCCGTCCCCAACTTCTACACTTCCTATTTTTCCTCTTTTCTCTGGCTCTGTCATTTCCTTTCTGAACACCCACAAGGTCTGTAAAGCACTCAGCCAGCTCAATCCATACCCCTCAAGTAGCATGGAGACCACTCTCCTTTGAGTCTGTAAATGCTGCAAAGAAAAATGTGAAAAGACAGTTATGTTGCAGTGAATATTAATGGCTCTTTGAGTGCTTGCTCCCTGGTAAACAGAAGGATTGAGTTGACATGTAGCCAAAGACATAATTTAAATCTGGGGAGGTCACAGGAAACATTAGCAAATTATCTACCCAATGCCTTCCAAGATCTCGCTGCAGATAATGGAAAAGCCAATCTATTTGGCTGATCCGGTATCTTATCGGAATAGGCTGAGAAAAGCTCACAGTAATTTCACTTGATATGATAGAAGATTTCCCTTCACTTTGAGATTAGGTTTGCCGCAGGGGTGCAATAATTGTAAACTTCTAACAAGGTGAAACATTAGTGGGATTCACAACTATATTTTTCGTGAAACGAAATGTGAAGAAGACAGCACTGTGTGAGACGTGCATGTGGGGGTAAACATGCGCATTCCTCTGATTAACACTGACACAGGTCTTGGATAAAGGAGCGTGATAATTGTCAGTCTGTTTTACTTAATGTAATGTCACCTTTTTGTAATTACCTCCGCCAGGGAGATTATGTTCTGGCCCCTGTCCATTTGTTTGTTTGTTTGTTTGTTGTTTGCGTTGATGGGATATGGACAAAAAAGAACCCATTGCATTTTGGTGTGGCTCAAGTGGCAACCCACCTTGACGTCACCCATTTTGTGAACTGCTGTTTTGAAGCCTCGAGTTTAGCATTTTTGGACAGCACCATCTTGTTTTTTTTGGAACCAGACATAGGAGTTTGTCCATTGCACGTCCACCTCCGCCTGCGGCCTGCACCCTTTGGACGGTGCTAGCTTTCAATCACACTCTATCCACGCCCAAATGCTTATGGTGCTTTATTGTGAGAAGTTAGGTAATTTTCTCATAGACTTCTCTAGCAACTGACCTCTTTATGTAACCTGTGTAGTCGCCCTCTGCTGGTCATTCTAGAGAAGACAGGCTTCGGGCACTTCCGCATTGGCTTCAAGTTAAGGTTTTGTCAAAGAAAATAGTTTTCATTATTAAGATACCATGAAGGACCGACCTATTTTTTTGCAATCCTTCAATAATTGTTAAGCTATTTCAGTCTGGACCAATGTGTTGAACCAACCAGTAGACCCATATAGAGCCACACTGCTAGCAAGGCTGAAACTTTTAATTCAAAAAACAGATGGGAGGGTAGTTTGCTGGATGAATAGATGGATGGATAGAAACAGGAATAGGTGGATGGAGGAATGAATCTTGTGAATCATCCTGTGAATCAGATCACAGGCTGCTATTTGATTCCATACATTTCCCAGTGAAAATATGAAGCTATGAAGGGAAATATTTAGTTAATATTTCGAGAATCGAGAAAGGGATGACTCCTTGTGTGTGACTCAAGTGTTCAAACAGGGTTTTTGATGTAAAAATACCATGATATTCTGGTGTGTTTGTTTTTTTTAAACATATATTTGAGATATAACAAGAGATAATTTAACAATTAATAAAGGGACACAGGATAAACCTGGGAAAAATTATTTTTTTTCATTTCATGTTATTCATAGCATGGCCAAAATACCATACCGATCTGTCTAAATAATGTTTTATTACTGTTATGGGGTCATTCATGGTGATAAATGTTTACAGTTGACGTTGGTAAAGTAGTTGACCTTTAAAAATGAGGAAATGAGTCGTCAGTGAACTGGAAGCCATCTGTTGAACATCTGCAGACGGTAGATCCATCCACTTCCAGGGGAAGAGCAGAGGAAAGAGGGAGACATCGACACTGAGACAGACAGGGGGGATCTTACCTTAATCTTCTGTCTATCCAGTCAGATTCCATCAGACTGGTTCCTGCCCCAGATTACTCTGCCCTCTAAGGTTTTGTTTTAGTTAAGCCCAGCTGAGCTACCTTCAGAAACGGTGGTCTGTCTTGATGGGAATGAGCTCTGACAGCTGTGGCTATAAAGTGGAAACTGATCTGTGACCCTCTGTGTGGCCCCTGGAATTCCACAGCTCTCTGGGGCCAAATCAGTTGTCCTTTACACTGTTCGATCCAAGACCATTGATTCCACCGCCGATTTAATTTTCTTTCGGGTGTCTGATTAGTAATGATTTACAGAGCCCTTTGTTCTCCATGCGAAATACCTTAAAACATTCATTTTTGATGGATTGTCATGGTTTTATGTATGTGTGCCCTCCCATGTATAAACCTTAAAAAATACATAGGTTATGACCCTATGGACCAGAGAAGAGCATTGCTCTGCCCTCGGGTGATCAGTGGGAATTGGAGGAGCTTGTTTTCACCTCACCACAGTAAATCAAGTGGCAGGGGTCATCAACTAAAGAGACACTGTCGCGAAAAGAGGAGCACACAGGTTTCTGCTGTTTTCCCTCTAAATTATTGACAAACTGCACTGGTGTTTTCAGACACTGATTATTGACCTTTTCTGTTATTATAACTATTGAATATATAATTCATTCATTCATTCATTCATCGTCTACCGCTTTAACCATTTAAGGGTCGCGGGGGGGGTCGCGCTGGAGCCAATCCCAGCTAACATTGGGCGAGAGGCGGGATACACCCTGGACAGGCCGCCAGCCTATCACAGGGCTGAATATATAATGTAGATTAAAATTCCATGACAAACTGTGTAAGCTAATAAGCGATAAGCCAATTATGGTAAGTTACTAAAAATGTTATGTCTTATTGTTGTTATTGTAAAATTAACAGTTCAATTACATCCCACTGGAATGAAAGGTGGTGTCAAGCAATTGCCAAAGCTTCAACAGATATTTTGAAGATCATAAAGAAAACTTATAAACCTAATAATAGTGGCAATATCTGAATTTGGACTCTTGCTGAATTATTGTCAAATGCTATAGTCAAACACTTTCTCCCCCTGGGTTAGTAGTAACTTCTGTACTGCATGTACGGGAAACACACCTGCATACATGCACATGTCATCTGATATATTGCAGTTATGTAGGTGAGCACTTTCATACACTGCATTCTAAAAAGCAATATCAGAAAATACATGCACATAATATCAGTGATGTTGACCAGTCTCATGATTTACACTTTCAGAAATATTAGAGAATCGTCTCTGTGACATATCTGAAGATTTCAGGGGCTGAGGGTGTCGAGACTGAACTTTCAAAAATAGTCATACATTAGATACCAACCCTGCATGACATGCTCTCCATTCGATGTAACCTCCTCCCACCATGCAGTGCGGAGAGCTCTGGGGTCACAGCTGCAGCATGCGGGGGATGCCGGGGCAGGCAGGATGGAAACCTGGGCCTGAGAGAAGAGTTTTTGTTGAAAGGAAGATCTTTTGAGAATCTATCCTGCTGTCACAATGTAGGGCAGGAAGTGAAACTTGTACCAAAGCAGCCTCATAGGCAGAGGCCTGTGGGTAAATTGAGCTTCACAGCTGGAGCGCCCGCCCCACCACTGCGTGACCCTCTGACTCCGGTTGAAGGTTTGTGTGGTGTTTACGTCAGGCCATGATACATGAGAACAACTTGCATGAGTAACACATTTCTGAAAACCGTCGTAACCCTAAGAGATGCTTTTAAATTGTTAGTATAGTGTCTGATAATGCAGGAACATTTTTGGTTTACTTGCTTTACTATTCAGAAAAACATGTTCATGCAGCTCATGATAGTGAGATGTGAAGATGATATCTATCATATATCTGTGCATAAATTATGGTCTGTGGAGTTTAGCCTATTCCTGCATTAAGAACCGTGAAGCAAGACACTCTTCATGAAGCACAACTTGTTTTTACACTTAAGTTTACAGAAGCATGTAGTAAACAAATCAGATATGACATATTTATCAGTGAACTAAGCTTTGAGAACCAGTTTCCCCCTATTTTCCATTCGTTAAGCAATGCTAATCGGCTGCTATTATCTTTGTGGTTTATGTACAAACAGTTGCATCGATTTTCTCATCTATATCTCAGAAAGAAGGAAAATATGTGTGTATTTATTAAAATGTCTGCAGTAATTATTGCACTAGCCATATCTTAAATTTCTAGCCACAAAGCAAAGCCCTATATGTAGATATCAATACTATCTTAGATGTAAATTCAATATATATAATAATATTTGAGAAAAAATATACTAAGGAAAGTATTAACGCTGAATTAAAAAC
This sequence comes from Scophthalmus maximus, assembly GCF_022379125.1. Classification (NCBI taxonomy): domain Eukaryota; kingdom Metazoa; phylum Chordata; class Actinopteri; order Pleuronectiformes; family Scophthalmidae; genus Scophthalmus; species Scophthalmus maximus. Next base: position 13,370,408 of record NC_061533.1, on the reverse strand, counting down.
TGAGTTGGTGTATGACAAAAACCACATAATTATAATTAAAAAAACATAACTCATATTTATTGTAATCATACCATCAACACAGTTTGTAAATCAGAGCTACAGCACTTTAACTACCAGTATGTGTCACATTTCCATACGGAGCGTTCCTGATGTGAAATGAGGAAAGGCAACGTAACCTCTGGTGTGTAGATGTGAATGTTTGCCCCGAGTCATTTGCCTGCCAACAGACAGGAAGACTCGGGGGAAATGAGGTGTAACACACGGGCCCACACACGCCAGGTTGTGGCAGTTGTTGCTTTGATGATCCTGCGAGCTTATGGGTCTCCAGGTGAAAAGCAACTCCTTGTCCCAGACGTTGACTGTAAATATCCTAGTGTTGTCTACACCAGACAAGTAGGGGTTTGACTTTCTCTTCCCACCCTTTTCTGTTATTCCAACTTATTTGTTATTTGCAGTCTTCCCCGGGAACTTTCCTTATTTGTTGCCTTTCAAAGCAACAGCTCAGTAGATTATTATCCTATACTGTCTGTGTGGAACAATGGGAGGAGATCGCCTCTGATAATTTTGAGGCTGCTGATAATTGATTACAATATTTGAGCTATGTCTGCAGCAGCCCAGTAGATTAGGAGCTAGGCTGGGCAGCCGGCTTCACGATAACTCCACACCTGGCCTGATGTTGAGATAGAAACTAAAGGAGCCTTGATCAGCCCAAGATACCTCAGCTTAAAATCATGCTTACGAACAACAGTCACACAGTTGGGGAATACAAACTTCTCGGGGGATGAAAGCAGTCTATTGTCATGCTTCGCCAAGAATCAAAGACCACCTATATCTCTCGGTATGTAAGATCATGTAAGGTGACATGGATAATAAAACCAATTTGTTTTCAATCGGGAAGAACGTCTTGTGCTGAGATTCCTCTGTGTTTTCGGAAACAGGCCTTGATTATTGTTCTGCCCTTGCCTTCAAAGTAAGCTTCAATAGCACTGCCTCACTTGCAGGTGTCAAAAGTACAAGGCCTCCGAATACACACAGCCACATTCCTGCTTTCTGTCAAATTATTCCTCTCTGTCTTTGCACTTTTGTTTTCCATCAAACGAAAAAAAAAAAAAAACATCAAGCAGGGGCCCGTGTGTTTGTTTGTGATTGTATGCGTGACTGTGTGAGCACATGCATTTTATGTGCACAGTGGGTGCACACACAAACACACACACACACACACACACACACACACACACACAGTAAAGCTGATGATGGCTTGTGATGCCCTGATTGATTTCTGTCCAGAACAAAGCAAGCCAAGGCTACACTGAGACAGCAGGTGGAGATTTCTGTTAATGGCAGAACAGGACGGCGAGATTCCACCGAGATACCTGGGGTATCACTCCTGTGTAGCACTCTTAAGGTCAACGGCCAGGTGTGTGCGTGCGTGTATTTCTGCATGTTGAGCACACACACACACACACACAAAAACGGAGTTGTGAGAGCACAGCGCGGTGTTTGATGCAGGATGTCGGTTTTTAATTGACATTTATTCAAGCAAAAATAGACAATTTTTGTCATTGTTATGTTAAAACTGACCGCACAGTGTAATGGCGATATATATATATATATATATATATATATATATATATATATATATATTTAAAAAAAGCCATGATGCAAACCCTAGGAGCCAGAAAACAAAGTAGGAGCTTAAGTATCTTTCTCAGCCTCCGTTAGTGTTGTCGACAACTTTCTCAGGAGGAAGCACTCAGGAAAAGTACCTGCGTCCCTCCCGGCATCTTGCTACTGCGGCTTCTTTACCACGGAGACCAAACAACAATTCCAACTGGAACCACAAGGGGCACAAAAGTTGCCAGTTGCCTCTCTAAATGAACCTGCCCATTCCCTACGCAGAAGTGTAAATCTGGCTTTAGAAGGAACCCTTTTTATGACCTGTCTGGATGCTTTCTGCCTCCACCCACACTTTGGCCGTCCCTCTTCCTCTCCGCGGCTCAGGCTGTGGTTGCAGCGGTCGGGTGTCCTCTCACTTCCCCCCAGAGGGCCCTCTCCCTAATTCAGTTCCCCCCTTATCTGCCACATCAAAGGATCTCATTACAAGCTGTGACACCAGCCCCACCCTGAGCCAACCTGTTCCTTCCTTCACATTTAAATAGCATCACGTTGTGTTCATAGTAGGTTATTTCATGCACTGTGCTCTCTGAAGTCTTAGATCCCACTTTCCTTTCCTTTCCTTTCCTTTCCTTTCCCTTCCTTTCCTTTCCTTTCCTTTCCTTTCCCTTCCTTTCCTTTCCTTTCCTTTCCTTTCCTTTCCCTTCCTTTCCTTTCCCTTCCTTTCCTTTCCTTTCCTTTCCTTTCCCTTCCCTTCCTTTCCCTTCCTTTCCTTTCCTTTCTACTTCTCTCTCCTTATTTCAACCCCACGTGCCCGACAGACGCCCCTCTATAAAATTCTCTCTTATTTATAGCTTGTTTGCTTTTTATAAGGCAGCTGTGTAGACCAAAGTCGCTCCCTCTTGTTTGATGTGCACATCTCTCATCTGTGATTACGAAGTGAATCTTAAAAAAACTGAAAGAGCACAGGCTATTAAATGAAACGACTGGAGTGGAGCCTCCTTAGCGAAGATTACGCTGCACAGGTTTTTATTTGCCGTCTCTCCGTCGACAGCACGTAACAGCACGTGTCTGAGATCCTTTCTGAAGACCCCAACACCTAGTTTAACATCCCACCTGGAAAACTTCACCATCCCAGGCCCCCTAACGCTGAGCTCAGGGGTCCCAGAGCTGCCGCCAATGGGCCATAATTAACAGGAGTGGATTCCTGCTTGTGCTGCTTGCTGCTCACGGCTCTCATTTACTCTTTTAATTTATTTACTAAACAGAGCAGTGCCGCTCGTGTTCCCGGTAACGCTCGCCGTAACGCGGGGCTGTTGAAGAACAGAGCAGAGCTTTCCATGACTGTCATAAATAATCTCCGTGGCAGACTTTTCCGGGCCCGCCGAGCACAGCCTGTGATGAATCAGACTGTAATAGCGGATGGGGAGCTTCCGTGAGCTGCATTCATCATGACCAACGGGGACACCATAGAATCCAGCCGGACGGATGGATCTTTAACTTTGTCTTCTCTCTGTGCTCACTCGTACGACAGATATCACTCTTTCCCCAGCTACACACAGCCAATTAAATTGGTGCACCGTCTAACCTGGATGCTCTCGCTCCACTGACCCAGCATGTGTGCAGGTGTGTGCAGCGTGTTGTCGGTGGAGAGGGCAGATGCAGAGTTTAGGCAGGGAAGGCACAAATGCAAGGACGACTTCTCCATCTCTTCCAGACATTTATCTGACACTTGAGAGTAATAGATGAAGGTTGCAGCATTTTTGGAAGGGGATGCTAGAGTTTTATTTCACAGGATGTTTTGTTTTTCCCGTGGAGAATTTATTTTGGCAGGTCTGTTACTCAGAAGTGCTGCTCTTTCCTCCCTCCTCTCGTCCTCTCTATCTATCTCTGTCCTCTCTTCATCTCCATCCTTTATTTCTCTCTGAGGCACTGTCTCTTTCTTACAGCCTCCCCTCCGTTTGATAAACTTTTGAGATTTTGTATAACAAAGCACACAAGAAGCAGCAGCCACGAGGAAAAAAAAAAGGGGCAATCACACTGTCAAGGTGCTTTGAAGAGCAGAGCTCCGCAGCAGCAGATTAATGTCCTCATAAAGTGAGGGAGCTGATTTTGATGGAGGACTTTATAGATTTTGTAGGTGGACCACCTCCTTTGGGTGATATTTCCTTTCTCTTTTGTTCTACATACTTGAGGTAAAAGAGAGAACGGGTGGGGAGATGTAAGTGTGGGTGCGAGCACAGTGGTTGGTGGTGACTGTGACAATACCCAGATCAGATACACAGTCAGTCATGTATATGAAAATCTCTGCCTTGTGGGAGAATGGAATACAGTTTCAATGATTATTACCTCTCAGGAACAATACACAGTATGGATCACCTTTAGCCTTGTCCTCCTAACAAACAAACAAACACACACACACACACACACACACACACACATGCATGCTCACATCCACGTGCGCACGCACACACACAGTTTTCAGACAGCTGAACACTGCCACTGATATTGCACCATTAGGAGGCAATTGTCCAAGAATGATTGGCCCCTTACAAACAATAAATTGGTAGTTACTATGGAAATGGAGTCAAAAAGAAAACAGCAGTGGCTATTGACGTGGGCAGGTAATGAAACGATAATACCTCACAGATGGAACGGTTGTCAAGGAGTCAATGACCTTGATTCCTTCCTGAGTTCCTCTCTGTTCTCTTTGCTCATGGTTGATAAGAGCAAACAGAAACACGCAGGATCAAAAGATCTGTCAGATCAACACGTCTCATTACACGCATCATCTGACATGTAACACTCATTTGAAATATTTTCTGAATTTTACCCATGCCATGAATTTTCTATCTGTGCTGGATAATGTCTTACAAAAGTGTAGGTCTGAGTAAAGTCTACTGGATTGATAACTCGGACTGTGTTTGCATTTTATAAAATCAAAAGCAAACGGCAGCTCTTCCTGAACATTGACTATGTGCGCTTGCATATTTGTCTGGAGGACAAATGAAGAGTCTGTGGAACACAAAAGCCTCACGCTATATATCTTCCCTTTTTTTTGTTGAGACCTTTTGATGAAATTCAATTTGATGGCCCAAGCAGCAGTAAAAAAGAGACTCTTGATTGAGGAGAGTTGAGCCTGAGCCACACAAGCCAGGGTAAGGAGACCTCCCTCTGGGCCTGGCAGCCAAATCCGGTTTATTGATTTTCTGTCCTCTCCTTCAATATCTGGAATGCACCATACCCAATAGATTATGACAAACGTGCCCGCCAGAGACCACCGATCCTCTAATTGAACTTGATGGAGTACAGCTGAGGATCAAAGGTCGGGAAAATTCGGTGACACAGTCAGTTTCTCTAAACCTCCCAAAGAAAATTGGTCAGTCTATGCAACAGACCGGGGCCTCGAGGAAAGAGGTATGTTCCTTTCGTCCAACCACCTCTCCTCTCTTGTCTTCTCCATGGTAGTGGACAGCTAGACTCTCAACGCACTGCTGAGCACAATGGAGTCAGTGCTTTACAATAACAACCTCCTGCCAAAAGCGCAAAAAAACAAGGCAGGAGAGAGCTCAGTGCTCTATTTTGATGAAAGTAACAAGCACAGCTTGTTGTAAATAGGCTTTCTGAAGCCTGAGGCAGCTTTTCTCCCCAGGGGACATGCTTTCTGCATATCTCCCAGGGTTGCTGTCGCCAAAAGGTTCTCTCTGTTAAGGGGAAAAAGGAGGCACAAACAAGAAGTTACTTCAGCTCTTCTGGCAAGAAGAAATCAAACCTCAGTAGGACACAGGCTGGGATTTACCATCCATTCAGATTAGTAATAAGATGTTTGGGTTACAATATACAATTGTGTATGGACCTTTTCAGTTGGCTGTATTGGTAGGATTACCGTCCAGGTGCACACAGAGACACATTGTTTGCCGAGTGCGTCGAGGTGTTGAGCTACTGAGGAAATGGGTAGCGCCCTGTCTCTCTGTGAGCTCTTGCTCCTGATCCCTGATAACTCGGATGTGTGCTTATTCAAATGAGTTCTGCTCCGGGCACCCTCTTGCAAATCAGGTGCCATCCGCAGTGGCATTGTCACACAAATTAGAAACGGATGTTTTGGGAAGAGCAGAGGTCCAGAGTCTGTGGACATAGTTAGCCCTGGTTTCTTTGACGTGTTCATGTACCTCCCAGCTCAAGTCCACCAGTCCAAATCTCCCTCACCCTTTTCTCTCTTAAATGGGGGAAAAGGAACGTCAAAGATGATTGTCTCCAATCTGCCATCCGCATTTGAGAGAGTAGTTTCTTCTTTTAGTAAATCTCCTCAAACCCCTCTCTTCGGTTACCTTTCTCCCCAATGCCTATAAGCTCCTCTGATCCTTTCCAATAATAATGGCATTGCCAGCCAATCTCTCTGAAAATGGGTTCAGCGCATACCTAATCCCATTTAATTACTTAGACACACAGGGCTCAGGACACACTCCTCAGGCGGTGCCCCCCCTCCCTCTGTAAGCATACCCTGTTTGCACCCCATCCACCTCTTCTCATGAATTATGGATCCCTGGCTGCAAGACGAGGGGTGATCATTCCGCCTGCTCTGTCATAAGGCTCAGGGAGAGCCTCAGCTCAGTGTAAATATGGTGCCTGTCTGGGGTTGAGGTGCCCTATTGTGCTTGGTATTAAAAGCTCACCACTCTACCTCTCAGTCCCTCCACCGCTGCAGTGCTCGCAGCAGGGGGGCAGGGGTAATCGCACAGCCTTTCCAGCACTCTGCTCAACTGCAGCCGAGCTCACGCTGACCAGCATTATGGCTGACAGTCGTCATACCTGAGAGGAGGGGAGAAATGAAAAAGGAGATGGAAGCTGAAAACTGTAGAATTGGGAGGAATCAGCCCAGTTTCACTGTTGGTTTGTCAGCATAAATGCCAGTTTACACAGTGAGAAAACATCAAGACTTCTGTGTGATCGGATGTCAAAGTCCGCCTGACCCTTGAGCTGTGGCTGATGTAACGGTGATATGACTTGAACAGACAGTCACTGAATGATAAGAGTTTTTAAATGCCATATGTGGCTGTTTGATGATTTAACAAGGGGTCTCTGTATGATATCTGAACACTCTGAGAGGCTGCTTTTTATTCCGGCTGATGCCACAGCGCCTTCAGCTGAGCAGGGCAGAGGAGTACACTGGGAGAAAACGTGCTGTCCGCTCCTTGTGAGGATCAGACCTCTCCTTTCCAACTGCTATCGTTCGCTTAAACTGCACTGCACACACCTCTGGGCATGATAAACCATTCTCCTGTGTCACTACCTGGGTGGAAATATGATGACATGTTTATTGAGAAGAAAAGTCTACAAGATCCTTCATCAGGGTTGTATACGTTCACAGAAACGGCTTAATAAAGTACAAGATGGCCACCTAAGGACTATAATTGGCAATGTCACAGTTCTCCCCTTGCCCCAGGAAAGAAAAGAAAGATGATGTCTGTGTCAACTCTGAGATGGTTCGATGCTGTCTGTCAGGGCCCTGAGCACATTTCCCTGAGCTTGATACAGACAGGGCTTGTCTCGCTGCCCTCAGCGGCAGACAGACGTCTCATCTTTATCTCTCCAGATTTCTACCTAATCTGTTTCTCTCCCCTTGGCCTCTCTTCATGAATCTGTCATAAATCATTTTGGGATTCTGGCCCCGTTTGCACAGACGGTTTCATAAAGGGAGAGGAATGGGCATCAGATACCCAGACTAAATAGCGATCAAATTACGCGGGATATGAAATGCTGTAGTTTGGAATCCATTATACTACTCAATAAGAGTCTTCCCACTGTAATATGTCAGCTCTGGCCCTGAAGGGACAAAAGCACAGATGGTACTGTATATTTGCAATATGCATATGACTGAACAGTCTAATAACTATGGCTGACAGCTGAGTGAACAACATACGAGCTGTGTGCACACTTGTTAAAAAATACAAGCCTGTCTCCACATTAGTCTTGGCGTATATACTTCAAAGTTTGCCTCATTGCAGCTCATTTGGTATGTCATACAAAGAAGCTCAAAAACACAATAAAAAACCTTTTGATGAAGAAATTAATTTGCATTTGCTTTCAAACCATCATGCTTAGCCACCTTTACCGATTGCAGTTTCTGCAGGTTCGTTGCAATTTTTCCATTTCAGAGTTCACATGAAAACAACTAATTACATTCAATAACAGACTAAAGTGATGATTGTACTAAATTGACCGGACCTATCTGCCTCCCTCTGTTAAAACCACTGCCTTTTTTTTAAGGGCTCTTCATTTCGACAAGTGTCATTGAAAAATCTTGTCACCACGGCAACGGCAGACTCATTATGTCTAATCCACTAATTGGTAACTAGCTCCACAATTGGCTGTAATTGCTTTGGGGACATGGTTAACCCCTTGGTCGGTATGCGGAGCAAGGCTACTTCTGGCGGTGTCGGACAAAGGCCAGAAATAAAAGTTGGTGTTGTGGAAACCTAATCCACGAAATCTCCCCCCCCCTCGCTCCTAAAGACAAAAAAAACCATTTACATTTTTTGGGGAAAAACTGTGCACACACCCTCCTTTTCCTCCAAGCGTTGCTAAATCTCTTAGTGCAATATTAATTAATGGGGGTGGTTGCCATGGTGATTGATCACCATATTCTCTGTCAGCAGTATTTAGCCAAATGGGCCCTAATGTTTGTTTGTTAATGGGGCAGTAAACAATACTGCTGGAAGTCTTTTATTACCTCCTCAGCAGCTCTGCTAGCACCTGGGCCATTCAGCAGCACACTGTACACCCCCCATCAAACGAAAGAGAGGAAACCTACTCGCTCTGATAGATTGGATTTCTTTTGGCCCTCGTGGTTACGGAGAATTGGAAACAGAGACGGACAGCGACCTAACATGAGGATACCGTGATATACTCTATGCACGTAACAATATCGAAGCTACAGACTGCAAAAATATTTGCCACGTGTAATGACATGCTATTAAGAATGATATCAGAGTGCACTGTGATCAGTAATCCTACTATTTATTTAGTTGATGTCCTTGATGGTATCAGTGGAGTCATTAAAATGACCCACACAAATGACTATGTGATGATAAAACCTAAAAGGTAACCAGTGAGATAAGTCTTTTTTTAATGTGTGTGTGTGTGTGTGTGTGTGTGTGTGTGTGTGTGTGTTCATATGTAGGTGTGAGAGTAGGCTATGTTTTAGTGCGTGTATGAGTCATGGCACTGAACAAACTCGAACCCCTTTGAAGAGTGAAAGGCTCAAAGGATGGAGAGGCAATCTGAGAACTTCACAGGCACAGAGGGGAAATTGCCTTGAACCTTGAGGTGTATGAAAGTGCAATTTGTGTCCCATCTGTTCTGCTTCCCTTCCATTAGGAGGGAGGGTGCTCTAAGGCCACCGAGGAGATAATGCCCCTGTGAGGGTCTCTGGGTACACAGAAGCTCTCAAAGATTTAATTTGCCAGACCATAGTCATTTCCTTTAACTCTCTGTATTATTAGAGCTTTGAACATTGTTACCTTGTTTCTTTTTACATGAAAGAACAATGCCTTTTGGTTTTAGAAAATTGGAGAGTACCTGACTAAAGTAAATTTTTGTATCCATGTGTGAGCCAATTAGCAAATTGGACTGAATATTTCCATGCTATATTGACAGCCTTCCACAAGAGATGGGAATGAGAGAGACTGAAAATGAGAGCGAGACTACCCTGCAGCTCTGTTGAGAGAGGTGTCTCTCCACCTTCACCGAATCCTGTCTCTGTCATACCACTCTGCAAAGTGGCTGGATCGGCTTCCTTAACTTTTTTGCCCTTTCTTCGGGGGGATTTGCATGACAGAAGCCAGGAGAGAAGTTTGTTACCCGGGCAACGGATTGCCTCCATTTGCAGCTGGAGCCGAGGTGTTACCAGTGGAGTTTGAAACCATGGCATCAGAGATTAGATGGGCCCAAAGGATACGCGTTTGTCAGAGCTAGGGTAGTAGAGTGCATTACCAGCACCAGAAAGAGCCACTATCATTGATTCAGATTTGAAGAACAGCTTTGGAGGAGAGGATCTTTGAAGTATTGCTGAAGGCAGCTGTTGACCAATTTAGACTGCAGGGATCAGCGCGGACCCTTTTATTTGAGCACTGATATACCAACACTGTTTACAAAAAAATGGTGTAAAGTTGTAAATGAGATTGTTTGTGTGAAATATGTGATGTGAAAGTTGAAACAGTTGCAAGTATTGCAAATTAATGTATAATTATCTGCGTTGCAGACAAATTAAATGTGGCCATGTCTAAAACAGGGATGATTGTTGTAGGAGTTGTCTGCATTATGGACAGCTGAAGACGGGATGTTCCTGTGGACAAGTGCTCAATTCTGATTCCCTGTTGGGAGCCATAAAGAGCTGTAATGGACTTGGAGTGGCCATGATTGTGGCCCTAGCGGGATATATTTTTTTCTATTTCATTTTTGTCTATTCTATTCTTTTCCTCAGTAACTACAGTGTGGCTGAGGTAAGACTTTGAATGAAGTTATTGATTAGCACGTGTATCTGAGGAGAAAATCTCACTTTCTCAGTTATGAGAAACCCTTTTTTTACTTTGCCCTATTAACAGTGTTGTCTAATTGTTCTATCTAAAACAAATCTATTACTTTTTTTTATGACCATCTCAATTTAAGTCTTTCCATTCATCATTAATAAAAAGCTCTTTGGAGGCAATGACAGTATTTAAATCGTGTAAGGTCATGGATGCAGACGCCTCAACCCCTTCCCCGCTGTTATTAGCGAATCCTAATGGCACCTTTCAGTGAAACGCTCGTCTCGACAAATTGATTTCCACGTGTGAAACACAGAGAGTCGTCCCCAGTGACAACAGCTCCTAAAACCCTCTTCACACATACTGTATATGCTGCTAATTCAGAGGAAAGGACAGAGAATGAATGTGAAATAGAAATGGGGTTGCATTGCCAGATAATACTAACAGTCAAAGGGGTGAGGTGGGTGAGGTGGGTGGGTGCAGTTTGTGATTAGAGCCACAGTCTTTGTAGAGGAGAGTGCACACAGTCCCTATTGCCAACTGTGAAACAAATGGCATCTAAATTGAATAATTCAGTCTGGGGGAGAAAGATGTGGGATTTGCACACAAAGACTGACTGACAGATAGAGTCGAGAGGAGAGGCAGCCAACCTTTAGCAAAGCTGGAGAGAAAAGACAGTAAATGGCAAGTTAGATTAATAGATTGGCAAGGTCTCACAGAAGATGGGATAATAATTCACCAAGCAAAAGAAAGGCAGCTTTTTTTGAGGTCAGAGTTGAGTGAGGAGGAATGATGAAGATGGAAATATGAATACTGAATAATGCAGTCGAGATCCTTCCACGAAACAAAAAAGGGATTAAGAGTGCTGGAAAGAGTCAAAGGCTAGAAGCAGTTGTGGAGAAAGACAGAAAGTCAGGTGGGTGTAGCAAAAAAGAAAAATAACATTCTGTGAAGGAACTGAAGCGTAGTGGAGACAGAACAGCTGGAGGAGGAAGAGTGTGGAGTGCTGGACAGAGGTTAAGGTGTTATTCCTTTTTTTTGTAGATATATTTTGGGGCATTTTCAAGCCTTTATTGACAGGACAGTTCAGTGTGTGAGGGGGATAGAGCGGGGAAGACACGCAGCAAAGGGCCGGCGTCGGAGTCGAGCTCACGGCCGCTGCAGGAGGACTCGAGGCTCCGGACGCGGGGTGCCGGCGCTACCCGGTGAGCCAACCGACGCCCCGCCATGGTGTTTATTCTAATGCGCATCCAGCACCAAGCATCTAGTTTGAGCATTCACCTTTGTCTGTGCACCTTTCAACCCATGGCTGACATGCAGACACAAAGCTGTAAATGGACATGTAAATGAACACCTGGAATCCCATGAGCTTTTTGGATCCAGTTTCTTTCACTGGAATCTCAGCTGAACAAATCCCTCCTAAAGTCCATTATGCCGTGGGGAAATGAGAGACTGACTATTGAAATTTTACAAAGCAACATCTAACTCCATCAAATTGCGTGCTGCTCATTTCTGTTTGTTTCTCTTCCCTTGTGAGTTGCCTGCATGTTTCTTTCCCTCCCTTACTTCCTGCTCCCAGGACCGCAGTTTTAGATTTTTCTCTGATCTCATTCACACTTTGTGTTTTGTGCTCAGATTTCCTGCTTTGATTTTTAACCAGCTTCCAACAAAGACTTTTAACCTGCTCTCTCATTCGTAGTCGTGATTATGCCACAGTGTGATTCTGTGAAGCAGCTCCTCAACACAATTGCGCCCATTATTTGGGATTTACAACATGTAGCTTTTCTGTTTCTGGCTACATCCACATCCACACAAAAACGGCGACATTTTCTCAGTTTGCACTAACATGCACAGCACCATACAGCAGACAGACAAAGTCAGCGACTAGTTGGTGACCATAGTGGAGCATTAAGCAGCTAAAGAGCCAGATATGTCCTGCAGGAGCTGGTGAAGACCAAACCAGAGCTAAAAGGAAATAAAATGCTAGACTCACACAAATCATGTGGCCAGACACACAACTTGGTAATAATGTAACTGCTGTATATGTAAGCTTGTTAATTTAAGGTAACACTAACCACACAAAAAAAGATCAAACCCCCTACTAAGCGAGATTGTGTTTAACATATCTATTTGTTTGAGGGAGATGTTCATTTTTCTCATTCCAAATAAATGAATAATAAATTATAGAAATTATCTCTATTTTTGAAATCCTTTTTGAAAATTGACCAGTGAGAGGGCAAAAAAAACTTATCAAGCTGGGAAACAACAAAAGTAACATCATCACTGTCATCATCACCATTATTGTAACTGTTGTCATCATTGTCATCAGTGTCATTGCAGTTATGTTTATGTTCTCACTTGAAACTATAAATGTCGTAATAATTTCAGCTTCTCAATTCAGTCGCATCGAGGATGATGTGCACAGAGTTAAGTAAATGGACAAAATATTCAATGATATTCCCAGGGCAGCGATGGCTTCCAGTAGAAAGCGGTGCACGAGTGTCGCGGAGTGGTTGTCTTCTAATGTGATTAGCTGTCTGTTTCAAATTAAACACAAGCCAATAATGTAACTACGGACAAAGTATCTCATTGTCCACAGCATCCCTGCAGATATCCTCACCTCTCCGTTCCTTTCTTCACTTTGACAGCTTTTGTTCCGCCTTTCATTTCCAGCCCTCGTCCTTTTCAGGAGACAGACAGTAGAAGTCAATGTGTGTGTGTGTGTGTTTGGGGGGTGCAGGGTGGGTGAAAGGGGGATCACTCAAGTCTCAGTGGCTCTGGGGAGCTGTCAGAATTGATAGTGCTCTATCACTCGCGAACGGAGGTGCAGAGCTGGGCAGAGCTAACCACTAGGCAAAGAAGAGGATGATCGTCCCTCTGTCCACTGGAGTCCGACTGACTGAGATGGAGAGACATGGAAAGTGTTCAAACAGCTGCCTTCACAACTTGAACGGAACAAGCTTAAGCAATTTAAAATGCAACATGGGGAATTCAGAATATAGGAACATGGCAACAGGGATGACCAACTTTGTACGTTTAAATAGTGGTTTAAAGGCTATTTAACCACTGCTTTTAGTTTCTTACTGAACAGACAGGCCAATGAGTGGTATTGAGCTTCACAAATAACTAATGGATTTTTAGTGATCAGATGGTAGGTTCAGATTCAAAATAACTTACTAATACTTCACAGTGTAACATAATAATGTTGACTGAAAATTGTTTGCAGTTATATTATAAATGATTTTATGGAACTATAACTTTACTTTAAAAATAAAGTATTATCTGGAAATTATATAGGATGAACATGGAATTGACTCTGGAACAGAATTAGAGCAAAAATGTTTTCCCAAAATGATGATGAAAGCCTGGGACAAGCTAACAGTCGTATCATGAGTTGAGATTTCTTTGTCCAACTAAAGACTGTTTGAGTCGGTTGAATATTATCAAAAAGGCTATTAAGTGTGTTTTGAATTGGGATGGCTTTATTAAATTATTTTCCCACAGTTGTAATATCTTTTTTTAACCCTCCCGCAGCACTGCCCACACAACGTGTTCTTTTCCAGTTTGCATTACATTGTGGCACAAATTGACCTTCAACCCGACAAAATCCCATTATTCAGTATGTGTCTGAGCACTATTCCTTACTACATTTTGACTGTGCTTACTTTTGTGAACACACTACATACTTGAAACGTGGTTGGAAGAAGTTTGAGTGTGGAAATAGGACACTGTGGAGGACTTTCATCAGAGTCTGTTGAAATTACAGTCGCTTGTTTAGGAAGATTAAGGTATCTAATTAGAGTAGAGATCATCACAATCCTTTATCACTGAGCAGACAAGTAAAAGAACATTGTTAGAGTAAAAATCTGGCCTATAATGGACTTCCTTTCATGTCACAGTTGTTTTACACATATTGATTATATCCTATAACTGGTATAGCTATTCTCTCAGGTGCATCTCTTTGAAGTCGGTCTTAAACCAAAGAAAGTGGCCCCTCACCTGTCACAGACACCAGTGCTAAGCTCAGGCTGCATTGTATGGAGAGAGGGGAGATACAACATATCTCACTGGCAGACCTGCCCGAACCAGCTGCTGTCAGGAGGAAAGCAACAGCACAAATACACAACGTGTGTGTGTGTGTGTGGCCATGAGAAGGCTTCTTTGATAGACAGCAGCATCAGCCAAGTTGTTAGTATTTTGTACTTTGTTTTATTGTTATTTTATAATGCAAGCACTTATGACATGATTTATCTGTAGCATATTTGTAATACTTTTTTTAAGTGTGTCTTTTTTTCCGATATGCTGTCTGGAGCTGCAGCTCGCACAAAGTTATAGACACACCTAATGAAAGTTGTTTTAAAATGGTTCTGTGTTTCTCACTGAAACAACTTCTTACATTAGATGTTGCAAATTCAAATAGTTTTGGGTGTCTCCTCCATATGTAAAGACCTACCAACGTGAAATAGGCAACATTTCATCTCAGATCATGTTGTCAGAATGACATGCTTTATGTAAAAAATTTGGAAACATATACATATATGTATAACTTTTTTCAGTTCAGCTTCTGTTTTTCACACCCTCGCGCGTTTCCCCTACTTAGAATTTGCTGTGTTTAAAACGTATTTTCAGTCTGTGAACAGGATAAACAGTCACCACCCAAAAGCACATTCATCTCAAACATTTAGGGCACCACATAACCTCAACTCAACCTGTCTGCAAACAGCTTCCTGTATGTGCTTGTGTGTGTCTCATGAAGACATATCTCTGACTGGTCACACACAGGAAACCATAAGCTTTCGAGGGTTGAACCAAAACACTGCTCGACAGAAAAAGAAGAAAAAACAGCCTTCCAAGACGTAAACAAGTGACGAGCTTTGTGTCAGGTCAAGTCAGCTTCACTCAACTGCACCTTGAATAAAAGACAAGGTCACAAAGCACAGAGCGTCGCCCTCAACCTAATCTGCAAAGGAACAGCTTGTCTTTTTTTAAAAATGCAAATAAGTGACAGACATGAACTGCGGAAAATGTCCGGAAAATTGAGTCCAAACATTTCCCAGAGTCTGCAGGAGATTGAGACGTTCACATTTACAGGAACATATTTTTAGGAATTTTCCATGGCGTCTAGGTTGAGCATGCAGGAGGCAAGACATGATGGAAATTCCGCTATGGAAGGCAGTTTTTTTAATTTTATTTACAGTCATCAACAAAGATTTTCCTGCTGTAGTCTCAAACAGGCTCACTCTCTGATTAGCCAGAGATTTTACTTGGGAGCTGACAGGAAAAGTTCTGGAAAATCTCCGGATTATCAGTGCATGCAGGGCGGGGGGGGGGGGATTAATTTAACCACAATCTGCATGTCTTTGGACTGTGGGAGGAAGCCTGAGAACCTGGAGAGAACCCACGCATACACAGGAAGAACATGAAGAACATGCAAACGCCACACAGAATGGCCCTGTTTCGAACCGGGATTCAAACCAAGACCTTGTTACTGTGAGGTGACAGGGCTGACCACGACACCACCCTGCTGTCCTTGAATTGAACAAGGAAAAATAAAACCCCACAAAAATATACCGCAAAAGAAAAAGTGGGTGAAGTTACACAGATTTCACAATAGCAAGGCCATGGGAATTTCATTTTTCTCTTGCTGCTTCCAAGAAACAACCAAAAATCTTTTTTGGAGGTTTCTCCACAGCTGGGACCAAAACGGCAAACATGTAGTTCTCCCTCAGTTTCAGTGCAGACATATGATTCCCAACAGCCACAGCAGAGACAGAGGGATGTCATAAAGATACCAAAGTTCAGGAGTAACACTTCTTCGTCTGGGTCTGTTTGGCCTCTGATCTCTGTCCTGGCTTCCCCTCTTCTCCACATTTGGCTGTCAGTATAAAGTCTCCAGGGGGAAATCTATTTGCCAGTTGCTGAGACTTAAAATATTGCAAAAGATGCTTGTCTTGTCAAGCACTTGCAACAGTGGGATTTGATATATGCTTACTCATACAGTATTATTGCAGCCAGCAGCCTTTGACTTCACGCTGAATGAATCCAAGCTGGCCCATTGTTGTGCTTACAACAGTTTAAATAGGGGTCAGCAAAGTTATATTCATTTAAAATGTTGATATTGTCAACAGCACAGAGGACTGAAGTCCTGGTGTCAACTGATGTCTTGGCTTATATGATGGTTTTAGCTGCAGGCCTTTTGCTCTTTCACTAAGCTCTCTGCTTTCATGTTGATCTTTTCTCGCTTCTGTCAAATACATTTAGCAGAACACTATGGAGACTCAACCCCGCATAGTGCTGGTGTCATCCATGTAACATCATCCTCTCTTATCAAGCCTTTTGCCTACTGCCGTCTTCTGTTTGATGCTTCATGCCCTCGCTCCCAATCCCGGTCTACTCTTCCTCCCCTGCCACCCCTGGCTGCCCCCGATCTCATCCTCCACCTCTGTGTCCTCTAACCACTTGACACCTTTTCAGATTCATCCCCATCAGTTGGCAGACAGCGTGCATTTCACCCGGAGGGCACAATGCAGCGATCCTCGCGGATCAATGGCAGATAAATCAATGCTATCTCTTTTTTCCATGCCTCTGCTGCCATTGATTTTTTTTTTCTGTTACTTTGCTGTTTGTGGAGACTTAAACTTTGCTCAATTAAACCGAGTCCACTTTCAGGGACAAATTGTAGCTTGGAGACAGTCACTAATGTTGGCTCTGGATGGAGACTACCAGATCTTTATTTATGAGGTGCACCATTGAAACAGAGGCTACTGTGGGGTGTGTTTTTCTTTTCTTTTTTTTTTTTTACAGAAAACGAACCTGGATTTATTGGTATTGTGAACCCTCTTTCAGATGAGGCATGCCAAAGGATTGCCTTGATATTGAGGTCTTTCATTTTGAAAACAGAGCTAATACCTTGAACAGAAACAAAGCAAATACCCTTTGATCATATTTGCTAAGAAAGAACTAGGCTCAATTAGCATGTGAATAAAGCTTGCTTTGGTGTTTCAGTTAAACGCTCAAAGGTTTATTGGCAGGGAAATATCTAGTATGATTTCATATCCAATCTCCAGTTTTTTAGATCTTGTCATCAGGAATGATTCCTTGGAAGTGCACAGACGCCGGCATATTATTTTGAATACTGCATTTAATATAGCCCACAGAAATTATCCACTGTGATATTTCGCTCGTCTCCCCCATAAATAATTCATTGTTTTTATGTGCCCTCATGCTGCCTTGGGGATTGGAACAGCTGAATGTTTTCACAAAGTATTTGTGTCCAATCTTCTGCGTATTGGGTGTACTCTAATCAAACCACAGTAAACATGCCTTGAATGTTTGTTGAGTCATCTGGTTATCAGCTAATCAAATGGCTTATTTGCCTGCCGGCCTGCCTCGCAGGAGCACAACACAGCGCTGGTTGAGTATTTTCTCAATTATTTGTTCATCTGTGTGATTGACTATGCAGCCACATGGCGTAGGTGATATGATTGAACTCCACAGGCTTTAATGTATTCTCCATAGGTCCACTGCAGCAGTGAGGGGGAGATGTGATTGGAGCTAATACATTTAAGGCATTGACTGAGCCAAACCCTCCATTGTTCTGGGAATTTCGCCTCTCTGCGAGAGCATCCGTTCGCTGTTTTATGATCAGTCATGTACGAGTGAGATCAAATTGAAGATCCTGCATGTACATGCGGGATGTTACGATATTTGTGTGAAAGGACTCGTATGAAAGTGCAAGTCATAGAGAGTATTTCAAAGGCAGAAGCCAGGACAGTGACATGGAGCTGCCAGGGATTGGTGAGCAATCAGATAGGGCAGAATTGATGACCTGGCTCAGGATGGATTTCTTGGAGCGGGCTGCCAGACTGAGGTAATACTTTCAGGCTCTTATCAGCACTGGCATAAGCTGAGTGCTGCATCACCCACTTCCCAGCGTCAGCTTATTATGAGAGTCCATGATGTGTGATTGCTCTTACCGCCTTTGTGTGTCCCGGGGCCTGAGTGAGCCGGACACAGTTGGCAAGAAGAGGAAGAAAACTGAGGCCCCTCAGTCGAAGTAAACCCTCCACTTCCTCTCTGTTGTAGTGCCATTTTGTAGAAGAAAAAAAAAAGATTAAAAAAGCAGTGTTTTGCTATGTTTGCTGTGACTCATATAACTTATATAAGCGGGAGGTGTCAGTAATGGAAGTCAAGTAGCCACAAATATGTCACTCTTCTGAAAAGATTGTCTTGCTGAACTATATTTAGGTAATTTAACATCGGTAGACATAGGCATTGCTGCAAGAAATCCTCAGTGTTCAAGCATTTGCACCAATCAGAATTGTAAAGTGCCTAAAATGCATCCTAATATAGCACTTAATAAATCTGTGCTCATCAGGTACAATAAACTTTGTGTCTCTGAGGTTGCTCCTTGATGATCACATAGCAGTCTGACTTTCGATATTATGAACTGATTATTTCAAAGTGTATGGAATATTTGTCCTATAGGAGTTTCAAAACCAATTAAGTTTAATGGCTTTTCTTTTCAAGTCACCAATTCGTAACCATTGGATTCATTTCGCATGCTAATCACACTTAATTGTATTCAAGTTGCATAGTTATACTCTATTTCTCCCTGCAGACCAGGACCGGCCGCAGAGGAGCTTCCCTGCAGCTTGGAATGAGTGTGTGTTGCTCAAGGGCACTGTTCCTCCTGCAGGCTTGAGCCCATGTCTTCTCCTTAAAGGACAGTATCTCTAACCTTTAACAAGGCTGCTGGGGGGGCTGAAACGCTTTAAAGGATAAAAGAATGATTAAAGATCTCAATCTGCATTCTCCCAGCGCAATTTAGATCAGCTTTTTTTTTTTTCTTTTTTTTTTCCGCGAATAAACAACGTGGTTTCAGACGCTTGGGCGCATCTCTATGGAAACAGTCCTCAATTACCGATGATTGGCCAACCCGTGGGAATGTTTCTATTCCCCCAGTGCACTGATTGGTCGGTGGGCGGTCTGAGCAGCCTGACAGTCTGCAGCGTTCCGGGTTATTGTCAGTCTCGGCAGCACGGCACAAGGGCAGGACCGCGTCCCGCAGCTGCCCGCACGCAGCTAGCTCGCCACCCAGACGTGACCACTTCCTATTTGGTTAACAGACCAGAGAGACGCATCTCGGGGCTCTGCTGCGGGGCTACACTCCACAGGCTCGGCGGGGAAGCTCGGACCGACTCGGGGGGCGAGAGGTCTCGGAGAGGCTGCGGACACCGCGGAGAAAAGTGACGGACGGAGCAGAGGCTGATCACCGGGGATCTCGCGTCGCAGCTCATCGCACCATCAGTTTAGGATATTTCAGGCAGCTGCTTTGGCCCAGCCGTGATTTCTTCCCGGGTACCTCCACGCATTATTGCCTAGATACATAGCCCGTCACTAACATTTACGCGATACAATTCACACACGGTCGCGTGCGGTGAGCGGGCGGACCACTTCAAACCCGCGCGCAACACCGGAGGCTCTGTGGAATACTGCGTATGTCTCCGGCCGCCCGGTCTCTGGGCTGACAGCTCTGCTCTGTGGGAATAAGAGGAGCCCCCGGGACCCCTCGTCTTGTCGCGGAGGCTAAACGCCGAAGAGCCGACGCGCACTTATCGGTGCGCAATTCTCCTCCTCCGAGGACGCTCCTGAAATTGGCCGACCTGCGCGTTCGCATTCGGCGAACAAAACAAAAAAAATTGCCAGCCGAGTCGACAGAAGGAAAAAGAAGAAAAGGCGAAGCTTATTAACTTTGCCTGCCAGAAGCTAGAGTGTGGAATCTAATTGGCGGGGTCGCCGGTGTATTCGCATACCGTCGGAAGAGGATAAAGTTAATCTGCGTTTGACATCGACGAAGCGGCTGCTGGATCTTTGGCGAACAGAATGAATCCTTTTTGAATCGGACCACAAGTACAATCTGCATGGAGTTCTAGCCTGCACCACGGAGCAATTTATGGTAAATATGTATGGTTTTTTTAAATGTATATTTCTCTAAGTCTTCTGGTCATTCTTTGTAACCATTCACGCAGATACAGTCCGTGCCTCGCCGGATCCTTTGGGGATGTTAAGTGGAGGCGCAGGGGTAAAAATAATGAATGTTTGTAAATGCTCATGCATCTTTCCCCAGGATGCTGCTCACACAACGAGGCCTCCGATTTTAAAAAAACAAAAAAAACAAAAACGCTTTTGTTTCCATGCGTGACCCGCAATAAAAGGACGCGTTGTAATAATCGACTTGTCAGAGAGCCACTCCCGAATGGCTTTAGGAACTGCTTGGATGTGTGACACTGGCCCTTCGCAAAGTATGGGCAGCAATTAAGTGTATTGTCGAGGGCATTGCACCGCAGGCAGGAGTGTGTGTGTGTGTGTGTGTGTGTGAGTGTGTGTGTGTGTGTGTGTGTCACAAAAGGTGAGACATTTCTCATCTGGGGAGGCCCCGTGCGTCACTGCGTGTGTGTGTGTGTGTGTGTGTGAGTGAGTGGGACTAAAGTGTCTGCTGCAATTAGTGATTCTTCACCCCCGGATGTTAATCATACACATTCTCTTTTTATAGGGCGACCACATATCCAGACTAGACTTTTTATCGATGTGTGCGTAACGCTGTCAAACTTTTCTCTCCGCGCTCGGGCCACATGGATGACGCTGCTGCGCTGAGGTGTGAAGGCGACTCGTCAGCGTGCTGCGAGGAAGCCTCGAATGCAAATGGAAACGTGTCGGCCTGTCTTGAGCGAACGTGGGCTCATAAAAGTCCCTGGCGGTTTTCCGGGGCACGGTGAACTTTGAACCCTCCCGTCGCCGACACTGCGCCTGGATGAGCCCTCGCCCCGTGCCGACCGGGCCGTTGCGCATTAGACTACACGCATCCTCACAAGTGATCCTGCTCGCCGGCTCCGGTCGTTCCCTCCCCCGGCTGCCCCGCAGACAGGCTGCGCACTGAATGTAATGCGGGCCCCTGCAGCGGGGCAGGCGCCCCCACAGTCGGGGCACCTGCCACAGAGCCTCCCTGGCTTGTATTGAATAAAACATCCGCTGATGTACGAGGCAGGGGCTGCACCCGAGGGGGCAGAACTGCCTCGTTTACTTCCTCCACTCTGCGCCTCTGACCTGCTGAGCAAATTGTGCTCATATGAGCTCTGCGGCTGCTCCTCACCTAAACAAATAGTCTCCCCAGCATAATGCTTGCCTTAACTCAACATGATGGTTGGACAAGGCAGGAGAGAAGGAAATGGCAGGAAAAGCTTTAATATCTAGGTCACTGCATTACCTTTTGGAGTTTGTAGCTCTCGTCTTGCCTCTTTTATTTCCCGGCTTGCTGTTAGATCTTCTTTTTCTTCTCTCTCTGCAACACTGGAACTCCCGCTGCAGGCTCATGACTTTGCTCACATTGCATTCCTCTCACTTTCACCGTGTTTCCTGTTGCTCTCGACTGTCAACTGTCTAACCTAGACACAAGTCTACGGTATATTCTTAAAAGGGAGCCATGCTTTTGTCGGTTTAAAACTAGTGTTGTAGACTCCCATAAATGTTTATCACACAAACATGCTCTCCCTCGCTTGCCGGTGAAATGAAGAGAAACCAAAAGAACCAAAGTAAAATCCAATCTGCTGCACTCGTCCAAGCTGCCAACAGCTCGAAAAGGGAGGGACATATTGTTAGCATCGTATTAACAAAAGTAATACACTAAGAGAAGCATGGCATTTTATCAATTTCCAACTGAAATTGCCTATCAGTTTGATTGATTGATAGCGTTTGGGCTCCTTACTGTATGCTTTGCTTATTAAAGTGGCTGCCTGAAGTGAATAAGGGAGCTCCACTCATGAATATCGTTAAAGTCACTGAAGTTTAATTTCCTGCGCTGTGTATTAATCTTTTTTAATCCCTGCCTGGCTTGATTGTCTCAACACCTACCCAGAGGCAGCAAAACTCATTTTGGCACTTAAAATTACTAAAAGTGTGTGTGTGTGTGTGTGTGTGTGTGTGTGTGTGTGTGTGTGTGTGTGTGTGTGTGTGTGTGTGTGTGTGTGTGTGTGTGTGTGTGTGTGTGTGTGTGTGTGTGTGTGTGTGTGTGTGTGTGTGTGTGTGTGTGTGTGTGTGTGTGTGTGTGTGTGTGTGTGGAGTTTATTATGGAAGGTGCTTGTTTTTATTCACAGCAAATGAAATAACATGTTTAAAAGAGATTGTTCACAGACTCCATTAATAGAAAGTTGGACTGCAGATGTGAATAATCCTGAAAAACATCTTTGTTCTCCTGTCAAAGAAAATTAAAAAGACAATTCTTCCCTGATTATCTGATATTCTAACAAAGCACAAAGATTCTTACTTGTTAATTCCGTCGGACACTTAAAGGAACAGGCGCGTTTTCTCTCAAAGCCATGTCAACAGCAGCTCATTAGGTACCTGATCAAAGTGTTTCGTGTCAGGAAAAGTCTACAACGGTTCTTGTTTTAACACTTTTCATGTGCAGGCGAACAGAAATGACACCCCCTTTCTTGTACTACATGATTTGAAATCAACTCTGTTGTCCCTACAGCGAGACTTGTCAGTATCCAGGATGTTGAAAAAAGCAACATAAAACAAAAAAGAATTACACACAAATGGTCGCGGGCAAACAAACAGAGCCATCAGCCATCAGCCAGTCGGTGTGAATGAAGTGAAGTGAAGGGAAGGAGATGGGAAGTTTTCAGTGAAGATGATGGTGTGGGTGAGATTTGACATTATACATGCAGGCAGGGAGGTTTTGTTGGTGTTCATAGGTAACACAACCAGCACTTAAGCTTCACATTCTTGCCTCAGTGTGTACTTGGCTGGTTACAATGTACACTACATCCATTTCTGCACAGAATCATTGACCCTCATTCTCAGCAACTGCGCTGAGAATGTCAGAGGAGCAGCTCTCCCTTTCTCCCCGGTCTACTGATCTTTCCACCACTTGAGGGTCAAACGCTCACACACACGAATGTTTCAGGGTCACTCCATGGCACAAGACTGGTCCTTGGGTGTCAGTATTTTACCAGTTGTAAATAGTACAAGGGGAGCACCTTCATGAATACTGGTTTAGTCGTGTGGTGCCCGAATGACATTCCACTTACGGTTTAATAATTAAGTTTGTGTCCAGACTTACGAAACTCTTCTTCTTAAATTGACTGAGAGCTGACGTTAATTGTATGCAAATTTTAAATACAGTGCAGCTGTGTTTTATATTAAAAACATGACGTTCATCATGTTTTAGTTTGATGTGAGGTAGGAACACAGAAATACACTTCAGGAATGTGATTGCATAGATGCACCCCTGCAGTGCTCCTGATGTTCGGTATATGTTAGCAGGACGGTGTGTGTGGTTCTCCGTTAATCCACAGACCATTCCCTCTTATTTAGGCTGCAGTAAAAGCCTTGTCAGGTGATCTGATCCACCGTGATGGCAGACGTTGGCACCTCTTCATCAGGGTTATCTGCAGCTACTTAGCGCTTGACGGACAGCGACGGTCCGCCGACCTCCTCCCTCGCTTCACCTCTCACCCTCTGTCAGGATGAATGGAAGTCACGTCTCACCAGGCCTCGAGGTTAATGTACAGCCTTTAATTTGGAAAGGCTGGGGCGGTTAGTGCACTTTTTATGCTCTTGTGAATGTAGTCGGCAGTAAATGTGCAGTTTATATGTGGCGAATGAGTACACTAGTACGCTGCGCGGTTTATAGTTTGCACCATAACCCAGTCAAAAAAAAAAGTGAGTGGAGGCATGCTCCTTCCAAAGTGTTTTTTGGGGAAGAAAGAGAATAAAGCAAATCTGACAAGCTCTCCAACAGCGAATTTGCTCTCCTTAAAAACAATGCCGCTCTTGCCTTCCTCATGGTCACATTGATTTGTTCTGGGTGACAGTGCAGGGTGCTGTGAAATCACCCCAGCGCCATTGATCTCAAGGAGAGGAGGAGGAGAGGGAATGGGAGCCTGGCGACAGTGAGCAACATGGGAAAATCCTCAGCGTGCCCTCTGCAACCTTAACCAGTAATAAAATGAAGGCCTTGGTCCCTATCAGATCAGCCTCTGCTGTACTTCTTCAGCCTCTGTATCGCGGTCTAGTCGGCGCTTTGATTTGTTTTGGAGGCCCATACATGAGGTTTGATTTGCTATTGTGCCTCGCCATGTTTCACATTATCAGCTGAGCTCTTTATTGCCACTGTTTTTCCATGCCAGGAGCAAGGCTGTTTTTATCTCATGCAGGCCTCTGATTAATCTCTCCGTCTATGCTGGTGTACTTTAATCTTGAATGGGGAGATATCTGATTCTCCTCGGCTATTGAGGAAGATCAAACTTTAATGGAACAAGGAACTGCACATCATCCTAATCTCCATCTCCCTGCATTTTGGTTGACTGCTCTCCCTCGGGCTTTGTAGCTTTCTGCAGAAGCAGGAAATACATCAGACAGATAAGATGTTTTCTCTTCATGCTTTGGTAATTTATTCCCTGTTGACAATGGCCACCATTTTACATCTGTGCTGTTTGATTACCTGGTTGAGAGAACAGCGGGCAAAAGCAGGGGAATTGATTGACACTTACAAATGGCTATCCTGTGTGACCTGAACACGTGGAACTTTCCCAGAAGCTTTAATTAGGGTTTCTTCAAAGTTCAGTCCTTCCACAGGAGTATGTGCTAGTCCTCTCTCTGTTTATTGACATGCGAGAGATGGGCCCGTGAGTGACCTACGTCATCAGTCTATAATAGCCTGAGGAGAGATACGTTAGCTGCATGGATGTATCAAGGTTCAGTGCATTTGATTACACTACAGTCAATCCAGGAATTAGCTATTGACCGCTATTTTCTCCATTCACTTCCTCCATATCACTGAATAACAGCGCACATTATGCTGCCAGCATCTGGACTGTGACTGGCTGGCTGCATATTGTTGCAAATGGATAACACTTTGCTGGTGTCACACCTCCCACAGACGGTTTGTGTCCCTGACAAAAAGAGGCTATTACCTAATTCTAAGGCGGTTGCTGTAAGGTAATGAAATTTCCACCGACTGGAGAAAACAATGTTGTCTGGTCCAGATTGTAATTGCAGAAGCCACTTTGCAGTTTTCCCCAAGTTCAGTGTGAATGCAACACGATTTAATATAACTCTGGAGATTTTTATCATTTATTGCCAGGACTGGCAGCCGCATCAGGCAGAGTAAGCTGAGGCGTGCACAGATAAAACTCATTAAATTTAATTTTTGAAATTTTAACCACAGTGTAGACTGCTTACAAGAGAGCGGGCATATGATCCACAGGAAAAATTGCTATGTGTTTGTATAGGGGGCAGGTCAGCTGTATTGTTAATATAAAGCCACCATTTCCTTAATCTAAATGGAGGCGTAGCCTGGAATTTCCGTCATTTCCTACCCTGTTATTATTTGTGTCAAGAAAAGGTTGAAAATTCATGGGATATTAGGTCCCGAGGCCAAAGAGCTTCCGTGAGCCTGCCTCCACTCACATACAGAAACATAGGAACACTGACATGAGTACATGTATGGACACACACACACACACACACACACACACACACACACACACACACACACACACACACACACACACACACACACACACACACACTAGCCCTGTTTTATTACCTCCTGCCTGCTGCTGGAATTGCTTTCCTCCCTCGAGTGAGCCAGGCAAAGCCGGCTTTATTGTGTTAACCTATTTGTGTGTCAAGAGCGATTGCGGCGTTCTTTATCTCTGTTTGTATTTGGACGGGGAGACGGCAGGGAGAGAGAGAGCGAGGGAGCAAGGAAGAGGGGAGAGAGAGAGTGGCGGAGGAAAAGGAGGGAGGGGGGTTGTGCACAGGAGCCAGGCGAGCCACCGGAGTTAGACGGATAGCCGGTCACCGTGCTCCAGTCTGGAGGATAATGACTGGTTGCTTAGCAATAACCCACCCCCACCTATTTCCAGACTTGCATCCAGAGTAATCACTTTTTTCCTCTAAAAGATTTTGTATGTAATTATAAGCCCACTGCCGGTCTTTGAAATCTGCCTAATGGGTCTTTTCATTTATTAAGCAGAGTGGGTTGAGGGTATTGGAGATTTTGGTGTGTGTGTGTGGGGGGGGGGGGGGTGCAAACTCCTGTTATTGTAAGTTACAGAACTGTGCATGTGCGCATGTGTTTGTCAGCATGTGTTTATATCTGCTTTGTGTTGAGCAGTTGGTGGAGTTTGACCGGGATTACGACTAGGCCAAAGCTAGATTTCCTGCTCGATAGCTGCTGCCGTACGACCTTTGACCCGTGTCACGCTGCAGTGGCAACATGATGCAGCCGCACAAGCTCACACATTCACTTTATGTCGGGTGACCGGGGCCTTTGAGTGCTTGATTCTGTAAGCTCTTACTTTTATTAACATTTTTATTGAGTTGAACAAATTGCTGACCTTTTTTTGTGGCATAATGAATAGCCCGGATCGCTTCGGAAAATGAGCGTTTTGGCAGAAGTGACTGGCGTCAATCCAAGCTGTTTAACTCATGATTTGCTGTGTGTTTGTTCAGCAGGTGAAAACGTTTAATATTGCTGAGTGTTTTCCAACATTTTAAATTATTTCTCCCCCCAGTCCTGAGTTTGGACGTTCATCCATAGGCTGTCTTTAATCACACTGTTCACATGCAGGTCTGTTCTAATTTTAGGCAACTTTGTTTCTAAGTAGCAGAATAAAAGTATGATATCAGAACCTGACCCCAATTTAAACCTTTTATCACCAGTAGTCACTGATGTTGGCACAAAGTCCAGACGAGTGGTTTTAATGCTCAGCCAATTATCCTCTCTTCTTTTGGAAATAGACCCCCCCCCCCCCCCTCTTAATGAAGAAGTAAAAAATTCCCTGTGAAGTTCAAATTAAACTTTTATTTATTTTGCTGATAAAAAGTCATGGCTGCTCAAACATAGCTCTCGGATCAAATTAAATGTTTTGATTGCTGCCACTGTAGCCAGTTGGTAACGCATTAGACTGCTCAGTTTTGGATTGACAAATCACAGTTTACAGCAAATCTGTTTTGCTATTGGAGCTTCTTTAAATAATGTCAGCCGCGTTTGATATTTACCCATCTGTGCTCTCTCTCCATATCCTGTTCGGTGCCATCTTTCCTTATCCGGGCTCACGCACCATTGCTAGAAGTGACAGCTTTACACGTCCTGGGAACTTCATACAGATAAACTAAACATACAGCACTATTCCCCACCCCCATCTCCGTGGCATGCTTCTGTGGCTGCATCTATAGGAACAGCTGTCCAGCTGTCACCGCAGCACATCTGCAGAGACTGAACGCACAAGGGCGGCCTGCCATTCTCTGCCCGTCCCCAAAGACCATGGAAGTGTGTCAGGCCTATTGGCTGCACATTATCACTGACCACATCAACCGTATCACTGAGCTCTGATTGAACGTTATCTGCTCCTGTGCCACTTAAATAAGCTCTGCGAGGCATCAGGCTGTTATTTTTTTTTTGGCACAAAACTCACAGGTCTGTTACTGAAGTGATTCTTATTATCACAACAGTTCGTAAAAACAAAATGTGTGACTGCACAGCCCCCCCCCCCCAAAAAAATAACCACATTATCGTACCCATTAATAGCCATCTGCCTCTCTCTGTGTGTGTGTGTGTGTGTGTGTGTGTGTGTGTGTGTGTGTGTGTGTGTGTGTGTGTGTGTGTGTGTGTGTGTGTGTGTGTGTGTGTGTGTGTGTGTGTGTGTGTGTGTGTGTGTGTGTGTGTGTGTGTGTGTGTGTGTGTGTGTGTGTGTGTGTGTGTGTGTGTGTGTGTGTGTGTGTGTGTGTGTGTGTGTGTGTGTGTGTGAACAAGATCCCAGTGAGCAAGGTGCAATGGCCTGGAACTGACGAAAACCCACTGGGAGTCTCTCCTTGATGTAGCTCTCCACTCCCGCTCCCCCTCCCCCTCCCCACCATCTCTTCCTCCTGGCAGTGGAGCGACAGTGAGGTGGGCGGCAGCGGCGGCGAAGGGGGGGCAACAGAGCCATGTGAGTGGGTAGTTGAACAGAGCTGCGGTCCCCTCTGTCAGCCACAAACTAGGATCAGCGAGATCGCATGGGACTCTCTCCTGGGATGAGCAAAGGGAAGAGGGGAGAAAGCAGCTGTGCAGAGTTTTCTCGTGTACTCTCTGTCTCTTCTCCGAGGCTGTCATTAGCTTCAGTCATGCTTTTTTGGGGGGGTGGGCTTGTCTTTAAAGGAGGAAACGCGTTTCATTGTTGCACTTTGAACATGTTATAATTATTCCCGTGCCTCCTCGTCTTCAGTGTTTTGAGGAACTATTAAAGGAGCTGATTTCTTCATTAGTCCTCTTGATAAGTAAGGGGCCTCTCAGGCATACTGTTCCGCTCCCCACAGACAGATGCAGACTTATACAGGCTCTGGGCAAAGTTTGATGGATCCTGTTTACTGGAGCTGAGAGAATGCCTGGGTATCTCAAATTAAGTGTCACTTAAAGCTTGTCTTTTAGTCAGCTTTCCATTTTGTTCCCCCATCTCCAGTGACAGCACTGTGCTGCCAATTGTAACAGGGTTTGAGAGGAAGACATTTGGTGATTACACATTCTGTCATGATTGAGGGGCGAAGCCAGCAAATCGAGGCAAAACCAAATTCCATATGGCTTCGGTGAAATCTCTCCACCCATAATGAGTAACACTCAAACAGCCTCTGTCCTGATGACAGGGAAATCGCCTGCTCATGACTTATCGTTTTATCATTTAAATTCACCCCATTGATGCTTTCTGCTGTGATTGACAGCTGGGCTTGAAAGCCACAGCTATCCGAACTGAGGTGCGGCAGCCGGTTGGTGACTGTGACAATGCTCTCTCCTCTTTGCCTTGTTCTCACCATAATCAGTTACTGATTAAAAAATTACATGGCAAGTTTTGTAATCAGTAACGTAATGCAACGTACTCTTTTATCTCTTTAAAGATCCAAAGCATTTTCAATGTGAATGAAATGCATTTAGCATATTCAACATTAACAAAACAAACACAAAAAAGCATTTCTTGTAACTCTTGTCACAAGACTTGTGCAAGAGGAGCCCTTATTCAAAAATCTTTCTTCCATTTTATATAATAGCCAGTTCATGAGCCAATAGCATAGGTTTATAGATATATATATATAATCGTGATTCTAAAATTGCCATATTTTAAAAACATAATCAAAATGTGCTCAAGTATTCCTTGACAGTGTATCTATAATCTGATTAAACATTCTTTCAAATGTAATCTTGTCTGATTATAGTTACTTATTTTTTGTAATCTGATTACATAATCCAGATTACATGTAATCCGTTACAATCCAACCCTGCCAGCGGTAATGCCGTTGCATGGCTGAGTCAATGTAAGTGTACGAGGGACAATGGGACGTACACCAATGCTGCTGTATTACACGTCATGACGCTGATTTCAAAACACTGTAAAATCACACATGTGGGAACTCTTCATTTCCGCTTGTTTGGTTCAGTGTAAACAAGCAGAGGTGGCATAACGAGTGGTCTTCCTAACGGCATGATTGCTGGATCTCTGTGTAACAGGGGGCTACAGAAATCTCACCGACTGCTCCTCTGCCGACTGCTCCTCTGTTGTTTGCAGAAAAGTGAGAGGATTTTGTAAAACCACACGGAAAAGGAAAAGAGGGCAACTGGGCCCGAATCTGTCTCATTGTGGCGGAGAAGCCCGAGCCTTTGTAAAACCAACAATGTTATAAATCTGCCGTGCGAGAGCTGCAGTGGATATGGATCTTGCTGAGGTCTGAACACAAGCAGCACATTCTGGCCCCACCTGTGAACGCTCATGTATTCCTCCACTCTCAGCTTCGCTCCCCAGGTGCATTCTGTGCTTTCATCTGCATTGTGGCACTCTGAATAAAAGCCTCTGTGTTTATGGCCATTTTCTATTCCTGTGCTCTTATTGATCCCTTTCGGCGTGATTGCAATGGGCTTCAGTTTCTCCTTCAATTTCTGTGCTCCAACAGCATAACTATTCTGAAATGGCAAACCACTGATGGCTTGTGATGTGACCTAGGCATGGAAGAATAACAACTCAGCCCTTTGTCCCCCTGTACTTATCTGACAATTTGTTTGTAGGAGACATAAACATGAATAAAATAATGGTGTCCTTGCACAAAAGTATGTTTCTTACAACCCAGAAGAAGAAAAAAATTCTATCTCGCCTCTGTCTTGAAAAGGCTTTCCGCACTCTGGTTTCACGGACTAGGCTTTTGCCTTTAATTAGGTGTGATTTGGAGAAGGAATCCGAAGTGGTAAAAAAGTCTCTGTTCTTTCTTGTTAAGTAGTTGTTAATGGAGAACTGCTGCAATTGTCTTGACACCTTCTGCTTTGTAATGAGTGCCCTCCTGTGTAAAGTAGCCCAATAAACCAAACTTTTCAGGGACGGGCAACATGTGATGACAGTATGTGGCATTTCAGCAGACGGGATGTTTACACCACATGAAGAAAGAAAACTCTTGCATACCCTCCTCATGTCTTTGTCTCCTCTCTGGTCGTGGATACCTCATGAGGCAGGTCAACATAGATGATTAATTGTCTCCCAGTTCAGAGCCACATGATAGCAAGACTGCTGGTCAATGGAAATGGATATACTTTCTCCTACAGGGAGCTAAAGCCTGTCTTTGATCATCTGTGAGATCACACAGCCGCCGCATGGGTGCATGTAGCGGTTCACAGTTGTTCCTCCTCTGTGATCCAATTTGAAAGCACAGTAAATCGAAGCACCACGTCTGGCACTTCTGTGTAATCTCACATAGTGCTGCCACTGCATGAGGAAATGTTGAAGCAAAGCATTTGTTTTTTTAATTGTGCTTTATTAACTTGAAAGAATTGGCCTAGTTTTGTTATAGTGGGCACCAGTTTTAAGTTAATCCACTTCAGTATTATATGAAAAAATGTCCTCCGGGCACTGCAACTGTTTTGCAGTGGTAAAGGTTTTCTCTGCTCTCTGTGTATACAGCCTCTCTGCCATGCTTTTTTCAACAATGACGTTCCCTGTGCTCTACATGCAATTTGAGTGAGTGTATGGAACATATTAAACATGTGCTAAACTGCGATCCTGTGTTTCTTCTGAACATGCACGTGTGTAATGTATGCACAGGGATGTCTTTTTGATCTCTGATCTGCTGCCCCAGATTCGCACACTCACCAGCCCCCTCCACCTGAGTGTGATCCCCTGCAGCCAGCCACGAGCTACCTCCCCTCAGCCCATCATCCAAAACAGATTCTCTCAGTTCCTTCGGTTTCAAAGCGCTCGCATAGCTCGACTGTGTCGAAGCATGCCCCTCCTCCCTGACCCCTCCTCTGAGAGACAGCACTCTTGACCTGCTGCCCCATTGTTTGCAGCAGGGATGGATGGGGAGCCGCCCCTGCCGGCGCGATCCTTCACTCAATAGCGGCTCCATCTGTTGACTGCGTGACTCTGGGTTACAAGCGGGGATTTTGCTCCGTCTGTGCAGGGTGTGAAAGGAGCTATCTCAGGGGGCTTCCTGAATAGGGTTTTAAAACTGCAGTAGCAGGGTGTTGTGATGCCCCTCGCAGCCCTCCCCTCTCCCCTCCACCCGTCATCCGCCCAACACAGCCGGCTGGGTTTGTGCAGGATGAGAGGCTTTCATTGTGCCTGTTCACAGGCCCCTAGGCAACAGGGTCACCTTGTCCCCAAACAAATGCTGCCCTCAGTGGGATTGTTGGCACTGTTTGTCTGTGTTTCCGTGTGTGTGTGTGTGTGTGTGTGTGTGTGTGTGTGTGTGTGTGTGTGTGTGTGTGTGTGTGTGTGTGTGTGTGTGTGTGTGTGTGTGTGTGTGTGTGTGCGTGCATATGTGCGTTTAAAGGGGGTGTGGGTATTTGAGTATAAGAATGCATCATCAGGAAGAGGGCAGAGGCCTTGGCTGTGAGGACATTTATCTAACATCTCTGCCTTTCACATCAAGGCCTATTCAGTGCAATCCTTCTGCATCACGCTTTCAAAAGACATCACAGATAGAGAGACACTCTGGGCTGCGTTACAGGTCAAACTGCTCTCACTGAGCATTTAGACCAACAAAGCTGCTGATGTAATTTTCTGTTTTTCGAATTTAAAAAAAACACAAACCCTTTTAGCGTTATCCGTGTTTCGTCTCTCATGAATCCGAGTTCCCGTCTCTTTAAATGGTGGTGGAGCGCCGCTTTGGGATTTCGAGGCTGCTCTGTTCTGTGGTTCGTCCTTAAACTGAGGATATTGGTGAACAAAAAGAGAAAAACATCTGTCTGTTTTTACAGCTGGTTCGCCTTCAGTACTTAATGTTGAAATTGCAGTCTGCCAGAGGTCCACTGTCTATGTACATGGGTGATGTTATTTGGCATTTTGTCTTTGCTGAAAATAAGCAGAATCATTCCCCCTGGGATCCCTTTCTTTCTCCCTTGAATCCCCGTCAAATAAAAAAGATTGAGTTTTTGAAATGCATTGTTTTTATTCCAATACAGGTCCAAATTGTTGCACATACACAATATTTAGGCTTTTAGAAGCGTCTTTTCTCTCTCCCATGCCTTAACTGGCATTGGACAGTATAAATAAGTCGGCTGCAGTTTAATCCATCTCTTGTTCTTTTGTTTGTAACTAATGGGGGCTCATACTCTTGCCAGGAGCTTTGTCCTGAAGAGGCACAATCAGGTACCCTCATCCTCTCGTTTCCTGTTTCCCTCCTTTATTGCAGAGCCATAGTCAGCCAAGCTTTGCGGCTGGGGGTCGAACCCTTCAGCTGTCACAGGTTGTCCCCAACACATGCACCTTTAACGAAGTTAAGATGATTAAAGATTGCTCTCCTCCTGTCTTCTACACATGTATTTCACCTCCACCTTTCTCCTCAGGCTGAAAATAGACAACGTGAGCATTGGTATCAGACAGAAAAGCGGTTGGTGCAGGCGTGGAGCCCCCCCCCCCCACCAGACGAGACTGAGTATAAAGGAGGAGGGGGTTGTTGAGTCAAATGAGTGGAGGTAGAAAACTGCAGTGACAGCAGAATGAATAAATCGAAAAAATTCTCTCATTGTAAATTGTCTATCGCTCATGACAAACGATCTGATAGGCGAGCGGCCCGGGTTCCCGACGCATCCGTCCCAATAGAGCTGTGAATAACTGGTCTATCTCCACACTGCTTAGCACTGGCCCCACACTTAATAATTCATACAGTGTGAAATATTTTCCCCGGTACAGATATGCCAAAGAGCTGCCGCCAGCAGGCGGGGGCAGTGAGGGGGGTGTCCCTGCGGTGCTAATTTGGGGTATGGTGACGTGCATAGATTTCTAAGGGGGTTCAAGTTTACAGGAGGTGCCTCAGACACATTTGCTCCCCTGTATGCTCTGTGTGCTAGTTGGACAGAGCTGAGCTGGAGATGCAGAGAGTTAGAGAGTGCAGATGACATTTAAACTCATGGCTGATCTGCCTGGAAGTGGGAACACTGAGGGGAAATACATTTCCATTTAAGCTGACTGAACACAGTTATGTGCGACTGTGGGCACAAGGGGAGGCCGTGCACACACTAAGTAGTTTTTGCTGTTTGCCCCGGCGACTGTTGTACCATCAGTGGCGGCAGGTGTCTGGGGCCACCTGGTTCATGTCTCCTGTTTCCATCAGGTGACTCCTGCTGCCTCTGGCTCCTTCAGTAGCTCAGCAGGGAAAAGCAGCGCT
Source organism: Scophthalmus maximus (assembly GCF_022379125.1). Taxonomy (NCBI): domain Eukaryota; kingdom Metazoa; phylum Chordata; class Actinopteri; order Pleuronectiformes; family Scophthalmidae; genus Scophthalmus; species Scophthalmus maximus. Next base: position 13,336,578 of record NC_061533.1, on the reverse strand, counting down.
CATGGTCCCTGACCTTATTGTCCCCTTCATTCACAGTGCTGAGCTCACACCACATTATTCTCCACAGCAATGGACCCCAGGCTATAATGGCCTCGCTCACGCATTTACGTGCATGAACGCGTGCAGGTGTGTGCTTGTTTGCGCCAGTGTCATTTCCCTCCTTTGTCATTTTTGTGCAACGGTCCTGTGTGGTTTTGTCTGGCTCATTCCGACAGCTCAGTCCAGTACAAACTGGGTTTTTATGGTTCGCATTCAGGCCCTGATACCAATTATGCAAACTATTAAAAATTTAAGGAGGACAGTCTTTTATAATTTAATCCTAAAGTAATAGATTCTATTAAAAATGCATGAGAGGAGCTTTATAGATGGAGCTAGAATTAGTGTCTATCAAAGAGTCCAGTCAAGGATGCTGGGGGAATGGGCAGCGGGAGTGGTGGTATTGCCTCATTATTCAAATTGGATATGATTACCATAGAGCAGGAGTCCCTCAGAGCTGAGGCAGAGCTCTCTGGTCACTGTGATCACGGACAGGAGGAGTCTGGTTCGGCTCCCCAGAGAGAGATCTCTCCCCCCCCCCCCGTTGAAATGAAACTGTTTTTAGATTTCCTGTTTTAACCTTCACAAATGGGATTGGAAGTGACATATGGTTTGTTGTAGCTTAAAGCATTCCGCCGTTGAAATACTCTTTGTCCTCTCGGGTTTCTGTTCCCTGGTGTTTCGCTCGAGACTGTTTAGTCGTGTCCTCGCTGAAAGCATGTAGAAGGTGTTCAAGCATGAAAAGAGGAAGCCTGCAGTGTTGTAACTTAATGGCTCATGCAGCCAGCGAGAGGCAGACCTTTCTACTGGCCTCATTGCTCCTCGGTTTACCCCACAGAGCTTCCTGAACAGGTGAAAAGCTGAGTCCCCGTCTGACTTTCCACAGCATGTGCCCCGTTTTTAGCAAAACAACCACATTTGCACTGTTTAAATTAAAAGCTTTGCAGTAATTTTGTACCATGCTTTATCCTCCCCAGGCAGGGGAGCGAGCTAAACAGTTTTTCTGCATCGCAGGTTTAATGAAGTACTGATAGCAGTTAAATTTCTCTCTGTTGTCATTGCTCTTCACTTCACTTCACCTGAATAATTACAGGTGGAGAAGTGATTCTGTTACCTGAACAGCAAAGGGTTTGTGGTTACTACTGTGCTGCAAGAAGTGGATTGAAAAAGTGGGGGGAAAAAACTCATGAAGCTTAAATGGATTTCAAGTTCGGCCTCGGAGGAATATCCCTTGCCTTTTTGATGTAATGGTTGCCTGTTTATGGAACAAATCCAATGAGCTTAATCGATCATCATCGTGGAAAGGTCAGGGGGAGAAGCTCTGGTGTTTGAAGTGCTTATCCCACGGAGGAGTGCCAGAAATGTGACACCTCCTTATGAGGGGGTGGTGGCGTGCAGATTAGTGACGGACAGGGTGGCCCGGGGGGATGATTTAGGGAGATACATCTCTAAATACTCTGCGTATACCAGAGAGAGAGAAAAATAACATAAGATGCCTTCCCCCAATCCCAATTTCAGCAGTAAAGCATATTATTAGATTCAAAAGAACATTTTCAGAAAAAAGACGGGGAGCACAGGTGGCGGTGGAAGGTGGACTAAAGGTTATTGGTTTTGACCTCCTGTCCACACTTTTGGTTTAATGTTGCTTGAAGTTACCAGTCAGTTTCATCCCTCTGCAGTCTAATCTGATCTGGAGTGGGTAGCCGTGGGCAGCATCTGCGCTCCGAGTTGAAACGGGGCTTTCTCTCGGCCTAATCCTCTATCCAGGGATCACTCAGTAGGGTGAAGACAATTACCAGCCTGCTTTCTCATGCTAATGGAATCTCTAACTAGATCTTACAGAGAGAGGAGAGAGAAAAAATTGAGGAAGAAGAGAAGCAGGGACAATGGCGCAGAAAGATGACCCAACTAAAATGGGTTTTTAGATTACCATTTAATTATTGATACAGGCTCAGTTGTAAGGCCTAAGGGTAAGGATTTGGATAGCATTTACTGAAAAGGGAGATGCATTATCAAGTTATTTTGTTGTTGCGTGTGTGTGTGTGTGTGTGTGTATGTGTCTGTGTGTGTTGTGGGTGTCAGATGAGTAAATTGCTGAGACAGGACTGATGTCACTGACATATCAGCAGCTGTGTGCCTTTCACCTTTTTATCACCTGCCTTCAGCAAGGTGTCTGGAGTGGTTTTAAATTGCATTAATATGCAGGAATTTATAGATTGCCTCTCTTGGCATTTCTGCAGGGAGGGGAAGAGAGTATTACAGTCTCCATCTGCACTAATTACTGGGTCTTGGCAGTATTACCTGTCTCTTGTGAAGGACAAACCAAGGCTCCGAGCAGTAACACAGAGCAGAAGGAGCTCATCTGCTGGGGAGTCTTCAGGAAGAGGAATGTCTCCGGGGCATTTTTACTTTGATATGTTTGAAGTGTCGGGAGCCTTGACTAACATAAAAAAAAATAACCAACGTCAATAAATGAAATGACTTTCGTCCAACTTCCTTCATCTAGAGCTCGGCGAGAAAAGCTAACAGGCTTTGCATCTGATTTCAGTTCCACCTTCACTCAAACTGTTCTGGTTGAATACATGTGTATCAGCATATATCTTCTGTTAATCCTGGTGGAAACTTAAATGGACTGTCTCCGGTGTGTCAGAAGATTTAGAGTCATGGCAGCGCAGGAATAAATCTTAACAGGTGTACACCAGCCGTGTTCTCCTTGAAGTGTAGTTCTGAAACCTGAAACAGAACGCAAGTCTTTGTTCTACCAAATAAATCACGGGAGCAAAAAAGGTATCAAAATTCCTTGAACGGGAAGAGATAATCAGGCTCCACATATGCTGTTATCTACGCGATGACCTCGCTTCTCAATTCTCTCCATGGCTGGACAAACTTGCTGATAACGGGAGCCCTTATCAGGTTGCTTTTGTCATGGAAAGCCTCTACCATTTTAAATCATTACAACCTGCCCACTTTTTCACTTTCACCAATCATTGAGTGACACCAAGACCTTGCCGGTTGAACACAAGATCAATGCTTTAACTCTTTGCACCTCAGGGAGCTTGCTCACTGCCAGGTTGCCAGGTTTGTGCATCAAATCTGCATGCGGTAATCCCTGAGCTCGCTGTGGGTTTCTCAGGTTTCTGTGTTTTGTCTGTCAGCCTGTCAGAAAGACTTCTTGGAATTGCTGCTGCACAAACATCTTGCTGGTGTTTGTGCCATCTGTGCCTTTAGCCAGCAGGTGATTACCAACCGCAGCCTCACCTCCCACTCGGTCCAACTGGATTCCCTGCGCTGGCACGGTCAGGGCCAGCTCCGAGAGGGAGCAGGATGACAACAGCTGGATGGCAGACATTATGGAGTAAAAGGAAAGGCTGCTACGTCTGAGCGATGGAAACTGCAGCGAGGAGAAAATATGCAGAGGAAAAATGCTTGCTTCCTTCCCAGCTTGCTTAGCAGTGAGCAGTTGTGTCATCCTCTCTTTAATAGTTCTTAATATCCTGCAGAGCAAAAATGGCTTTGTCACACTTCAAATATATCAAATGAGATCAGTGTCAACATTTCGACGGTGCACTATTTGATTGCCTTGTCGGCTCCACAACACACTAATGTTATGCATGACTGACTATTGGCTCTGCGACACCCTCCAGTGAAAGACGGCAGAGTTGTCCCTTGGACCATGGGAATCGGGGTCACCTCAGGCCCTGCAGAGAGGGATGCTTGGAGTAAGGCTTTGGCAAGTGAGAGACGAAATCACATTGTTTGAGTTTAATTATATTCCATTGATTTATTGAACACCCATTAATAAGCATACATTCTGAGGCAGGGCCATTTAGCGTGAAGGTTTTCTGCTGCTCGCTCTCTCCCTTTTCTCTCTCGCCTGCTCGCTCCATTTCATCATAAATTGACATAAGCCTTTCTTTGAAGTTCAGGAGCCAAGCTGAGGAATGACAGCACAACAAACAATGAACAAAACACCAAAAGACAATGAACACTGTTTGAATATTCAAGTGAGCCACCATAGGATGGGTAGAGGAAAAAGGAGCCCTTGTTTTATTGTTGTTGCGTTAAGCTGTGAATGGACCTGTCTAGGACAATAAAGAATTTTGTCACATTGGGATAAGAAATTTTGCAACATCAACGATGCTTAACAAATTATGTTTAATAGGGTTTACTGAGAAAAAATGAATCCCAGCATGAAAACCAAGAAAGCACGGCTCATTTTTCTCATTTGGCTGAAGTTAGTGTGGAGGGATTTAGATTTCTGTTTGGACGTCTTGCCTGATGAGGCGGCATCTGCTGCAAAAACCTTGAAATGAATCCGTATTTCTTTTTTTTTTTAAATTTAGTTTTTAATGCGGCTGTGTTTGTGATCAACATCTGTGATGAACTCCAGAGCTACACTTCACATCTGTTCAGCATGTCACAGCATTCACCAGGTTTCTGTGTGAACATGGCATTAGATGACAACTGATGCCGCTGCCGTGCAAAACAGTACAACAAAGGCGGTGGCAATGAGAGGATGTGTTTCCCCTGTGGTTTGTCTGACAATCTTAAGCCACACTCTCATTGCTCAAAGTCCCTCGCTGGCATCAGCAGGAGCACAAAGACTCAGTCGTGTTGTGAGAGCACCTTGGTTGCACTCGGCGGAATCGAACAGATTTAACTGAGGGGACTCTCAGCGTGGGAAAACAGGCATGCGCAGGGTTTCTGGCTGGTAGCACAGGATACACACATATCAAATATATTTTATATCAAATATCTTTTACATCTTATTGCTTTTTTGGTCTCCTCATTTTTAAACAAAGGAAATGGTTGCCATTTTAAAGAAATATTATGTTTTCCCTGAAATAGCTCCTTTTATTTAGACTCAAAGTTACACAATTTTCTCATTGTGTAGTATTGATGCTGTTCAATCAAACATGTTACAACTACATTCAAACAGAACTCAGTATTTATAGCCTCTGCTATAAATGGTATGACTCACATTTCTTTGCTCAGGACATACTGGAGACGACATTTGGCCTAGTGAACATGTTCAGTTAGTATTACCATTATGACAAAAAGAACATAACAAACACTGATGGTAATTTACCGTGACCAACTGATGTCAAGGTGAAGCTGTTGCCTCTGTACACTGCTCAACTATAGTGCGGGTGTAAAGAGAGCAGTATGAAGAGACTTACATAACTAATGCTTCTGAGAAATGACAGCTCCGGTTGTTTCCTAGGATTGAATTGCTTTCAACACCACTTTGGTGGCTGTGGTAGTAGCGGAAGTAGTAGAATTGACAAACACACACCCCAGATGCACCTAAGGACCCAATCCACCTTAAAGTGCCCATATTATGCAGTTTCCCCTTTCCTCCGGTGTGTCATATAGTTTTTTCTTGTGCATGCAAGAGCTAAGTTACAAAGGCCAAAGTCAGAGGCAAAGCACAGGAACCACTGCTCCCAAAGTGCCTGAAATGGCTTGTTTGCTTTCCAGGCTTTTTTTTTTTTTTTTTTTTTTTTTTTTTTGCTTCCATGAAGCGTCTGCATCACCAAGTAAAACGCTCGCCTTCCGGCTAGTTTGGCCTCGAATTGGTACAGCAGAGCCAACCCCTTATGTTTTACCGTGGCTACAGTGGTGCTTACAGATGATCACAGAGCTTTTGGATAGAGGGCCTGACATTTCTGACAGGCTCTGTGCGGTTGACCAACCACAAAAGAGTGGGTCAGCTTACCAATCAGAGCAGACAGGGCAAACAAAGTGTTTCAGACAGAAGGTAAAGAGGCGTGTATTATAATTTGTGTAAACATATTCTGGTAGACCCCCAAATTAATATTCTGAACCTGTAAATAGCTTAAATATGGGCGATTAAACCACTTGTAGGCCGCTATCTAATAAAACTTTGATCGTTGGAGCCACACTAAATGATTTGCCGCATTTACTTAATTCTACCTGACAGGTCATCTCCAGCCCCTCGAAATATCACCCTTAGAATGCAGCTCATGTAGCGACTGAAAACACATGGTCTGATATCCTCAATTATTCACAGCACCTTCGAGATCCCCCAATCCAGAATTTGTGACACATCCACCAAACTCTGAACTGAGCGTGTGGTTGCTACATACCCGTAATGGCTCGGTGCTTTGTGAGCCTGTTATTTACCATCACTGAAACCGAGCCCAGCACAAAGATGCAGCGGTTGGCTGTGAAGTCAATTAGTCCTTTTTGCCATTACAGGGTTGACATTAGTCTAAGCAGGCGTGTTTTGATTAGAGATGACAGACGACTCGCTCCTATTGGACTGCCAGACATTCCTCGCCCTTCATCCCATGGGTGAAGCTATTGAAGCTGACTGGAATATGGAAAGCTAACAGCTGAGTGTTTTTGCCAAGATGCCTTTCATCTGCACAGAAACCCCTTATAAATATGTCTGTGTACTGCATACAAGGCTGTATAAGCCCCAATAGCCACGGCATGCAGCGTCGTATATATAAGACTCAGCTGCCAATATGTTATTCCAACACTGTATATCATGGCAATAATGCCTAAACTGTAGGCTTTTACACACAATGGCCTTTTGTTGTGCAGGTTATTTATTGTGCTGGTGTGAGGTTGTGCAGAGCTGGTGGGTGAGTGCATCCAGGGGCTTGTATTGTTAGGGAATCAGTGGCTCTTGTTTGTGGAGCTGGGAGGGTTTGTTAACAATGCCTTTTTATGTCCCAGGGTGCGTGCCTGTCGGCAAACGTCCCATCAGGATTTTTGTTTGTGTGTTGTGTTGTTCTGTTGTCGGTGTGTGTGTGCAGCGGGACAGCGAACATAACCCCCTCATTGTGTGTCATGTCCAAAGAGACCAGTTTTTATCAGGCACATGCGAGCATTAGTGTGTGTGTGTTTTGAATATACAGTATGAGTGCAAATTATTTAGTGCAGATGTGTGGAAAGTGCCGTGCCCAAGGGGTTTACTGCCTGTCCTTCCTAATGGAGCTTTTCACTCTCCCTCCATTCATGTGACGGTATGGTGACGGAGAAGGGGGAGCTGGGGATTAAGGGGGTAGAGGCAGTGCCTTGTTAAAGAAAAAGAAAGGGTTTGAGTGTGTCGATTGGATTAACTTGTTTGGGCTTATTAAGAGGGGAGACACAGCAGCTTGTTAAAAGCACTGCATGGGGTGTCCCACAGTGAGACGGCAGGGTCACCATTCAATTAGGCAGTAGCCCCGCCCCTGTTCATTGTGGAGGCAATCTGCCAGGCTCCCAGACCAAGGCTGGTTCTGCACTGTGAGGGGGAGTTTCACTGGAGACACTTTAACTGAGACAGTTAAACCACCTCAGAGGCTTAGTGATCGGTTTACTGTAAAAATCGCATCACAGTAGGATAAAATTAGCAAGGGCTGAGAATTGCCTAAATGTCTTTGCAACAAATGCTGATGCAACATGTTTACAATTTTGATACTAAAATGAGAAATCTTTGATATGAGAAATAGCAGCGTGTACCTCTGATGCCAGACAAGAACGTCAATATTGGATGATTCAGAAAAACCTTAGATTTCAACATTTGTGATATTTATTTCCATTTTATATTATTGTTATTATTATACTATAATTTTTTCCATACTAAAACACTTAAGATTACATTTGATAAAAATAAAAATATCAATCTATGGTTGTGATGGGGGATTAACTTCCTGTATTTAAGTTTGGAAATGCTACACACCGGTCTACTGATTCTGACGTCAAATGTAAATATCACTCCTATGATACTGTGCTGGTTTTTCCACGCAATGTTCATTGATTCTGCCTGTACCAAAGAGTACTGAGGTTCAATACCCAGTGCCAGTATATCAGCTGCCTCAATCTTTCCTCCACCTGAAACACCTATAGCTCAAAACACACACACACACACACACACACACACACACACACACACACACACACACACACACACACACACACACACACACACACACACACACACACACACACACACACACACACACTCTGCTCATTCACCCATGACCTCCCTGTTACACCCCGGACTTGGCAGGATGCTTATCTGGACAGACAGCTTCGGGCACAGGGAGCATCTCCTCTGATCTCCTTTGGAGTTTAAGAACCTTTTAACTAAGAAATAGCCCTCTGCCAAGCCCAACGCCTCTTGATTCCGGCTTATTCCCTCATCTCATGGGACTGATCTTCCGCCCCCATTGCAAACCCTGCAGCAGCGTGAGCAGAAAGAGCCGATAGCCATCCTGGCTTTCGAGATATCCCCACACTGGTGTAATAGGAGACCTGTGAGTGGATTTGATGAGTGAGTGAAGTGCAGGTGTTTTTTTCAAGGTGTGTGTGTGTGTGTGTGTGTGTGTGTGTGTGTGTGTGTGTGTGTGTGTGTGTGTGTGTGTGTGTGTGTGTGTGTGTGTGTGTGTGTGTGTGTGTGTGTGTGTGTGTGTGTGTGTGTGTGTGTGTGTGTGTGTGTGTGTGTGTGTGTGTGTGTGTGTGTGTGTGTGTTTCGGGTGGGTGTCCTCACGTACATTCTGCAGCACCTTCACGGGGATTGCCCTGGGCCGGCTTTTTTTTCAGGGCAGCTGGATGATGGGTCACAGGGTTTTGGTTTGGAGATAATTTCCTGCCATTGATGGACATCTGCTAAGTAGAACAATAACCTAATAGTAGAAGATTGGGGTAAAGGGGGACATGACAAACAAGTCAAAGACTTGCTCCTTCTGCCTCGCTCTTAAAGGCAATAATAGGAGAAAATTGGTTCTTGAAATTGAATTGAAAAAAGCGTGTCTCTCTCTGCGAAGTATAATGCCCCAGAATACATTTGGTGAGCAGCAAATGGAGAAAAATGGAGGCTAGTTACACGATTGTCTTTCATTTCAGAGAGGGGGGGGAACTGCAGAGGTATGCCCCTAGCTTTTAGTCTCAGTCTGCACCCGGTGTCCCCTTTCCTCTCTCAACTCTCATCTTTTAACGAATGGGCTGTGAGGATGGACTGGTTGTGAAATTGGTATCCTCACAGAGAGGACACAGAAAGGATTATGTGAATAGCCAGTAATGAGCTCAAAGTGCCAGTGTGTTTGGGCCAGGCCTGCCTGTGTGTGAGAGGAAATGGCACTACAAGCGACCTTTTTTTAAATAGAGTGGCCCCTCTCCTCCATCTGCAACGTGCGTGTGTGTGTGTGTGTGTGCGTGTGCGTGTGCGTGTGCGTGTGCGTGTGCGCGTGTGCGTGTGCGTGTGCGTGTGCGTGTGTGTGGTAGAGAGTGAACTAACTAAGAGAATTTACAAGGATTTCTAATTCTGAAAATTTTATTTACTATTGGTTTTTTTTAGGGAGAATCATTTTTTCTGAACATTTTCCCACTGTCACATTTGTGCTAAATGTGTTGTTTTGCGCTTGTTTAAAAATAGAGGTCACATTTAATGTCTTGTGAAAAATGTTTTATTAAAACTGAATTCTTTGTAAGGATGATGCTATTTCTGTTAACTATTCAGACCAGGGGAATCATTCAACCCTTAGATATAGGCAGCAAGACAGGTAATCATGGTTCCATATTCCGTTTCTCAATCCATGCTTTTTATCAGGTTTTACTTAACCAATAATGAAAAAAACTAAGTTGTTAAGCAGAAACAGTTCAACTAAAACAGTGATTTAAACATGTTAAACTGTTATTAAAGCCTGTTGAAGGTAATGAAATTAACCTATTGACCAAAATTTTGCCAGTTCTGATTGAAATTGTATATTATATGGTGATGTCTACATCACTATGAGTCAAAATGTCTAGTCATGGCAGGATGTGAACTCATGGGAAGACATTTGTCAACAATATAACTCTTCTCCCCAAACCAAATACTATATTGTATTTATTTTTTATATGATTTTAGGTCAAATGATTATGGTCTGAAAAGTAGGCAAAGTAATTTGAAAATCAAAATGATTCTCATCTTGATTCACATCAATTAATTTTCAGCACTTCAACTGCACAAAAATATAAATCAACTTTTAATTGTTTTTTTTAACTTCTCATACTTGCAAATCAGAGTTTTCCACCTTGGTCAATGTCACAGGAACATTTTGTCATTTGCAAAGGTTGTTGTGATTGAATACTTGTATTTGTGGTTATATATTTTGGTGTTTTTCCACTCTTGATCTATATTTTGCTTTATCCCTTAAATGAGAGAGAACAGGACCTGGCGCTTTATGAACTGCCATTAATTCATGCTGTAATCATTGTAATTGCTTTCTTTCATATTAATATGATAATCTATAAAACTAAGTAATGGACTGATGGCAGGTGGCTAAATGTTCATTTAGTGATTCACTGGGAAAATAAATAACAGGGGACAAGCCTGTGACAGGCACGAGAGAAATCATTTTTATAATAATCTGCCACGCATGGAGCAAGAGACACAGACGCTGACAGCATAGATGAAATATTTTCTTCTCTTCTTTGTTTTAATATGGGAGGAGGCCCAGATGGAAACGATAGTGTTTTATATCGATGCATTTTGGACATGCGGTTCAAACTCATGTAGGGTCGAAATTAAGTTTGCAATGCTTTATACGGAGACAGCCGTGCATTTTAGGTGTGAGTGGGCCTCTCCAGCGTTATACAGTAGTACGGTAACAGCACATGTTCCTGGAAACCAAACCATAACCGCTAAGTGAACTATTGAGGAGTGAATCTTGATCCTTATCATATAAAAGCACTTTCTGGTCTGGAACTAAATGGTTTGCTGTAGCTTCTCTCATCGGGCACGTAATCCAAGTTGTAATCAGTCATCATTGTGCTATGTGACATTGGTATGTTGCTGATGAATGATACCCTCCATGCTCCCTGACTGTTGAAGGTTCTAAGGAAGGGAGCTCCGTGTGTCCCCATGCTGGCCCGTGTGTATATACACACACACACACGTACTGTATGTCCGGTGTTTCCACAGGGGCTGTGATGGGCTTTTTGAGAGGAAACTAGCAGCAACTGCCTCCCTGTTTCTGAGTGAAGGTGGAACTGGGGGAGTGTAGAGCTGGAGATTTATGGCCTAGAGGGAGATTGATTAGTGCCGTCACTAGTCCTGATGTACGGTTGGCAGTCTCCCCCTCCCAACTCATCTCACACACACACACACACACACACACACACACACACACACACACACACACAGTTCAACACGTAGCTACACATGAATCCAGACACCGCTCGCTCCCCCAGGCCTTTCCTGACAGTCCCCCAGAGCTGTTGCATGTTAAGTCGGAGCAGACAGACTGCTGTTTTTCTCAGCATTACCATTTTTTTTTGCCGTCCATAGATAATGCCATCAATCACCGCGTACACACTGCCCTGGAAGGAATGTGCCTGAATGTGGCCGAGTGTTGCTACTCTCTGTGTGTGTGTTTGTGTTGAGGACGGCTTCACGGAGAGGAGATGTGGTTGAATGGCCGTGTGGCTGTGCCGCTTGAAGCCGCCGAGTGACTGGCCTGGACTGTGCTCTGCACCCGTGTCAGCCGCGCCGCCCCAGTGCAGGTGTGTGTTTATCATTCCGCACACAGAGCTGAGAGGCCGGCAGCTGTGGGCATGCTTCCCCAATTAACTCCCGGGTGAGAGACCTAGCCCATCTAGCTCAGAGCCAGCTCCCGCCGGCTTACCGGACACAGCCATGGAGCTTTGACCTCGAATCGTCCTGTGTAACTCACTCAACGCTCCTCTCTGTCTCTGTTTTTCTCGCCATTTTTCTGCTCCAGGTCGGCCGCAGAACTCCCCCGGCTGTAGTACCGTGCCCACCTCGCCATGCTGGCCTGTCTGCAGAGGAGGCAAAACCCTCCACCCCAGCACCTGGTGTGTGCAAGCAAGACCCTGGAGCCACCGCAGGCGCTTGGACGGAAATGTAAGTTAACAAAGTGACAAGTAGCGATGGGGGCAAGGAGTTCAACTCGCTTAAAGTGAAGAAATCCGATGGGGCTTGTGTTAGCGTTTAATCTATTGGTCATGGTGAATGATGGAAACGGGTAGTTAACCCCGACTGTGAATAAGTGAAGGAAAATAGACTTTCCGGTTTCTGTTTGTCGCTGTGCTCCCTCGCTACTCTGAGGAATTCTAAACAGTCTCATTCGCTCTGCACTTAGACTTTGGATTGCCATGTTGTTTAGCTACTCATTGAGAGGGGGGCTGTTTAGCTGTGCTGATTGTGCAGTCGTGGCAACAGCGCTGAGCAGACAGTGTTTAACGTGCCTCGCTGGCCCTGGGTGACCCTGAGGGTCTGTAAACATTTACAGTGTCTGGCCCTGGCTGTGCCGGCCGCCTGTAAAGCATGACAGCTGCTCTGTTTGCTCCCTGAGCACCCCCCTCTGTCCACTCACAAAATGGTGTAAAGGGACACAGATGAGCCAGGGTTGAAAACAGTCACAGAGCTGGAAAAACTCATTCTTACCAGTAAAGGATTAGAGAGATCTTCAGCAGTTGGGAATATGGGAGGAGAATTTCTCTTAAGTTTTTGAATGAGCCTTTTACATTAACATTGAGAGTCTGTTGTCTAATAAGAGGAAGAAAGGTCTTTCCTCCTTACTGAATGCTCCTCAAGTCCTAAGTGACCTTTGCTTGCATGGAACGCCCTACAAGCTCCCTCAAGCCGATTAAAAGGACTGGCGGATGGAGAGCAGGGCAGCGCTACCAGTTTTTACCTCAGCTTAGAGAAGCTTACTGGGAATAGCACTGTACTTCTTCATCTGTGGGACATGGGTGCAGGCCTATATCCAGCCCACCAACAGGCTTTAGAGAGACTGATTGGCTCTGGGCGAAGAAATGAAACAATGCCTGCGTTCTTTCTCAGCTCCTAGCTGACCAATTAGTTGCTTCTAAGCTCAACATCACACTCCAATTACCTCCTACAAAGGAGAGGAGAGTCAGAAACAGCAAGGTGGCTGGGTGTTATACCTCAGTCCTCAGATCTGGAGTTGTTTTTGTTGGTCTGTATGGATGTTTCAAATGGAGCCTATAGGTGTTGGTGAAACAGAGAGGGAGCGAGCGAAATAGACAGAGCTCCATGTGCATGTGGAACGGGCCGGCGCTTCAGCAGAGTGGGGTTCAACTGGGCTCACTAATGAGGGTTCTTATAGAGGTGAAGTGAATGGGGGGACAAAGAGAAATGGTGCAAAATAGAATTAGAGAAGGTGAAGACAGAGAGGAAAGGAGAGAAATTGAGGGAGTCCTCAACAGTCTTAATCGATTTCCTCCTTCCAATTTCACAGGAGTAGCCCACTTCCTCTCAGGGTCCTTTTATTGAGGAGCAGCCAGTGGGAGTCAGGACTCAAATCAATAGATAAAAAGGACAGTCTCCAGTCTTCCTTCCTCCTTCTCACTGACCCTCTCTGTCTGACTCTCCTTCTCCACCTGTTAAACCTTTGATTGAAAGACTACCACAGCGACTGGCTTTGAGGTTCGTAATGAGGATGTTAGAACATAATAGCCCCCTTTCTGTCCTTGGATGCAGAGGGGGGAGCAAGTGTTGCATTTCTACCGCCGTGCAGCTCTTGGCCTCAATAAGGCAATTGTTCGTCCAGGCCCAGAAGGGGTGCAGAAAGGTAGACGTGAAGAAGTGGGCCCGCTAGGGTCACCATGCTGAGCAGGTCCCCTTGATTGAGTGTTTGTGGCCCAGTTTGTGCCAACATGGAAGGGGGATTGTGGGTAAGGTGACCTGGTCTCTCAACAGGAGGCTGAATACCAGAATACTCCCCTCAAAGAGACGGAGTGAGTGAGAGCACAGGAGGGCGATTACCTGGGATTGAGATAGATGCAAGCTGTGTAATTTGCATGTGCTGTCCTTTTACACAAAAGTCTGTGTGAGAGGGAGAGTGAGAAAGAGGGTTGGGGTGGCAGAGTAGATGAGAGGGCAAGGAGGGTTTTTTGAAAAAGCCCCTGCATGCAGATGCAGAGTGGCTGCACAGTTCATTGATGCGACTCCCATTAAAAATCCCTCATACCCTCAATAAAAAAGGACTTAACTGGCTCTACCATCAGCTGGAAGCGTTGAGATCGGCTCGCCAGACAATCAATTTCCCCCAAGCGCACAGAGCTTAGCGGGAGAAACGGGAGGCGGAGAGCGGGATGTTTCCATTATCACAGCCCTCTCTGTGTCTGGGCTCGAGGGGGTGGGGTGAGGTACTGTAGAGCGGGGGAGTGCAGGGGAGAGAAGGGAGGAAGCGGCGGCAGAGGGAGATGGGGAGACACAGACAATTGGAGAAGAGAGAGCGAGAGAGAGAGAGAGAGAAACAGAGAGGGAGACGGAGAAGCTGGCTTTTGAAAAAGCCATTGACCGCTTGCCCTTAAAAATATCATATTGGATTAGCCTCACAGGGGCGGCCTTTTGATTTTTTTTTTTTTCTATGGACGTAGAATTAAAAGGAGTGCAGAGCATTACTTGAATTATAAATCATAGGCACTTGCTTTCACTGCGCTCAAATTCTGCGCATATGTGGCTGCACTCTCAAGCGCCAGCCCCTGTCATTTTTAATTAAATCCCCCCTTATGGGTGACATTTGTAGCTGGCCCCCCCCTCCTTGCCTCCATCCTCCCCTTCACGTCGCTCTACCACTGCCCTAGATGGAGACATGAAAGGCAGAAATGGCAGCGGAGCCAGGGCCTCTCATCGTGTTGTTCCCAAAAAGAGAGGGCACCCATCCAGACAGATGAGAGAGAAAGGCCCTGCAGGGGGAGAGGGGTGAATGGATGCCACTGACCCTGGCCACCCTCGGCCAGCGGCGACCTCTCTCGCTGCCCATCCCTCGCTACCCATTCCTCTCTGTGATCGCCATCCTCCACTGTGTGCCTGAAGGTTCAGGGAGTAGGGGTGAGCGTAACAAGAGGGGAGAGGGAGGTGCACTAGTCCAGTTATGAGTAACACTGAGATGGCTGGACAGGAGGCCCAGCAGCCCTCACCACTCGGCTGCCTCCCCCCTGGCCCAGGCAGCAATTACCTTTGACACTTATCAGCTAAAGAAGAACTGGTCCAGAATCCTTCAGTTGACAGTTTGATGGGGATATTTCTGCCTGGCTTTTTCCAACACAATATCAGATTTCAGCAGGTTTTCATTTGTTTATTCATGACTTGGCAGTTACATTTGTGCCAGCATGACATTTTCTAAGAATGCCATTGTCACACAGAGTGTGCATGTACCGAGCGTGCATGTTTGTGTCCTTTATCCGGACCACGCTGCAGGTCACTGCTTTTCTAAACCACCCAGTTCATTGACACCTTCGATTGCCCCATGATTGGAGACAGACTTTGGGCTTAACCTCGCTATCCCTTTTGTCTGTAACACCCAGCGCTGTCTGACTGTAACTATTATACACACACCCACGGTAATGGAACATAGTTTTAGGTGATTTATGAAACCCTAATTAAGACAGGAACAAGTTCACACCATGATTAGTACAACAGTTGTGAAATCGAACTTGGGAAACCAGTTTAGGCTTGAGTTATATACCTCGAGTCACCTAGTCTAGAATTTGTCCCCAAATCTGCCCTGTAGTAGAGACACACATGCATGTACACACACATACATAAGAACACCTGCAGCCGTAACCCTCTGTGACACCACCCAGGAGGCCCCAGGTGCCAATCAGCCAGATGAGAAGTTCCCAGAAGGCCTGATATCCCAGGTTGGTGCTATGTCAGCCCGGTTCCGCCCTCGTCCAGCTTGATGGACAGAGACAACCTGGCCTTGTCACACACAGCCTCGGGACATGACATGGAGGTTCACCTGAGGATTGTGGTTTTTCTAATAGCCATGTGCCTCTGCAGACAGAGCTGCCAAAGCCATTAGTTTGTTTGCTTTTAGCAGGCAGCCTTTTTTCTTAAGCTGCTCTACCAGCGAGAGGGAATATGCTCAGATAAAAAACCCCAGCCACCTTTCCCCCACTGTTGTCTGAGGAGGTGTGAGACATAACAGTGGAATTAGCTCATCATATAAAACTGCAGTATTTCAATGGCTGTTCTGTGGGGGGGGGGTCCAGTTGAATATTTAAATGTGGTCATGAGCAGCAGCAGCAGAAATAACAACCTTTACCCTGATTGCCTCAGTACCCTGGAGGTGGGGCATAAAGTGGAACTGGGGGAATAGGAATGGAGACAGAGCCAGGGAGAGAGGATCTGCATGCACTTGACCTTTTCCCACTGATTGAACTACCTCTTCTCTGACTCCCATTTGGAATTCCACCGAGTGCTCACAGAGATTGTCATTATTCCACAGTCTGCTGCAGGGAGGCAGAGGTCGTGTGGTATTTTTCATGGTGAAAGGTGATTGACAGCTATCCATGCCCCTCATACCTCCTCCTGGATGTCTGCTTAAGCCGTCTCATTTGGGAGATCACTGGGTTTGCATGCACGTGAAATATATCATCCCCACTCCCATCACATTGCCATATTGCAAAATCCTGAGTATTAAAAGAGTTGCTGTGTTTTTCAGAGAGACAGCCATGTCATTGGTTGTACAATTCTAACCTCATGCACACTGCAGCCTCTTCTGTCACGCGTGCACTGGCACACAGAGGATCATTTCCGGCTGGTGGCGTCCCACAGAGCCATGCCTTCCCTGTGCCCTCTGCCTTCTGCCGTGAACACGGGGGGCGAAGCAATCTTATTGCCTTGGGTGGTGAGCTTGAGGAAGAGGGACTCTGCTTTGGTTTTGGTCACAGCGGGACTTGGGTTGAGAAACAGGTTCCTAGTTCCAAAGCCTCCAAGCTGGCATTTGGGCGTCCCAGGTGCAAGGCACTGACACCCTCTGTCTTCGCCTGCCAGAGACCGGGGGTGGGATGGGGGATGTGAGCGAGGCTACAGAGAGTGTCCGCAGTCCCTTGCTGTCCCACAGGAAATGACACAGCCTGTGCCATCTCAGAACTGAGCCCACCACAGACTGACCAATAGACGCATTCAGGAAGTGTAGCACACTCGCAGCAGGACACTAGAGGAGTTGTCGAGTGGGCTCTTCATTAGAAAATCTCAAAATAAAAATGTAGCCATGGTCCAACATTTGGACTAGACAAAGTATATAAAAGGAAGAGTGGCTGCTCTACTTCTGGCCTCTCAGTCCATTCAAATCAGGAAATTAAAGCACATTTAAAAGTATGGATCAGTATTGTGTTATATCTATTTTAATATATCTAAATGCTGTTATGTTGTTTTATAGGTATACAAAACACTCTTTTTGGTTTTGTGCTTAAGAGAATATTCAGACATATTAACTCTGTGGTCAAAGAAAGTTACAATCTTGTGTTTTTTTGGATACATATAAAACATCTGCAATTGAAGAGTTTATGAAGAAAAAAGCAGACAGCTGATTGGTGTTTTGGTCTGAACCAGTCATGAACTTGTACCAAATTGTCATGTGGTTCTTCAGTCTACTCTAATCGTGTGGAGGGTTTGGCAGAGGAAGCTGACCACAGCACGATGGTCAAATCATCACTCCTGTGGGACATTTAAGTACACTTTCTTTCGCATTCTCAATAAGGCCATGTTCACATGCATTGCGTGCATCGCTATTTTGGGTCACAGAAATGGTTTAATTTGAGTTTAATTTTCTGGGTTGTAGAGGTAGGCGTTGGGTTGGTTTTTTTCTGCTGATCTTTCGCTTCAATTTCCAACTCTGAACCCTTTCATTTTCCCTGGACCTCAAGGACTTTTAACAGAATTCCACCAACCGATTTTTACGAATCAGGAGAACAGATCCACCCTATGTACTGTTTTTATGTTTTGCCACAGTCCAGTAGACGGATAAAGTGATGGCATATCAATTGAATTGTATTTTGATTATGAATTAATTATATCAATTAATTAGATAATTAACAATATAAAGGTTTCAACTGGAAGGAATAGTTAAATTAAACATGTTGCTTTGACTAAATCCCTGCCTCCAAAACTCATCTGACATCTTTCAAATTAACCATTTATATTTCCCTCTCCTCTCCCCTCCCCTCCTCTCCCCTCCCCTCCCCTCCTCTCCCCTCCTCTCCTCTCCTCTCCTCTCATCTTGTCGGCATGTGTACTGCAGAGGAGTGCCCTGTTGTCTGTGCAGTGTTAAATATTAATTGGGAATCAGTTGAGGACTTGTCTCCTAAATGATAGAACAGAAGGGCCCAGGCTTGCCTCAGGCAGCCTGCAGGCGCCTTTCTTCTTCCATTTACCTGCAGGCCTGTGCACCAGCACTTCCTCCGGTCTGACAGGCCTGCCCAGGCGCCTCCAGCCTCCCCTCATCTCTCTCACTCTCTCTTTTTTCCCTCCCTCTCTGCTCTCCGCTCTGGTGGTTCTTTTTCTTATCTCTGTATGCGCTCACAATCTCCGCCTCTGGGGCCCTTTACTCTAAACCTGTGTGTGTGTGTGTGTCTGTGTGTTTGTGTTGTTTCTGCGTCCATTTGAGTTTATGCATGACTGTGAACGCTGCTGGCTCTTAGCCGTACATGTAGCCCTTTATGAAAATAGTGTCACAGCGCGGCATATTGTCTTGGAAGACACGAAAGGGAAGGCATTACATAAATCTTTAAGGTCAGGACTTCAGCTTTTTGTGTTTCTTTCTTGGTTGTGTGTGCTGCGTTGGTCTTTGCCTCATCACTGAACGGTTTAATCCCTTGTTTCCTCTTTGTGACGTTTCCCCATAACAAGCCTCATGGTTTGTCTTTCTTTCCTCCGCGAGCCTGTCTTTGTTCCTCTCTATCAGCCTTGTCATCTGCAGAGGTGCACTGAGACTAAACAACTCAGGCACCGGCTGCTCCTCGGTGAACCAGCCAGCTCTAACTTGTGGATGACCCCTCTGAATGGAGTCAATTAAGCTTCAGAGATTTGTTTTGAAAATAAAATCCATCCAACTTGTTGTCGTATTTCCACTTGGCATCAGTCTGCGGTGGAGCGCAGCTTTTCACAAGGTTCTGTGAGGGAGTATTGTGATGTGACGGGGCTGAACGGGAAATGGGAAAAACCTAGAGAAAGAGGAGAGGGCAGCAGAGAGACAGGGATATAAATGGAGGGTAGTAGGGGGTGGGGTTGACTTTGATGCCACAGGAATGAGTTCACAGGCTCATGAGCACAGGCCTAATCGCACATGACAATATCAGCTGGTGTGCCAGTCGCAACGCATAACCACCCCGCTGCTTGTGCTGACTCGGGGTATTTGCTGATAAAGCTCTGCTTTCTAGACCATGCTGTATGCACAATGAGGGTGGCCCAGGCAGGCCCGAGGGCTGGCTCATCACAGGCAGCCCACAAACCGTGGCCCCAGTCCCCCCATACACAGCCGTGCACTCCACTTAGCTCGTCTGCCAAAATTGATTATTAAACAGAGAGCAGTTGTGTGATGAATACACACACACACACACACACACACACACACACACACACACACTTGTAATCTATTTAGCGCATCCAGGTCAATAAATGATTGGAAATGCAAAGTGCCTTTAGTGAAACTCTGAAATGAGGTTGAGGCTGAAAGGAGTTTCTGTTTTCGCAGTCTGGAAATTTCTGATTTTATATTTTTCTATTGAAAACCCCTCTTTGGGGGGGGGGGGGGGGGGGGGTTGTCATGGGAAGAAAAAAAAACATGCAGGCTGTTCTTGTTATTTGTCTGTTTTGTTCATGGAGCTCAGTGTGTAGTGTGAGGTAAACATGTTGCCCCAGTTTCTGTGTTTGTTTGGTGCACGGGCGTCCCACTAAAGGCCTGACATGGGTGCTGCTGGCCTGCATTCCTTTGTGGCTCAAAGAGGACATTGAACTACCCACCAGTCTTTCTGCTGGACTCAACATCATCACTAATTAACATGCAGTGATTTGAATTAACGGAAGCTATTAACCTATATACTGTATGTGTAGTTCTCTGTTAAGCATGCTTTGATTTATATTTCCATACCAAATGTCTCACGAAAGACTAAGACTGTTAGATCCTGCTTAAAAAACCCTTCTTCTATTTGCCATTTCATACGCTATCTTCAAAAAGGTTAGTGCTGGTGATAATGCTCTTGGTTCCCCAGAGAGGCGGTAGGTCTGCTCCGGTGGTGCCGGTGGTGTTAATGGGCGAGGAATGCAGGACGAGTGCTTTCCCACGCTGTTGGTTTTCTTCTGCCGGGTGTGTTTGAGACGAGGCTCTGGGCCGGCTAGGCTCTGCTAATGCAGCCCGAGTGCAGACAAATGGAAAGTGACACTTGTGTGTGTAGAATGGTATTTGTGGTGACGCTTTGACTACAGATAATAAAGTGTTCGCCCTGAGGTGATTTCGCCCGGCAAGCACCCCAGATGAAACTCACTTACTCAGAGAGGGAGACGGAAGAGACAGAGAGGCGGAGAGAAGACACAGAGAGTGTTGTGAAGCAAAGGAAGAGTGCGAAGGAATAAAAGAGTGAAAAATAGAGATGGCGGCAAAAAGATCGAGGAAGCATGCAGAGGGAAATTCAACCATTTCTAATTTCAATGCTTTATGGGTCAGAGGGTGCAACTGTCATCTCAGAGAACGGTGGATTTTAGAAATTTGCCCGTCTGACTTTAAGTGTATATAATGTTAATTCACTTGTTCTCTGAAATACGAATGTATGCGGTTTAATTCGATTTATGGATTTTTAACAATTAAAGGTTATTGATGTTGTAGGTACCTACACGGATGTCAGGTTAATCTGGAGGATAAAATGTTTGATTTAGTTGTTGTTATCAGGATCCATGTGTGTGTGTCGGGCCATGTGTACGGAGGAGTCCTTCAGGATCAATCAATTCTCTGTCATTTCCCCTACAGCCCATAAAAGCCAGGTCTGTCTGGACGGAGCATAAGGTCGCCATATCGAACCAGCTAATTAATTTTCATGGCTGATTCAATAACATCTGGCTTTAGAGATAAATTCTAATGAGAAAATGTAAACATGACAGTGTTCTGGTGGTATAATATTTCACATTTCTTGGGAGGAAAGCTTTATAATTGAAACCCTAATTGGGAGTTTTGATTGGACATTATTGTCCACCATCAAGTAGTACACATATGTGAGACTGTAAAAGAATAAAGATCATAATAATATAGACAAACTGTGCAGCAAGTGAAAACAGATCTATTTTTTTTCCTCTCCTCCTTCCTCGTGTCATTTGGAGCTTCGGACCTTGTCTCTTTGCAAGTGGTTTGTATCAGCCACATACGTGTACCGTCACATTGCAGGCTCCCTCGGCCAAAGTAAGGCTCTCAATTTGGTATTTCTTCTTTCTGCTTGTGCAGGAAACAGAGAGATTATATGTTAGAGGAGATTAACTTTAATGAATTGAAAGATTAGATTTGGGAGTTTTGTC
Source organism: Scophthalmus maximus (assembly GCF_022379125.1). Taxonomy (NCBI): domain Eukaryota; kingdom Metazoa; phylum Chordata; class Actinopteri; order Pleuronectiformes; family Scophthalmidae; genus Scophthalmus; species Scophthalmus maximus. Next base: position 13,315,262 of record NC_061533.1, on the reverse strand, counting down.
CCAACAAGTTTTTTTTTTATTTTAAACCGCTTTTAGTGATTAAATCCATTTTTGACACGGTGCTGTGTCTGCGTGCCTGTGGAAGATCAGCGCTCAGATTTCTTTAGCGTTCTCATTATCCTCTTTGCTGTTTGTGAAACATGTTGGCAGGTTACAAGCCCAATATGTGTTCGCAGTGCGACACCCCCTGTTGAAAATAATCGTCCAACTACTGCTTTTATTTACCCAGGGATCCATTGTTCATTAAATGTGTCATTTTCTTGCTCTTCAGTGTCTGATCTTGATTCACATGTTACCATATGTGACTGTGGAATATAACTTGTTTAAGATTTATTTGTGTATCCAGTTTGGTGATTTAAGATGCATTAAAATTTACGATCAATAAGTCAACTGATTAGTAACAAACATGAAGGATTTGGAGCGACCGAGAGAAGTTGGATGAGGAGCACATTTTTCTTTTCAGTTCTCTTAGAATATGCATTTGTTTGATGATTATGATGACACAAGCATCCGTGAATTCAGACGGCTCTATCCTCTGAGAAATCATTGCAGTTTGATTTTTATCTTTTGCAATTATAGATAGCGAGGCCCGACAAATAATTGCCTTCTTTTTTCTCCCCCCCCCCCTGTGTTGTTGCACAGAAAATCAGCCTTGAGATGAGCAGAGGGATATGAGTGTTCCTAAAAATGGCTTTTCTGGTATCAAGCAAGCAGCGGGGTTCCCTTTCCCCTCACGTGCACTTGAATTGATTAGCACTCTGGCTGAGGGCATATTCAACATGTCTGCCCCCTGCAAGGCTGCTCTACCCTGTTGATCACTGGCTGCTACATGTGCTTCCTCTGCTCTCTCCCTCCTCAGGAAGCTCCTGTGGGGGCACCGGGGCTTTGATTGACTGGCAGCCGAGTCCACGGGACGCCTCCATTATTATCATTTCTACCTTGGCAGAGGGGGTGGGGGGGCTATGTCCAGGGGGTCTGGCCGACAGCCCCTGCTTTGTGAGCCCGATAGTCAATTAGAGGCGGCGCACCGCCGGAGACGAGTGGGATGCAGGGTTAATTGCGGAGGACCAAACAGCTGGCTCCATCAGGGCCCATTGTGTTTGCAGCAGTTGTCACGGCAATTGAGGCCTGGCTGTAATCGCTGACTAATCAGCCCGGTGCCAGATGACACCTCCATTAGCACAAGGCAGGTATTGTTCAGGACGTGGAGCTGCCCCCCCCTCCAAACCCCCGCCTGGCCATCCTTTTCACGACAAGGACTAACGGAGGATGTCATAGACCTTGATCCTATCTGCTTAGAGTCAAACAATAGCCACAGGTCAACTGGTTCCTCTGGGGGCGAACAATGTCGATGAATCTAGGCTGCAACACATTTGACGGGTCAAAGTCTTACCGAGTCGAGGGATTCTGATGTGAAGTTCAAGCCATGAAATATTAATCTGTTTAACTTCGAGTGTCCTTTGGTGGTGGAATGTGAAACAAAAGGGTGGAAATCAATGCTGTTTTCAGACATGAACTCTGGAAAATGCAAAAGCATATATACATATATATATAGTATACATATACACATAATAATAATTGAAATTAAAATTAAAAATGACCCAGCACATATAGTTGTCCCTTTGCTCCTTTAGCAGGGACTGTCATTCTCAGGGGAAGCTGCTCTCAGTGAGTGTGGTCGAAGTTGGACCGACCCTACTCCTTATTTTTTCTTTCATCTTTCTTGTAATCTCAGAGCCAGACTCCTTTTTTTGTTTCATGCCCTAACCTCATCACAGCCCGCTCTCTTTGTTTGGCTGTGTTTACCATGCACGCGTTCTTCTGAAAACCTAATTGCAGTTCAACCAAACACTCCTCTCCCTTCATCTAAACAAGCACTCGTTTCCCCTGCTCGCCAACGAACATGGTCTGAGGGGATCAAAGCGTGCGGTAAATAGGGATGCAGGCGTGCAGGGGTGACGGGAAGACGCGGCGGGCTTTTTCATGTGCTGGAGCATATTCTCCACTAATAAGACCAAAACTTCTCCAACCTGCTCATAATTTGAACTCTCGGAACACTAATAAATGGGCATTTCTGGCCGGTTCTCTCAGACTCTCCGTATTCATTTAAACCTCTAATTAAAATGCAAAGCATTCTCACGGTCTTCTGGATTTGGTGCTGTACTTTCACACAGTCTCAGACTCCCTAGCTCTTCCTTTTTTTCCCCTGTCCTCCGTGCCCCTCCACCTCACCTTAGTGCCTGCCCTCGTAGTCTCTCTGTCTGCGTTTGCTTCTTGTGATCAACACAATTTGACCTCTCACTTGGAAGATGTGTGCAAAATTTAATGGATTTTTTTTTTACAGTCTAATCTAACCAGTTCCCTCTTTATTGCTGTTTTGTACCCAATGGACCTCATCTTTACAAGAACCCACCCCCCACTCTCTTTCTCTCTCTCTTTCTCTCACGCACGCACACACACGCACTCACACACACACACACACACACACGCACACACACACACACACACACAACAAGAAAATTAGTTCATCAGAATTTCAAATGTACTGCTGGCTAATTAAAGGAGTGTTAATTGAGTGTTCAGAATTGGGTACCGCCTTCACCACCAAATACACACAGATACACACATGCATTCACACACACACACACACACACACACACACACACACAATCACAGTGACAGCACCGTGTACACCAAGGACATTGCGCTTGGGGAGTTTCATGCCAATCAAAAATGGAGAGAAAGGAGAGTGCCCGTACTCGGAGTGAAATGGGATTTCTAGATCATATCATGGCCTACTGCAGCTCCGTCTGGCTCTGTGCTGCCATGTTATCCTACCCCGGCGTCACTATCTCCGTTCTGACCGCTGGAGAGTGTAACACTCCACAGATAGCCTCTCTCGCTGCGTGCATCGTGCTAATGAGGGGTGGCATTTAGAGATGTGCTGCTCTGACACATGGGCATTGTGTGCCAGGCACTGGGTGATTAAGGACGAAGGTCAACCCATTAATTGCCTCCCTGCCATCTCCGCTCCCTGGCGCGTGATCTCTCAGACCTAATGCATGTGTTTTCCTGAGCTTTTATCTCATCTCCAATGCAGTTCAATCATACGCTTGGTTTGTTTACATTCCTTTCATGTGAAAGTTTCTATCCCCCACCGACTGATTGCAAAAAAAGCAGAGCTAGCCCAGGTTTCCCCTGTTCCTTTACTACAAGCTGTTTCATGTGCCTGTGAGTGCACATAGCCTCCTGCTCTCAGGAAGGGAAAAAGCATATTCTTCCATCCCCAGGGGAAATAATTAATCCTTACAAGGCTGTCGCATGTCGAAATGAAGCGAGTGTGAAGCATTTAGCCCAGGAGGCATCGCAGGCTGTCGCCCGCACAGGCACCTGTTGTTGTCCCTGCCCTACATTTCATGAGACCGCCGAGCAGAGGATAACAACATGCTCCACTGATGGCAAATGAGACACACAACTGCAAATGCAGGTGTGTGTGTGTGTGTGTGTGTGTGTGTGTGTGTGTGTGTGTGTGTGTGTGTGTGTGTGTGTGTGTGTGTGTGTGTGTGTGTGTGTGTGTGTGTGTGTGTGTGTGTGTGTGTGTGTGTGTGTGTGTGTGTGTGTGTGTGTGTGTGTGTGTGTGTGTGTGTGTTGCGTGCTATTTTCTGCTTCTGTGTGTGTGTGTGTGTGTGTGTGTGCACGACCAACGCCAGAGAGTGTGCACAGGTGCAGGAAACCCCCTACCTTATGAGAAGGTGAGGGCTCACGGGGCAGTGCAGGCTGTGTGTGTTTATCAGCCAGCACCATCTGTATGCTGCTGCTCACAGCCATGATCTACTGCAGCCTAAACCAATAAGTCACGGCGCGTCAGCCCAAAAGAGGCTCTTTCCTTTAACCTCCATGTCCTCACTTATAGACTTACTGATGTGGAGGAGAGAGATGTAGAGGCCCTGCACGTCAAACACACACACACACACACACCACACACACACAGTGGCCATCCTTACTGTAATCAACTTTGCTATAAAATTTATACCATGGAACTTTTTTAAGAAGAAGCTGGAATCAGAAGCATCCAGATGCTCATTTGCCTCCTCCTCCTTCTCTTCTTCCTTTTATGCCTGTGGGCTCTAATAACCGGAAGCTTTTGTGGAGCTGAGATGGGTTTTGTAGGCCTGAAAGGCCTCTAATCCCTGTGGCCTGTGAAGTGTGAAACCCTTTGATGCCAGGTTGGTGTGCCAAAGGCTCTGCCTATTGACAAACAAGGGCCAAGCTGGGAAAAGACGGAGGGAGAGGGCTTCCTCCTCTCCCTCAGAAGACATGCAGGCCGTGGCATGGAAAATATGGACTCAGTCAGTGAGAAGGAATAGAATTAGCCACCCTTTAATGAATTTCCAGGCTGTTTTTATAGCTTCTTTTTTCTCATGTGGCAGTAATTAGGTGGAATGATGGGCATATTGCAGCTGGGAGCCTGTAGGGGCGGTAGGGCAGAGGCCCTTGATACGCCTGAGAGCCAAGTATCTTTCCTCATTTAGACCATGTGATGATCAAAGATGGGGGGGGGTTTGCCCTCATGTAAAGAAGATCAGAAGAAAAAAAATGCTGCCGCTCCATTTGCATGTGGACCAGCAATGTGCTTTGAAAGGAGCGTGTTTTTCTCTTTTGAGCAAATGAATTAAGTCTCCTGTCAGTTTCCCAGTGCAAGTCAGAACATCAAAGCAAATGGCGCCGCTGTCGCCGGGGAAGCAGCTTTTCCTTCGTAAGGTCGGTTAGATCTCAGATAGGCTGGCCCGGCACTCTCCGCCGAACCCATTAGGATGGCACCAGGTTCCCTTACTGTGATTCAAACCAAGACGTTAATGCCAGGATACTTATTTATTTGTAATTTTTTTTTTTACAAATTTAGCTTCTTATTTGAACTGCAGTGTTTTTACCATGGTATCTGCAGGAGCAGACAAGCTGACCGATATAGGTCTGGTCCGGGAAATTCAGTCTCTTGTCTCGGCTGTTGAATTCCCTATTTATTTATTTTATGATATGGATCTTGTAGACTTAATCATTTTTACAGTGGGGGACCCATAGGGTTGTTGAAGTGAACTCCCCGTGCTATCTGTAATGGGAGCAAAGAAATGAGAGTTGTGACCACTTGGCTGTGGAGTCTCTGTAAAATGATTTCTGCAATGGGAATGGAAATGGAGTGAGTCCTAGTCCCAGGCTGCACCCTGCAGTCTCCTTAGGTCGCCAGGACATTTGCTGACGGCAGTTAATTTTTGTCCGATTTGTTAGCTTTTGCATAAAAATGTCATTTTTGAAGGGGTTGCAAGTCATTTGTGGCAGCTGATATATTGCGTGTAAATTGAGTTCTTTTTCCGACCCCCCCTCCCTTTTTTTGTTGCGCTGAGCTAAGTAGCCATGAAATTGCCTGAATAATGTCGTTTAAATCCAATCTCACCGCAGCCCCTCACCTCTATGCCTAGCCCCCAAACAATGACACATGGTGGGGTTTTTAGAAATTGCCATTTTCCTGTTTGCCACCTCAGTTGACAATGGCGAAGCCTTGGCTCATTGAGCGAGGGCTATTGCTAGTCTCACTTGCCATGCGCACTGCTGAATTGAATTTTGGAAGTGGAGTGGTTTCATATGGCCATTCCATGTACATTAACAGCTACATCTTTGTAATGGTACCTCTGTGTACCTGCCTTTTGTCTGTTCCATCATGTAAGTTCATTTAAAAGAAAGACATGTAGTAACAACAACGTACCATTGGCATGTCTTATTATTGATTTATTTTATCTGAACATGTGTTTTTGGCCCGTTTAACAATTTTGGACCACGTGTTCGTCTTCCCTACCTTTTTGTGATTATCTTGTTTCAGTTCTGATATAGTTCACCTTAACCAGGCTAGTGATTCCCTGTAGATGTTTAATTGGTTTTTTATGAGGGTCTCTCAACGAACTCCTGGATTGAATAATAATTCTGTGGCCAAGGGTAAGACCCAGTAAGTGATACCACTTATAAATCTCAACTGTGCCACTGCAATTAAACAAGCTTCTATCCCCTCCCTTCCGCCCCCCCTTGCCTGGTATCCAAGCCCAACCCAATTCAATGCTAAAGAGAGTCTGAATTAATTTCACAATGTACTGATTTAACAGCGCCTAAGGTACCAGGCTTTGACAGAATGAGTTTTTAAAAAGATCCATTTGTCTAGGGATGAACTTCACACAGGAGGGTGTGAAAATGAGATGGAAAGGAAGCTCAAATGGAGGAGGGGAGTGATTGAACATTAATGAATGTCAGTCCTGATTTACAATTCAGTCTGCTGTTTACCTATGGTTTTATTCACCTGCGCTTGTAGAAACACTGACATTTTTCTGTGGTGCTGTAGATTTTTAGTCTCTGTGATGTTGCCTGGTTTTACTGTTGCAGCTAAGTCGTGATTTGGTGAGTCTGTGATTGCTATTGATCAATTGATCTGACTCTGTGTTTGTCGGCTCCTTTGTTATTTCTGGTAATTAAACCCATGGTGTGGTGTTCTTTTCTTCTAGACATACACTACAGCAATTTGTGTTTTTATCTTATTCATCTATTTCACTTGTACTTTTCTCTCTGTTTGTCTTGTAGGTGAGCTTTTGGTGCCCACGCATTCCCCACGCTACCCGACTGCGGCAGAACTTGATGCCTTCGCTCAGAAGACGGCCAACAGCCCTCTGTCCATCAAGATCTTCCCCACCAACATCAGGGTTCCCCAGCACAAGCACCTTAACCGGACTGTGAATGGATATGACACCACAGGGCAACGTTATAGTCCCTACCCACATCTCCACACAGGGGGCCACCAGGGCCTGCTCGCCATCATCAAGGCCTCCTCCCCATCATTATCATCAACTTCCACTTTCATCCCTTCAAAAGGTGTTCTCAAGAACTCTGAAGGCAGACGGACTAAACTCTCTCCAGCCCACATAGCTATTGCCCCATATCCACCCCCTAATAATAGCACTTTAGCCAGTGGCCACAGTCAAATGGTATACCACACTGGGCCCTCAAAGCCTCCGGAAGGCCCCAGACTGTCAGTTCCCCCAAATGTCACTGTAGCTGGCTCAGTGATTCCTGTAACAGGCGGCCGAGGTCTGACCCTGCCTACACAGTCCAACCTCCCCTCCATTCAGAGCATCATCTACCAGATCAACCAGCATTGCCAGGCCCAGGCTCTGCAGCAGGTGTGTCAAGGGGCGGCCACTGCACCATCAAATTCCAGCCCCTCCAAGCAGGGAACATCTGTCATGGGGGTCTCTTCTAGCTCTTCAGGTGGAGGCTATGTGGTAGGAATGGGTCCCCAGACTAACATGGTGTACACAGGGCCAGGGCTGCCGGCTCAAAATACTGAGGCAATGAAGACTGGTGTGTACGCAGACAGTATGGACTATATCCTTTGGCAGAAGCAGCAACAACAACAGCAGCAACAGCAGCAGCAGCAGCAGCAACAGGCTGTGCTCCGCATGTACAGTGGAGGAAGTGGAGGAGGAGGCGCCATTAGCAAGTCCCCCGAAACTTGCGTTCCAGGGGGAGGGATTATGGCAACCCAAGTGTCCTCTTCTTCCAGACCTTATCACCTGACAGCTAGTGCCAGCGGAGGAGGCGGGCTAGACAAAGTTAGCTCATCCCCTTTGAACTGCATGGGTATGCATGGAAATTTCTCAGTGGGTCAATACTTCGCCCCGCCATGGAACAGTGTGCTGGTGACACCTGACAGTGACTGCTACAACCCCCAGGAGCTTTTGGGCACCTCTGCAGGAGGTCCTGCCACAGGGCACAGAGAGATGGGCTACCCCCACCACCATCACCACTACCACCACCCTCATCATCACCACCCTGCGATAGACAGCGCAGGAGGTTTGTGTTGCAGCCTGCCCAGCAAGACCTTGTGCAACACATCTGTGCTGAGCAGCAGTTTGCAGTCTCTGGAGTACCTGATCAACGACATCCACCCACCCTGCATCAAGGAGCAGATGCTTGGCAAAGGCTACGAGACTGTGTCTGTGCCACGTCTGTTAGACCACCAGCATGCACACATCCGCCTCCCTGTTTACAGATAGAGGGGCAGAGGAAGAGGCAAAAAAATCAAGAGTTGTGAATTTGTGAAGAAAATCTAAGTTAAAAAACCAAGATGTTTTTTTGGGGGGGTTACAGAGTTGTTATGAGTGGCACTGCTTTAACTAGCATGGGAGCTTAGGCAAGGGCAGTTATGCTGTGTGACCCGTGGTTTGGAGGTTTCAAGGCCGGCTGTGGGAATCCCAAATATGAAAGGTGATAGTGATGACCAGTGGGAGAGTAAAGGGATTTCAAGATTCTCCATATGTTCCATTGAGTGCTTTACCAATAGGAATTTTGGATTGATTCATTAATTTTCTTGTTTTTTTGTGTTTTGTTTTTGTTTTTTTCTTTACTTGCCTGAACATTTTTGATGAGAATCATAGCTTGACATGAAGTGCATACGCCACTTGTACCCCCTTCCAAATACTAAGGATGAAGCTACTGTGTAGGTTGTCACTGAAATGGTCTAAAAAGGACCAAAGCTTAGGGCTGCTCTCAAAATCCAAAACACTGTAACAGTGCACCCATAAACATACACATAGACATACATAAACATAAATACATACATTTACTTATAAGAAGAATAAGATTATAGGGAGTACTTGGGTGTTATGTACAAGGATCATAAGGATGAATTAAAAGTTTAGTTAAATATTAGTTATTATCGCTGTTATAATTGATACATAAATTGCACTGCTTGAATCTTGTTAACTTTGAAGTTTGGAATTAGGTAGTTTGGATATGATATATTTAAGAAACTTGAAAAACTTGAACCTATTTTTTGTTGTTTTATATATTTGTAGGTATATTATATGCATTGGCTGCTATGAGGAAAAGTGTCTCAAATGCTTCTTTTTTTTTTTGATTTTTTTTCTCCCCGGTTTTGTTTTTATGATTTAATAATTCCTCCTCAAGCTGATGTGCAGTTTCTTATGTCTTGGTGTGAGGCATAGTCGCTGCATTGGTTCTGTAAGAACCTGGTCGGAGATTTCTTTTTTCCTAACCAACACTGGAATCTACAATAAATCTTGAAATACTTATTTAAAAGGAAAATGTCACAAAAACATACAAAAAAAGGAAGTGTTACAATGAAGAATGTGATTGGGGGGTTATCCACATAACCTTATGTGTATGTTAATGCGTGTATGTGGCTGAGTGCATGCGCGTGTGTGCATTTTGTTTTGTGTTCTTCAAAATCCTCAGACTTTTTTATTGAGTCATTACAAGATTACAAGATCTGATTCATCAGTCCCATGAACATCCTCTCTGAGTAATGTACAGGAGATTTTTTTTGGAAAATCTTGCTCCGTTTTATTGGAGGCTTTAGATATTCCCCAGAAGTGGTAGAAATCAAGTTCTCACATGACTCTAGTTTAAGTACTGTAGCCCTTTCCTCTGTCGGTTGTTATCATAATGACAGAGAGAGGCAGACACAAATGAAAATCCCATGTCGGGGGTACTCTTCACCCCTGATCCTGCAAACAAATACAAAATTAACACAATCATGCCCGGTCCTCTGGTGGCAGATGAAATGAGACGATGCTCACTGCTTTTCCTTGTCCATTTCAGCCCCATGGTAGGGATGCATTTAGCCTGGGCCAGTCTTAACTTGATGATTCAGAGCAGTGAAATATTTATAATGACTGTGAGATTCCCTTGAATGTACTGCACTTAAATTACTGCGATGTTTCATTGCCTTGTGGGACTCAAGTGAAAGAGAAAAATTGGATCAGTGCAGCAGTCCTCTGGTCTTAAATTAGCATTTCTTTTGTCAGTCAAATTTCAATGGTAAATTGAATTTATTAACTGGAGAGAGAGATAGAGAGCCGCCGCTTTGTTGTTGGGAAATACTGGCATCAGTCTAGATTTATGAAGTGCAATTATTATGACTGTATTAACATTTTTTTCTCTGAGCTTACACCAAAAAAATGTAAACTACAGTTGTCAATACATTCCCAATGTACCACATCCCTAATCCCTCTTCTTTTTTTGTTTTTGTTTTGTTTTGAGGTGTAAAATAAATTCCTTTAAGAATATATTCAGAAGCCATATCTCGGCTTTGAAGTCTGTCATTATTTTTAACGTTTGTCCTCTAGAAAAAGAAAGTGGGAAATTAGGCCCTTGTTCCAGTAACTCTGCGAGAACCAGAGCGCAGTGTGATGTGTTAATGTAAATGCTGCACAAGACAGGAGCATAAAACCTCTGCCATTGGTCATATTATAAATGTTTACACTTTGGCGATCCAAAGGTAAAGGACACAGAAAACAAATTACACTCCATGAATCCTGAAGATTTTTTCAAACACTTGAATTAATGTTTCTTGTGTTCCACAAATAGATGTTTTCCCCTCAAGATAACCCTTTGCTTGATCTTGACTATGAGCCGTACATTTTTTTTTTTTTGAGCTAATGGTGCTTCTAGACACGCCACTGTCTTCGAAGGCTGACAACGATTTCAGTCGAAAGAATACCAAGCCCCTTGGCTTAAATTTGCACAGTAAGCCTCCTTAACATTCCACTGAAAATTTCTCATGTTGTTTCAACAGCTTAATGCCCCAGCCACAGTCTGATTCCAGCATATTTTCTGTCTTGTAGAAATATTTTGACAGATTTACAGATACATCCCGTCCCTAAATCCCCTCCGTTTGGCTTCTGCATCCAAGCATTAAACCCTGTCACATGATGTTGAAGTGAAGAGGAGACACTTGAGGCAGTGGAGTTTCTGGTGTCTAGCCTTTCCCACCGGTGGATGTCTGGGGCACCAGGCCTCTCTGCTAATGGGACTATTGGGTGACGCCTGCTGTTGGACACTGCCAGTAGAGAGTATTCATTCACTCAAAGGGTTGAAACCAAACCCTTTTTAAATAGCAAGGGATTTCCTACTGGGCACTGAGAGGAATCTGACCATTTTGAGCCAAGTTCAAGTGAATAAAGCATTTATTTTTTTTGTAAAGGTGACAGAATAAGGTTATTTTTTATCAGAAAATGTCAAAGCAGTTTTAGTAACTATGAGGTGGTATTTAGATACTTTTAGCACCTTTGCTTTGTGGCCACATTTCCCCCTGTACTGGCTCCAAACTGTCTATCCGCCTGGTTCTTAACACACATTAATGAGCTCCTATTGATGGGATGCATCTTAGCCCCGTAACTCTGGTCCATTCCACTATTCCTGTTTAGGACAATGGACGCTTAGCCCATATTAGGATAATAGAATTAAATTTCAAATGGATTTGTGCCTGAGCTGATCCATGCGTGGCTCACTCAGCTGCAGAGTGGCATATGGCATGTCATTATCTAAGCCCACCCTCCCCCTGTCCGGGGCCAACAGGGTTCAGCAGTGCTTAAACAAACTGAAGGTTAGGACTGGCTGGCTGGCGTTGAAGGGGAGGACAGCAGAGTTTGCAGGGGGAGGCGGAGGGGATTGCTAAATCACAGTCTCCACAGCATCTCAGAGGGCCTCAGCACCACACCATGGCGCCCGGGCTCAGAGGCCTGCTTTAAAAGCTGGGCTGTGTTTGATCGAGGGGATTTGTTTCTTGTTGGATTATACATGGTTGCCCCCTGCCTGGCTGAGGGGCCCTGTCCAATGTGACAGATCTCAGCGAAGGAAGGAAAAAATAAGAGCGAGGAAGAGAGAAAAGATACGTGGAGGGATTTTGGGGTCAGAGAAGCCTCGAAGCATCAGTAATCAGGATAATTGCTGTGTTCCTGGTGCTGGTTTTAGCCTCCCGTCTGCGGCCACATATTGAGATTCAAGCTCTGAAGAAATCACCTTTTCTCACTGAAAGACATTTTGTGCCTCAATTTATGAAAGTCTAGTGACGAAGATCCTCATTTGTAATTACGTTTTTAATGTCAAAGTCATACTACCCAGGATATGATGAATTACGCCATTCAAACACAGTCTGAATGAGGATGTTTAGATCTACCACTCTGTGGTCTGTCTGTGGCTACACACTATTGACTGTTAACATGCTTTCAAGGGCAATGAGACATTCACGCGGAAGGCCTGAGGGAAAAGTGGAGGGGAACGGACTTGGGCTGTCTGTAAAAATCCCTCAGTAAATCCCAATAAGTCCATGAAGACCTTAACCCAGTGCAAAGGTCTGGTTGCATATAATGCACCTTAAATACTTCTGAGAAGGAAGGAGAGCGGACAGACGCGTTCAAAGGAGGGTCAGCTCTTTCACTCTCAAAACAGAGGGGATGGGAGGGGAGGGAGGCTTAGAAAAAATAAAGGCAGCTGCTCGCTCTGTGGAGTCTTGGCGCTGCTTCCCTAACCTACAGATGATAGAGGGGGTGGCAGCCGCGTGAGGGGGTGAGGGGGGTGGACATCCCCTCCACGCTGCTTTGGTCATCCTCCACCATGTCCCCTGGCTGCCCTTGGACCCTCAGGGCTCTCATCTCAAAGTTCTTCCCAGCATCCCTCCTTAGCGTCTCGGAGGGGGGAAAAAGGTCAAGAGGCCAGTCCTCTCCATTTGGCTCCTACCTAGCAAGAAAATACTTTAATCAATAATTCAGGCGGCCATGAGGACGCTTGTATAGTTAACCCAATAGCCTTATAGCTGAATTGCACAATATCATTGGAAGATTTGCTGTGTTTTGCCTCAGTTGGAGCACATCACCAGCTCTTTAGTTCTACTGGATGGGTCAAATGTCAGCACCACACAATTTAAATGATCTTTTTTTTTTTTTTTATTAAAACAAAAAATAATCAGCACAGACAACACAATAAATCCGGATCTTTTTCTAAAGGCACAGCCCCAGAGCTCTTTTCTGAACTGGTGATGCAGCGGGTCGTAATTCCAGGAGCTTACAGCGTTTTATTTCTTCTGCATCACAACCATGTATGTTCAGCTGAAAAAGCTTACGGCCTCCAAATGTTCATCCAGTTTATGTGATGGTTATGTTGCTGTATCCAATCTAAACACAAAAGTCTGGGGATTTTGCTTTTCTTCTTCCTGTTTCCTTTCACTGTTTGTGTGGCTCTCAGAATGTTCCTGTGGACAAACAGGGCTGTTTTTCCCCAAATGATCTCAAATGCACCAACGCTGCCAAAGTCTGAGGGTGCTGCAACCTTGAGAAAATAATATATATGGAAATGGGAAATCTATAAAGCATCTCTGTCATTGTTCTCCCTGCAGTGTTGTATTTATGTTCAAAAAAAGATTTTTATCTCCTCAGGATGAAAAAATGTACAAGGTACCTTACTTTTTAAAAAAAAAAAATATTATATTTGAGTCTTAGATTTCGAAACAGGAAGTCTCAATATATATATAAAAATTAAAAAAGCTGTAAAATCCTTTAGTTGTGGGGTTTTCAACTTTGAATGTGCCTACAGCCAAGCATCCCATTGATTGGTTACCTTCTACCCTGAGTTCTGCAATCTCCCCCTAATCTCCCAACAACCATCATCTTCAATTTGCTGAAACTGCCACTGCCCCCCCCCCCCCCCCCCTCCATCCCAACGACCACAGTAGATATTTTGTCTGTTTCCTCCTTTTTGTCAATCTCAGGACTCAATTTTTTTTATTTTAAAGTAGATGGTTGGTTTTCATTTGACCTCTCCTCTCCTATGTATCATTGTTTGAAATAAGTAAATAAAGCAGATGACTTCTATGCCTGTCCTGTTGCTATACTCATCCACAGTATACTTCTTTTATTTTGACTTTCTTTCTTTCTTCCTTTCTTAATTTCTTTCTGTAGAAATCGTCTTAAACTATTTCTAAGACCTCACTGTAACTATGGTAAGCATATTAGTCTTGGGATTCACTTTGCGCATCACCGCCATATGCTGGCCCTCCACAATCCTGTTGTTCGCGTGACCTTCTTCACCTTCTGCAGCAGTATATTTTCACTTCACTGTAAAGCCTCACAGTGTATGCGTATCCCCGTGCTAGCACTGGAAAACTACCCCACCTTGGGACATCAAACAATCAAGAAAGAAAGATTCTTCCAACATTTTTACCTGGATGAGGAGTTGGAGAAACTTCTTTTAAGCGGAGAGGCAAAGGCAAGCTAAGTCTCTTTACACACAATTTCACAATGTGGCCAAGACAAGGTGTCCTCCTCTGAAGCACCGATGAGTCAGCCACTCAATTAGACAACATCAGCTGTCTTAAATAACCATTTTTTATGATCCCAATTTGTTAAAAATCAAAGCACAGTCACTGATCATTGTCACTTACTGCAGCTCAAACCTCCTTTGCTCCATACGCCCTTTAAAAACACAGAAACAACAAAATGCATTAGCTGAAAGCTTTAATTCTCCATTATATCTTACTGTCATCAATAATACTCTATGTTCTGCGTTCGCAGTCTTCCTTCAAACTACCTGAAAGAGAGGAACACAACATACGCCGAATGTAAATGTTTAACAAAACAGGCACCTTGAACAACTCACCCCCCCCCCCCCCCCCCCCCCCCCCCCCCCCCCCCCCTTCTCCCTCCTCGCTCCCAACCTCTCCACCCACCTACAACATCAGATAAGCCTTAGTCTGATGAGCCAGCCGCCTCCATCAGAGCGTGTGGTGCTGGGAGACTGCACACTGATTTCACACACACTCACTCAGACTCACACTCAGAAATGCTTCTCTTATTAACAAAACTCATTCACCTGCACGCCACATTGAGTCCCTGGCAATTTCACAATAAATCATGAGCGATGCCTACAGAGGCCGGGGCAGCGGGCTGACTCTCTGCCGCGGCCGTGCCCTCGGCTGTCAGTTTAGACACTCTGAATCATTTCAGGTTCAGCGGCCTCGTTTCATCTTAGATGAACTGAAAGGTCATCCCACACGCCACCCGACCAATATGTCTCTGGCTCCTCATCTCCCAGTGCTTCCAGTGATTGCTCATTCCTTTTAGAAATACCACACCTTAGTGAAGGATTTCACCGGGGCTCATGCAAGGGATTTCAAGGAATTATTTCAAGGGAGAGAATCAGCACTGACTTAAAACTGTGAGAAATCTGCTCCAGTGACGGACTTATCATTCAGGTCTGAACCTGGTTTCATCTTTTAGCTCCGGGAATGATTGAGTGATGATCCTCTTTTGCAATATACTGTCTGTGAAATGATTAGTGAGAGTGTGGCCAATGTGTAGCCAGGTTTCCTCCTCTGTGTCAGGCCGCTGGACCTCAGGCAGACAATGAATGTGCACTTGAAGACATCAGACGGTCTGCAGTGTTGTTTAGTGAATAAAGAATGAGTTGGCCTGAGTCCAGCCCAGTATCCGCTGGAGTCCCATCTGCCTAAACACCTTGAAGCTTAACAGGCTGGACAATAGCTGAACAATTTGTTCTGCCAATATCGAGGCTAGTTAGTTTACTTAAGACCTTCGAGTGAGACCGTCGACTCTCCCTTATGTAGGGTGACTAAATGAGGGTCGTGATGACATGATCCTGCTTGGCTGTCACTTGGTCTGTTGAAACACATTTGTGGCAGCGAGCACACACACACACACACACACACACACACATGCTGCAAGCAAGTGGGCCATTTTGTTAACAGCTCACACTTCCTGTTCAAGTGCGAGGTTCCAGAGTTGCTGACAGTGACACTTGCAGGACCGAGCCCTGCCCTACTTAGCAGGCTGCGAGGAGGAGGGCAGGCCGAGTTGTCAGCCGCGCTAGGTGCTCACTGCTTAGATAAACCTGGAGGATTAGTGGCCCAGTTAAAGTTGGGGCAAAGAGGATTAGCCTCTTCTCCGAGGTGGCGAGAGATTCTCCGTGTCCTTCAGTGCGGCTGGCCTCTGAGAGAGTTGAGGGGGAGGAGGAGGAGGAGGACGGTGGGAAGTGAGGGGTGAGGCCCCAGTTATCATGAATGAGAACCACCACAGGGCGTAATCAGGGAGGTGAAAAGCAGTGAAGCTCTTCATGAATTGTTGCTTGCTTGTGGTTTCATAACGAAGGCAAATGCCCATAGCTATGGGCCAGGTGTTACAGAGAGGTCAAAAACACCTGAGATTCACAGGCAGAAAAAAAGGTCTGCTTTCGATGAACTATGAACTATTGTGATAATAACAGTTAGTTCTGATGACGCAATATTTACAGCTGTAATAACAAAACAAAAAGGTGCCCTACAGCATGTCCAGGAGTCGACATGGCTCCTCCTGGTCGCCTCATCTGGCCTGTGTAGACACAGCAGAAGAATTTAGACCTCTGCAGCCATCAGCAGGCCAGAGGAGGAACTGCAGTTTGCAGATGACAAGAAATAAGGACTCAAAACCCTTGTAATGAGTTTTTGAGGATTGGGTTTAAATGAGCGTGCTGCTGCAACTCTTTGTTACAAGAAATTGCCCGATTGGAGGTAATGGGTGTTACGAACGCACAAAGCAACAGTCTGTGATGTCAGCCCATCATTAGGTAGTGCAATTTAAATTAATTGGGGGGTTGGGAATAGGGTTGGGGTCTCGAAAGCCACTCATCCAAAAAACTTCACAGTCAACACTGCCATTCCTGGGATCCTCAACAATTCCCCTGCCAAGTTCGAAGTCGTTCGGTCGAGTGGTTGACGGATGAACAGGCGGACAGAAAGATTGATTTGTGTGATTTTCTGAAAAATGCACATTATTAATATATATGAACAAACTGAAGATATTATAAGGTTAGTAACAACGGTTACAAACAAGGCTAAAAAGCCACGTTATAAATATGGTTTAGAAAATGTATTTCATGAACAGTGAAAGGGGTACAATGTAATGAATAAGTTTCAAACGATACAAATATATGTCTCCTCATGGAGGAGGAGGATATTGAAAAATAAACAGGACAACATAACCTTAAGTATACATTAGTGTTCATTGAATTAGCTGAATTAACCAACTCTCGGCACTAAAATAAAACCAGATTAAAATTTAAAAACAACAATTACACATGGCAGTATTCTTTCTTTCACTGGTTGATTTAGATTAGTGGCCAATGTTCTAGGATAGAATAATTAAATCAATGATTTGTGTACTGATTGGAAAATATCTACAGAGAAAATGGATCTCAAATCTATTCATGCAGGAATTGCAAAATGTGTGCTTTATACTTTATATAAATTCAGTGTTTATTGATCTAGGCAGTAACGTACAAACCAAATAAAATACAAAGACATGTCTCTTTATAAAAAGCAATGTAAACAGTATACAAAGACCTGTGACCTTCAACAGTAATGAATTTGTCAAAATTAACAATATGGTCTATCTGCTCTTAGTCAAACCCTGTCATGTAGTGCAACAACAGAAATACATGCATACATACATACAGTACAGACACAAAAAACAAACAGATGCTGTATAGGGCAATGAGCCAATTGTAATGAACAGACTGCAGCAAATAGAGGGAAGTACATAATGGCAAGGCCTGAGAGTTGATTATGCAAATACCCCAGCTGCAAAGGAACAATAACTCTGGAAATTCAAAGAACAAACCGTAACACGGAAAGCCATTGTCTCATATTTGCACATTTGCTTGACAACTACAACCTGCTCATCATGCCCATCTTGTTCAGAACAATGTCTTTGTATTCATATAATAATGCACGCATCAGAAATTGTCACAGTGCATTGTTTCAGTCCAAATGAAAGCTGCCTGAGCTGGCAGTCCAAGACTGGGACTTTCATAATTTTAAAACTATTTGACTGATACAATAAAGACAATGTACAGAAAATATATTGTATAAATGGCTTTTCTAGTCATACAGACCACTCAAAGCGCTTGACAGGAAAGTCACATTCACCCATTCACACAGCGCTGCTATGTACCACACATTTTTCTGTCACATTCATACACTGTCGGAGAGCCATCAGAGGAAAGTTAGGGTTGTCTGAAGTGTCTTGCCCAAGAACACGATGGCATGTGTACTGGCGGAAGCTGGTTCGAAACCGCCAACCTTCGGGTTGGTGGACGAATGTCTCTACGTCCTGAGCCACAGAAACATCCTGTTTCTATACAACTGAGCCCCCACCGGGTGAAAAACAGTATATACAGTTTATTATATTTGCCCACATCCTATAAAGATCTTCTAACTATGAACAAGCAACTTAAACCTGAATTCTATTGTATATAGCTATATCAATATTTACTGCAATATTTATTTTTGAAGAAATATCTCCCATTGTGATTAGATCTGTAAATGACACTTTAATCAAAGTGTCTGTCAAGTGGAAATTAAGTATATTTGCATGAAAAGTTTCCCATTCTTTGTGAGTAAAAAAACAAGTTTACAGCTCACAATATCATTAATGCCACCGTTTTTTAAATCTCAGGGTTTGCGTTTTTTTACCCTTTTAAGTGCTCTCCACAATTAAGTTATTTTCATTGTACATCCAGTGTCTCTCTGTCCTACACCGCCTGTCTTGCTGTAATACTTACTATACTTTGTCTGAACAAAAGGCACATCGAGATTTGTGCAAATTAGTGCACTTATTGGCATAATTGTCCCGAGCAGAGTCATGTCGCTGATGCTGATGGCTCTCTACTGTCTCTTCAGAAGAGGGACCGCAGTCCTCTGCAGGTGTCAGCGCCTGCGTGTCAGGGGCTCCATCTCTACCACTGCCTCACGACCCTTACTCAACTCCACCACTCGCGGGACCACTGTGGACCAGCGGTCTGGAAGGGGGATAAGAGAAAGGAGAAGGAATTTATTTAAGCTGTGTGAATAAATGAGTGTTATCCTCATGAATATACACCGTATTTGTCTGTGCATTTATTCATGAGAGCACAGCGAGACTCTCACCTCTCCTCAAGACGCCGACGCCCTGCTGCAGCACATTGGCTTGGCTGGTCTCGCTCTTGCCGGGATCCTCACTGATTGCCAGGTTTTGATTCCAGTGACACCAGCGAACCTCATCGACTCTGACATATGAAGACAGCACTAGGATTTTACCGTTTTCTTTGAAGTGGCATTGCCGCTGCTGAGTGACAGTGATAATGAGTCATGCAAAATACCTGAAGCACCAGCGTCGGTCAGGAGTGCCGTCCCAGTTCTTCCCCACAGTCACCATCTCCCCGGCTCGAAAGGACTTGCGGAGGCAGACTGGGAATGAGCGCTCAATGTCCAAGATGGTCGTTGCCCACTGTAAGTATAACATGATTTTAACCACCAATTTTTCAAAATCCCCTCTTGTGGTATACTGCTATATAGATAGCTTTGCTGTCATTTGTCCAGGTAATGTCTATGTGATTTCTGTATCCACCCAAATACAGTGGATGTTCAATTCGATTTAATTTTATTTGTACAGCCCGGACTGAATTTAGTTTGTGTTGCTCACATCATTGGTCGAATAATAATGACAATTCTGTACAGATAACATGGGATGAATCCTGATGACTTTGATGATCCTCTGACTTTATCTACAGTGCCACCATAAGATTATCTCAAAGACAAATTTATTAAGACCTGGACAAACTTGAATGGCACTGGGAAGTGCAGTACCTCCGCCAAGGCCCAACAGTCCACTTGGAGATTGGTGAAAATGTAAATTGAAAAAAATTATACAAAAAAAAAACAAGCCCTATCTGGCAATGTTACAGAAAGTGCCCATCTGTCCAGATCTGTGCCAAAATGTGGAATTATTTGGATCTTTCTTGGCCCATGTCCCATCCTTCCACCTAGTTTTCGTGGAAATCTGTTCAGTAGTTTCTGTGTAATCCCGGTGAAAACAAAAAACAAACCAACAAAAAAAAACAAACAGGGGCTGTAATGGTATTTTACTATGCAATGTTCTGACTGCTAAATATTCTGACACATATACGACACACTCTGTTCTTTGTAAGATGTGTTTCACTGCAAATGTGTGACCTGACCTTTGTGGCCTATGCGATTAGGGGAACTGGTGCAGTCGTATCTCACCAGTACCTACCCTTCCTATACTCTTAACCAATGCCCTTTTTCCCGTTGTTGATCTTTTGTGCTTTGTTTTGCTTTTAACACTGTGATCACTATAAGAATGTACTCGGACAGAGCTTCCCCATCAGACTTGCAGACTCGATCTGATCCGTCTGCAAAGGTTTGTTCAAAGAATGGCATCTACAATCTTTATTTCAGATTTCCACCACAGGGGCAAAAACCTAACCTCCTTGGTGGAGGTAATTAAGCCAAAGCTATCTGAATAAGACTATACTGTGGTGAGATGCAATGGCAACTCCTTTGTGACCAATTACCACAAACAACCAGCTCACCTGAAGCTTCCAGATCTTCTTGCTTTCCTTCGACACCTGCCCGACCGTCTCGCCCATCAAAGCGATCAACATGTTGAGCAGCAGCACAAAAGTGAGGATGATATAAGTAACTAACAGGATCAGGAAGACTGCAGGATACGATGCGCTATGGATCATATCCAGTTCTCCCATCCCGATGGTCAGCTTGAAAAGGTCCAATAGGAAGTTACTAAAAGTGTCCGGGTCCCTGCACTTGGGGTAGGTGGGGCAGCCCCCTTCACACTCGGTTCCTGGTGGAGGGCACACTGTCAGCAGGGACACCAGGGCTGTGGGGTGGGGACAGAGGACGTTGGGGTTATGCATCTGTGATTACTGACTGGAAAGAGGCAAGGATTAGGTCAACACACAACTCTAATATTTGTCCATTTAATATGAGGCCACAGTCAGGAGACATGAAGACTGGAAAGAAGGGTGTGAAATAGTCAGCCACAAAAACAGGTTGATAATAATCAAACAGAAATAACATGTTAAGAAGTCAGCTTCAGTAAGAGTCTAAAGGTATAGATTATTATTTCCCTCCATCCACACCTCAAATTAATGTTGACACACACCAGTAAAATTAGATGAACATAAACCTACCTGATGCATATCCAATCATGAAGAGCACATACACCAGCAGAAATCTGAAAAGGTCTTTAAAAAGAATCTGGGAACGAAAAATAAAAGGAAAGTTAAGACTCGGGGAGGGTGATATTCACGGTGAATTAATTTTCCGCCCAGTATCCAACCTTCTGTATCATTATGCTGTAGGTGCCAGTGAGCTTCAGGCCTCTGGTGAAGTAAAGTGTGTTCATCCAGCCCAGGACAAGTGCAAACACCATCACGGACACATAGGCCTCGATGCCAGACAGGTAGAGAGCAGCTGTGACTACGATCAGCACAGAGTAGATGAAACTAGAGAGGACAGAGAAAAACTTTGTCAAAGGGCCGGTACATTGTTACAGTTTGTAAAACTTCAGTGAGACATGAGGGCACAAAGGCGAGGCCGCTGGTGCGTAGCACTGTAAGAGAATGGAGACATCACAGACATGTTAGTGATTTAAAGCAACACAGTTTCGGAGAAGTGCTCGACATTATCTGCTCTTTGTTTGGATCATGGGTTTAATTAAAGATGCAAACTCTGAAACATGCCAGGGAGAAGGTTGAGATATTAATTAGATGACTCAATTCAAGAGGATGCAAAATGTGCCTTGGGTGAAAGTCAGCAAGAGCTGAAGCAGATGAGGAAGAGGGGGAGGAAGGGCGGAGGAGGCAGACTCACTACAGCAGCTGAAAGGATCCATCAATAACTAAAGACTTCACCCCGGGACACTTCTTCAGGAAGACGTCTTTAATCTGCAAAAAAAAATAGCAGGAGAAACATTTCCACAATGACAACAACACACACGTAACACTGCTGAGCTTTGATGCAAGAGACTGGGAAACGGCGGTGGAACAACCACAGACCGACCCTCGTTTTGTCAGAGGGTTAAGGTCAGTGTCAGAGCCCGTGGACTCACATTGGTGAGGAAAAAGAAGATCCCCGATGCCAAGGTGACGATCTCTCCTGCCATCCGCAGGTAGTCAGGGTAAGTTTTGTAGGGGTATGGAGGCTGGAAGGCAAAAAGGAAGGAAGGAAGACAAGGCTTAACGATAACATTGTTTTCATTTAGATTCAACTCAGTGTGAACGTCTTAGCAATAATGTACATATACAGAAAACACACCAAGTATGTTGACAAGTATCAGTTGATAAGACCAAACAATGTGTTAATGGATTATTTGGACTTTTTGGGGAACGACACCGACTCAACCCTCCATCTGTTTGAAGATGCTGGTCTGTGTACAGATTAAACAATTTAAAATGTGCTAATTAGGAAAAAAGGTGTTGGTTCTACTAGGTGAATTTTAGAGGATCTGAACTCTAGACAGAGCCAGACTAGCTTTTTTATAAGCTCATATACACATATATGAGAGTTGTATCAATCTCTTCAGCTACCTCTCGGCAAGAAAGCACATAAGTTATTTATTTCTCAAAAGACTAAAACATTCCCTAAATACGGCGCAGTAAAAGGCCACTATAGATGGTAGAATTCAGAATACAAATGTGTTGCTCTGTTATATAATGTATAAGCATCCTTTTGTGTGATTTTTATGATGTACAGCACATGTGGACTACATAAAAAACAAAAAAACAAAAACATGAATGGAGCCACAATTCAATTTGACTGGTTTCACACCCACCCTTCCCTGTGTTGGGTGGTAATAAGCCACCAGGGTGAAGATGATCATGGTGATGAGGTAGGAAACCACGCTGATATAAAAGGTGACAGCACCAAACTTCTGCCACTTGGCCCTCAGCAGCTCATTAATGGGCTCCACTGCCAGCATCTCATGGCGGTTCTGACAACAAGACCAGAAATATGAAAAGATCATCTTTGTACACAAACACATCTTCTTTCACTGCACTCGGGTTTTTTCATGCACCCATACATTTTTAGACACCTTTATGTTTCGTCTCGATGATTCTCAAATTACGCCTGGCGCTTTGTTGCTCTAAAATACACCGATCTTGGGAGACACAACACTGCAATTTCAGATGCTGGAAGTCAAATACACAAAAGAGTTGTCAACACTCACCTCATTGCGACTGTTATAGACGAGGATTTCAAGCACAGATGCTTCCTCTCCACATGTGTCCAGCGAAGATAGATCATAGAGGGAGGAGTACACTGGACCATACGCCCAGTCCTTGAACTTCCGTGACAGATGACGAACCTCCTCATCTTTGATCTCGCGTCGGATAATGTGCTGAAAAACCTGGAGGAATATGGAGAAGATGAGCTAATGTGGAAACTTTGAATGATACTGATGCTGATGACACGCTGATCATTACCCCTATCTTGCCCAGTTTGGCAGCCATCATGAGTGGTGACATGTCATCACTGTTGAGCACCGTCTCCAGGCTGCACTCTGGGTAGAGTTTGGCGCTCTTGATCAGCAGCAGGTCGTACATCTTGGTGAGGAAACGCGTGTTGTCCTTGGTGTTGTCTGCGATGTGCACCAGGGCGTGCAGCACCGTGTTTCCGCGGGAGTCCTGGCGCCGCAGGTCGGCCTTCTTGTGTGGATTCTCGGTCAGGTAGTGCACTATGTCTGGCTGGTTGGTGCAGGCAGCCAGTGAGAGAGGCAGCTCACCTGGGCAAAGACAGAGAGAGAGCGAGGGGGCATGCTTCACTTTATACTGAATTCACAGGAGATCATGGGAATTGCACCTCAGATTAAAAATAAGCAAATCAACTGGAGGGTTAATTAAGAACTGTGGCTGGCATGTGTATGTTTTCGCAAGGCATACTAAACATGGATCAAAGATTTGACTTCAATCCGCACGATGAAAACAGCACAATTAGCAGTTGTTTGAGGGAGGGGCGCGATGAGGCCAGAGTGCCAAAAGCAGCTGCTGAAAATGAGCCGTTGCCATGGGTGACAGATTACTTTGTCACCTCACATAGAAACGCTCCTCTCCACGGATTTGCACGGGTGCATGCAGAGTGTTAGCGTGAGTCTAAATCCCATTAGCCACCGGCCCTGCCAGGTTCCTGTTCACCTCGCTGCAAAGCTCCGCAGCAAATTACCCACACTGTGCCCGGACACGCTGGGATTTGGGAATGACAACCGTGCTAAGTGCAAATAGAAATCATCTCCTCTGTGATGAGTGGGATGTGTAACACTTGAATTTAATGAAATAAAGAATTCTTTAAATTGGGTTGGGTAAAAAGTCCATAACAACTACCTTTCTGTTAATGTTTTTGGAGAGTGACATTAAAATCTATTACATCTGCTATAATTATCATCAAAAGGTCAAAATGACATACTTTTATGAATAGTGACAGATTTTTCTCTGGGCATAATGCTACATGTTGTGATGGGGGTGTAGGGCCTGGACATAAACCAGAAGAGGGCAGTATTGAATTGAATTTTAGTTGGCAGGCTCTGGTTTATTTACTCTCCATGTCTCAGAGGTCAGGAAGGATGTTTACCCTTCTTCACTGCAGAACACAGACACCTTTCACTGGATGGACCTCTTGAACATGTGACATAATGCTTTTCTTTTCATGTGTTTTTGGAGCATTACTCATGATGGTTTAACACCCAACGCTTCAAAAAACATTGGTGTGGAAGGTGGAGTCCACCACGGAACCACAGCAGCATCCTGACTGTATTAGTCCAGCCCAAACAAACCCGCCATTTCAGAAAAGAGAAGGGGTGGGGTCTAATGTCACTTCTGCACCGCCACGGAGATTTCACTGCCAGGAAAATATACCATGGATTAACAGTTTTATGTTGGCAGCTTCTCTAATACACATCACGAAACGTTGATGTCAACTCCAGGTTGTAAAAGACAGAATAGCTGCTTTGGAGTAAAGCAACGTGGAAACTGAAAAAGTGAGACAGCTCTCCACAACTGTACATCTGAATGTTTGTGTGATTTATCAGTCAAGAGAAAAACAGAATCACAATGAACAATGCGCTGACAAAGGTCCTCACCGAAGTAGAAGTAGCCGCCCTCATCTTTGGGCTGGAAGAAGCGACCCCTCGCCTGGGCGTGGACGTCAGCTCCGTTCTCCACCAGCAGCTCGACGTACTGCTTACAGCGTCGCTCTATTGCAATGTGAAGTGCTGTTTGGCCTGACCGGGCAACAAAACAGAAACATTACTTCACACCAGCGCTTTGTGTGCTTTGTATTACTCAATTGAGGTGAATGGGGTTTGTTTCGTTCTCTAGAAGCAATTGCGGAATTTACACGAGACCAACAGAGTTGAAACCTGCCTTTTGTCTACAGAAGTTTTTCTTTTGTGAAACTGTGTTTATGTTTATGTTGTCACGTAAAAAGCGTTTCCTGCATGAGAGAAAAAAAAACATTTTTCATCCCACTACCTTGTCTAAAATACAGAGATTACAGTGAAAAAGTTAAAATGTGTATAGTAACATCCCATTCTGTACTACAGGGTGAGAAAGGCTCTTGTAACTGTTATCTGACAACTAATAATGTGAGGGGTGAAATCCAAACAAGGCTGTGTAACAGAGCTGGATACAGTTGCTGCAAATCATTTCTTTTCCCCATAATTGGGCTTCACCTAGCAGCCTGACAAGAACAGAGCAACGAACAACTGTCTCTGTCAGCTTCCCCTCAGAGGAAGGTGAGAGGGATTGTGCTCTTACAAACGGTGCAATTAAAATGAGATGCTCATTTCTTCAAACAACATTTTACATCGCTGCGTGTTGTCATTAGCGGGTTATGTCCATACCTCTGTAAAAGAGATCCCTGAAGGGCGAATTGATGAACTCTCGGAGGTTTCCGGTCTTCTCTGCTATGTCGACCAGCAGTGGGATTGTGTCATTCTGACCACTGTAGAGGTTCAACAGGGCCTTAGGCAGACACGTCTTACCTGTCGATGGCTCTGATGGGAAAAATGAGAGGAAAATATGACAAGATTGTTCAGACAGGATAGTTTTACGACTCTTGGTTTAGGCCTTAAGTACGTGTCATACAGTTGTTCCCCATATCTTTTATGTCAGCCATATCCCCACAGACTTATCAGATGAACTCACATACACCCTCATCAAAACTATGTTTCATGTGTATTTCACATTTCAATTAATGGAGGTTATTTAAATAATTGGATATTGTAGTGATATTTTCAGTTTTTTACTGCTATTTATTTTAGCTGTATTTAAATTGTTTATCCATTATTCTTGGCTATATTTCATCCGTTTATCTATTTCTTTTAATTATCTATGTGTAATGTTTGTCCATTAGTTTAGGTATCTCAGTTACCCACTACTTTTAGCCTACGATAGTACTTCAAGTGTTTGTTCACCATTTCTTGAAAAGTAAATGTTTGGACTCCTCTGCCAATGTTCATTAGTCTTCGTGCAATCGTAAATTTTCAACCTGTGGTGTTCAGGCGTCACAACCGACAAAGAAGGAGTCAAATCAGTGGGGTTTTTTTCCCTGGCAAATGAAAAAGTCCTGGTTACAATCTAGAATCTACCTCCTATAAACTGTGACTCTAAATTGCACATGGAGTTTTCAGTGTTTATAGGAACAAACTGTTAAAGACAGGGTTCAAGCCAATAACTATTTTAGTTTTAGTTTTTTTTAAGACTGTAAAACTTTCTCAGAGAGACGACAGTTTGCTGTGATTTTTCTCTGCTCCTTGTTATAAGTCTGAACAGACTCCTGAGACAGGAGCTTTTCGTTGGGCCTGCCTTTGGCGGGACAAAGACCCTGACATCACTCCACCTTTTCCTTCTCACATCCTCTGAGCAAAAAATAACCAGAGAGGGAGGAGCAGGGTAACACAAAAGGTCAAAGGTGGATAAAGCGAGTTTCTGCTTTAGGACAAAGGCAGAGTCAAGATTTAAAAGTACAATATTTGAGGGAAACTGTGTAAAAGAGTGAGAGAATGAACGTATTGTATGTTGTTTGCATCTGAGACCCTTTTTATTCCCTTTCCGTGGTTTGTTTACACAGGCTAAAATAATCTTTCTTACGTACCTCTGAATTCCTCATCAGTTAACCGCTTGTTGTGACTTTGAAGATACTCCAACAGGCCGCCGAGAGCCCCGGGGTCTCCACGTGACACACAGTCAAAGAGGAGAGAGCGGTTGAATGTTTTCATCACCTTTGGTGGGTCTGAGTTCTGACCATCATCACTGGATGTCTCGGTTTTACTAAGGAGACAAATAAAAACATAACATCACGTTACTGTGTTTTTTACAGTGGACCTGGAGTGCAAATCACGAGGAAAATTTTTGAAAAATACACTGGCAATAGCCCAAGTCACAAAACACTAGGCATTACAGTAACTTTGACCGGGAAAGATGCATACGGACTTCTTGAGGTATATCTGAGGCCGACAACGGGATAAGAATGAGGTCGTTCATCGCTTCACCACTTGCACATACGTATTGTCACATCTCTTGGAATACCAAAGACGTTGGGCAACAAAATAATTACGACGAAATCAGGAATTATCCTTAAATCCATTCATTATTTTTGATGCACAAACCATCTTTTACTCAATCAGCCACACCCTCTTCAATGAATGAATCTCTGTGTGTATGGGACAGGTACTGCAGCCAGGCAGCAGTCTAAATATTACCTCAACGGCTGCAGGGGAACCAACAACATGCTCTCTGTTAGATCAGTAAAATGGCTGAATGAAGGACTGCAGTGTGTGTGTGTGTGTGTGTGTGTGTGTGTGTGTGTGTGTGTGTGTGTGTGTGTGCATACTTCCTCATGTGGCACACGTCTGTCTACAGAGTGGAAGTAGTGGGAGATTTTTGTTTTAATGACGGCTTTTTTCCAAACCAGACCTTTGTACCTGGAAATAAAGTCCAGTCTAGCTTTACTGCTGCTCGGACAAAAAACAAACTCCGACAACACACAACTATTAAATCCTGGAAACACATAAATCATAGTTCAGAAAACCGCGAGGCTCCTTCTCACCCTCTTGGAAGCTTCTTCCTGCGTTTCTTTTGGTTGCTCATGTTGCTGCAGGTACCATAGACAAAGAGAGAGTCCATGGGCGCTTTCTTAGGGCCTGGAACCACATTGGACTCATATATGGTGGATTCCAGTAGGTCCATGGGGTTGGAAATGCCCTTCTTGAAAGCACCCTGGAACTTCATCCGCAGGTTCTGTCTGCCGTCCGCAGGCTGGTTCGGCTGAACCAGCTCCACAGCTGAATCCTGACTCGTGTCCTGGGCCGACGGCGGGGCATCCTCGCTCTCGAACAAGTGCGAGAGGTCGGAGAGGGGGAACGGTGCATCGGTCTCAGGCTGAGCAGCCTCGCCATCGCCTGCGTCCACAGAGAGAGCAGCTCTGGCAGGAGCAGAACTGAGGTTGTCGGCCTTGGACAAGGCGAGGTGGCCCCTTCTGAAGAGAGCCGAACGACCCTGAAATAGAAACCATGACAAGATGTTCTGCGTGAGCTGCACGGCCCATAGGTTGTCAGGAAAGTCTAGAACAAATGCCAAATTACATTTTAATCCATGGTGTCAGATTGAATTGTGTGAAACAGCAATGTTTCCCTCGGTAAATATTTTGTAACTTGGAAACTATAATCTTAAAACATTTTGCCTCGGATCTTCTGTTCTCTCTAGCATTTAGGCTTTTACTCAGAGTAAATGTGATGTGGTGGATATGATTTTAGATGACATTTTTAAAAAGAGGTAAGCTAGGAAAATCTAGAATATGCTCTTTAACATGAGTCTTAATTTCTTATTTTAAACAAGATTACTCATTTTTACGATGTGAGGTCTTCAACTGTTTTACGACAAGAATGACTGAAGGGACCCTGGAAGTTTGAAACAGATTTCAAAATATACAATTGACAATTAACCCCTTTGTACCTCATTCATCCCTTTTATCACAATGATGTGCCAAATTCCTCTTCGGGGGGGAACTGGAAGTGATGCTGAAGCATGTGGGCACCCTGAAAAAAACAGAAAAGAGAGACCATCATATGAATTACTGACACCGGAGTTCAAGACAAAAGCAACCTGTTAGGCCTAAAAAGAGCTCTGTCACACCACCTTTAACACAGGACACACACACAATCACACATTTACTTATTACAGGGCATACATTAGTGCTACTTTTCCCAGCCTATCTGTAGCCACAAACAAACTTTACTGCTCCAGCATCCTATCACTCAAGTTCAACATGACATCCTCACGTCCCTCCACGGCTTCCTCTTGACTGGTTCTCTTTCCTGAGTCTGTTTGTGACTTGACAACTTATCTAGGCCAGAACTCGCTGCATGCGAAGGAGCAGCACAAACAGAGGAGCCGGGGTAACTGCTAAGGGAGAGGAGTGAGTCACAACCCCGACTGTCACGCGGGATTATCATACCTTTACACTCCAGCAGGCATTTGACAGTAAAAAGACGGAGAGACAAAGAGAGTCTGCCCTTGCTAAACTATTAGAAACAAAGGAGAATAGTTTTGTTTTAGTAGAGAGAGAGAGAGAGAGGAGCGGCTGTGAATTAAACCTTTCAGAGTGATAGAGTGGGATCATAAAGTATCAAGTAGACCCAAAGCTCACATATTTCACACTTATGGGGTAAAGAAGTGGACATCTACGTGTGAACCTCTCTAACTGTGAGTGACTCTAATGTCCAGTCAGAGCTGTGGGACTTCCTGTCCTGTCCTGCTGCTCTGACATTATCCAGAGAGAGAGAGCAGGAGGGTCTGCAGGGAGCCAAGGAGCTGCTGCAAACCACATGAGCTATTCAAATAAATAGATCAATAATAATACATTTTGATTTTAATGGCTGTCAAGGTTAAACCCACACTCAAAAAATAAAATGCGTGGACACAATAATAAAGAAGCAAACATTATGGCAACTTTTTTAAAAACGCAACATGATATTGAAGTAAAACAGAAATAACATGAAAACGGTCCTTATTGTATCAAATCCCTACACTTGAGTACTTCTTAAGCAGTTTTGGTTTCTTCTTTGTTACTAATCTTTGAACTAAAACAACATAACGAAAATTGATGTCCAAAACAGTATTTCCTCTTACACGTATTGGAAAGCAAAAGAATGAAGAGGCATAAGGAACAAGCATCGGAATCATAGGCTGGTTCTTACCTTGATGTAATCAGCGGACTTTATTCTCTCTCAGACAAATAGGAGCGCAGTTTTTTCTTTTCTTAGTTTGACAACCGTCAAATGAAAGCTCCTCTGCGGGACCAATGTGTCTCCAGACTGATGAGTCAAAGTGATTTTTACTAAACTACAGCTTCCCTCGGCTCCGTGTGTCCGGTGAAGTGAATGCTGAGCTCCTCCAGCACAACGGATGCCTTCACAGACTTTGGGAGGGACGACAAACGCGGGAATGAGGCGCAGTGCCGCCGATGACCGCTAGGGGCTGCCTTTCAGAAAGTGTCCAGGCTGCAGCAGAGACTCCTTCATCAAGGTGAGGACCTCTCTGAGGCCCCTCCTGCATGGATCTATTATCCATGAGCCTCCTGCTCAGTGTGTGGTGGTGGGATAGTCTCAGAGTTGTCATGTATCTGTGTTCATGTTTCAATTTTTCAGACCAATTTAAGGGCTGTGTCGACCACGCTGACTTCATAGCTGAGAGAGCGACACTTACCTTGACCTTGCTCTCTGTATATAGGTGGCTGCCATGAGCGTGTCTGCCGGGAGTAATATTTCACAAATGCTGACCCATTTCCAGCTATTCAACATCGCACAATAAAGTGACGCACTTTTCAGTCTGGAGGTAGGGTGTGGTGAGCCCTGCGAGGACAGCATGGTGCACAAAATAAAAATCATCCCCCTCGCTGTAGATACTCCATTGCAAGTCCAGCAATCAAGCAGAGATACATAAGTATAAGCAGCAGAATGTACTAGGAGTTTAAGAACAAAAATAACTCATTAGACAGCAGGGTGGCCATTGTCAGGAGTGTAAATTATTGATTATTACTGATTAATTTACATGTAAGCAGCATTTTAATGTCAAGTCAAGGATACTTCAGAACAATGCTTTCTACAATATGACATGTTCTTATGATTATAAAATGCCAAGTAAAAAATTACTATAGATATCAAAATGTTCAGTGGAGTAAACATACAATATTTCCATCTGAATTTAGTGGCGAAGACCTAAAAGGTGGCAACAAATAAATAAACTCAAATAAAGTTAAAATACCTCAACATTGTTCTTAGGTATAGAGCTGGAGTAAAAGTACCTGTTTACTCGCCATGATGCCAGTGCTGACTACTTATGCTGATCTGTTGAGATGAAAAAGAAAAACTATCTGAGGAAGGAAAAAAGAAAATCATATGACTTGTTGCACATATTTTAAAAATTGCAAATTGTGCTTTAAACATGAGTTGAAAATACAAGATTTGTGGCTTTGCACTGTTAAAATACGGCAGCATAATTTAGCCACACAGAGACATCAGACAAGTATTTCAGTGCCTGCACATGAATATCAAATCACATTTTAGTTAGCTGAAATGCCTCATCAATTTAACAACCAAGAAGAAGGCAAAAACAAGTGTAATGCAACTTTTTATTTAATGTTCAAACATTTGATAAAGCACTGCTTTGGACCCTAACAGCAAAGATATACAAGTGTTGCATTGCAAAGACATAACAGAGGCAGAGATCCAAACTAAAATCAACATTTCGTCCTTAATTGGCCTGCTTGGTTTACACTCGGTGATGTGCATAAGAATAATTGTATAAGGATATAAATGATTACAGGCAGAAAAGCTGACATGGTCTCTACCTCCAGCTTAAGGCACAAACAGTTGTGCAATACTAAAACCCATTTTTAACAGAGTACATACTCAAAGTGCTGTGTGGAGTTTTCAAAAATGTCGAACCAGCACGCGGTGAGTGAGGTCCTGTTAAAATGGCTATGTTTTGTATAACTTAAAGGTAATACATAAATTGACAATGTGGTAACTTAGAGATAAAACTGTTAATTAAACTCTATTCATATCCCCAAATGTGATGGACAATTGCACAATGTGGCTTTTATTTCATAGGATGAGACCATTTTCAATTGTTAAGTTCAAAATATAAGCCAAAACCCTATATTTTAGTGAGATTTATATGTATATATATATATATATATACATATATTGAACTCCTGCTAAGCCCACAACAATTCAAATGCATTAGGAAAACAAACACAATAAATGTATATGTAAATTTCTGATTGTATGTATAATTACAAATAAATGTAGTTTTTTTCTTCCTCATGATATAGAATATACTGTATATTATATACAGGTGAGGTGGACGGATTTTAAAGCTAAGTTCTAAGACTTCACAATGTTTTCTTTAATATATACAGCATTAAAAAATGTTCAAACAAAACTGTATCACTTTAAGGTAAAGATGATTGTTAAAAAGATTATATTAATGCATGATAGTTGTGTGGTATAGTAAATCTGTCAACATCAGACACTATGCTTGTTAACTTAATGCTCCAGTTGCTTGTTTAAAAACATCTGGAACACCTGGATTTTTGGTGTAACTCTCTCACATATGTAAGAGCGAGTGATGACTCTCACAGTGAGCTGTCAGATGACCTGAAGGAAACCAAGTCAGTAAGTGTTGACTGCATCATGTAAATGACTTTTTAAATTACGTGGATCACTGGAGAAGAGAGGAACGTCCAGCAGTCACACTGCGTAGTCAAGGTCAGCATTCATCTTACTGTACATGTCATAAATAGCATCAACAGTGGCAGAGAAGTGGATGAGGAATTTTCGTATTTTCTCCACGCATTCCTCTTCCTTGACGTCCCGACCCTTGGAGAGGGCCTTCAGGAAATCTGTCTTGTAAGGAGCAGCGTAAAGAGTTGCCTACAAGCAGCCAAAAATGCCAAATTTATACGTCACTACGTGCATTTTTCAACAGTTCCATAGGCTGAGATACAATTCTCTTATGAAGTAATGTTGGACAACTCACCTTGAAAAGTTGCTGCACGAACCAGCCATGGTACCTCTTCAGGGCGATTTC
The DNA here is from genome assembly GCF_022379125.1 of Scophthalmus maximus. Lineage (NCBI taxonomy): Eukaryota > Metazoa > Chordata > Actinopteri > Pleuronectiformes > Scophthalmidae > Scophthalmus > Scophthalmus maximus. The sequence goes on along the minus strand of NC_061533.1, from coordinate 13,282,430 downwards.
ATAGGCTTTACTGACATTGACTCGAATGAGGTTTGGGTTGTTGTCATCCTTCTCCCCGTCCACTAGGCTCTGAAGGAAGACTTGGATAAATCGTAGACCCCTGTTGAAAAAAGAAGATTATGGACCTAGCCTGCCAACAAGAAGAAGAAAAACAAAAAGTAAAGTGTCTGAAACCTTTTCAGCCACATGAGAGCCAACGTCGCTCCAGCTTTGGGCCATTGTGCTCCATGCATTTCCTTCTCCGCCTCCAAAATCTGCTGGAGGGTCTTGAACCGTCCTGGGTTGGTATCATAAACTGCCTTGATTTTCTAGTAGTTAAAACAATACATTTTAAAGTATTAGAAAATCAACAAGTAATATTAGCATAACTAAAGTCACATTAAAGAATAATCATACTTACTGTGATGTTCCCAGATATGTCCGCTTTGATTGGTGCAAAAATAGTGGAGCCAAGGCAGTCTGAGGAGAAATGTTTACACAGGGTGTGACGGAGAACGGAGTGAGTTAGAGTGAAAAGCTACATACAATACACGTGAGGAAAAACTATAATCTTTTTGAGAATATTATCATCCTTTGATTCATATGTATACTTGGGTTGCATGTAAGATATCATCAGAGAACTTCTGTTCTGTTCTGAAAACTTCTGTTTTCAATTTCCAACTAAAACAAAATGCCAAATATGTATTCTTGTCTGTGACAAGAAAGATTCTAATGCACCAATGAAACACATTACACTATCAGTATATTAAGCTTCCCCTCATCACTCTTTGGCGCATCTGTCTTTTCAAAAAAACTATTTTGAAAATATTTTAGTCAAACTTCTAGTGATACAGCATATCCAAAACATGTAGGGGCAAAACATTTTGAGTCATATTTTTTTTATACATTCAAGTACATAACATTTAAAGAATATGTAGGTCAGATGCAGATGGGAACGTTAGTTTTGTGTGACACAGAATATAGGACCCCGCGACCCGACCACGGATAAGCGGTTGAAGATGAGATGAGATGAGACAGAATATAGGTGGTCTTGTGATAAACAGCAGCTGCAGTGAAGTGGTAGTGCCACTGGCAAGTACTGTTAATTGAGCGGCGAACAAAGTCCAGGTATCGGAATCGTATTGGGGAGGGAAGAATAGCATCGGAACCTCTCTAGTTTAAACTAAAATTACCCTGCAAGCTAAAGCCAACATACCATATTAGGCCTAATTGGTCTGACTGTCACAGTATTATTATTAGGTGCCTTTTAATTAGGCTGCTAAAAGATCTGAGTATTTGGTGACGGCCCTGTGAACAATGAGACATCTCGAGTCCCGACCACACGCGGCTCCTGGATGACCCACTGACACAACAGGCAGCTTTCAGCCCCTGAGCTGTTAGTGGAAACTACTCATGACAAAGTCCGCTCCGTCGTGCTGATGTGATGCATCGTCACAACACTGATGGCATCATATCTTGTTTCAGAGACAAGCTTGTCTTCTTTGGTTCTTGCTATCTTTTCCACTCCGTTCACAGGCTAAAGATTTTTGCTACGCATACGTTACAGTGCTTCTGGAAGCTAAAGGCAAATAAACACACCACTGCTAAAATATATTCTAATCAAAATAATCCCTTGAATAATTTGGTGTTAACCAACAGCCTCTTTTGTTCAGCTCTTGGCTTGTGAACAGCCCTGCACACCCACACATTTGTCAATTATTCTAGGTAAATAAATAGTTTGACAGAGGCACAGTGAGAGTTTGCTAAGCTACATTGAATTAGAATAAACATAAGCACAAAAGTATAAGTTGTACTGCAGTGAGAGTCATTCAAGTACTGTACAAACAATCCAGGAAAAGAGGCAAAGTAATCTAAAACCCATGTGTGAATGTACAGTATGAGTGTGCAGGACTAAAATGTCTTGTAGGAAAGTTGACCAAGAAATTTCTAGGTCAGAAGCAAACAATGGCGACAAGGAGGAAAAGCTTAATACCAGCATCAGACTTGGTTCCTCTCAAGGGTTTCACATGGCAGATTCAATAGAGGACCTTTGGCATATTAATACAGAATGAAGTTGCACAAAGATGCCCTGGTGCACCATGCCACCAGTGAATGGGCAAGGGGAACTCAACACCACACTAATCAATTTTCACAACTTAAAATCCAGGCCAGTGGATTAAATTATGCATGCCAAAGGATTGTGGACAGCTTGATGGAGAGAAATACGAGCCCGACAAAAAGATTATCATTTGGATAGAGGGAGATCGTTCCATTAGGCTTGGCAGAAGTGTTGTGACAGATTTCTCTCACAACGAATTTGTGTCCATTAATCAAAGCTGAACGAATCCCACATGAAAAATTTACAATGGTGGAAGAAAAGTCCACAGGGCTACTTTTGAAAAAAACTAAAACAAAAAAACCCTTCTTTTTGCCTATTCAGCTTATACAGCTTTAAAAACCTACATGCCTAAAACTAATTATCATTTTGTCAGTGCCATCAATCTTGCCTGTACTGTAACGACATGCCTCTGACAACTCAATCATTATAATGAGATGGACAGAAATAAATTTGTGTCTAGAGGAGCATCATTTCTCTGCAGGCAGTGACAACTGAGAGTAAGGGTTTCATCACATGTATTTCCACACAACTTCCTATCCAGGAATGTCACTACATAGTCTCTACTGTGTCACACGGTGGAAACTTCACTCACCAAAGAACGGTGGAAGGTATGACACAGCCTCCAGAAACGGTCTTGTTTCCACCTGTCTGTCAGCTGGCAGCTGCCTGAACTGGTGCTCCATTAGCAGAGCCATCGCTTTAGTCCGGACACACGCTCACCTCTGAAAGGATAGCAACAGGCTGTCACCTCTCCACCGCAGATTTACAGTGACACCAGGAGGAATGAGAAACTCTGTGTGTGTGTTCCTGTGTGTCTGTGTTTGAGAGATAGTGAGAGAGAGAAAGGGAGAGAGAGAGAGAGAGAGAGTGAGAGAGTGGGAGAGAATGTGTGTGTGTGTGTGTGTGTGTGTGTGTGTGTGTGTGTGTGTGTGTGTGTGTGTGTGTGTGTGTGTGTGTGTGTGTGTATGTGTTTGTGTGTTTGAAAGAGAGAGAGTGCAAAAGAGAGAGGGTCTCTGGTAAATTAATTTAAAATGTCTCCAAAAGTGAACTATAACAGCTTTGTGTGTGTGTGTCTGAGAGATAGTGAGCGAGAGAAAGAGAGAGAAAGAGAGTGTTTGCGTGTGTTTGAGAGTGAGAGAGAATGTCTGTCTGTGTGTGTGTGTGTGTGTGTGTGTGTGTGTGTGTGTGTGTGTTTGAAAGAGAGAGAGAGAGTGCAAAAGAGAGAGGGTCTCTGGTAAATTAATTTAAAATGTCTCCAAAAGTGAACTATAACAGCTTTGTGTGTGTGTGTGTGTGCGTGTGTGAAGTCACCTACGTTGAACTCAGGTGATGGTGAAGTATCCAGCCTCCAGCTCATGAAATCCACTTGTTACTGGAGGATCCGGGTCATCGCCTCCTCGTCCTGCAGGGACACTCGGACCGAACCTGACGTGCTCCGATCAGCTGACACCAGTCTATGGCCACACGCTGCTTTGCTGCCAACTAGTGGAGATCTGTGGAATATCTCTATCTCTATGGCGGCAGGTAGCCTTGAAATCAGGCAACCTAAATTACTGAATTGTTGTTTAATTACAATAAATTCAATTAATCAATTAATTGAATATGAATCATTTAATTCAAGGGCACTTTTTAGATTAGGCACTATGTAAAGACCATGAGCTGTAATGAATGGCTTTATCAATTACAGCTCATGGTGAATAATAAAATAATTAATAAGACCAACTTTAGGTTGCTAGATTGTGGAAGGTCTTCCTCCAAAAAAACATTTAGCTTGTATCTTTAGCTCTTTACTTCATATGAGACAATCTCTAACTGCTTGAACACGTCTTCTAGAAAAGGGACCCCTGGACCAAAATCCATATCGCAGACTTGATGGATCATTGGAGAACCACTTTAATGATTTGCGGTTGCTTTTGTAGTTTGTTTGTAACTGGTCTATAGCATTAATAAATTATCTATTGACCAATTGAAAAAGCTATTAATTACATATTTTAGGCCTTTAAAATGGAGCACGTAAAAAAAGTTACTGAAATGTAATAATAATTGTACAAATACTATTACTACTACTGCTAACAAAAACAACTGCTACTACTAATGATAATAATGATACTTATATACTACTACTAGTACTATTACTACTACTAATACTACTACTACTAATAATAATAATAATAATAATCTTACTACCGTTTTATTAAAGAACATTAGTGTGTCACAAATCAGTACAGTACACCATCAACAGTCATTCCTGGTATATTTTCCTTGTAAATAAATTCCGGTCTATTTGTCACGACAAATACTACTTCATAGTGCTGGAAAGAAACTGAAAACATTGTGTACATCGATGTTTGGAGGAAATGAACTTCGCGTTTTCTTCGTTGGTTCGCTCTCTCACTTTTGATCTCTACTGCATCCCGTAGCGTGGGACTCGGTGACTAGGAAGTGCGTCGGTAACTAAGGAGAACTGGAGCACATTAGATCCGTGGGGACGGAGCAAAGGCGAAGTCAACTTATCGACTGGATTGATCAAAGAACAAGTGAGGGCGACGCACCTCACCTCCGACAGGGTAAGGACACGTTACTTATCGAGCCGTAAGAGCCTCAACGCAGCGACGTAAGAGTTGACGGGCGAGCGGGAGCTGGTGTAACGCTTTGTTCTCTCTCTCTCTCTCTCGAGTAAACACGCAACACATGTGACACATCAGCAGAGTCACGAAAGTCGCTGGATCGTGTATGTCGCTGTGCGATTGATTGGCCTCCGGGTCGACGTAACGTCACACTAAACACACTTCTGGCAGAGGCTCTTTTTTTTTTTTTTTTTTTTTGAATCGGCCTGGTAACTAACGACGCTTTCCCATCGCCGACACGGCAGTTAGGGGTGAAGTGAAGGGAAACGCGACTTACGACAGGTTGAGGTTGTGTCTACCTGTGCTCTACGATCATGATCATGTCCGCTTCAGGTCCATGGCTCTGCCCGCCCTCTCGGCCTGTATACCCGGCCGGACCCGGGTGCACGCCAAACAGATGATCCGGCGCCGCGAGCAGGAGGCCCGGTGGCGGCAGCAGTGGGACATGCACGCTCGCTACTTCAAAGAGCAGAGTGTGTGCAGCCAGAGACAGGAGGCGTGGAGCTCCAGCCGCTGCTACCAGCAGAGGTAACCGCTCCATCCACCACAGACACGCTGGCTTACATGCCACACGACGTCACCGAAACGCTTCCACATACAAACAATTTGCGCCGTTTCAAATGCGTTTGGTTTTAAAGTAACCAAGTAACAATGTATACAATTACAGCTGGAAACTGTTAATTGATTCGGGAAGTGTGTCACAATGTTCTGCCTTTGCATTCGTCTCAACAATCTGACTTTAGTTTTGGTTAGATTGGTGTTTGGACTTTTCGTTGGACAAAACAAACCATTGTGAAGTTGTCAATTTAGGCTCTCGGAAACTTTATAAACCAATCAATCAATCAATCAAGAAAATGATCACCAGATAATCCCTGACTCTAGTAACATACTTTGACAAGATTTTGAATGCAGGGTTTGACTTGTAACAGAGTATTTGTACACTGGGGTATTAGCAATTTTACTTCGGTAAAGCATCTGACTGCTTAATCCATAACAGAAGCCACTGAATTCAAAATAAGTAATTAACATTTATTTGGTTCACATTGTGTTTGGTTATGTTTTATGTTGTCCTCTGCTTTATATACTGTTTCTCTCTTACTGCCCTTCATTTGATGACTCCGTAAATAACCGTCGATACAGACAGTACAAAAAATATTCAAAAGAGGCTGGTTCTAAAGGCATCTTTTTTTTTATAGACAAAAACATCTGTTGGTTTAATTTTTCTGTCATGCCATGAATACATACTTACACAGTACATGTGGAAAGACACACTAAACACATATAATCGGCAAAAAGCTGACATACACAGCCAATCTTTTGCTTACTAATTTGTGTATGTGTAAGTGTACTCAAAATGTACGGTACAATTATAAATGTAGAATTTCCCCCCCAAATAATATATGAAATACTCATTATATAGTGAAGGTTTCAACGCACAAGCTACTGACTCTTGTACTGCATTAATTGCTTGTTGGTAATTCTTTAGGTTTAGTTTCCCCCGTAAATCTATGTATGGTCCTTTAATGTGCAGTGATATAACGTTGTGAAGACATTTTGGCTGGTCCCCACAATTTGGTGTGTGTGTGTGTGTGTGTGTGTGTGTGTGTGTGTGTGTGTGTGTGTGTGTGTGTGTGTGTGTGTGTGTGTGTGTGTGTGTGTGTGTGTGTGTGTGTGTGTGTGTGTGTGTGTGTGTGTGTGTGTACACACACCATGAAGCCATAGTTTCTCTGTTTCATCAGCAGATGAATGGAAGACGAATACGTCAGAGAAAGCAAACCCATTTTTTTCACTGTTTTGTCAGTATGTCATCATACCACAAGCAGAGACTGAAGGAGGACAAAAAGGCCAGCCTGGAGCTGCGCAGGAATCGGCTAAGGGCCATGCTCCAAGAGGAAAAAGAGCAGCTGGAAGCAGAGCTCAGGAAAGTGGTACATGACAAGACCACATTGCCAAGTTACTTAGTGAAAAAAACTGAAGAGCTTCGTACAGCAAGAGAGGAGAGAAGAAAAAAGGTATGGTTGCACAGAATTAGGTCAAATTGAATCAGGTGCATATTACCTTTTCAATACAGTCAGTGTATAATCCATGTTATCTTTGTGTTGTTTTTTCATCTCCAGCTTGCACAAGAGCTGTTGAGGGAGCACTGGAAGAAAAACAACCCAGAGTTGCGAGAGGTAGCCTGAGTTTAAACTATTCATCCGAAAGTGACATGTGCCAAACCTCTTACCATGAAGTCTGATCGTTGATGACGTGATAAATTGCCTAAGGAATCATGTGTGTGTCTGAGGAGCCCAGCAAGTAGAGAAAAAGGACACTTTTTGTCAAGATGTCCATTTGATCTGGAAATGAATAGGGCTTGTGATGCAGATATTCCATGACTTTCAGTAAACCTGAGTGCAGTGTTGACTTGGGAGAATAACATGTTCTGGTGTCCCTTCCGCCAGGGTCAGGTTCATCAGTATCCCTGTCTCGCCTGTGTCCGAACTTGCTCTTTTAATCTGTCCACAGGCCGAGTCAACATTACATAAAGATCATGTTGTCCGCCAATGGCAGGAGCAGATATCTGAGAAGCAACAGGTAGGAAATTCATCACAGCTCTATAATAACTGTTACGGATAAGAAGTGTTTTTGACCTGCAGGAGTTGGTGTACAATACTTAATTTTAATCAATCCAAATAGTAAAAGTATTACCTCCCCAGGGCCAGTGACGACACATAAGACCCACGATTCATTGAACTTTGTCATCATCCTTTAACGTGACCGATTATTTATGTGACAAATCAATTTTTAATTAAACGGTGCTCATGCCACCTGTGACCACAGTATCAAGTCTGAAATCTACTCAAGTTAATCCCCTCAGTGTGGTACATAATTTAGAAAGTTTAGACACCTACTGTAAATGACCCATCTCTTTACACACACAGCAAGAAGTAGCAGAGCAGGAGGAGAAGAGGTACTTCGAAAACGAGTATGAAAGGACCCGAAAAGAAGCTCTGGAGCGGATTAAGCAAGACAAGGAGAAAAGGAAAGCAGAGGAGCGCAAGAGAGCAGAAGGACTTTGCAAACAGATGGAAGAACTGAGGCTGAGGGAAGAAGAGGTATAAAGACCTTGGACAAAGTACTTCTAATGGGGGAAAAAAATGGATATTTCAGATTTAAGCATCATCTTTTCTTTCTCTCTCAGGCCACTCGTCTGAAGAGGGAGCACGAGGCTCTACTGGTCCAGCAGTGGCAGTTGGAGAAGATAGAGGACGAGAGAAGGAAGGTGGAGGAAAGGCAAAAGAAGTCTGAGATGGGGTAAGTAAAGCTCTCTCTGCAGCTTACTGATCACACTTTGGATCATACTTGATGCGGGTGAGGTTTTGGGTTGATCGAATTTGTGTTCCACCAGCTTTTTCTTGATCCGTCAATATCGAGCTCAGTTGAAGAGAAGAGCCCAGCAAGTGCAGGAGTCACTGGTATGTGTACTTTACCTGTTGATACTCGAGTTGATTCCGGATGTAATTCATCTCCTCTTTGGTTTTGACATCTTCCCTGAATTCCTCTGTGCCCACCAGGAGGCCGACCGGAAGATCCTGGCAGCCTTGCTGGAGGGAGAGCAGGACGACAGGAGGCTGGAGAATGCACAAAAGGAAAGGGCTATCGCTGATGCTGCCTGGATGAAACAAGTGATTGAAGAGCAACTTCAGTTGGAGCAAGAACGGGAGGCTGAGTTTGATCGTTTACACCGGTGAGCACCAAAATTCAAGTGACCTAAATCCGCAGGCAGGGAGCACTAATTTTCTCTAAATAAAAACCAATTCATCTCCATACTAACCATTTCAGAGAAGAAGCTCAGCGTGTGTGGGAGAAACGAGAGGCGCAGTGGGAGAAGGAGAAGAAAGCCAGAGAACGGCTCATGCACGAGGTTTTTTGTTTCAGAAGACTTTGGCGCTTTGTGTGAAATTTAAACAATTTGATTACAGTGTTAAATCTTTCCTGTATTTTCCTTTAAAGGTACTTGCGGGGAGACAGCATCAGCTGGAGCAGAAGATGCACGAGAACCAAGAAGCTCAGGGGGAGTCCCTGAGGAGAAGGGAAGTGTTGATCCAGGAGCTGGAGCTGGAGAGCAAGATCAGACAGCGCGAGAAAGAGCAAGAACAGGGTCGTAGGACAGCACGGAGACAAGACTTAAATGCTCAGGTTGGCACATGCTGCAGTAGTTTTTTGGGGGTAAACAATGTTTAACAAAGTTTGAGGCATAGCAGATTATTTTTATAAACTTTAAAACGTGACTTCAGGGGTTCTTTAAAGAAACGTATTTCAATTTGCCTCAATAGCAGCTTACTTGTATACATTTGAGTAAATCATCAGACATTCAAACTTGCATTCAAGCGTCAGACTAAATGCCTTTTATAAAGCTAAAGCTGTTTGTGTGTGAACGCTGTAGGTGGAGCAGCAGCGACAAGAGCACTGGGAGGAGCAGTGCCGGAGAGAGCAGGATGAGGAAAAGGAAAGGGAGGCCCTTCGAATCCAAGAGGAGGAGCTGAAGCAGGAGAAACAGGGGATAGCTAATAAAGGGTACCAGGCCAAGGTACAAGATGAATTATAATCCTCAATGTTGATGTTCCAAATTTCCAAATGCTCTTTCAAGTTAGCAACATTAAAACATGCTTGAAACTTTCCCTTTCAGGTTTACAACAGACCTCGATCCGCCTGGACATGAGCAACCTGCACGACTGGAGTCAAAACAGAATTGTAAAATGAAAAAAAATTTATTGAGGTAATTGACCTCAAAGAATTGGTTTACGTATTTCCAAGTGCATTTTTAAACAAAACTCACATGCCAATTTGAAAACCTGAGCAGTTATAGATCGCCTTAATTGTGCCTCCTGTCCACATTGGCCCCTAAGAGAGAGATTCCTTGCTGAGGTACAGTGGAGGTAAAGTGGTTCAAAGAGATATTTTATTGTAAAAAGATTGTGATTTCTGGTAGCCCCATAATATTGTTGGTTCCACTTTTTTACACATTTTTGAACAGATGCAAGACTGTTAGATTTGTTTCCCCATATCTTACATTGGAATTTCAAAATTCACAAATCGATCATTTAATGTCTTTTAAAGAAGTGAAGTATCCATGTAAGTTATGAGGCCATGTATTTTATGTAGATTTTAAAATTTCAATGCTGGTTGTTTGCATATGTAGAGAAGAACAAAAGGATGGTTTTGTTTTTTGCACTTTTGAAGCTGTTCGAGGAATATATATTTTATATCCTGAATTGTCTTTTAAACTTTTGATAAATAAAAGTCGCTAAAATGTTCCAATCAAATCAATTGTGCTGTGAAGGCATTAAAACAATAAGAGCAAGACGAATACAAAAGTTGGCAAACCACAACAGGCTGTAGTTATAAATTAAGTTTATTTAGAAAATAATTATTTTACCAAAGTGCAACTTAAGAGCTGCATTCAGTCACATTACCTTGATCAGATTTCAAAATGACCACGAACTCTGAAACACTTGGTGAGGATGAACGTTGGGGAAGCACAAGAATACAGATGTCTACAGCTCTAATCCCACATGTTGCACATTGAATACAAAACTAGCAGCAACGGAACAGAGCTCAAAAACACATGGATGTACGTACAGTATTGGCTCTTCGCTCTAAATATTTCGTAACATCACCAACACTGCAATGGCACACGAGACCCCAGGTTGCAGGGCAGTTTACAGCATGTTAGGAACACACCAAATCATTACAACATTTTGGTGCTGTTGAAACATCACTTGCCCCCTGAACAAGTTCGCATTCAGTGACATGGCAAATCAACATACAAAAATGGCTGCAGTAAGTGCACTGCAGGCTGGATTACACTGGGCCAGGCGACAAACCACATAGACAGCTTTTTAGTTGCAACAAACATCAGCAGGGCAAAGCTACGTGTGCATGAATGAAGTTCCGAATACCTAATGGCACACACCTAAATGGTCTGTTTGTTTGTTTGTTTGTTTGATGATGAAGCTTTTCAGTATGATGATGATGCTTGCACAGTGTAATTAATGACAGGAAGCACCTTTAGCTACAAGACTGTTTACAATAGCATGCGATGACAATAGATCAATGAATGGCTTTTTAGCATCTGTGCCAGGCTTTGGACTGATAACATATACCTTTAACGTCATATAGGTTTACTGTACTGTGCTTAAATCCTTTACCCAATGAAAGACATTATGGACTGCTTTAAAGGGGTATTTGTAAGTAAGATTTTACCCACATTTTTAAAAGAGAAATCCAGAAGCCGTTATATTTTCCCTGTTCGGCTGCACGTTGTCGTTACCTCAAGAGAAATTGTGCTACAACAACAGCTGGACATCAGTGAAACTAAGCTGCTGACGTTTTCCCTTGACACGTGGAATTTGTCCACAGTTGACTTTAAATAATGTCAATACTTATTCATAAGTTATAAAAACAAATGCATGCATATACCACAAATACAAAAAAAATTCAACAAAATGATTTAAAAAATATAAGAACAAAACTGAGATGCTAACGGCTTTGCAGCCCTGTAAGTGCTGTTAGTTGGTGTTCTCCTTTGTGGTGATGGTGACGAGCTGCTTGGCGGCCTTGGCAATATCATAAGCACATTGGATGACCTGCTGAGTCACCAGCTGCATGTCCGGTCCTGGGCATCCCTCCGAAGGCGCCGCCTTCCTGCACTCGCTCTGAAGTCGGTATGCGCTGGAGGTCAACAAGCGCAGGGAGCCTCTCATGGTCTCCGAGCGTGGCCTCTGCAGAGGAAGGTTAAAATGTCTTGATACCATCTCAATAGGGTCAGCAGAATGGTTTAATAGAGATTCTTCAGAAGCACATTGACCTCTGGTGGCCTGGGACTGAATTTGAACAGAACCTATCGATTTATTTTAAACACAATAAACACACTTCAGAGTATGTATGATTAATACACAAGAATATATATTAAGGGGCAACTCGCTCCTTTTTAATTTGAGCATGCCGGTTATAGGCACAGTTGAAAAGATTTCCGTATTTTTGACCTTGAAATAAACTAGCGGACGGAACCTCTCTCTCGCTCTCCAAGCAAAATAAATAAAAGAGTAAAGTTGTTTCCATACCTTGGGAAAGAGGGCAGCCATTTCTGTTACAGCCACATGTATTCTTTCTGAGCAGGGCATGAAGCTGTGAGGAGAAGATTGTCGATGAGTTAAACATCTGGACGTCACATCCACACAAATATTGACGACACATCATTTAACCAAAGGTTTTAACATGCAAGGTGCCATGTCATATTCACAACACATCATGCATGCTTCAACTTCAGGTTAACAACGCAAAACATGTTATTGAACACACATTTCTGAACACATTTTAGTTGCGTCAGAACAATGTTGTATTTAAACATTATGGATAACATTAAACACACTTGCGAGTACATCCATCAAAAGCGAGCTGCTGCACGGATGCATTGTAATGAACGTTTCATTAACTAACCGAAGTCAATTCAGACTCGGTGCTTCCACACGAAAAAACCCCCACAATCAAGTGAAGTTTTAAACTGAACAAGTTCAAGCGATCAGTAGCCCATCAAAGAAAAAGAGTCAGCTTGTTAGCGGGTGAGAGAGGAGAGGGTGAAGCAGAAACCGTGATGGAGAGGAAAATGAAACTGTGCCTGGGAGGCAGGGACAGAAGCCAGAGTACCAGGAGGTGGGGTCAGGGGACCGGAGGCTGAGTGGCTGAAGGGGAGGCGGGGCCTTCTCAGCCCAGGGCACCAGAGTGCTGAAGCATCCCAGACTGTGCCTGAGCCGACGCACACCTTCACGCTCACAGGGTCTGCTCACAGGAGCGAGGGAGGGGGACACCGCAACACCCAAACAACATCATGACAGCAGAGCAGAGTGGAGGTAGAATGAGGGGGAGAGTGGAGATTACAGGGGGGGACAAGGGGAAATCATAGAAGGTAAACAGAAGTAAACATAATAGAATAATAATGAATGTAAGAGGAACTTAGGGTTTCAAATGGAAGCGAGAGAATAAAAGGTAAACACCAGATCCTGAACTGAAAAAACATTATAGATTTTGACCTGTCATGTTTGTTGTCCTGAGCGGCTCGCAGCAGTTCTTGGATATTCTTGGTGATCTGCTCGGTCTTGCGGATGACGTCCTCTGTGCTGGGAAGCGTTGGGTCTGACTCCGTCTCCAGATTGTCCAGCTCAGGGATAGAGTTGCCCTCCCCCAGCCAGCCACTGCTCCTCAGCCGCCCCCTCCTGCACAAACTGCAGGGGTAAAAATCATAAGAAATGATGTCTACTGCTAAAACTTTACGCTGTATTTATGAAGCAGAAATCGTAACTTTCCCTTGACAGCGAGTTCCAACTTTACTCTTACCCTGAATCCTCCAACTCGGAGTCATAAAATGTGTTTTCATAGTCACTTTCCGGCATGCTGCTTTGCTTATCCAACTTTGAGGCCTAGAGGGAAGAGAGGAGACAAAAAATTGTCAAAAAAAAATTCCAAATTCGTAGACAAAGAACAAAAACATATGTTGTGATACAAGGGCCCTTTTCTGGTTGTTGTGCCAACGACAAAACTGTGTCACAACGTCAAACTGGAATATGGAAGCATAAAGGTGATGCTGATGACTGAAACAAGCCAATAAAGCTGTGAAGCAAGAGCACATATTAATAGATTTACAGCATTCATATTAGGATTAGTAAAACAGACTGTGCAGATTTCACATAGTGTACTCATGTCTGTGTGACATTATCACGAAAGCCATCTTGCGAGAAATCGACCGGATCATTAAATGTGACGATATGTGAATTTGCGTATGAAAACCTTTAAACTTTTGACGTAAAGGCAGTTTCGTCGAGTACAGTTAACAAAACCATCAAACAAAAGACAAATGATCAGAACCACTAGAAACATGACATTTGAATACACAAGCTTTACTCATTCTCCAAATTTAAGAGAAGTTAACACCAGAGGGTTATTGTTTGAGGACGGGAAGTCAGTGTTCAGATGGGTTCAGAAATAAAAGCAAATCACACGCAGCACAACTTTGAAGTGTACAACGGAAACAGGAAGCTCTCGTCTTCCCATCAGGTACAGTAGGGTTCACTGTGGTCTGTAGATGCTTACTATAACTTCACATCACGCAGATTCATGATCAGACTGAAAGCTGCGTGTACAAACAGGAAGCAGAGACAAACGGGCCACAGCCTGAATGTAACATGTTCATAACCTCTCAGTCCTTGTCCAAGAATCTTCATAAAATCCTCCACTTCTGTCGTACAACATGCATTGCGGCACGCATAAGCCCGCCTCAGGAAAAGCGATTAGTTTGCATGTTACAGTTAGTCTTTGATGAAGAGATGATCAATCTGCTGCGACTGTAGACAGCATGTGCAAAATGGCCAAGCATGTTAGAGACAAGGTAAACAGGGTTTTTCTTTATACCAAGAGGATTTGAAATGAACAAAAATTGTTGTCTTAAACGCCTTCAGATGTATAAATAATACAATTAACAATCTATTTCACAAAATAACTTTTCCTATTTTTTTTTTACAGACAAGTCGTTTTTAAAAAAGGAAACACTACTGACAGTCAGTCATCCTCTGCTATGCAGTTTTCTGGGGCAAAGAAAAAGCATTAAAATCATCAGATGCCGCATCACAAGCGCAACTTCCTGCTCAGTGTTCGGTGGACAGGTTTTGCATTCACAAAACCACACAATCCCATTTGTTTAGCTGCGCAGGGAGGATGATGCTGCTCTGGCGGCGAGCGCAGTCAGCGGGGGCTTGGCTCATGCAGCGGAGCAGACAAGTGTCAGCATATGGGCGACAGAGAAAGGTGAGGGAGGACGGGAAGAGGTGGAAACAGTAAGAGCTCCAGGTGGACTTGCTGTGTCCCCACGAGGTTTGGACCGAGTGAGCTTGTACTTAACCTTTTGAGCACTTTCGTCCTTCGACCAGGACAGGGTTGATGGAAATGAGGGGAGGGATGAAGAGGTGGTCACAAAAGCGCCCCTTTCTGTCTGAATAAAGGGTTCAAATCACATTTTAAGCACACATTTCTTAACTTAAAAAAAGAAAAGCTTATATAAACTATAAAGCGAGATGATATTAGACGTCCCACAAACCTCTTTAAGCCAGTTGTGGCTTAATTAGATACTGTATATTGAGAATAGAGCACATAGAAACCTATATCAGTGCAATAAATATGACCATTCTCAGGATTAGAAAATTAATTTACAGAGGGGTAAGAAATTAATCAATGATATGTTGTTTTTCCAGATCATTCCCCAACATTTACTCCCTGAGTATGAACAGTGTCACGGAAGAAATATAACTACAGAAGGAGCCTAAATATGTTAATTCATCAAAAAAAAGGGGACCAGAAAACTACTATTCATGGGCTCAAATCCAACTCCATGTTATCTGAATCAAAGAGAGGTGAGGAGGTGAAGTGAGTGTGTGGATTTGACATGCATTACAAAAACACAGAGTATTTGTATGGTAGTTTTAATGCTTCATCAACATAAAACACAATACAAAAACCTTCAGATTGTCATAACAACAGCATCTCCTCGCTTGTACAGCTACAGCGTCTGTGTGACGGACAAGCAGCACTCCAAGTAAACAACAGCTATAAACAGACACTCCTCGTGTGTGTGTGTGTGTGTGTGCTTCAAAACTGGACAAAGTGAAATGGGACTGACTCTTATATAAATGGCACTGTGCTTTTTGACGACTCTGTCGACGACCCAGTGGAAAAGAATGAAGAAAAACAAGTTTAAAAGAAGCAGAAGAAAAAAAGACAGGGTTTGCAGACAGGGTAGAGGGAAATTAAGAGGAAAGGTCATGGAAACACTGCGGTGGAGAAGAAATGGCAAAGGAGAGCAGGGAACAGGTCTTACTTACATTCTTACTTACATGAGGTGGGAAGGGTTGCAGGGTGGGGATACCCTCCTCAGGGTAGGAAGGTTCCCCTTTAGGGAGATAGGGCTTCAGGCCCGAGCCGGTCTCATACATTGACATGGGCCGACTGGCCAGAGCGGACTGCCGGCGTTTCAGGGCCGAGGGACTGGAAGGGTCTGGGTAGTCTGAACCGCTGGGGATCTGATAGACATTGGTTGGGACCTGCCGCCTGAGAGAGGTGTTCTCGCTTTGCAGAGATTGCAGCTGGAAGAGACGGTCAGCAACACACTAAGAGGTGCTCTCAGCAAAGCAAGCGTTGTTCCCTGTCCTGATCCATTCTGTGTTTACAGCACATCACGTCAGTTTTTCTCCCATTGTTCCTCTAGATATGAATATATTTATTTATACCCAGGAAACAGAGAGCTCAGTCAATTGAAATTCAATATTTGGATACAGCCCTCACAAAGAAAACAGTTTCTGACTTGTCACCACCAGTTTACAAAACCTGAAGCTGCTTCAGTGATAATAAATGCTCGCTTTTTTCAGAGAAATATTTGAAATCATTAAATCAATTGTTTTATTAGCTGAGAATGTTCTTGAAGGATAGTGTTACATTTCCCCACAATAATTAACTTGTGTTATTGTGCTACGATATCCACAAAGTGGATAATGCTTGTGATTGTTCCTGAAACAGCTTCCAGTTTTCTCAACGACAACATCCATAGTTACTAGCTCTTGTTTCATTTGAAACCACCTAACATCAGAGGGATCAAATAAATTTTGTTTGGGGAGAGTTTTTCCCGTGGTCTGAATAAAAAAAACATATAGCAAAGCAAGTGAAAAGCAAGCAAAAGATTGTTTCACAGGTACGCAACCAAGGTGCCGTTTGAGTCAAGGTGCAGCTACAGTACAGAGAGATTTAGAGGCATTCAAGAATGAACAAAATCAAGAGGATTCTGTGAAAGATGAACTTGCCTTAATTAAAGCCACTGGTCAGTGAAAGTGGGGAGGTCGTTTCTAACATCTGCCGGTGTCTGGTAAATGCTCCAATTCCAAATTAAGCTGAAGATTGTGCCAGTTTGTTTTTGAAATTGTGTTTTGATGTAAGACAAACCTGCATTTGAACTATGTCGTGCATCCGTCCAGTGAAATGATCATTTATAAGGACTAACACAATATGTCATAGACAGCGTACGCTTACACTGCTTTGTGTCTACTGCAAGAGAGTGAGAGAATGACCTCAAATAGAACCAAGAGTCACCTCAAGAAACGAGAGACAAATGCTCAGCGTCCTCCTTCCAAACACACAAATCAACGCCCTTTTAAAATGATAAAAAAATATGTACCCTCACTGTCAAAGATTCATTCTGACAAAATACGTCGGTGTAACATGTTTAGAACATCGTTGGGTCATCAGCTGAGGAGTGTGCTTTCCATGAAATGTCTAGGAAATGTAACTGCTAAATAAACATGTCAAACAATAAATCCACATGTACTAAAGGACGTTATCAAAAACAACAGCTGGAAATCATATAAAAACATAAACACAGTATATGTGATGAAGCAAGGCACACACAATTCAAGTTAGTCACTATGTACTATGAAGGGAATAAAAACCAGTCAATTATGTCATGCTCTTAAAACATGCTTGTTAGTAACATTAGATAGCACAGCTTTCACTATAATTTATATAATACAAAAAAAGAAGACTAAACTGAGTTGGTTATAAACTGGAGCATTTGTTCTTCTAAAATCCACAAAACAAAAAAACAAAACACAAAAAAAAAGGATCTCCAGTTTACATTCAAGCTATGAAATTGAACATGCGGGCCAAAACAGAGGGTGGACCAGCAGGATGTCGCTGCAGCTCGGCCCTCATTGTGACCCACAGGCTGGGCCTCCACACCAGAGAGCGATCACACACTGGGCAGGAGAAGAGCTCTGCCGCCGACCGCTGTACCCCCCCACCCCCACCCCCCCAGGCTGGCCCCCCCGATGTTAGTGATCTTATGGGTGGAGCTCGGTGGATACCTTTTTCTGCATCAGCCTCAGCTCATCACTCAGGTTGTTGTTGGCTTTCATGAGCTGCTGAATCTTGGCCTCAGAGACAGAGAGCGCATTTTTCACGTCCAGGTATTCTTGCATGGTAATAGGGCTGTCGGAGAGGTCAGAGTCCAGACTCTGTGGGATTCAAAACAAAACGGTAAAGGCATCTAGAGTGACAGTGTCCAGGGTTTTTGATTCATCAATGTGATGCTACGACACCTTGGTCCTATCTCCTTTGCTCGAGGGGAGCTCTTGATCTGTATCCTCATCAGAGGCTACACTATCGTAGTCAGGCTGGTCATTGTCCTGGTTATCACTACAATGCCTGACAGCCACACTCTTCAGGATGAGTTCCACGTTGTCTAGAACAAAGGGACACAGAGTGGAATAACTTACAATTGTGCTAAACAAGCAAGAAATATTCAGTGCCCACAAGGCCGTGGAATAAATCAACAATCAGACACCGACCTTTGGGACTGGCTACTGAATTCCCTTGTTGTCTGCGCTTGGCATCGCTTAGTATGTCGATCACAAGCGTCGCAAATTCATGTGCGTTAAATCTTGCAAGCTTCTGTCGCCCCTAATTTGAAAACAAAAAAAAACAAAGGCCAATTCGAGGTCAAAATGGATATGAATAAAGAGAAACAACAATGAAGCGAGAGTTCTGTAAAGCTGACTTGCCTGGTTTCGTGTTGAAGAATACTCTGGATTGACGGGAAGGAAAGGCACCACTGTTGTTTCCGTCACCAGGGTGCTGTGATTCTGTGTGGCCAACCACACTGCAAGAACCAGAATAAGCATAAAATCAATCCAAGTTGACTGCAGTGAAATATTGCGGACATTTTAACTAACACACCAAAAACTATTTTGGTTTCAGTCTACAATCCAGCCTCAGGATACAAGACAACAAAAAACTTTTACCTGCATCGCTCTCTCGTCTGTCCACCTCGTCATACACGTCCATGGCCAGTTCCTCAAATAAATGGTGACTGAGCTGCATTAAAGTAAGGAAATGACATTTAATCCGACATAGTGACAGGATGGAACAAAGCTCAGTTCAGAGAAATTCAACAACTGAACACTGCAACAACACTCACAGACTGTAGTTTCTTCTTCGCTGCTTTGGCCAGTTCTGATAAATCTAGACTGCTGGAAACAGAACAGAACTCTCATGATTATTTGTTGCTGAAAGGTCAACACGGTGCATAGCGCATTGGGATTAATACTTACATGTTCCTTATCCGTCATAAGGGAGCAATGAAAAACATCAAATGTAACATTTCAGTTCAAGAGGTTAAACAGAGCTGAGATTTAAAAGGTGTTTGGCGAATAATTTGTGGCAATTACAGAGCTTATTGGTAAGTCTACTGTTTCACTGGGTCTGTTACCTGCAGCACAGATAACAGATGCTCAACCAGCATGTCAGAACAGGCCCCAGAGCGAAAGAATCCAATCATAAACAACTGCCTCACTGCTCTCACTCTGGAGGCTCCATTTAAGTCAAACCCGATTAGTTGGGCACATGTTAACTGAATATTGACTTACATCACACTGATTCACAGCTCATAGCTCTCTTACCTGTCGGCCATTTGTGGAACAATGAAGTGCTGGCCGTTTTTATGATCTAAAAGGAACCGGAAAGTTCAGGATGACTGCCAGAATCATTGCACTTCTTATCAAACTAATTAAATATCATCAGTGGCTGTATTTAGCTACATGGAATAACACATAGATGAGGTTTATCGTTAACTGAGTGTAACAGAGTCAAAAAAACAAAAAACGACCTCTCTGATTCTGCAGAAGAATCACACAGTATTACATGCACATATTCTTTAACCCATTTTCCTTTTAAACACATCTTAATTTCAATTGCAGATCTCCCTCACTGCATACCTGGTTTCCTCCCACACAAGTAGAACGCCAGTCGATCAGTGAGTTCATACTGAATCTCCACCAGTCTATCTGCCAGGTCATGCTGGCCGGCTTCCCTACAAAGGCGAGTTAAAGTTAAAAAACATTTAAAAAGGCTGAAATTCCCCAATTAGGCCCACAATATTTTGTGTTCACTAATGATTACTGAAAATAACTAACCTTGCATAGTCAATGGGAGTTTTGCCGTTGCTGTCGGGGGCTCCAGGATCTGCCCCGTAAACGGTTAATAGTTCCGCCTGAGATACTTGCCCTGCCTTTGCAGCTACATGCAAGGGAGTGTTTCCTTTTTCCTGGAGGAGAAGCAGATTTAAAACCTCCAATCAATAGAAAAGAGAAAGCACAGACGAAAATTTGGGTTCTCATATGAAGTGGGTGAAACTTACAGGGTGAAAAAAATTAGCTTGTGCTCCGAGAGATAGCAACCTCAAACAAGTCTCCAGATTCCCAGTGCGTACACTGGAGTGAAGTTGCTGTAAAAAAAAACAATCATACTTTGAATTGTTCAAATTCAACAGTAAAGCTTTGTTCAAAATCATAGTTCAGATTTTTTCCTGAACACTGAGAGCAGTTATTTCTACTAACCTTACTTAAATCCTTGGCTGTGGAGCTGTCATCCTCCCGGCAAGGCATGCGATGGACAAATGCCAGCATTTGATATTTGGCTCTTATAAACTCTGACTTGTTTGGGCTTTTGAACATGTCGTGGTACAAAAAGAAAACAAAGGGAGACAATGAACTTATTATAACCACGACTTTAAGTTCAAAAAACAATTAACAGAAAGCAAAAAGCAATTATTTCAAACAATTATGACTCACTGCAGTTTGTCCTGAGGGTTGGCTTTGCGTTTCCCACTCATCACAGATGCAGGGTCCAGAAGGGAGTGCTCCCATATTGAATTTGCACCGTTGCTGAATAACGTCTGAACCATCTAAGGGAAATCAAAAAGGAAAACCATTAAATGTAACTCATTGATATAGCATGCATGCTGTCTAGCTGTTAACAATTCCGTTCCTCAACAAACACTTTCTATATTCGGACAAAAATCAATCTCCTCAGTTGGATCTGATACACAACTGCTCTCGGCAGATTTATCTTGAGCAAAGAGGCACAGCTGCTGAATTTAAAACTACACTAATATAGACTGTGCGAGGATATCATGACCTCAAGGCATTTCAGGAAAACAACTTCACAGCTGAGAGTATTTTCAATGTGTAACTGAGGCTAATGTGAATCTAAATGTCCCTGTGTGGGGTTATTACCTGTAGCTGTGTAGGAGGCCATGGCGTGTGTGTCAGGTGGCGGACTTGGGAGCTGTGTCTTCCCAAACTTCGATGAACACTGCAGCACTCGTCACAAATCAACACACCCCTGTTCACAGAGGCCCAGCGAGGTTCTGCAAGGGAAGAGAAATGTGTCATCTCATGTCTTCATATTCACCACCATTACTCATGTCACTTATATGCTGATCGTATACAAGACCCCAATAACGTGCGATGTTCGCAACCGACTATCACAAACTGCGTCTTACAGGATAAGGCCACAACAACCAACCATTCACAGATCAAGTACTCGCTTTGTAACCAAATCCAGATGTGACATATTGTTCTGTGCAATTGTCCAAAAGGGATTGGAGAGCATCAGTGAGCCACAGCTTTGTACTAGTAAACATGTTTCTTCATTACAATGTAGATAATTTTGAGTCAATCCCACATACACCATCCTCGTGCTACAAATACTTACTAGACTAACCAATGTGTATGAATCCATGACCGAGTACAGTCCCCAACAAATAAAGTATTTGCACCTGTCTAAGTAAAATTGACTAAACAGTGTCCAGTTGTTTTGGGAAATAACTGAGGCTTTTTGAAAATGTTGACATTTTGACCTGTTTAAACAATTACATCCTCATTAAGATCATGACGTTTTGGTCTTTTCATTACATGTTTTGACATTAAGAAAAATACACAATGGTGCCAATCTTGTCCTTGAAAGTCAGACCTCTGGAGGCATTATTCAGTTTAGTGTGACATGAACAGTTAATACAAAGTAGTACAGAAATATTATAGACTGAATGTGTGTTCAACAGGCATTCAAGGCCTTATTGAGGTGGAGCCTTGTGTTGTGAAAAAGGGAAGTGTAGACCAACAGCTGTAGGTCGAAGCACCTCAAACCTATTGTTGAGTATTCAAACAGCTTCCGCTTTCAAAAACACTGTAAAACAATGAGCTATACGTTATCAAGAATTCTAGTGTTGCATACTCAGGTAATGCATGGCGTGCACACGAAACAGTGTACTCTGTTTGACCAAAATACATGTGTACTTAACCTTGACCTATTTGGCACACTTCATCTAATACGAATGTCGCAGTATTGTGTTGTATTGTCTTGACGGACGCCAACAAATATCTCAAGAGCAAAATTATGCCTAAGGAATACGCTGCACCGATAGCCAGTTAACTGTCAATCAGATTGTGTGTCTGGCTCTGGGACAGGACAGACAAAGACGACTGTAAGTGCATTAGCAGCAGCTGAGGTGTAGGAGGAACAGCTGCACCTGGTGCCCAGTTTTCAGAGTCTCCTCCTAACTTACACGCCACCGAGACGCGAGTGTTAGTGCTGACATGCCTCTTTTACGCTTTCCTCAACAAGTGCTGCTAAATTTAATACCACATCTTTGAAACTATAAATATTCCCACCCAACAACTGGTGACAGTTGCATGGAGGGGCAATCCAGGCCAGCTGCTGTGGAGACCTGGGGGGGGGGGCAACTAGTATGAATGACGTGATGAGAAACAAGGGACTCAAATTTGACAAACTAATTTGACATAAAACGTGGTTTTTCTTGACTTTTTTTGTGTGTGCAACAGATATGAAATAACCTACATTAGTTAACCATCTGTAAAGCAATACATTTCTAAAAACAGTGAATAATCCCTCTCGCACTGTGGTGCCATTCCAAAAAAAACAAAACCTTCTGCGTTGAAAATATGCGGTCGATTCACTGAGCATCCTGTTTTGCTTCCTGTGCCAGCTGAAGAACATCACGTCACTCCTGTATGAAGGGGACTTCTGAACGCACCTCAGACACAACGCAGCTAGAGCCTGTTCGCCTTTCACAGAAATATTCAGCAAAAGCTGAATTTCCAATTCTCTTTCATCCCCCAAATATTATTTGGCGCACAACAAATCTATTGAAAAGGGGCCAACGTTGCTCTGACGGCATAATGTGGACACTGTACTACGTTTGAGTCTAACATCTCAGCTGGACATGTCTCCGTCTAGTAAATCTGCTGCCAAGTCACTGCAGATGGATTCGATCTGACCAAGAGATATGGGTTTGGGTTCAGGTCGTGAAATGCAGTATCTGTTTCACAAGTCAAATGGTTATGTATCCACTATAAATCAGGCCGGTGTCCGCTGGAGGTGTCCCTTCAGACAGACACCCCTCATCAACAGATGGTTCAGTACGGGCCACCTGTATCCGTGTGGACCAACAGCCCACACCTGGGCCTGCATGTGGACGACGCACACATGGGAGCTCGCAGAGCACTTCCCTGCTGCTGGTCTAGGAGGAGATTTCAAGATGGAAGATTCAATTTCAAATTTGCCTGACATATTGCTATTGACTCGTGACAAACTTGCGATTGCCTGACCCGTGTAAAGCAAACAACACCGTATGGAAACGGTTGGTTTTTTTAGAGGGACAGCTGTTCCAGGTGTACCTGGATCCTGAGCCCCGGAGGTAGCACGTTACTGATCTGTCAGCACCACTGACAACAAGACTGCGTGATCTACATCGCTGCAAAGCGTGAGCCAGCACCGATAATCCGCTTTGAGCTGCGGCTCACTTGGTCCACAGGGCGCACGCCTCAGTGGATACACAGTGGCTAACGGGGGGGGGGGGGGGGGGGGGGGGGGGGACGTGCTTACCTGGGACACTACAATCGGCGCAGACCTCGGTGTTTCGCAGGCGCTTAGACATCCTCGACTCCCGGAAGAAGAAGCGCCTTTCACCGTGAGCAGACTGCAGTGTCCGTCGAGCTCACATTGACTACCCTGTGGACGCCTTCCGCGTTAGCAACACCCACAAGTTAGCTCATTAAGCACACCCCGAGCGGCGACCTGCTGCTTCGTTTAAATCAAGGCTGGCGTCTTGCGTTGCGACCACTGTCACGGCGGCCCACACGTGTGAGGTACAACCACCTCTGCCTGGCAAGTTAGCCGACTTAGCACCTGACTGGCGAACTAGTCTACGTCCGCTCGGCAGTCGAGTGTTCGGTCTGCAGACAGGCAGCGGGGCTACATGGAGCCGCAGCGTACCCAGCGGCAGCTGCTGCCACTGTGACCCAGTGACAAGGTGCACACTGTGCCCACCGTTTAGCCTCTCAGGAAATAACCAGCCACACATGGTAGCATTAAAAGAAATAACCCGCGCGTGTCTTGCGTGACACTGATCTTACACACACAAATAAGAATGAAGCACAATACAACACGATGTATTCGTTGATGTTCGCTGTGGTTTGAAGATCGCACATCCTGACAGACCTGACTGAGGGCAACTCAACAGCGATTGAAATAGGCGCAGGAGGTGAGTTTGATCCATTCACCCTTTAGCGCCGTAGTTTACAAAAAAAAAAAGAACCAGTTACAACTAATAACGGGAACTACGCTCTCTGGATTTCCACTTAACTTTCACATCATTCCTTTCACTTTGGAATAAATTGACTGGAACTCAATAAATCAATTGTTTTACACAATTGGAAGAATATATATAGGCAGTGACTGACACTAAATGTACGTTGATGAAACAGACCACCAGAAATGATTTAATATAAGCTGTTATCATAGAGCATATATAATTTTACACTACTTAATGTCGTACAGATAGGCTGACGACCTGTCCAGGGTGAACCCCGCCTCTCGCCCAATGTCAGCTGGGATTGGCTCCAGTGCTTGGTGCTGCTGCTACTAGACTTTACTGGTCACTGCACTGGCTGCTGTGGCAGGTAGTCGCTGTTGCCACAAACTGGGGCAAATATTATTACGTCATCAATAACAAAGTTCTCTCGGAAACGCACATCTTGATTTCAGAGATGACTGACTTGCAACAAGTCCACTCCTCCATCTCGACTAACACACACGTGAGATCACATTCATCAGGTCCCCCTGAAATATTTATTTGCACTTGAGATATGTAATTTATCCCAGTATACTTTACAGCTCAATGAGCAACACAAATTACTATAGTAAACTCAGGCAATACAATTAATGCTAAAATATGTTTGTATGTATGTATACTAGTATACGTTACACTGCACGTCAATTCCTCAAACCTGTGTCAAGTCCGGCTCTAAACTTCTCTCAGTACCAAACAAACAGCGGCTGGTCGGCGGCTGCCGCGACAAACGGTGGCAGCTGCAGCCGCAGGTCAGTGGCTTCTGGGGCGGCCACCACCGGAGAAGCCGCAGCCACTGTGAGCGCAGTGACCATGGATGTCCGGATGTTTGTTCCACCCCCGTGCGTCAATGTTGAATGGTAGCGTCCGATCTTTAACGGACTCTTCTTTCTTTCTTTCTTTCTTCTTTTAAGGCGATCATTTTAAATACAAGCGCCGTTTCTATTGTATGTTGCACAAAGAATACGGTGGATTGTACACGGATTGTTAAGATGTTATCGATTCGATTGTCAGTATTCTTCTCTGGAAGACACCCCCCGTCATCAGTGTTGGTTCATACCGCTGCCACTTCCTTGTTCAAAAGTTTCATTTAGGGGGAAGGCTTGGACAAAAGTTGGCCAGCGGTTTTGGGGATTTTCGACGCCGTTGTTGTCCAATCTCAAATGCATGGGTCGCACTCGTCGTACGTCGGGGCCATAACAGCGCGCAGCTACCGCGGCTCTCCCGCATGGCTGTGATCGTCGGAGGCTAACGTTGCACTGCGAGCGTGTCCGTGACGAGGAAGATGTCCACGGCTAACGTTAGCGATGACATCCGAGCGGCGTTCCCCCTGCACTCCGCCGTGTGGGAGAACGACTACCGGAGGCTGGAGGCACAAATAACCACACCGCAGGTCCGTCGACGCACACACACACACACACACACACACACACACACACACACACACACACACGCGCGCACGCGCTAATCCCACAGACACACGACGCTCGTGCTCGTTAGCTCGACGCCGGGCGCGAGCTGGTTCACCCGGCGGAGCGTCCCGTTGACAGATGCTATCAACGTGTTTGCAAGTTTACTCAACAACAAAACAACCACCCAGCAGCAGACTCACCGGCCCACTCCGAGCCGAGCAGGTGGAGTGAGTTACGAGCTGGTTCACTCACAGAATGTCAACATGTTTGGTACGTTGTGATTCTGTTAATCACATTCACTGTCAGTTCTTGGTCCGTCAGAGACTCACCGTCTTTCTGTGTAATTCCAATATCTGCTGTGCAGTCCTGTTGCACTGTGTATATCGTTTTGCTATTTCCTTGTAATTTATATGGCATGTTCAATTTTTTATGAGTGTGTTTTTCAAACATGGCAAATTCCCCCCACAGTGGGACCAAGAGGGGATTACCTTATCTAATGCCACTAATGTGTTTTTCAACGTAGTTTTCCCGAAGCTCTCATCTCTTTGTTTTTCCTCACAGTTAAAAGTGTATCGTGGCATCATAACTACTATGATCCAGAGGCTGTAATTGTTTCTGCCCGACAATGCCGATCAATAACACATTGACCTCGGCAGCGTGACTCACACGATGACCAGACATGGTGCCAGGTCTGTCCCGGACTAACTTGGCACTGTCCCGGCTACTGCAGGCATATATCGTTATCTGTGTTGACCCATATTCAAAGTTGCTCAAACTGTGACTATGTTACAATTGAAGCATTGTTTTTTTCTGTAGCCAGCACAGCACGCTCTTTTGTTCATGTCCGGGCTACAGTATTTAGTTTATCATGGTTGCCTAGATTATATTACACAACAAAAACGAAGGTGAACAGCGACTTTTCCTTTCATTTCCACAGAATGACATTGAGGCTGTGGATCCCAGAGGTCGGACGCCTCTGCACTTGGCCGTGTCACTCGGGCACCTGGAGTCGGTGAGAGTCCTTTTGAGACACGGCGCTGAAGTGACTAAAGAAAACGGAAAGAGCTGGACAGGTTAGTTCTAAAAGTTGTTTGAGAAAATACAACGGATGCTGTGATGCCTTTGCACGTGTCCTTCACTTCTCTTGCAGATATGTGTTTCCAGGATTTATGGGTTGTTAGAACACCTTTGTTCTTTAACCTACACATCCTCTACTGTTACTGGGGTTTCTGGTTTTAAAAAGAAGACGCATATCCGCTCTCCTGAGGTTTTTAAATGGATCGTTGCTACTCCTGGGAAACAGATGTGGTCACCTGAAAACATTCAGTGGTTTGTTAAGACATGTCTGTCTCTGTGTAGTTCTGCAGGAGGCTGTCAGCACCGGAGACCCAGAGATGGTTCAGTTAGTGCTGCAGCGCAGAGACTACCTCAAAGCCTCCACTGCTCTGGGAGGAGTGCCTGAGCTGCTGTCAAAAATCCGAGAGGTTTTACTTTATATCTTATACCATTCTCCATCTGTACCTGTGAATGGAAACATTTACTGGCAAAATACAGAAATAATTGGTCCGTTGTCTATCGTTTCATCCGCAGTCTCCAGATTTCTATATGGAAATGAAGTGGGAATTCACCAGTTGGAGTAAGTATGTCTCTGTGTGTCACAAAATTAAGAAAGCAGGTGTATGCACAGTAAACTGTTCATGACGTACAGGCGTGTTATCAGTAATTCAGTATGTAAAATGAGAACATATTTGCAAGTGTGTTCTCCTAAGAATCCTATAGTTGAATATCTACAAGTCAAGAGGTTTCATCAGGTCATGGAGGAAAAACGACATAGTTGTCTCTTGGTTGGTGAAGCATTTGTTTTTGTTTTTCATGTGTGGACACATCTTCCCTTTGCGGGACATTCATATACTGTTGCTTCACAGTCCCTCTTCTGTCCCGGGTTTGTCCAAGTGATGTCTGTCGTATTTGGAAAAGTGGCGCCAGCCTCCGAGTGGACGCCACTCTTCTAGGCTTTGAAAACATGACCTGGATCAGAGGGCGTAGGAGCTACATCTTCAGAGGAGATGGTGTGTCTTTTAACTCTGTTGCACAAAATGCTCTCACTGATTTGTACAATTTCTGTAAAAGGATTTAAATATGTACCCGATTATATTTTTACAGATTCATATGCGGAGCTGATGGAGGTGAACCATGATGATGAAGTGGTGGACACTGAACGCTTCAACATTTCCCAAGAAATGGAGGATGTCACACTAGAGTCAATGCAGCCGGCTGAACAGGAAGTTGCCAAAAGGTTGACTACTCCCATTGTCAACACCTACTTGGACACCAAGGATATCGCTTTTGACAGGCAAGAGTCACAACTTTCTTTTCTGCTGTGCTTTTTCTCACAATTTGCATGAATTTGCAAAGAATGTCTTTGACCCTCGCTATTGATAATATTTCATGAGTGTTAAATTCCCATGGCATGTATACACTTCTCATGGCATTTTAATATGGTCACTCATTGAGGGAAGCTGCTGAGTAAACAGTGATTCCATTAGGCATATGAATCATTTCGCTCCAACCACTGCAACATACGTCTTCTGTCATTCTAGTATCTAATTGTCTAAAATGTGATTTCTACACTGACATATTTATTATAAGGTTGTCTGACGGTCAGTGCTCACTTTTAAGTAGGTGTGTTTTGTAACCCCTACAAACTAATAACTTACGGTAGAACGCAACAGTGAGGTTCCGAAAGTGAAAATCCCACTCATATTCTCCACGTAAAAAAAGTATGCACTCACTGTTGCGCTCTATAGATATAAAAATGTTAGTAAAATTCACTAGTGGGTTATTATGTTTTCATCATATTGTATTGCTAATCTTCACCTGGAAAACTTCCTGAAACATTAGTTTCTTGACAGATAACTTTGATTATACTTGTCTTGGAAGCCTTTCTTACGATTGACTTTTTCACTTGTCAAACACATAAAACATCAATGCCAAACTCCATATTTGTGTTCACTGTTGCACCGAACTGAAGAACATGCCGGTAATGGTGATTTGTGTTCTCACAGGAACAAGTCTGGGATATGGGGCTGGAGAACTGACAAAACGGAAGTGGTCAATGGATTTGATGCAAAGGTTCCAGGACGTTATACTTCTTCAGACATTTTTTTACTATAACGCTAAAGTATGTTCTCACTGAAATCGTTGCAGCTCATTTATCATAGTACCTGACATTAGGTTCTGGTTGTATCCTCAGGTTTTCAGCGTGAACAATGTAAATGTGGTGATCAGGACAAGGACAGAGCATCTTACAGACGAGGAGAAAGCCAGGATAAAAAGTAAGTGCAAATATTCTTCAGGTATTACTTTCCCGTTTTGATATTCCTGTCCAAATATGTTAAACTATTGATTTTTGTGAGTGTCTGTGAGAATTAAAAGTTTGCCTTTTTTGATAAAAGGTGAGAGGAACATCCTGGAGTCTCTGCTGGGGACTGTGGAGCAGCACATAAGTGCACAAGGGGTATGATATGTATTCAGTAATTACATTGAAATTGAAATTGTAAATTTAGTTCCCACTCGTTTGAAGCGTGGCTCATTTAATATGACTGCTTTGACTTGATAGGACCTTACTCTTGAGTATGCAACTGCCACCAATCCCACTGCCATCACTCCGGAGGAATATTTTGATCCCGACTTTGACCTTGGGAACCGAGACATCGGCCGACCCATTGAACTAAGCATTCGAACACAGAAGTAAGACCCTCGTACTTAATTCCTCTGAGCTGTGTGTTGTCTATGTCGTGAAGTTAAGTTGTGTGCAATGTTTTCTGTAATCTTGTCTCATGCAGATTCAAAGGTACGTTGTGGATGAGTGAGGAACATCCTCTGTCCCTGGTGGAGCAGGTAACCCCCATTATTGACCTCATGGCCCGGACAAGTTCCCATTTTGCACGGTTAAGAGACTTTGTGACCCTCAATTTTCCTCCGGGATTCCCTGTGAAAATAGGTGAGTGAGATTTTTATAGAGACTGGACTATGAAGAAAGTATTTCTCTTCTGTTTTTAAATTTTTTTTTTTAATATATCTTATGTGTTACTCTCTTCCAGAGATTCCCTTGTTTCATGTACTCAATGCCAAGATTACATTCGGTAATGTAAATAAATGCAGTACAACAGAGGAAGCGAGCACTACGCCAGCAGCTACGCCAGCAGCTACGCCAGCAGCCACGCCAGCATCCACGCCAGCAACCACGCCAGCAGCCACGCCAGCAGCCACGCCAGCAGCCACGCCAACATCCTCCGGAGAAGATGAAGACGCTGCCGGTAAGGATGCAGTCAGTATGACTGCGGCAGAAATAACTGTTAAAATCCAGATTGCATGTTTGCAACTCTTTTTTTTCTTCTTTTTCTTTTGGTTCACTCGCATTCAGCACCGCCTCCGTTCAAGGTGTGTCCCTCAGTGTTTGTGGTGCCCGTCAGTTACCACCGCAGAGGAGGCAGCCGCCACACACCCATCTCCAACAATGATGAGGAGCTTTTGCAGTACGCCATCCATCAGAGTCTGCTGGAGTCTTGCAGAGTCCCGGGCCAGGTCAGAACAATCACTCAGTTCCCTTGCAAACGCTTTAGCTGCTCTCAGACATGCACTGAAGTCCTGACATTTTCCAGGAACTTTTCCTTCCAGCCCTCTACTTAGATAAATGTCAGATTGAGCCCATATGTCAATACAGCAGGAACACCGAGTGGGCTCTCTACCCAGGTACCCGCCCTCACCTGAATGTTCTGGAAATTTTCCAGCTGTTGTGAACACATCTGACTGGGACAATCCTCTGCTGCATTCTTTATATGTGAACAGCAAACTATGGAAAATGTCTGGACCCAGTTTTCCTGACATGTCATGTCTGAAAACAGTTCTGGTCACATTTCTCCCATGCCCCCCCCGATTTTTGGAGTTTACCCCCCTCCATCCCTCCTAACCCCCATTTCTATGTGTGTCATTGTAGGAGGGGACCTTGGATGATGCTGATGGGGACCCCACTGATGTAAACCCCAGTAGCCTGAGTGACAGGTAAGAACACAGGTTATGGCTGCCTGCCATCACAGCAACTTTGTGTTACATGTAGTGAAAGCAACACATTTAACTGCTGCTACTCTCAGGTCCTACAGGAATTTAGACAACACTGTGTATTTGTTCACCACTTGCACGAGTCCGCAAAAGCCACAGAACAGCTTCATCTCTCATTCCCCCGTCATTGTCATTCTAGGAGTATCCCAGAGGGGGTGCTAGTGGAATTTGGAGACACTTCCAGTGCAACCAGCTCCACCTCTGCCTCCAGCCCCGAAACAGACCTCCGCCTTGCCATGGAGCTCTCCGCACGAGCTCAGGCGGAAGAGGAGAGAGTGAGGAAGCAGGAGGAAGAGGAGCTGGAGAGGATATTGCAGCTTTCGCTCACTGAGAAGTAAAAGGGATAAGAGGGAATTGTAATAATACAACTTTTTCAGATCCAGAAACAACCACCACACCTCAGTTTTCCTTCCTAGCCACTGTCTATGCAACCGCAGGTTTCCTTCTGTAACGGATAATTTTTGCACACACGCAATATCAAACTCTCTGTATCCAATTTTTCCAAAAGGTATTTTTGGTAAGAACATACTCCTTTATATATTTCTATCTCAGCATAGTTGGTATCCTTGCTCATGCTGCATTCATGGGCATGGGCATCATTTGGAATGGGTTCTGGGTTCAATTTATTTATTTTCTTTTTCCAACTCAGAATCACAGCAGCATTTAGGTTCTGTCAACAGAAATATTTGACTACTCAAGGTGACTTCATATAGTGTGTTGACCCAAGGAAGTGGCACTTAAGGTGGCACTGTTTTGTTTTTATTTCCTGATAGTTTTCCTACAGAGTTGAGGACCATGGACTCACTGTATAACATAAATCTCAGGGTTCAAATTTTACACATTTTCCCTTCACTTTAGAAATGTTTTAAAGTGTATTTTATTAATCCGTTGTCAAACTTTATGAAATTTTCGCCTGGTAATGTTTCTTCGGGGCAAAAATGGTATCATTAATATCACTGTGCCATACCAATATTGATTCAGAAAGGGGGGATTCAGTGGGTCAAAAGGTCATAAGTTCATGTGAGTTCCTTGTACTTTGTCAATGTACACTAAAAAAAACAGCATGTTGCTGTTGGATAGGGGTTGGCCTGTCCTTTTTTTTACTGTATATTTTCTCTGACTTCAAGTATTATCACTTCAGTTCAAAAATGCAAAATCAGAGACCGGCCTGACTGTGGATTTTCAATTGTCAAGCTGCCTAGAAAGCGTCACACAAACAATATTGTGGACATTTTTCTGATTCCTAAAGGCAGTCGACCTTTTGTAGCCATGAACAACATTAGACCTCTGAGCAGAGGAATAGAAAGGACAGCACAGGCACAAGGGTCACGCATGCCCGCCACCAGTAGGTCTCTTCAGCATGTTCCAGTGGATTGGAGGGATGCTGACAGTTTTACGTGGTGCCACTCTGACTAAACTTTCTGAGAAGTTTTACTTAAACTTGTAACTTAAAAATGTCATGAAGAGGGTGTTTGCTTAGTAACATTCATTAACCACTATACTTGATTTCACACAGCCAACCACTTGCAGTGGCAAGAAAATGTATGTGAACCATTGGATTCTGTAGTAATTGGTCATAAAATGTGATCTGATCTCCATCTGAGTCACAAGTATAGAAAAACAAAGCGTGCTTAAATTACACACAGACCATTATAATGTTGTCTTCAATGAGCATACCTATTAAACATTCACAGTGCTGGTGGAAAACGTAAGCTGGGTGCCACCTCGAGGGACAGTGATATCTAAAGAGTTTATGTAAGTGTGGACCGATAAATATCTAGAATCTTTGAGATTACTTTGTAAACCTTTCCAGCTTTATGCAAATCCACTTTTCTTGATCACAAGCTATCTGAGATGTCTTTTCATACAATAATTTTGTCTGTTATTCATTAACATAGATTGTCTGTTCATAATTGTAACTTGGATGAAGATCTGCGCATATTTTAAGACAATTTTACACATAAATGCAGGTATTTCCACGGGACTCGCTCACTTTTTCTTGTCACTTATTAAAGGTCTCTGCTTTGCTACGTCTGACTTTCAGGGGCTGAAAAACTCTTTATAGTAATCAAATTGCCAAAACTGCTGAACGGTTGTTTTTTTCTTTTTTTAAATGCTGGCTGTGGTTAATTTAATGCAGATCTTTGTAATGCACCGATTGAGCTGCAAAGTTGTTGGTTTTTTTACATGTTAAAACTTTAGGAAAATGTGTTGGTTTCTAAATGTTGTTTTTAAAATAAAAGCACTTTATTTCCATGGGGACTAAGTGTGACATGGTGGAAGAGGGTTTACATTGTCACGTCAAGTGAAACTGAATATAACTACAGTCATTTTAGTCCAAACATCTGCACATGTAATCAAACTATACTGTAGAATAATTGCATTGTGCAGGACAATTTAAATGAGCTCCCAGAATTCATCTGGGTCCCAGGCTAATAACAGAGGGATCTGTTACAGATGCTGGTTTTCAATGAAAGATTAAAAAAATTTAATCCAACTGCCTTTATCTAATTTGTTCAACTAACATAGTTCACAGTTCATTTGTAGACAATTTTTATTACAAAATCAATTAGGAAAACAGGTAACGGGTCAAGCTTCTCTGAACATGATGATGATGATATGTAGGCCGATATCAAACACTTGCCATTTACACATTTAGGGAGAAAAGCTGATTGAGCTGTTGACATGTTTTCACAGATTTAGATAAAACTAATAAGACCTCTCCTGGTCTCAGGACTCTGCTTATAAAGAAATTCCTTTTAAAAAGGCCAACATGGAAAACAAAATAAATGTATTTACATAATTCTCTTTAGTTACAAATTCCTCACACAGGCAAATAAGGAAAGAAACCAACCGATAGTTCACTTTATGAAATTGATAAAAGTGTATTTCCACATTACATACCTTGTAATGTATGTAATGTGTGGCCTGCAGGCTTAAGACTCTTGGCCTACAGTTGGCCTATAATAAAATAAAACTTGACACGCGTATTTGTAACAGCACTAAGTTTATAAATAAATAAATCATTATACATATATAAAAAGGGAAAGTGCAGTCCACCCAGACAAACAGTAATCGTCAAATAACCCGCTTTTAAAACAATTGACCCCCAGTTCATTTTTTCAACTGAACAGTCGGTGAGGCTTCTCCGCCGGTAGGGGGCAGAGTTCCGGTCTGCGGCAGGTGGTGGTGCTGATGGCTCCTCCGGGTGTCGGGGACAGTGTCATCGACGGGACAGCGGCTTGTAAACACAGACGGCCATGAGAACCATGAGCACCAGCAGGACGGCGAGGACACTCCCCAGGGTGACTGCGGGGACAAGAGCACAGGCTCTCCTCTCCGTCACTCATACAGTGAGTATGTCTGCAGCATCACTGATTGCATGGACAGGCGAGTCTTACCTAAGTCTTGCTTCTGTAAAAACACGTAGGCTCTCTCGGCGAGCTCGGACTCGTCCGTTTGGCCTCTAACTAGCGCACTGAGACACATGATCGTGACGAGCTGAGGGTTGAGACGCAGCATCTTGCCGGTGGGAGCTGGAGGATGCTGCTGGTGATGATGATGATGATGTTGATGATGATAGAGAGGCAGGCGTTTCCTCTTCTGCTTTAGAATCTGGGTCCTAAAGCCGGATTGGTTGTAGTGGCAACCTCTAAGCTCCAAGGCTGAGAAATTAAAGCTACAGTGTGTAATATTCAAAAGAACGTATTCACAGATATGGAATATACTGTCCAAAATTGTCTGTCCATATATGTATAATCACCTGCAGCAAAGAACCAACGCTTTTTTTGTCAACTTTAAAGGAATTAAATATAGATACATTAGGGGGACCCGACCTCCGAGGTTTAATGGAACCCAGCATTAAATACAGTTTCAGAAAACGGTCCATAATACGTTGCATTCGCGTAGAATTTCCAGCGCTGCGGGAAACCGAAAATGGAAAGGAAGCTGGCTCCAAAAGCGAGTCAGGGTCAACGGCCAACTTTACAGCAGAATTGAACATGTTTTAAACCCTGGTACATCAAACGATTTTGGTCCCAATGTCTAATTTCCCCCTTCGTGCACACAATATATAAGCTTGTTCCCATACAATAACTATATTGTACCCACAAGATATGTATTTTGTGCCCATAAAATATTAATTTGATGGTTAATGGATAGATAGATGAAGGATAAAGTTTAATGGTGGAATTCTGCACAATTGATCTCAAACCCTCCTAATCCCTGAGAAGAATTATGGATATAATTCCTAGGCCAAATGTGTTCTTGATTGATTGATCCTGCAAGAATGTAATCAATTA
This sequence comes from Scophthalmus maximus, assembly GCF_022379125.1. NCBI lineage: Eukaryota > Metazoa > Chordata > Actinopteri > Pleuronectiformes > Scophthalmidae > Scophthalmus > Scophthalmus maximus. The sequence continues at coordinate 13,247,307 of NC_061533.1, read as the reverse complement.
AATGAAAAGAATAAATCTAAAAAATTGGTTTTGTCCAACCTACAGTCAAAAACCTAAAGATATTCAGCTTAGTAACATGAAAGGCTGAAAAATATGAATTTCTTTTTAAAAAATTACTAAGAATTTGTACAAGATTTTGATTAATCTTCTGTAAAATTACTAAAATGTCAAATCAATCAATTGTCCAAGCTTTGAGGCTGATTATTGTATGACTGTGAAGACCTTTCTACTGCTGTGACAGCAGCAGGGCACTGAAAGCGTTGGGTGTTTCCAGGTAGTTTGGCTGTGGAAGTACAGAGGTTATTAAATATTTTTTTCCCTTACTTGAAACCATCAAGCAAGTGTGAGGCTTCCATCACATTTTCCATTTCTGAAATGTCAAAGAGCAATGAAGAATGGATATAAAGGTCAAGCTCCTTGGGGTTATATCCTTATATAATCACTTTGCATGACTGATGTATATGGCCTTTACCTTCATCCTTTATAGAGCTTAAGAGTGCACACCATTACAAACAAGTATAGCTCTTAATTATATGGCAAAGAGGCTTAATGAGCGTAAGGAAATGTCACTCACGGAGGCCTGAATTTAAAACTGGACCCATCCTGGAAAAATTCATCACAGGAACATGTCATTATTGCATAAACTTCAATATCTCGTTTTGATTGGACATCTGAAAGTCATTTAAACTAAAATAAATCACCTTTATAAGCTTAATAAGAAATTTCAATCTTTTTAGGTACAAACTTTTTGTGTGCATGATTCTGTGACTGACAGATTTTCTTGTGTGTTCTCATTGATTCGTCAATGGATTTATACATTGTCAAGACAGCAGACATGAGGAAACGTTACATAATGCTTGATTTGTTATGTCATAACATCATCAATGTAACAAAAAAAATGTTCATCTGTTTACAGTGCACTGAACACAAATTGTTTATGAAACAGTAACTGGAGTATTCAGTCTGTTAAAACTGTGTCGTCATCATTTTATTTGAGAGTGAAGAAATAAATTGAAAAAATTCAAAAGAAGTGCATCTGTTTGGAAATATATGTTTAAAAATTCACAAGGTACTCTTTGGTCCAGGGCAGATAACATTTGAAAAAGAAAAAAAGATGTTGATGTGGAAAAATGTATTAATCTGGCGAATACACACTTTCAACTGACAAAGTCAATAAGTCAGGGGGGAAAATGAACAATATCTGGAGTCATGTTAAAATTAGTAAACCTGTATCATCCCAAAGTCAAATTTTACTGTTAAATTTGGCTAAAATGTGATTTCTATCATGTGTGAATTTCCCCAATTCTTGCAGCATACTTCTTATGTATACTCATATCAACTTTAGACTCTAAGGTCATAAGAGTCTTATGAGGGTTCATTTCAAGATTTTTTTGCCTCAGTTTTTTTGCAGGGAGATCTGTCCATGTCAGGCAAAGGAGGAACCTTCCATTTAGCAGAGTCTCTTTTATGTGTCTCCCATGCTCGCCTGTTCTCTACTTCAATGGCAGTCACTGACACAAAAGGGCTTTGATCTGCTTGTCTATCAACCAGCAGCTCGGAGGGGAATCATATGTTCCAAACCACCGTCTACCCTCGTGTATGTTCATACCTGACGTCCTTGAAGTGGTCGGGCCTAAACTGGGAATTAAAACACAGTTGAATGAGTAAAGATCTGACGGGCGCTGTGAGCATTTGAAGGCAGATGCTGCTCTATTCCCTTGGATGTTGATGGATTCTGGATATTGCAAATTAGCTTGTTAATTAGAAAATCTAATGGAGGTGAGCAGCAACAGCCAACAACCATTACAAAGACATGACACTCACTGTATGGAGATTAACAAAACAAATCTCTTGGGTTTTTTTAGATAGTGGAATTCAACTGCTTAAAATACTGTTTATTTGTTTGTTTAAATTCATGTTTAAAACTCCAGGAATGAAAAGAAGCACAAATATGAAATTGGCAATTTATAATGCAATCAATTTATATTTTTAAATCTTACTACAGACACCATGTTGAAGAGGACTGACATCACACAACAATCATTACCTTGCTCTTGCATTATTCTCTGAATATAAACAAAGTATAAAGCGCTTTTTATAAGTTAACACGTGACTAGATATATTATACTGTATATCTGCAAAAACATTTGATCAGTCGTCAATAAGAGTGAAAACGTTGTCTGGAGAGGCACAGTATCAATAAATATCAATACAACCTTTACAAGTTTCGTACATACAGTGTATTAGGCAAGTTAAGGCAAAACAGTCTCGGTGGAGTTAAATGAAGCCATCAGATGAAGACCAAAACAGTTCATTGTGAGTTTGAAGAACAACAATAATACACAACAGTTGCACATTGTTTGAAAATGCTTGTTAGATATCACAAGAAAGTGCAAATCATCTACTTTCTATGTGAAATGATACACTATAATTAGAATGAGAAGATTATCATTGACAGGGTCTTTGTCCGAGTGCCTCACTTACCTCCATTACAAATGGGAAAAACAAAACACTTTTAGCAGATATATCCAGAAACTGGCATGAAATCCTATGCAAGCACAGTATTACAGATCTACTGTATAAATATAAAATACAGCATGGACAAAAATAAAGAAGGTACTGTAATTTACTGTTAAACTGATTAAGATTTGGTCCCATTTAATATTTCTCCTGAGAGGCCCTGTCCATACAGGAAAAAAGAAGTTTGCTGTAAGGAATATGTTGTTAATCTGAATGGATAAACTGAGGATTCATTTCAGTTACATGTAATTATGCAAGCACTACTCTCATGATTAGTTTAGTGGTGAAAAACAGTTTGAGACACAGATGTTGTGCTGGTGTTGCACAGAGCTGATCTCATCAAGCTTTCAAAATGTAATATAAATAATTATAAAATTTAAGAGAAAAAGGTCTCCATGCAACAAGAATGATGTACTAAACCTCATTTAGTTAAAGAAATGTGTTTTCCTTGGCATCATGATCGTGTGAGACAAACAAAGCTGATTAAGGGAAGAGACAGACCATTTACTTCTAACTCCTACAACCACAAGAATGCAACACTTGAAAATGGCCAATGTGTGAAAATCACAGTATGAACTACCCTGGTGATGTACTGCAGGTAAATCTGAATCCCACAGATGGACCATACAGTGAAGATATGAGTATTGCCATCTCATTTCCTCTTATCAGTAATTACAAGATTAGCAGCATTTACCATTTTTGTGTGGGAGTTTGTGCGTGTGCAATGGACGTTGACATGTTTGACATCATAAGCAGGTAACAGTCGTGATGTCAGATAATGTCCACGCTTGGTCACAGGTGATCTAAAACTGTGGCTCGAATGGGCGGCTACAAGTGTGTTTTCTCATGTGTTGAGGTGTTTTTCTCTTCTATGGCACGGCAACCATGTTGAGGCTGTCTGTGTGGATGTCCGGTAGGGTCCTCTCTGGTCTTAGACACACAGCCAGCCTCTGTGGAGAACAACAGCGTCACGGAGGAAACGCAGAGGTTAATTCAAAAGAAAACATCTAAGAAGGTTCATGTTTCCAACATTTCACAAACTATTTCCTCCCTCTTTTCAATCCGCTGACCTGTTTGAGAGATCCGGGGGTCCACACCAGCTTGTAGACCATGTAGATGGGGATCCACATGAAGGAGGAGAACCCAATGAAGTATCCCACTGTGATGCTCCAGTCTGGGTACTTATAATCAAACAGTGTGAGGGACGGCGCCTTCAGCAGGGAGCTCACTATGATATACTGAGAACAGTGGGGATACAGAACATTTCCACATGTGTTAATGTAACTTTTATATTCTTGCATCAAAAATAATATTGGGGGTGGGTAATATATCTGTCACACTTGCATACATTATAGAATAAACACATAAAGGAAGGAAGTCACAATGTAATCTTGCAAAATGTCAACAGGGAAACAACTGGGGAGCTGGATGCAAATAAGAACCAAGGATATTAGACTGTATGTAGAGAAGGGACATTGACATTTTTCCAAGTGCTTTGCAATAAACATGCTAAAGAAAGAAGATATTGCATGTACAGGAGGGTTTAAACTACAGCTGTTAGGTGTTTACACCTACGAAGGCCACCTGTGCAGTTGTCGTTTGAATTTTCATCCATGTCTTTGTCATATCTCTGGACTATTTTAACAGATTACTCTTATTTGATTGAAAGGACGTGTTAAAAAAATGTGTAAGAGACAAAAAAATGTTGTGGTTTTTGGATATTCTAAGGAAATGTTGGTTTTGTAGACATTTAGAACTTTCATCTCTTACCGCCAGAAAAGCTGGACTGATGGCGACCCAGCACACCCGCCAGAATAAACCTGGAGCTTTGCCCAACATGGCCTGAACATCACTGCTGAATCTGTTGATGCCTGAACGCAGCAAAGGCAACATGAGACAAAGTCACAAAAAGTATACCTTTTCACATGCTACCAATAGTTTTTGATTCTGCAGATCAATCAGTTTGCATTACATACAAAGTAAACTCCCATTAAGTTAATGATAGTCTCTTGTTTTACCGTAGAACCAGGAAACAGCAATGGCCTCAAGGAAACCCACAGCAATGATAGAGCTTCCGACTCCAAACTCCTCCAGCAGCTTCACCACATAGGCGCCACCCTGTCGACAACACAATCAATCACCACTCCTTTCGCAGATCTCCGTTTTTTAATTTACAACACATCTCTAGAGCCACCCAAACCGTCAGCTAAATGTGCTTAAAGATAAGATGGTTTGAATTTCATTCTCTCTGTTTGACTAATTTAAATGGTGAAAGAAAAACTTACATTTGTAAGGGTGCTTAGAGAGCCCAAAAAACAGACAACTACCAAGCCCAGAACAAAAAGTTCACGTCTGTGAGATAATTGATCAGGGTATTCATCCAACACAGCAGTGATGATCGCCTCCAGCCCACCAAACTGCAACACACACACACACAGATAATTATAACCATTAGAAAATTCAGAGGAAACAAGTTGAATTATTGTGCATGTACATATACTACAGTATATACATAATTAAAACTCCCATTAAATTGATTTGAATACTTTATGTCAGGGAACAACAGACTTAGAAGCATTTAATAAAATGTAATGTAATTTGATATGTGAATTAGTAAACTGACTATTGAAGCATCAAAATGAAATGCTATTCATTGACATGAAGCATGTCGTTGCATAATTTTCTGTAAGTGACCCCGTGGCCGTCATGTACTCATTTGACAGTACGTACAGTGCTGTCGAGTCCCAGCGTGATCATCATCACAAAAAAGATGATCGCAAAAAAGGTTGAGCCCATCATGTTCGCGATGGCCTCTGGGTACGTGATGAAGAGTAAACTTGGACCTGGAAAGCATGAGATCAGGGTGAGTATTTGAGGTTTTTTTTATTTCAGTTTTTCTTCTTATCATGATTTGATTTGATTTTTTCTCACTGACCTTTATCCCTAGCTACATCCTCAACCTCCACCTTCCTCATCTCTGCCATGTAGCCCAGCACAGTGAAGATCACAAACCCTGACACAAAGCTGGTCAGACAATTCACCAAACTTGTCACGATGGCATCACTGTTGAGGAAGAAATAAACCCTGTTAGAGAACCTGCAGCATACTATTGCTTGTACTCCCCATGTTAAGTTTTTCAATCCTACCAGAGATACTGTGATATTCCAGTGTATTCCTATCTGCGTTGAAAGCCAGTCGGCACTGACCTTTCTGACCTATGGTTCCTTTATGTGCTCTCTTCAGCTTTGTTATCTTTGTGAGACATGAAGATAGTCCTGGCTAGCAACCATAGACATCCTGCAACAATACTAATGAGGGATACTCAACTGAAGGATGTATGATGTGTGATCACTAGGGATATAATACTATCTCGCTGAGCATCTATGAAATGTAAACAGTCTTGGAGTGAGTGTCTATCGCCAGGAAGGCTCCACAGAATGAGTCATTTTATCGCTGATTTTAACAAAAGCAACTGTAACGGTGAACCGTTTCTCTGGAGGAACCTGAAATTAGGACTACACTAATTTGTAAAGTATGTTGCAAATGAAATGTACTTTTCTAATGCTTCTCTAATGTAATAAACCTACGACCCGGCTACAAACATTCATTTTCTTCAAACAGTGTGTCAGATCCATGGACGTTGAGGCACAGTTCTTACCGATAGCAATTATTGTTGAAAGGGTTGTAGCTGGAGAGAGCCAGGAGGACCCCAAACCCTGGCCCCAGAGAGAAGAATATCTGAGCAGCAGCATCGACCCACACCTGGAAAAGGGCAAAGAAGGTGGAGACATTACCCAATCTGAGACACTTAACTGCATCTTAAATTGCCATGGATTTGTAACAGCACAAACATTTTTGTAACACAGATTAGAATCCGTTCCTGCCTCTCCTCTCTGTGATGTACCATCATCCAATGATCCTTTCCTTATTTTTCCTATTAGTGCTCTGAACCCTTGAGTATATGATTTAGCAAACAGAGGTGTTGTCTCCACCATAGCTGCTGCACAGCTGTACGCAGGGAGATCTGAAGAGCAGCACGCACTTGGCATTAAAAAGAAGGGGGACGGCGCTGGATATGGGTGAGTGAGACAGAAAGGGAGGCCTTTGTTAATGGGCAGAAAATCTAAATCAATTATGCATCTAATTATGCTGCTCTGTAGCTTATTTATGCATCTCATTTCATCTCATCCATATTCCCGTCCAACCAAAGCACTCACAGTGCTTAGCAAAGAAGAGGACAGTGAGAACGTTTCATAGCTCTAATAAAAGATTTAGGGAAATTATAAGGGTTGAAATGAATGTATACGGTATACAATATATTAAACTACTGACTCTTGGTTCCAGATGTGTTGATTCAGCAAGTTAAATCCACATCAGGATGACACCTTAATGTTGGTGGGACATTCCTACTTTGGAAATATCCTCTGGTCTTTACAATGTTTTCTTTCTTTTGGGAAGTCATACACAATGAACATATCATTGAATTTTTATTTTGTATTAACCACAATGTTTATTCTCTGAGAGAAATGGTTTGAAAAGAGATGCATGTCTGTAAGAATATTAATAACTAAGAAGTGGCTGCTGTAAAAAAAAAACATCTCTACATCTGTCATAACAGATTGGAATGACAAATCAACACGATCAATAATGAACAATCAAATTATTATTTCTTCTCTCTACTACTTCTCTCCTCTTTCTTTTTTCCCCTTTCTTTGATGAACTATTGGTCACCAACTGAAAAACGAGTCTTTCACTACACACTACACCGGCTTTTATATGGAGAATGTCAATGATTTAAATAAAGAGTATAAAATGGGATCCTGAAGGGACCAACATATGGGTCATACAATCATGTTTCTTTTATTTAATGTTAGATATCACTAAATCTGGCCGATTCTGACCAACCAACCGTGCACAACTCACACTGGTCTCCAGCAGCTTCCCCCACTGTGGTTTCAGGTAAAAGACCACACCTCTCCAGGCTCCTGGCAGAGTGGCTCCTCGAATTAGGAGGATGAAAAGCACGATGTAGGGTAAGGTGGCGGTCACCCACACTACCTGGTTTGGAAGAAATCAGGACGAGACGGTTGGCATGATCATGAAGTAAAGGTGATGCACAATAATCTTCTGTGCAATTATTATGGTCGTAAAGCAACTGCTGTTTCTCCACCTTCCCTGACGTCTTCACTCCCTTCCACAGGCTGAAGTACACAATGGTGAAAATGAGAAAAAGGCAGAGTATCAACTGCCAGCGAACACCCCCGACGTCCCTAATGCCTGATGACTTGTGGATCTCGAGAACATTCCTCCTGTTGGCATAAAACATCAAGCATCTAGTCTTCAGCAGACAAAAACACTCCTCGTGTAAAATCACCAGCAGAGCATCACTGCAAAACTATTTTTAAATGTGGTTTCGGTTACTCACACTTACATGCACTTACGTGTAAAATTCCTCTGCCGGCGACCTGGAGGAATTCGTCCAGGTGACGTTGTCCATGCCAAAATAGTTGGTGCAGTCCGGGGTATTCCATACATTGTCACAGTTTGTCCAAGGCAAGATACTCGAGAAAGAGTGGTAGAAGTAGAAGAGGGCCCAGGCGATGATGGTGTTGTAGTAGAAAGACACATACAGAGCGATGATACAAATGGCATATCCTATACCTGCAACAGAACAGAGAGATTTTGCTTTAAATATACATTTACAGTGATCAGATCACTTCTGGACAGTCAGGGATAGAAGATCAGAATAAGTGTAACCCTATCACTGTGAGGACTTGAGTCTCAGTCACAGCTCTGCAAAGGTTACATGGATTTCCGGATCTGCAGTTCATGGCCTTACCTTTGAAAATGGGACAGATGTGTTTCCATATGGATATGGCTCCAGTTCTGTGGAACTGTCCCAGGGCCAGCTCCATGTAGAAGAGCGGCACGCCACCAAAGATGGCCATCAGAATGTAGGGAATAAGGAAAGCACCTGCACAGAGACGCATGAGGTTACATGTTATGTCATGAACGCAAGACTGAGGACTCAACAGTGCTTGAATCTCAATGTAAGTATGAAATTTGAATGAAAATATTAACATGAGACACCTCGTTGGCGTCATTTCTACATTTTTTTTATTACGTTTACTGTATAACTGTTAACATAATATTTGAAATCAAATGAAATCAAGAATCTAAATCTTTATTTTGACAGAGCTGGGACAAATACAAAAAAACACTCAGTATTTTTTTCTTCTTTATGTCCATTCTTGCTTTTTTCCAGTCCGGTTTTTAATCGCCTTTCGTATCTTTTAAATTTTGCCCTTGGCATTTTCATGTCTCATGTGCAGCACTTTGATTCGCCTCGTCCCTCAACACGACTCGCTGCAGTGATATGACGACACTTAGTTCATGATGTAAAAGTGCAACCTATGTTCCCCACGAAATGTTACTGATGACTCTGAATAATACACTTTAAAAAGAAACAGTAGATATTCAATATGAATATAAATATTTTTATCCTCACAAGCTGCTGTATTCTATGGATCCTTAATGAAAAGTGATCAGATAATAAAATATGCACAGACAGTAATTGGAAAACTTTAGAGTGAAGTTTGATGGGGATAACTACAAGCCATTTCGAGCAGAGATTTGATGGATTTGAAAACTCAGGAGACAGGAGATTTCAAGTTGCACACATCCCAAGTCGTTAAATCAAGCCTTGTGTAAAAAGCTCTGGAGCACTCACCACCGCCGTTTTGATAACATATATACGGAAATCTCCAAACATTCCCCAGGTCCACCGCAAAACCGACGACAGACAAGAGGAAGTCCATCTTTTTGCTCCACTTGTCCCTGGAGTTCGTCTGCGTGATGGCCGGCACCGGCACCGGCACCGGGACCGGGGCGGCCTTGCTGGAGCTGTAGCCCGGGTCCGGGGAGCCGTGGTGGGTCAGACTGCCGGCCATGACCGCTGAGTGCTGCTGGGGCATCGGACTGTGAAAAGTCAGTCCAAAGAGGAGCAGCTCCGCAGGAGAGGAGGATGCTTCTCCCCCAGTGATGACAGGGCCGAGGGGGAGGAGTTGGAGGAGCCGCCAGGACGATACCTGTTGGTGGAGACGGCCTTTGGTTTTCTGCAGCAGCTTTTAAACACTTTTGACTCTTTAGACTAAACCACACAAGCGCTGAATCGACTGTGTGACAGCTGATCAATGATATGGATCTCTTCAGTGCCTTTGTGGTGTTTGCAGCTGATTGGACTAAATCAGCTCTTCATCACTGCTCTTCACTGCTCTTCATCACTGCTCTTTCACTGCTCTTCATCACTGCTCTTTCACTGCTCTTCATCACTGCTCTTTCACTGCTCTACATCACTGCTCTTCATCACTGGTCTTTCACTGCTCTTCATCACTGCTCTTCATCACTGCTCTTCATTACTGCTCTTCATCCCTGCTCTTCATCACTGCTCTTTCACTGCTCTTCATCACTGCTCTTTCACTGCTCTTCATCACAGCTCTTTCACTGCTCTTCATCACTGCTCTTCATCACTGCTCTTTCACTGCTCTTCATCACTGCTCTTCATCACTGCTCTTTCACTGCTCTTCATCACTGGTCTTTCACTGGTCTTTCACTGCTCTTTCACTGCCCTTCATCACTGCTCTTCATCACTGCTCTTTCACTGCTCTTCATCACTGGTCTTTCACTGCTCTTCATCACTGCTTTTTCACTCCCCTTCATCACTGCTCTTTCACTGCTCTTTCACTGCTCTTCATCACTGCTCTTCATCACTGCTCTTCGTCACTGGTCTTTCACTGCTCTTCATCACTGCTCTTTCACTGCTCTTCATCACTGCTCTTCATCACTGCTCTTTCACTGCTCTTCATCACTGCTCTTTCACTGCTCTTCATCACTGCTCTTCATCACTGCTCTTTCACTGCTCTTTCACTGCTCTTTCACTGCTCTTCATCACTGCTCTTCATCACCGCTCTTCATCACTGCTCTTTCACTGCTCTTCATCACTGCTCTTCATCTCTGCTCTTCATCACTGCTCTTCGTCACTGCTCTTCATCACTGCTCTTCATCTCTGCTCTTCATCACTGCTCTTCGTCACTGCTCTTCATCACTGCTCTTCATCTCTGCTCTTCATCACTGCTCTTCATCACCCTTTATTAACAGTATGAGCAGATCAGCCCATGTCCTTTACTTTGATGAAGTCAGCTTCAGTGGCACAAGTCAAATATAGACAAACAGAGTCTTACCAAAATGATCAAATTGGACTTGCCACAATTCAGAGGTTAAAAGTACATTTTGAGTACTTTTACTTTACTTAAGTATTTACTTCATGGTGTGCCCCATTTCATTTTAGAGGACAACATTGAGGCTGTTCGTTTTATACAGATAGTTTAAATGCTGCCAATCCTCTGTTAATTTGTCTTTCACAGTTAAAAATATGAATTCTGTTTCAGCAACAGGTTGTCCAACAAAGCATATACTGTTACACTAATGACTATCAAGATGTGTCCATAACTACTGCATGACAGAGCTGAGACTTTACAGAATTACAGCATGTAATATAGCTCAATGATTTGTAGCTCTGCAGATAATATTTTATGTATATACAGTATATTATATATATATATATATATTTAAAAATGGATATAAAAGAGTTCTTACTCTTGATAGGAAACCCTATTCTCAGATATCCAACAGTGAATTCTAATAATATATATATATATACATTTATTTTATTTTTTTAAAGTAAACAGATTACAAATTAGAAAACCGTTTTACCACAGGGTTCCTTTATTGGTTCTTCTGCAGCTTTTGATGTCCTCTAAATGATGAACTTGCCCTCAAAATGTTCAGTTGAGGGGAAATCTACATTTAAATTTTTCAAATTAAAGTCAAGTCAAATTGATCAGAGGTATAAGGCATCTTTAAAGCTCATACATTACAAAGGGTGTCACAATAAAATATATGGACATAATGTAATAGTAAATCATGAAATAAAGCTTTAATAACTAACACAATATAAATGCGGTGAACAGGTGATTCAAAACAACAGAAAATGTAACATTGGTGGTGAGTTCAAGACCCTGTTCAATATGAGTCCATTTGAACTTCCAGAAGTTTGATCCAGACTATAAATAGCGGCACCTTGAGTCCTCTTGTCTTCCCGATTCTATGTTAATATCGTTTTGGTGAAGACAGCAGAATAGAATCTCAGCAGCTCGACTGCACTCATTGGGAAAACCTAATACAAAGACTTTGTAATCAAATCCTCGGCTTTTAGTGCGTAGCAATTTGAAAAGGCTGCTAACTGGATATTCAGAGAGCAGCAGTCACGCAGGTCTGTGAGCGGAGAGAGTGCATCAAATGAAGTTACTCTTGGAAATGGATATGACACGATTGGACAAGAGACAACCAGCACCATCCTGAAATTGTCACTTAGAAGTGGCCAAACTGCGTGTCACACGACCTGAATGAAGTTGGGGAATGGCGAAATGCAGACGGTTCGTTTGAAACGAGTAACTTTCTGGCATCTTTCTGCTATTGTTCGCCTCCTTCACAGCAAAACTTAATGTGCACGATAGATGGGATAGATCCTCTCATTTGTCATAGTTCAGATTCCTTCAGATTCAACATGTCTCCTCATTGCCAGAGCTGGTGCAGAGCAATAAGTCAGCCGCAGGAAAAACGCTGTGGTTGTGCATCTGGGGTGCAGGAGGGGGGTTAGGGGGCCCAGGGGCAAAAAGCATGACAGCATAACAACAAACCTTATAGCACTGGCCTTCTCCAACATTAAATCCTGTCAATCTGCATTGGCACACACGGGCAGAAGAACATCAGACTGACAGGAGCCTCTATCACATGCCCTGGTGCCTGATCGAGCACGTCGACTCTAATCACACATGGACATGTGCACGTCGGCCCTGCGCAGAGTCGCTCCTGACAGGCAAACAGACATGGATATAAGTTATCAGTGCTGCTGTCTCTAAATCAGGAGCCGGTTTGATTTGAATGACATTTAAAAATGTAGGTATTCATGACAAATTTCCAAAACCCCTATTGGTCCTGTAGGTGAAAACAAGCAAACAAAAGATGTAGACCACTCTTCCTCTCTCTCATCCCCTCCTGTCCACCCCCAGCCTACAGTTCATAATGATAAATCACTTACATCAGCATTAAGGCCCTTTGTCTTTGTAGCTGCACGCACATTAAAAGCATAAACAGGTTTGTTTTGAGACGAGAAGCAGTGGAAAGAGGTGTTGGATCGTAGAAAAAAGAGGGAGATTTTTCCAGTCAAATGGGGCATTGTATTGGAATGACCTGCGACAAACTTCTTTGAAAATTCTGGAGACATGTTGCATATGCCTGTGGATGTGAAGCTCTATTTGAAACCAAATTCCAGTGGAGAAGAGATTCATTATGATAAGGTCTATACAGACACCTCAGAACAAACACACACAAAGAAACAAAGGGGTTTAAGATCAGTGTCAGAGTTTTTTTGATAGACAGTATAATCAATCATTTCAGTCCTCTGGTGACACGAGACAGCATCACTTCCAATAGTCATGTTTTTGTGCTGAATGTAAACCTTCTCAATGCTGTTGTGCTGTTATTTCTGAGCACTGAATGGACTGAACAGATTTGCTTTTACCGAATGGCACAATCAGGAAGCGGGTGAGCCGCTGTGGTGCACTGCTTACTCAGGCAGAAGTCCTGGTTTGGCATTTGACAAGACATGGTATTACCTCACACTATCTGAAGACGCTGCGATGTGTGAATCATGCCAGTGAGGGAATCCTGGGTTGAAAATAGTGGCCGTGAGGAAACCAGAGGGGGAAAGGGACCGAGGCACAGTCATCGCAATGCAGCCATCATAGTCAGACCCACATATCCACATACACATTCATGAACTGCTGCATGGCTTTCTATTTTAAATTCATAATTTAACAATGATGACGCCCCCCAAATCGGAAAAGAATATCTGAATAGACTAGTAACTGCTGTGAGGCCTAGATTCGCCTGTGATTGTTTATCACAAGGAATCATATCTTGATCTTTGTCCTACAAAGTGAACCTGAGGATTTTTCTTGTGCTGAGACTATGAAGAGATCGTTGCGGAGCCCAGCTCCTCTCAGTCCTGTCATCTTGTGTTATCACTCCAACCTCTCACCACCTGATCTACCTGACAGCCCAGTCCACCATGCTGAGCTGGGCTCACGGCCCCAGGACCTCCGGTGCACTGGAGCCTGCCAACCTCCTCCAGCTCGTGTTCTGATTCTCTGCTGAACATGATCACCCTCATATGCTTCTCACAAGTGTCAACACTTTCGCCACGGTTCAATGAAACTTTTAAAGATGATAATCCATATCAACATACTGATTCTTTTTTGTGTCCATGGGCATTAGGGCAAAACAAAAATGACACAGTCGCCATCTTCTGGACAAAAGGCAGTTACACCTTTGTTGGTGTACATTAGAGAAGGTATTAGAATCATACATGTCAAAAAAAGGTTCAATATTTTTGTAGATTTTTTTCTTCTCTTTTTGTTATACTGAACCATAACTACCAGATATTTGTGCTGTAAGCAACCCATGTTTTGTTCTGTATATTTCTGTATATTTGTGTGGATACATGATAACATTTTTTTATTACACATATTTACAGTGTTTCTTTCCATCACTGTTGATGTTCAGGTGTCCTGATAGGACTCCTGCACTCCAGATGTTTTTTTCCCTGAATATATCAAGCAACAGTTGAAAACAATATTTTTTCTGAAAACAAAATTACTTGTTCCATCTGGTTTAAAATACAGTAGAGCAAAATGTGAATGACAGAATGGATGCGGAACCTAATTTTGACGAAAAAAAAAATAGAATCTGTGAGAATGGGGGCTACATTTAGCATTGAAGATAGTATTTTTTTATTAATCTTATTTACCTTAGATTGTTTTTTATTCTTATTTTATTTTTTACTACATTTTCCCCTTGTGCTGCTACACACACACACACGTGCTGTCAAATTTCACCTACATGATCATTAAAGTGAATCTTATTTCCCAATCGACATTTTAGTTATGAAAAAAAGTTTTTCTGAAATATTTGAATCATGTTTCAACCATGTAAAGCACTTTGTAACAGTGCAGTATAAATCAAGTTTATTATATTCATTATTATCACTAGTCTTTCTATATCTTGACCACAAGATGGCATGAAGACAACACTTTTCCATGTAGGAGAAATTTAAAAGCAATCCACTTTTTTCGACTTTTGAATATTACTTCTTTTTAAAAACAAATCTATTTGTACTTAATGTCCCCATGATTTTTTTTCAGTGGAAATACAACACCATTACCTACACAAGAGGTCACATCAAGTTATTATTGGTATACATTTGTATTCAATCTTCATTTAATTTGGCAGATTTTTGAAGCAAAATGTTAACAACAACATACCAATAATAAAACGTAATGTCTATGGCACTTATCAAAACAAGAATACAAAGTGCTTTACAACATACAAAGGAATAAAAAAGCACAGAATGAAATAAGACTAAAACCAAACTCAAACAGATAAGATACAGGAAAATAATAATAATACTAAAAAAAGATCAGGCATTTCATTTTTTATATATATGTATCTATATATATAGATATATATATATAAGATTTTAGTGTCTGAAAATGTATGTAATGCTGTTGCACAGGAGCCGTGTGTGTGTGTGTGTGTGTGTGTGTGTCTTTAAGAGGCGTGCGTAAAGAGAGGTGTAGTCGTGAGCCTCGTCGCGGTGTTGATGCGCCTCGCAGCTGATGGGAGGGAGCAGCCCGCAGTCAGAAGACAGGATCCATGGCAACAATCATGGCAGGTGGGAGCAAAAAAAAATTAATATATCTATACATATATGCATCAATGTACACATTTCTGGATCCTATTTGTGTTGTCTTGGGGCGCACAGAGTAAGTTCATCTGTGCCATGTTGTGCTGTGTTCCAGAAGCAGAGACCCGTCAGAAGCTGCTGCGCACCGTCAAGAAGGAGGTGGGTGTTTTCTGCTCCGCAGGTCGCGAGTTGGGGGGAAAACAAACACTCTGCTCTATGTGAACCAAGTGTCGGTCAACGTGCACACGGACAGGGACAGGGACAGGGGGGCACTTCTCCATATCATCCATAACGCGGATGTGGCCTCATCTGTGGCACGAGCACAAACGAAGCTATTTCCAATGCAACAGTAGACATTTAGTACAATGAATTGATTCTTCCTCAAATGTGTGAGTATTAGTGTCGCAGCTCATTGTTATAGAAAGCAGATCGACTGTGGTCCGTGTCTGTGGTGTTTATGGCAGACAACAAACCATCATCTCTTTCTTCCTGCCTCCAGTTAGACGCAAACTATGTGTGTGTGTGTGTGTGTGTGTGTGTGTGTGTGAGATGAGTTTCATGGCATTGAGTGGAAACAAATATGGAAGCAGCTCTGGTGGTTTGTTCAGCTGCGTTTTCAACACTTCGTCATTTGAGGTTACACAAAGAGAGATGATGATGATGATGATGATGATGACCAGAGGTCAGCGGAGATCAAATGATCCATCACGGTCTGGAGCGATGAGCTCTTCGTCTCTGTGATGTCATGATCTGCTTTTCGCAGGAAGATTTTAGTAGTGCTGATTATTTCATTTTATTTCTTTTGCAAAATGTCATGGAATTTGTGATAAAGATATCTTGACATTTCATTACCGACTGTTTGGAAATACATAAAGCCTGTCGTCATTTCACATGGAGGGGAAATAGCGCTGCTGCTGACATCAGAAGTGATTTGTAAACTTTAACTGAACGTTTCCTTGGCAGACTCGTTGCGGAGCAAAATGAAATCCAACGTTAACACAAATACAAATGATTCACATGATGTTATAGGAGCTATACACTGTTTGTATCCTGTGTCATTTGGTAACAAACAGCAAACAAATATGTTGGGTTGAATCGAATGGGGTTCATAGACATTCCCTCCATTTTCAGAGACTCAAACGTTATTGGACAGTTGACAAAATATCAGTTTCTTGGCCAGGCGTGTTTCCTCAATATTTCGTGAGAAATTGAGCCGAGTGTTGAATTTGCACTTGGTAGCTAATGTCCAAAGAGGTGCGAAGGCCAGCGTTAGCCTGGCAACACAAAACAAACCTATCAGACGGACGTCAGAATCTTTAAGAGGATACACGACTAAAAAGAAGGAACACAGCGGCAAGTTGAGCAACCCCAGACGTCCCCGGAAGACTAAGACGATGACTGAAATTGATGATTGCTGAAGAAAATCCAGAAGAGACAGATTTAGACTTTTCCAGAATAAAAAAATAAAAACAACAACAACCCGTTTCCAGTTCAGAAACAAAAATTCTTTGGACAAATGAAACCACAATGAACTTTTACCAGAATGATGAAGGGTAGAGAAGGTAGAGGAACGGCTCAAAGCTTCAACAGCATCTGACTGTCGAACAGTGTAATCGCATGGAAATTCATGGACATCATTGGACCAGGTCCTCTGGTGTTTACAGAAGGATGAATTCTGAAGTGTACAGGGCCACACCGTATTTTGAAATGATCAAGTCAGTCACCTGACTTCCACCCAGTTGAACGTGCTTTACTGAAGGCAGACAGAACCACGAACAAGCAGCTGCCGTAGAGGCCCTGGCAAAGCATCTCGAGGGAGGAGACCCATTATTTGGTGATTTCATCGTTATTTGGCTATTTAAGCCTCATCGGCATCGGCCTAATGTTTTGCAATATGATGTTAGCAAAACACCAAGTGTTGATATCCCTTCCTGTAGTCAATAATCATTTCTGGGTGGGAACTAGTTTGTGTGGTGAAGCCGGTTTTAACCTAAGGCAAACACTTACAACGCTATAGGTAACAAGGGAGGCTGATGGTCCATGGTGGCAGAGAGTTTACAGCTGGTGGACTTAAACTAACAAACGAAAACATTCGCAGTTTCATGCTGATTAGACTTTCAAATATTTACACTATATTGGAGATAGATGATATTTAATGAATTGTTTATTGAAAGCTGCGTGTCAGGTTGACCTTTCAGCAAACTGATTTCTGTCACTGTCCCACAGTTGTGTGTGTGTGTGTGTGTGTGTGTGTGTGTGTGTGTGTGTGTGTGTGTGTGTGTGTGTGTGTGTGTGTGTGTGTGTGTGTGTGTGTGTGTGTGTGTGTGTGTGTGTGTGTGTGTGTGTGTGTGTGTGTGTGTGTGTGTGTGTACCCTGTGGTCACTTTGTGAGGTTTCATTTCTCTCTGCTAGTTCAAGGACCTTTTATCAATATCACCAACACTTTGCTCAACATTTACCTGTTACCGTAATCACAGTCAACTCTGGGAGCTTTCTAACACAAGCCTGCCCCTTCGACTGTTGTTGGCACAGGGAGGTGTTATTCATTTCCCTTTTCCTTTGCTTTTCTAACACGCTTCTGTGAACAACTTTCCTGTTGGTTCCATCTCTGATCGCCTCGTAAATAACAAGATAAAAATCACATCCGAGATCTTGTGAAAGGAGGAATGTAGGGACTTTGTTCTGATTTGTTTTTCCTCCGAGTCCTGTTCGCTGTCTTATCAGTCGAGACCAGACCCTTCCGTTGATTAAACCTTCCTGTGTGCTGATACGGCCTCGCCGGGACTCATTCACGGCGGCTCTTTCACCGTTTTCCACAAATGCAGCTTGATGGACTCTGAAGACGGAAAAATTAGTTTGCATGATATCTCACATGACATCTCATCCACGGATGGCACTTCAATAATCTTCAGTAGTTAATGAATTTTCATTAACTTATATGTATATTTTTTAGATTTATCTCTTCTGCTAAGAGTACAGATGTTGTGTTTGCTTTCCCCCCATTTGTTTATGACTATTATTACTTTGTGTGGGTAATGCCATGTGGCGTCTCTATGCTGTGTGTTGACACACTCTCCTCGTCCAGCTGGTTCCGTGCCACCTGTCTGCTCACATATAGCTGGATATAGGTCATTATCCTGAGAGAGCAGGAGGTCTGCGGCGGCAGAATCACATTCTGGCACAAAATTGGTTTGAATGAAATCTGTTATTTGCTCCAGCTTTGATACAGACCCCGTCTCTGTCTGCCTCTGCCTCTTCATCCGGCTTTGATTGTGCTCCTCCCTCAGTCTTTTGGTGATCAGTCTTGCACACAAAACGCAAATACACATCTGTGTTTGCCAAAGGAGAGGAGGAGGCGGGGATGCTGCTGCTGCTGCCAGAAAACACACAGGCCACAAGGATCAGACCCATTTACTTCCCTGTCTCACAGAGTTACAGACAGACGAGTGGTGGGATGATCCTCCAGCCTTGTTCTGTGTTCTGTACTTGGTAAAGGTTACCTGATTTGTGGTAGCATGTGGATAGAAAACACGAATACAGGCCTGATTCACGTTGAAGGAAAAAGCTGCAGGGAGATCAACATTGTGTGAGTGAAGATCAGTTCAGAAACCTTGGTCAAGTCAACAAAACAGTCTCACCGTAAGGTAAAGCCAACACGAACAAGAATTCCATCAAATCTACATTTCTGCGGTAAAAGGGCAACTTCATGTGCTGAGGAAGATCATGTGATGTGATCCAAAGCTCCAGAACAGCTACTCAATGGACCCTGCAGTGAGACTGTGTTGTGGCTGCATTGATTTTGTGTTTCTTGCCTTTTCAAAGTTGCTCAGTCTGCTCGTTCACTATTAAATTATCATTCAAATAGTGCGGACATAATTCATATAGACACCTTTACACCATAACTGTAGCTGTGTGTGCATGGATTAACATGAATAACAGTGATGATCCCCCCCCCTTCATTCATCAGTGGCCACAGAGATGATGAATAATGAACGGTGGGCGTTAATGGATGTGGCTTTCTCTGCCTGGCTCTTCTTTCTTGCCTCTGCTGTTGCAGGAGTTAATTGGAAATACTCTGAAGATCTTTTATCACTCTGGCTGATGCCTCCGAGCTGTAGTGGTTAGTCAGAGTAGATTAATCAGGTTTGCTGCTGCAGCAGAGATATCTAATGACTGTTGTCACGTCACGCAAATCTACAAATTCAAGTGAAAGTGCATTTTGTAGTGGAATTGACAATTACAGATCTGTAGATTTGCGAATGAACGAAAGCAAATGAACACGCTAGGTCGCCATGAGGTCTTTGAAATGTCGAATGAACAGTACAGCTGGATATTATGAGTGATGTGGTGAAGTAGCTGCACTCGCTTATGCTTATTTCAGAGTTGAATGAATGTTGTTGATGCATCCTCACTTAGGCGGAAGTGATCCACTGTGCGACACGTGCCGTCTCCATGGCAACCCGTAGGTTGTCAGTGCTGAGACACTTCACCGTATAAATTCCTCTGAGGCCTGAACTGTGGCCCTGAGAAGAGAGATGGGAAAAGCACAAGGAGTCTGCGGCGTCGAGTTGGCAAATCAAACAACTTTCTGTGTCAGATGCTCCGTGAGAAAAAAAAAGTCGATTGAAGTCCCCTGTGTGTGTGTGTGTGTGTGTGTGTGTGTGTGTGTGTGTGTGTGTGTGTGTGTGTGTGTGTGTGTGTGTGTGTGTGTGTGTGTGTGTGTGTGTGTGTGTGTGTGTGTGTGTGTGTGTGTGTGTGTGTGTGTGTGTGCACGTGTGTGTGTGTGTGCGCACGTGTGTGTGTGTGCGCGCAGGCTTTCATATAGGTCTGATCATGAGCAGGATGTGTATCACGACACAGCAGCACAGTCTCAGTTGTGTTATGGCCGCATTTGCAGTGAAAACCTTTTTTAGTTTTTTTTCATGAGTTCGAGATGAGTCACTGTTTAGTCCTCATCTCGCATTTAACAGTGAGGGAACAATCAGAGCTCAGCACCATCACACCGAATAAGACAAGTTGGTTTGTGTCTCACAGTTAAATCTGGAATCTTGTTTTTTGTTTCATTGTCTCTATTGTCTTTACTCAGGAAAAACACCAAATGGACTGATGGATGTTTGTGTGCAATTTCATATGTGTGTGTGCGCGCAGGCTTTCATATAGGTCTGATCATGAGCAGGATGTGTATCACGACACAGCAGCACAGTCTCAGTTGTGTTATGGCCGCATTTGCAGTGAAAACCTTTTTTAGTTTTTTTTCATGAGTTCGAGATGAGTCACTGTTTAGTCCTCATCTCGCATTTAACAGTGAGGGAACAATCAGAGCTCAGCACCATCACACCGAATAAGACAAGTTGGTTTGTGTCTCACAGTTAAATCTGGAATCTTGTTTTTTGTTTCATTGTCTCTATTGTCTTTACTCAGGAAAAACACCAAATGGACTGATGGATGTTTGTGTGCAATTTCATATGTGTAGGGATGGAGAAGGAAATGTTACGTACTGTGATGTGTATGCTACGTACTACATCATGATATATCAATGACACATACAGTACATCAATAAAGTTACTAGCGGCAGAGAGTACAATTTTCCACTGTCTCCAAATTTACGCTGCTTTATATATTTTTTTCGAGATTTCTCAGAGCACCTCTGTGCTTTTTGTTTGGCAGCTATTGACACAATTTACTGCACTCTGAAGTCATTTGACATACTTATGTCTATGAAAGATGATGCTCTGTCAAAGATTCAACACAGTAAAGTAGATCAAATGAGCTCCATGTCAATCAGCTACAACATTGAAATGCAGCACAGCAATCCAATAAAAACATAACATGACACAGGGTCCATAAATCTGAGCTGTAGTGAAATAAATATAACATGAAGACAGAACTTTATCTCTCGGAATATGTTATGACGAAGCTGTAGATATCAAACCATGAAGACTAATATCGTTTGACAGCTTGCTCTACAGGACCACTGCCTCACAGGCCACCGAAGGATTGGATCAGTGTGTGCATTTGAAAAAAAAATGTTTTTTAAACTTTTAAAACTGAGCAGAGGGAAGCACAACCACTGTGGGGGGATATTTGTGTGTGTCAAAGAGTGTGTGTCTGGGTTTGTGTTCAGGATGAACATGGCAGTGTGGCGTGGTCATTGTGGAGAGTCTCATCTCAGCAGGAAATAAGAGCTCTCTGCATGACTGTGTCCGGAGGTTGATATTCCCCATGCAGATTACAGAGCGGCGCCCACGCAGGGGCGCGTCTCCATAGCCACGGATTGATTTATCAGTCATCCTAACTATTGGTTTGTAGCTGCTGTCAGGTCGGAGGGAAGTAGCTGTGACAACCCCCCCCCCCCCCCCCCCAAATCCTCAGATGTACCACCTCCGTTTCCCAGTAGAGGTCCTTGGGATGAGGGCTGGTGACTCATCCACCAACTTAACATGCAGCATACCCAACTCTGTGTTCTCTTACCTATTAACTATTTATCCCACAGTCCGCTCCTGAGCCCTGATACTCAGACATGAATCAATTTTATAAACGCTCATAATTATTCTCTTAAATTGACGTATCGCTCAGTCAAACTCTCACGACAAAGCCCCTCACAGACTCTGTGTGTGTGTGTGTGTGTGTGTGTGTGTGTGTGTGTGTGTGTGTGTGTGTGTGTGTGTGTGTGTGTGTGTGTGTGTGTGTGTGTGTGTGTGTGTGTGTGTGTGTGTGTGTGTGTGTGTGTGTGTGTGTGTGTGTGTGTGTGTGTGTGTGTGTGTCCGTGTGTCCGTCCGACAGTGGTTGCATATTGATAAATGAGTCATGCAGCATCTGCTATGTCGTTGACAGGTGAAGCAGATTATGGAGGAAGCTGTCACCAGGAAATTTGTTCACGAAGACAGCAGCCATATTGTGTCCTTTTGTGGTAAGTAATCAAAAACACCATGAATCTCACAGGGTTCCACTCACCTTTTAATAGTTTTTTTATTTTTTTTTATCATTCTTGATGTTTCCTGTTTTGTTTTATTTTAGTAGCTACTCTGAAGTTTGGAAAACGTCAGATCTGCCACTGAATTTTTAACCTTACAATATGCTACAATTTGTAGGTTACTGAATTTGATGTGACATTTTTCGGATTCAGTTTAACCTTCATCACATTGTCGTTAATGTAACCGTGGTCACAAATGACTGAAATCTAACACGGAAGATCACGAAATGCATGATGAATCAGAAATAATACATACATAAGAAGAAAAATAAGCATAACAAAACTGTAGTGATACATTTTAATTTCCCATTTCTACTCAAGTTACATCTACTTCTGCTACTTCCTACACTGTCTACTATGCGTCGTTCTCGGGAAGAGTGGTTTGCTCGTAAAGCCACTCAGAAGTCAGAGGTAATGATTCAGGTTTCACTTTCACCGTACACCTTTTTTCAGCGTACATCTTTAATCGTATAATTAGTGTGAAATTGAAATTAAACACATTCAAAATTCAATATTTCACCAAATGTTATTGTTCTCGCCTCCAACTGGCACGAATACAGTGCAGCGTGATTACTGTGAGAAACACACGGCCCACACACAGGCTCTCTCAAGCTGTAATCAGTTACGAGATATATTTGGGGATCTCAGCGTGAATTACAGGACTCTCAGCTCGCAGAAAATTTGACGTTATTAAGAAGTTGGAAGCCATTTGTGCAGACAAAGATGATTCTTTAACTCAGAGCAGTGATGGAAATTTCCCTTGACACAGATTCTTTTTATTGTTTTACACAAACAACCCGAATACTTGACAGAGGCTCGATTAGTAGTGACAGTGAGCGAGGCAAGGTGGTTGTGCCAAATAAAATGAAATCAATAAATCAAAACCAGGCCCGACGACCAATCTAACTCTGGACATAAAAAGGAACAAACAAAAGACCTAACACTCTCACTTATCTACAAAGAAACGTCCCCAAAAGCATTACAGAAGATGGCACCAATTCAATGATGTTAAAGACATAATTATTTCCTAAGTGTAGATGCAAAGGGTCTCCCACATTTACCTATAGTCCCATCTCCCGCCACATACCTTTTATTTTATCCCTCAAAAGCTCAGGCGGGCTACAAGAGTGACCGAGAGACAGTTTGCCTTCAGGTGGTGATAGGTAATCTCCGTCAGATGGGGAAACCAATGAGCGGGCATAACTGGACTGCGAGGGGTTTAAGAAAACAGGGAGAGCGAAAGAAAAGCAGGAGGGGAGAAAAAATAAACGAGCACTGCCCCTGCCTGGCATGAAACAGTGTCAATACATGTAGTACCTTCATGGTACCACTGACTTTGCGAAGAGAAAAAAATGATTGCACACTTACATTGCACAGACTCGGGTGACACCACTGTGTTTATCATCAAAGTTTAGATTCTGCGATCGTGTGAGTGAGTCACAGTTCCGCCAACAACAGTCTAAGATTGGTCACATACAAATACAGTAGATGGAGCAGTGACATCATCATAGAAAGAAAAACAATTACCAGTTAAGATGATGTACATATTGCATTTTGTGCTTCTTAGAGGTAAGATCACTGTCTCATGACGTCCATGTATAGCTAATTCTTTTTTTCACAGTGAGAGAGAAATTGCCGGCGCAGCTTGAAAACCTATTAAACCGGCGTAAAGAAGCGATGTTGAACATCCATCTCACCCAATAATCCACTTATTTCAAATCTCTTTTTATGGTTGTATTTTTCCTCTTGGAGGGTTATGAAAATAATTTGTCACAGAAGACAGATTCTTTTCTTCTGTTTTTTTCAGTGTGATACTGGGCCGTATCTTTCCTCTACTGCTGTCGTACGTCCCAGTGGACACGTAGCAGCTCGGGAGGAGCTCCTCTCATCCCTCTGCTTTGTTGACAGTCAGCTTCACCCCCCACCTGACTCTGCCTGTGATCCCGACAGTGGCTCTTGTTACTTCACGTCCTCTTTCAGCTGTGGTCTGTTCACTGACGGGAGTGAGTGGAGGATGGGAGACGAGCACGACCGGCTCACCGGGGAGCAATTAGTCTCCACCATCTTGGCTATGTTGATAATCTGCCCGGGCAGAGCAAATGAGAAAATGTAGATGCCGTGTAGGGAACCAAAATTGCCTCGGTTGAATTTGGTTGTGAATAAATAAAAAAAAAGTAGCACGACAAATAGATTTAAAATAACCCATAGTTTTATTGATCGGTTTTGTGTCCGAATTTAATGACTGAATTTTTTGTCCTTACTCTTCCCAATTCCTCTCTTCTTATCACTTGTGACAGGTTGAAAACAATTCTCCCAAACGGCTCAGTTTCCCTGACGGATTTTGTAGCAGTCAAGAGATTTAAATAATAGAACATCATTTTTTAATTTTTTTTAGATTAATGAGCTTGTTAAAGATTGTGTGTGAAGCATCATACATTTTAATGTGAGCAGCTAATAGCTGCTGGTTAAGTTGCAGATGAATTGAGCAATCACTTTAGCAATTTGCCATTTTAAAGTCTCAAATAACAACAGGATACCATAAAGGCCAAAATCCATCGGTTGTTTTTCTCTGAGCAATATGCAACTACAGGAAAACAAAAGCACATACATGGCAGAAGCTGTAATCAACAAATTGATGTTTTTATCATAGTTGATGAATAGCACAAGTGATAAATCGATCTGTAACTTATTGACCTTTTTGATGGATTGTTTCAGACCTATCAACGTCGAGACTCCACGGTTTGTGCCCTTTGCTGGTTCTCAGGGAAGTGAAGCTTCGCGTGACTGTGGCTTTGTGTTAATGCACTCAGTTGCCACAGATACAGGATGATTAGAGGCAATTTGCGGTGTAAGCTGTTTCTACCAGGAGGGACAAGCACAAAGGACTGATGCCACTGAAATGATGAGCATTTTCTTCACGGAACATTTACGTACTCAGCCATGTGATGTATAGAACATTTCATTTTGATATGTCGACGGTCTTGTATGTGGGTGACTGCGACCCCGTGTCTCTCTTACTAAAACCTTGATGTTTTTATTCATACATGGTGATAAACAAATTACCCAGGTGTGTGATAAGCTGATAATTGTTTTGAGACTGCCGCTGTTGCTGTGGTACACTGGGAATTCTACTTGCTGTCTGTTTCATGGTGGAAATGAGTGAAGGTTTGGGAGCTGCATTCTTTGGGTCTTTCTTGGCCATCTGAGACTAGTACGTGGTAACAATGAGGGAGAAACTGTATCTGAGACCTTTTAACCTTATGCTTTGTTCTGACATTAAGCCTCTTGCTCGTATACGGTGTGGGGAGAAAAAGAAGCACAGAGAGATAACCAGCAATAAATGCAGGAAGACAGAGGAAGAAGAAGAGATCAACGGATGCAGACAAGATGATCAGGGCACAATTTAATGAAGAAGAATAAAACAAAACCTGAAAGATGATTTTTCGGATGACACTTTTATTGGCTAGGCTGAAGTAAAAGCGCTGCAAACAGTGATCAGTGACATCAGGTTTACAGAGCGACAGGGTGGAGGCGGGAGAGGAGCTCTGTTTAGAAGGAGTAAGGAAGATGGAAAGGGAGAGATCGTGATGGTGATGAGCCGCCGCCATCCCTCCCTCCGCTGCCTCTCTCCCAGAACTCGGTCTCTCTATCAACAGAGGTTGCCATGGCAACCCCGGCCTTCTCCCTGACCCCATGTGAGCAGAGCCACAGGATTAGTCCTGAAGAGAACTGAAATGTCAACACAGCTCCAGGCCCTGCCACGTAGGCCTGAGTGAGAGGAGAGAAGAAGAGGCTTGTGTGTTTTCTCCTGCACAGCTGATGTGATGGAAATGTGTGACATCCTGTCGCGGACTTGTCTGTCCACTACAGCGTATTGGAGGAACTTGGCTTGATGGCTATTTTGCAAACAGAGAAACCATTTAGAAAATTTGCAATCTTCCAAATAATAAATAAATACATTTTAATTTAAGACTATATATATATAAAATACTATATCGCTGTAAGAGGTATATATGTCATATATGCAGTTGAATTCAACACATTTTGAAAAGCTGCACGTCTTTATGTTTTCATGTCAACAACAGATGAAATGACTGTGTTAGTGTCTAAGGTGAAAGTTCTCTGGGGCGCTATCACGGTTTGGTTTAATTTTGCTTTTATGGCACAGAAATTTGTGTTAATGAGAATTTGTTTTTACTGTCGGAGACCAAAACACAGTTAAAACAACCTCGAAAACAACTACTAATGTAGCTCTGTCTGAAGTTGATGTACGTAACAGACTTTAATGTCAGCATTTTTTGCTGCCCCTAAAGGTAAGCTGAAAAAAGCTACTTTAATTTGTAATAATAGAGTAATTATGTTAGGTACGCCAAAGATTTATGGCAAGAAAATCATTTATTTTTGTTGCCTTTTTTTGCAACATAAATTGCAGCCAAAAGCCCTTTGGTAAAGGTGTCTTCTCTCTTTCCATCCACCTGTGTTTGTTTCCAAACAGCTGCAGTGGAGGCCTGTGTTCTGCACGGGCTGAGACGACGAGCAGCGGGCTTTCTGCGTAGCAACAAGATAGCGGCACTCTTCATGAAGGTGGGAAAGAGCTTTGCCCCTGCCGAGGAGCTGTGCAGGAAGGCCCAGGAGCTGGAGCAGATCATCGAGACAAAGTGAGGGACGCACACATCACAATTCGTTCTCACACACGTTCCAGCAGGCTTCAAAGCTTCCATCAAAGCCTGTTTGATTGTGCCAGCGAAAGCGCTGGAAACAAACGGATGTCTGCCTACATGAGGGACTATTTTTCATTGTGAAAAGCTTCTCAATAATTCATGTTTGTAATCTTTTGTGAATCGTGAATCACTGATGCCATTAGCTTCAAGCAGATGCCTTTTTATTGGAACAAAAAAAACTGTGGTTTATTTAAATTGAACAGACTCTCTCCTTCTGCAGACGGAGTCAGAGCTTGCAGAGTCAGGACAGCCTTCGCAAGATGCCCCGACTGCCCAGCCTCACCCCACAGGGAGGGAAGAACCTGTGGATCCGGACAGCGTTGTTTGAAAAGGTGCTGGACAAGATTGTCCTCTACCTGGTGGAAAACAGCAGGTACAATGAGAGGGGCCAATTACCTTCTGCTCAGCTTTGTGTTGAAGGAACTCTACGTCCCCTCAAAATTCCCCTTTCATGTTTGTCTTCCAGTAAATACTACGAGAAAGAGGCCGTTCTGATGGACCCTGTAGATGGACCTATCCTCGCCTCTTTGTTAGGTAATTATGTATGTGTGACATTATAAGTGATGAAATGCAATCATCTGATATCATGCCACGTCCTGTTTTGGGCTCGTGTTCACATGAAAATGTAAGATCGTGGAGGTCTTAGAAACAAGTAAAGCAGAAGTTTTCTTTTTTCCAGTACAAAAGCATGTTGTTGGACCTTGTCCTGAACAAGGACTTGACGGTACTCTGTACTTTCTTGCCAATGCCAGGCGATAATGCCAGGTATCGAAAAGTAAAGGTATTTGCCCCTCAAAATATCAGTTATAATCATGAAACTATTTTTCAGTTTGTCTCCCAGTTTGCACTGATGGTCGGCCTTTGTTGCTGTCAACTCTTTAACCATAGGGCGCTGTAGACAGAATTGTGCAGACAGGCTAACCAGTAGAAACAACTGGGACATGATCCCTCACTGGCTTCCCACAGCTGAGGAACTGACAGTTGCAACTCCGGACAATGTCCAGAAAATCTGGAGTTTGCCGTTCACATATGACGGACGTAGCTGGAGATTATTCAACAGGACAATTCTGTGGCTGTATTCTCAGATTGGCTTTTTATGACCATCTACCTTATCAGTAAAATCACAGCTATCTTAGAAACATACAATGAACTATAAGATACTGCCAATTGAGTCTGACGTTAGTTAAGAAGTATGGGCGAAGAACTAAAGACCGGATAATACAGGAAGAATACCGTGAGAAGAATCAAATTTCTCTGATGCTCAGCAGGAACTTTGAGCTATGTGACGTACCTGTACCTTAAGATCAGACTGTCTTGATATAATTTATATCCTGAACCAATAAAAGCATTGGTTCCCAACCAAGAGGACGACAAAATAAATTGGGATTGATTGATGATCAAGACAGGAAAGCAGCGAATTGATCAGAAGGTAGTTTACCTGAAGCTTATTATTGTACATCTCTGAAAAATGAGTTGTTATATTCCGCTGTTTTTATTGGGATAGTTAAGATAATCAAGTGCTGATCATTGGTCGACACAAACCTTTTAGCTGTTGTCTGCAGTGTCTGACTGTGCTCCTTCCTTCTGACAGTTGGACCTTGTGCCCTGGAGTACACCAAGATGAAGACAGCGGACCACTTCTGGACTGACCCGTCTGCTGACGAGTTGGTGCAAAGACATCGCATCCACGGTGGCCACTGCAGGCAGGATTCTCCCACCAAGAGGCCTGCACTGTGTGTAAGTCACAATCTCGTAATACAGTATAACCTCTTTTTATTTTATCCCATGTGTATATAGTACCCGTTTATTCTGATACATTACTGGACATGCAGAGTTTTAGTCTTGCATCTTATATTTCATTATCCTGTGTGTCTGATCAAAGAGGACCTGCTTAAATTACTGCATTAAGTATAAGTGTAGTACAATCTGTCCTAGGAGATGTACTAAGTTTGACTTAGACCTTCACACTTGTTCAGTCTTCAAGTTGTCAGTGAAATAGGTCAACTTGGCTGATCTTACATCACCACAGTGTTCCTTACAGCTGTCTGGTGATTGTTATTCACACACATAAGCAGACTGGTCTTGAAGAACACGGGAGGATCCATTGGTGCACATGAATTAATGCTATATTAATCATATCTTCAGTCATTTGAAAAGCAGGTTTTTATTCATGCAAATTGTCTGTACTGTGACTGTTCATTCTGCAAAGATATTCATCAGTTTTCGCTTATGTGGTTCATGTTGTTTGGATATCTGATATTTTGTGTCTGCGTTGGGCAAGATCCAGAAGCGTCACTCCAGCAGCAGCATGGATGAACGGCCTTCCCCCTCACCATCGGCTCGTGAATATGTGGAGTCACTGCATCAGAACAGCAGGGCGACCCTTCTGTTTGGCAAAAACAATGTGCTCGTACAACCGGTAACTTGCTGATTCCTCCTAATTGCTCATACTTGTATGGCTGTGGCACTGCCCATGAATAATATCTCATTTTAAACGTTTTACAAAAGGTAAAAAACAAAAAGATCTCTATCAACATCTCTATCTGACATTTTACTGTAATGTCACAGTCTGCTTATTATGCTGTCAACCCACACATCTCAGAAGAATGTAACACAGCCTAATCTGAACTTTGTGTTTCTGAGAATGGCGAATGGAGTATGTCTTAGTGCTGTACAGTTTTATTTTTAATTACTTATTGTATCTGTGCAAGCGAAAATTGTATTTTAGCTAGGAAAAAACTCACACATCTCTTAAACTAACTATAACGCGTGTCAAAAAGCCAAAAAGGAATACTTTCAACCTTGCACATGCCAGACTTCAGCTGCCTGCTCTAAAATAGCAATACAAGAATGCAATGTGCTGTCCTGAAAATATTATTTCCCTTTAATTGTTTTCTCTTCTTTTTGTAAAAATAAAAAAGCTATTATTTTGTTTGTTTCATGTAATTACAAATACCATTCATGTCATTCCCTTCTCCACCAGCAATACAGTCTTCTTCAGGCTTACGCATACTGACCTTTCAATGTTCATACCCATACTGCTCTTGCATCCATCCTCGTGTGATTGTTTCAGAGGGATGACATGGAGGCCATCCCAGGTTACCTCTCTCTGCACCAGACTGCTGATGTCATGACACTGAAGTGGACGCCCAATCAGCTCATGAACGGCTCTGTTGGAGACTTGGACTACGAGTGCAGGTGCAAAACGGTCGTGCTGCAAATGGATTAAGATTATGGTGATTGTGGCTGGCTGCAGAGCCATATGCAGAGCAATATCTCGAATGTGATCGAGCTTCCTCAAAGACAAGGAAACACCCTGCGTTATTTCTTTGCCGCCTCTTTCTCTCTGCGTTTTGTGTAACACTGAGTAATGCAGTGAGTTTGTGTGCGGCCCAGTGGCTCAGCATGTAGAATAAATGCTGCTGATCGGATGAGGCTTCTTTTGAGCTCACCAGCTGCAAGCGGAAGGTTTATTGACTGAAACACCGTCAGACATCTCTCAACATAGCAAACCGTGTTATGTTCCTTTGCTGGTGAATGGTTTCTCTCACCCCCCCAAAAAAAAAATGTTACAGCAGTAGGCGACTCTGCGTCCACTCATCTCTGTTCATATTCTCCAATACTTTCTTTATTAGCCATGAAATGAATCTTCCCTGAGATTTTGATTCATGAAATAATACGCAAATATTGCTTGAGGATTTGTTTCTTTCTGTCGGCTGGTGATTCCTAAGCCTAGTGGGGGTTGTTATTTTACTGACCGTCCTTGGTTTTATGTTTTTCAGTGTATACTGGGACTATGCCATGACAATACCTCTGGGGGAGATAGTTTACCTGCACTGTCATCAACAAGGTGGGTCCACAACAGCCTTCGTTCTTAAATCTAGCCTTTTTTGAATGATTGATTGTGTTATACTCCTGTCTCCTCTTGCAATTGTGATTATCCGCAATTAAACACAGCTGTCCAACAAAATGTCATCATGGGTAATTTGATAAAGACTTCATTTCCTGTGCATCGCATGCAGTGGACAGTGGGGGGACGGTGGTGCTGGTCAGTCAGGATGGAATCCAGAGACCCCCACTTCGCTTCCCCAGGGGAGGCCACTTGCTCCAGTTCCTCTCCTGCCTGGAGAACGGCCTTCTTCCCCACGGCCAGCTGGACCCTCCACTCTGGTCCCAGAGGGGAAAGGTCAGAGCAGGAGGTCTCTCTTATGGCACAATAAATCAATAAATACATTTAAAAAAGACATTTACATAATAAAAAAGTAGATGCACTTCTTTATTGCTATATTGGTTAGAGTGCGCCGCCACACAAGGAGTGTTCTACTTAAACGATTGGATGTTTTTGTTCAATGGTAAATAGCTGTGTGTCTGCAGCTAAACTGAATAATGAAAACAACCCACACATGTTCAGCCACTATTAATCGGCTTAACCATACAGACACTCATCATCTTTAATACACATGGATGGCTTAGCTGGGCTCTAATGGTTTAGCGATTTCTCTTGTTGGCATTAGTTTAATAACAGTTTTTTTTCTCGGCGCAGGGAAAGGTGTTTCCCAAGCTGCGGAATAGGGTTCCTCAGGGATCTGGTTCCTCTGACTCCGTTTCAGATAAGGAGGAGGACGAGGCCACAGATTATGTCTTCCACATCCTCTTTCCAAACAGCCAGTCGGAGTTTGGTGAGTTTCGTTCCGGAGAAACAAATGAAGCCGCGCTGCGACCATGGGCCTCTCCACATTGTTGTGCGTTTATGAAAATGTAACTCGGTGTTTGTTACAGTGACTCTAACTCATCCTCCTCATCTGACTTCCTCCCACTCCCTTCAAGTGAGTGGACAGTCCCCCTCCAAAGCAGGGACCCTGGTTGTACCCAAGAGTTCCTGCAGCTGTCTTGAAGAACCCCCCTCAATCACAGGAAACAGCTGTAATACTGTCACACCTTGGCTCATCTGTCAGCTTGCCTTGCTTTAATCCCCTGCATCTAGCATTCTCCTGGCCTGTCTTGCACCTCTGGCCAAGTTTATTGACGTGTCATGTTATTAAAGCCCCTCTCTATCCCGCCCACCTTATGTCAAACCCTTTTTTTTTCCACAGTATGACACCGTAACCTTTTCATTGACAATTGCTGGACAAATAATTAATTGAAAATGGCTACTGATCCAAGAGATGCTCTTGCTCACTAGATCTTTCTCTCTTTAATACTGGAATTCAGTATGATGACTTCATGCCTTCAAATGCATCAACTCCGGATTGCATAAAATTGTTTATTTGCTTTACCCTTGCTCTAACGGGAATCACGCAAAAATTGTACTCTGCTTTCAGCAGTGCTCAAATGATCAGCATAATTCTGCTTATGTAAAAAAAAAATGCCAGCTGAGCTAAAATAATCAAACTGCAAATGTAATTGTTAATTTAGGTGATAATGCCAGTGTGTGTGTTTTTTTTCGTGTGTGTATTTTGCAGTGATTCCTCCAGACTTGATGGATCAGGGAGCGACGATGTGGCATCCCACTCTCAGGAAGACCTCGTGTTCCTCCTGTTCTCAGGGGAGCTTCTCTGACGGAGCGACACCCAAGGGATGTAACCAAGAGAGGTGGGGGACAAACACACTCCCAAGTTACACCGAGTTGTGTTCGACCGTGACAGGGAAACTGCTGCAGGCTGCAGAGACACATCCGCTCACTTGACATCCCTCAGTGCCACACCCGAGATTCACAAGAGCAGACAGGAAAATTGCGAAAGGAGCAAAGATGCAAGAAATTTGAATTACCCAGAAGACAATTATGTGACATTTACCTAACTGGCATGAAAATGTGTTGGAAAAATTAGCTGATAAGCAAGACAGATTAAATGGGTAAAGGCTATTAAAAAGTCAGAATAAAATTTGAATAATAAAAGGTTAGCCCCAGCAATAAAATAGAAACTATAGTTTCTCATACATTTGGAACAATGTGAATAAAAAGAAATATGCACCAGATTTTTCGTTTAATTATTGTCTTTTCAGTAAAGAGAATGTAGTAATACAATCTGTGCTATATCTTCCTGCAGGGCTCCTCTGAAGCTGCTGTGCGACAGTATGAAGTATCAGATCATCTCTCGGGCATTTTATGGCTGTAAGTGATTGATTATTATGTACTCTGAAAACCCTTGAATTATTGGTATCTATTAAATGACCATTAGCTCCTGCAGAGCATTAATGAACGAACTGTATTGTGAACTACAGGGTTGGCATACTGCCGCCACCTGTCCACCGTGCGCACACATCTCTCTGCCCTCGTCAATCACACAATCGTGGCGCCCGGCGTGCCGTCTGATGCCTACAAAGGGCTGACCCCAGAAGTGTGGCAGACGTTCCTTCAGGACTGCACAGTAAGCTTCACAGTTGTCACTGCACTGCAACACTTCACAGTTACTGCTGACAGTATGCCGTACACACACACACACACACACACACATACACACACGCACGCATGTCCACTCCTAGCATCTCTCTTTCTTGTCACTCCTCTGTCTCATCCATATTTATCCTCTGCTAATTAGCGGCTCACAACAGGGTGCATGAAGCGCAACTAATGGCCCCATCAGTCTGACAGTCCTAACCTAGTTTCACATGGACGTTAGTCACGAAGAGTGTGAGTCAATGAAAAATATTTTAGAAACAAATATTTTGCAATGTTTCACAATTATTGTGTCAGTCACCTAGAAAATGTAATAAATGACTCCTGTCCATGAAAATACTAGTTTGGCCTAAAAGGACCTCGAACCAGAACATTCAACCATGTCTCACAGATGGGGTTGTCATGGAGACTGCTCAGGTGTCATTACGTGACCTGGAGCATAACAGATAAATGGTTATATGGGATTGCTGTATTTATTTGTTTAAACCAATTATGCTGATTAATTACTTCTCATCATTACTTCTGTATTCTGAAATCTGTATCAAAATGAAACATGTATTTAGAGACACACATTAACGGTTT
The DNA here is from genome assembly GCF_022379125.1 of Scophthalmus maximus. Taxonomy (NCBI): domain Eukaryota; kingdom Metazoa; phylum Chordata; class Actinopteri; order Pleuronectiformes; family Scophthalmidae; genus Scophthalmus; species Scophthalmus maximus. The sequence continues at coordinate 13,213,250 of NC_061533.1, read as the reverse complement.
GAACAATTAATTAATTGATGGATTTGTTGTCGAGTCATGACAGAGTGAAAGCAGTATCATGGTGCCTCCGTCTCCGATGCTGTTGTTCTGAAGAGCTGTTAAATGATTTTAAACATACAGTGAGAGATGATTAAAAATGACCTTTTAAATTGAGGCGTAAAAACATGGACCAGAAATCAAATACATGTGCAGCATGTTGCGTGTCTTCAGGCCTACAAGGAGCAGGAGCTTCTTCGTCTGGTCTACTTTGGTGGTGTGGAACCCTCGCTGCGTAAAGAGGTGTGGCCTTTCCTGCTGGGTCATTACCAGTTTGGAATGTCAGAAGCTCAGAGGAAGGAGGTTTGTCCTTTACGTGATTTTTTTGGGGCCTTGCTTTCCAAAGCATTTTCCACCTGCACCGCTGACCCTTAATCTTTCACCCCACACACCGCAACCCAGGTGGATGAACGGGTCCGAGTGTGCTACCAACAGACCATGCGCGAGTGGCTTGGCTGTGAGGAGATTGTCCGCCAGCGCGAGAAGGAGCAACACGCTGCAGCTTTGGCAAAGTGCTCCTCTGGAGCGAGCATGGACGGTTCCAGTCTGAAGATGATCCATCGCGACTCTACTGTGAGCAATGAGGTGAAGCATTAAAACACGATTACATGAAAAATGTGTTTTTTTCACAATGTGGCCTGACACTGAGAGAAGGAGGGCTGTTGGGGATGTTATGTTGTGCCTTCAGTCTGTACTTTGCCCTGGCTAACTGACGGAAAAGGAACATAATATAACATAAGCGATTTATTCAAAGCCTCCATTATAAAAGACACATTTTAAAGACATGGGCAAATACTTCTAAAGGTCTAAAGGAAAAATATCGGTTGCATTGTGTCAATTTTGTAGCTTGACCCATGTTAAGAACTTTGAGTCTGGACAGCTCAGCCTCCACTGCTTTTCCCTGCAGCTTTACAAAAGTGCAATTCTAAACCACTATAGCATGCCATTAATGTGAAATCAGTCTACAAGGCAACAAACAGTAAGACTGCATATCAATAAAATATTGTTATATATTAATAGCTTTCATTATCCGTCCCAGTCCTCCCAGAGCTCAGAGAGGCAGAGTCTGGCTCTCCTGCAGAGCGACTCCAGCAGCAGCACACAGGTACCAACACACTCTATGTAGACTTTATCTTTGTTCATACAAAATCCACTTTGAAACAGCCGATCAGCCCTGTCTCTTCTGTAATCATGATCTTTTAGGAGACAATTCTTGCATGTGATTGCAATTCTTGCATGTGATTGCAATATTCCTCCTCCCTGCATTCTCTTCCCTGCTAGTTCTTCACATCCTCCCACCCCTTCCCCTGGAGTAGCCTGCTTCCCTTTGGCTTGTTCTTTCAGGTGTTCGAGTCCATAGAGGAGGTGGACCAGATTGAGATGGAGCCCAAGACAGAAGAGGCCAAGCAGGTGCCAAAGATGCCCAATGGAGCGCTGCAGAACGGGACTTGCTCTCCTGATTCTGGACATCCCTCCTCCCGCAACTTCTCGGTCACCTCTGGCCTGTCGGACGGCTCGCTCAGCACAGAGGACACCGTCGCACCTGATACAACCCTGAGATCTGCAGCCGTCCTCTCTGTCAAACCTGCAGGGGGAGAGAGTGAAGGTCTAACAGAGGAAATGCACAGCCAAGAGAAAGTGGAAGTGAAGGGCAAAGAGGAGGAAAACACACCTGGTGTGACCAAAGCTGCAGAAAATACCAAGACTGAGGTCGTAGATGATGACATGATTCAACCGTTGGAAGAGGAGCAGGTGATGGCAAACAAAGAGGAATGTTTGCAATCTGCTACCCAGGAAAATGTTGAGGAGTCAGACGCTACCAAAACAGGGGGAACCAAGTTTGAAGATAAAGGCCCAGATACAGACATTAAACAAATTAAATCTTTAGAGTCAGGAGAAACCGAAATAGGTATGTCAGCAGCTGCAGAATCCAAGGGAGAACTTGTGGAACAAAATGTCATAAAGGAGGAAGAAGTGAGACTCGAGGAAACATTAAAGCTTGAAGAGAAGAATTTGGAAAAGATGAAGGAAACAGACAAACTTTTTTTGACAGAGGAGAAAGAAAAAACAATCAGACATCCCGTTGCCTCTGAAGTGGAAAAGAACCTCCTTTTCTCTGCAGACGCCGGGGTGTCAAGAGCAAGAGAGGCCTGCTGCGCCTCTCAGAAAGAGGAGGCTCAGGCCATGACCGACATGACCGAATCTGATGAGTCTCCCTCGGCCATAGAGATGGAGGAGATCCCCAAAGCCAAAGTTTCCATGGTGCCTTGGAGCAGGAAGGGACGATGTGAACCCGCGTCTTCCTTTGAGGAGCCGGGCAAGCCCAGTCCAGAGGGCACCGAGTCCATCCTGTCTGAGGAGCCGGAGATGGAGTGCCTGTACCCTCACTTTGATTCCCTGGCCCGCTCTGGAGACACCAAGAATGGAGCGACTTCTGGAGAATCTGCTGGGAGCACTTTCTCTGTATGCACACACTCATTCAAAACGATGTACGCTCATGCAAATCTTATTATGAACTTGCTTTATTCTTGTCATCATTTTGTTTGTTTCAGCAAGAGCTTTTGGATCTGTACACGTTAAATCTGCACCGCATTGAGAAGGACGTCCAACGTTGTGACAGGAACTACTGGTACTTCAGTCCTGCCAACCTGGAGAAACTGCGCAACATTATGTGCAGGTAAATCATTGACAGCAGCAGTTACTGTATGTGTGTATGTATGTATGTATGTATGTATGTACCAACACAATCTACTTTTTGAGGGTGGCGATATTAGTGTGAAAAGTATCAATAAGCACACGTAAATTTGTGTTTTTGGAAACTTTGAAGAAAAATGTGGAATTACCCAGAATGTGAGATTTCACAAATAACAGATATTAACACGCTCTCGTTGTTGTACATTCACAGCTATATCTGGAGGCACCTCGACATCGGCTACGTACAGGGCATGTGTGATCTGCTGGCTCCACTTCTAGTCATTCTGGACGATGGTGACTCAACACACTGATTCACTTCTTTCTTCACTGACATTTGGTGTATTTTCACAGTTATTGAAGGAACAACAGAGGGGCGTTTTCCCACTCACTTCCTCTCTCTGCTTCCTCCTTCCAGAGGCCATGGCCTTCAGCTGTTTCACTGAGCTCATGAAGAGAATGAATCAAAACTTTCCACATGGAGGAGCTATGGACACTCACTTTGCCAACATGCGCTCTCTAATCCAGGTGACACAGCAACAGTAAAGTCTTAACACACTACCAGTCAAGTAGCACCAAATCCCTTTTTTACACACTTTACTCCCACTACCAGTCTCATTATTTAATTTCAATTATTAATTATTATTAATTCCCCTCACTGTTTAGATCCTGGATTCTGAGCTGTTTGAGCTAATGCACCAAAACGGAGACTACACCCACTTCTACTTCTGCTACCGCTGGTTTCTCCTGGACTTCAAGAGAGGTAAATTGGCAGAACAGTGCAAAAGACTTTGTGCCAGTTAGAGGCAGCGGATATACACGCCTCCTTTGAGTTCCGTTTGTGGATAGAATGCCAAACCACTTGGCAGCTTGTTAACAATACCTGCAACTTGGAAAGGATTTGGGAGTCAGTTATATTTTTGGAAAACCCTTCTAAGGAGTTGGCATGAACTGCGATTGCATAAATTCACTTTGCTATATACCAAGGGGTTTAACCTGAGGCTCATAGTATATTTCCATTTTCTTTTAACTTTCTCATCTAGCTTTCTCAATATATACCCTTCCTTTTTGTTCATTATCTTCCAGAGCTGGTGTATGAGGACGTGTTTGCAGTCTGGGAAACCATATGGGCCGCCAAGTATGTCTCCTCTAGTCACTTTGTCCTCTTTATTGCCCTGGCACTGGTGGAGATCTACAGGGACATCATCCTGGAGAACAACATGGACTTCACTGATATCATTAAGTTCTTCAATGGTAAAACACACCACTTCACATACACATTTTATAATAAAAAATGTTTTTATGGAAATATTGGGAATTATATGGGATTGTAAAATGAAGCATTTTAAGACCTGGACTCATAGTGAAGACTTAAGTCAGGATTTCTATGCACAATTTTCCCCATTCTTTTCTTACAAGTTTCCAAACATAGTCAGCCTGTTAATAAAACTGAAATATTATATTGGTTCAAATCATTGTTTTAGTCTGGCATTGTTGGCTGTTTTTTGGTTATGTAGAGCCAACCAGTCAACATCAGGTGATGTATTTTTACTGTCGATGTCATTCTCACTCGACACAGAAGCTTAACCGGTGATTGATAGGAGCAGTAAACTATGCATTTCCATGTGGATGAAAGAAATATATGAGCTGTAACCATTGTGAGTCAACTCGCCACGATACATACATTGTTCTTCTGTCTTTCAGAAATGGCCGAGCACCACAACATCAAGCAGATTTTGCCCCTGGCCAGAGATCTGGTGTGCAAGGTGCAGATGCTGATTGAAAACAAGTGATTGTGCTGTTCTTCTTCTTTTCTACCCAAGTCAAGTATGAACGGCTGTAGCAGCACAAGAGTAAAAAACACACGCTCTGACAGACATACATACACACTACACAAAGCCTTTACAATCACAGTTTGCTGCTATGAGCCTCATTTACTGTATCCACTATGTTATTTGTGTTGTCAACAGTGGTATGAGAATATTACGCTTAATATTTGTCAGTATGTTCAACTGAAAACAAATGTAACAGAAAATCTCTTACATTTCGAAATATTTTCATCAGACATCCCGTAATGTTAACCTCAGTCAGAGTGCACTTAATATTTTGTGATAGAGAGAAAAAGATAAAGAGATCAAGAGAGTTGCACATTTCAAACCAAAATGCAGATCTGAATTCATCCAGAGACTATATTTAAGAGAAAATATGATGTGATAATAGTTTATATTAATTATTTTAACAATAAAAGTCTAGAAGTTTACATTTTAGATATATCAGTAAGTTATCCCCCTATTCCTATCCCCTAATGAAGGAAAGAATGTAAGCAGGATTGTGTTTTTATTCAAGTAGAACACCATCAAATCAAATTACTTTTCACCCATGACCCTAACTCCAGTTATGTTTAAAACACATCGCTAAGAATGTTTTAGCTTTGACCACCAGTGATTAAACATCCAACAGTGTTTCCGATGTTCGTGAACTGCCTTGTCTACCAAATAGTATGTCTTTCTTTGTTATGTGTGAATTGTACTGTACTAAGAAAAAAAACGTATTAGATTGTTGTTGAATTATGAGGATTATATTATGTTAACAGTTGTTGAATCATAACCTTATAATCTAAGTGACTTATGGATATCTGGGCAGAGATTTATATAAAGAACCAAGTCTGATTTGATAGTCCTTTTAATTATTTTATCCAGTGAACCACTGTATTTATAATCTGTTAATTGTGCTCACCTTGATTTCTTTTTTGTCTTGTACTGTCTGGCACCTGTTAGTTAAATCAAATGTTAATTTCACCTTGAATATGACAATTAATAAGGAAGATCCGATGTGGCAGTGATATATTTGGTCACAGGGATCAAATGAAACGTTTTCTCGTTTCCAGGGGTTATTTGGGTTCTTCAGTGTGAGAGAGACTTAACCAGACATAAAAATTAAATGTTAAGTAACAGATTTTCAAAAAGAAACTAATATTTTTGGCAGATTTGGGAGTTTAAGGCCTTAAAAAAATATGCTTTTAACCCCTTAAAGTAATACTAATATTGGATTCAGTTACTGACATTCACACTCGTGATTCATTAAAACGTAATGCCGTTGTTCTTCGAGTGTTGAATGTGGTAAGATGAATTGCATTTAATGATACTTTTTATTTTGTTTTGTGAACGCCAACTGCTGTAGGACAAGCCTATTTGAATTCATTGTAACTTGTTTACCAAAGTATTTATTCATTTATTTATTTATTTATTTATACATTCATTACCCCCCCCCCTCCAGATGCTGCCTTGTTTGTAGCTACATTTTTTTTTTTAATGGTCAGTTCAACATATGTATTGTAAAACAATAAAATTCTATACTGAGGTGTAATGTGTGTGTGCGTGTGTGTAGATATATTACAAAAATGTCCCTAAGCAAAGGTGTTTAAAATTCGATGTTGCAAAGCGGGCCACGTTGCATGTTCCATGTTTCAGTCATCGACCCCGCTGTATTTCAACAGAAAGACTAAATCAGTTTGTTGTCGTTGTTGACGCTGAAACGAAGAAGGAAGTACGTGGATGATATACATCCCGCGTCCCCGGGCTAGCTACCACAGGTCGTTAGCTGTTAGCTACCACAGGTCGTTAGCCGTTAGCTACATCCGGGTGTAGCTAGCTCAGGCCACCGGCGCTGTCGATTCTTGTGGGTCAGTAAAGACTGGGAACATGTGACATCCGTTTTTCGACGTGTCGAACGTGGCCGTGTAGGTGATTGTGCTGAGAATGTCGGTGTTTTGTCTCAGTGCTACGCGCACATGCCGTGGCTTGTCACTGAAAAGCATCCGGCCTTCGTTGAGCCTGTTGACGAACGACGGATACCGGGAGGACCACACCACTCGTGCAGCGTGTCGGTTCAGCTCCGAACCACACAACCCAAAGGTGCATTCGAGGTTATCGAGTGTTGTGTGCTAGTATGCAGTCTGTGTGCGTCTCCTCACATGGTTGTCTCTGCGACAGGTGCCACAGGCTGCAACATGGGAACCAGTACCGGAAGACCAACTCCCCCCGGTAATAAGCTCATTTCTAGGGTTACTGTGATATGATGCTTGTCCTTGAAATGCATAAAGCACTCGAGGTGTTTGTCCTGGGAGATGCCGGATCTGTTTTGAATGCAGTAGGTGCCCGTGTGTACATTTGAACAGGTTTCGCCTGCTGGGTTCAGCCCTCCTCTTCTCACTGGACATTAAAAGACTCCTTCCTAATATGAGTTCAAGTGATGGGGGACAAGTCTGAGTCCTCCGTTTGTAGTCAGTGGTGTTTCTGTATCGTATACATTTGTCCCCTAGGTTTACTGTTTTGGGGGCTGGGTTAGGGTTCACAAATCACGATAAGTTCAGCCACAATCTTTCATAGAGGAACGAGGAATAAGGTGTAAAAGGAAAGTGACCTGAAATGACTTCTGCTTGACATTATATGTAAAATACAAAACAATCAATTGGACATCTCAGGGGAGGGGGTGGGGGCTCCCGTTAGGGGGATTCAATGGTAGGGGAAACGCTGTGTGACCAATACCACTCTGATTTTTTTATAGCCTGCGCAAATCCCTGCAGACCTGGTGGACAAACTGGAGCGCCTGGCGCTGGTTGACTTCCGGACTAAACAGGGACTGGGCTGTTTGGAGAAAGCCATACGATTTGCGGATCAGCTTCATGTTGTTGACACGTCGGGGATCGAGCCAATGGATTCAGTTCTGGAGGACAGGTATGGTACAGTTAAGAAAAGGCCGACATGTAAAAACAAATCTAACTTTCATGTGGGCCTTTTCATCATTTCAGTATAACCAAATGGCATAAGAAATGAGCAAAAACCACAGCTCAATTTTAAGCTACTGTGAAGCTCAGTGTATGATTGAATGAACGTTTCATCTGTGTTACTTCAGGGCTTTATACCTGAGGAGCGACGCGGTGACAGAAGGGGACTGTGCAGAGGAACTGCTTCAGCTCTCGAAAAACACAGTTGAGGAATATTTTGTGGCACCACCAGGTGAGAATAGACCCTGAAAACAACATGAACCTCGACTCAATGATTGCTCCTACATTGTTGAGATGATAATTCAGTTCACAAAGATGTATTTTCATCCTGTTTTGCTTGTAATTGTGAGGATTCTTGACTCATATTTGTAAATGTTTATATACATATTAATTAATTTATTTTTTTCCCCTCAGGAAATATTCCTCTACCAAAGAGGGAAGAGAGGGCAGCCATACTGAAACACTCAGAGTTCTGATATATATGAATGTGTCCTTGATATTCATGACTCATTTTTGATTTGGAAATCGGGTGTGTCTCTCGGGAATTACAGAGTTTGTCAGATCAGCTGACTCAGGCAAATATTTGGTCACTTCCCTGCTTACCTGCAGCCAATAACAGCTCTCAACAGGATTTGTCAGGTATGCAGTAGGTTCAACGTGCTCTGGATTGGGGTTTCAGTTTCAGTTTCCAAACATGGTGAGTGATCAGTGTCTTGGGCCAGAGGGTGATGACAACGATCCATTTGATGGTATTTATTTGTCCTGAATGATTTATATGATTTCCGTGTGACCTGTTTTCATTGTACTGTTGTGTAACTTTAATTAAAAAAAGAAAAACCTCGACCCTTTCTCTCTGTCTCCATAGCAAACATCTTTAAGTAAGTATGTTTACTTAATGCGATGAAATTGTTGTCATTGCACAGACAAATGTGCAAAGTTGAATGAGCATTCCTATGGAAGCCCAGCAGTAATGTTTTTGTTTTTTTATTGTGTATTCAGTCATTATCATAAAAACAGTAATTACAAACATATCACAATGTGAGCTCAAACATTAAATAGTGACTGAAAAGGCTTAGTCTGAAGCAAAAGCTTATATATGCCTATCCTATTTCCTTATCCATTTGATCTAACCACCTCAAAGAAAATTAAATTAAAAAACCAAGATTTAAGTAAAGAAACAAGGACATAAAATCACATTCAAGTGTTATGGTTGACCCATCATAAACCAAGCTGAAGAAATTGGGGCATCAAACTTTATTATTTATTAACTGACAGCATACGACTATATAACTCGATTTCAAGAAAATCGCTTGAGCGATTTTCTTGAAATCGAGTCTTAGCATGGTCTTCAATTTGCTGCTACGAGTCTTAGCATGGTCTTCAATTTGCTGAATTATCTTGTCATGCAGACACAGTTTATTTGTACAAGGTTATGAATAGAGCACATCAGTGTTTAAGCCCTTCACTTGCTCAAAGTGCTCAGGTCATCTCTGAAATGACGTCACAGAAGTGACGACGGGAAGGTGGATGGACCTGCGCGCGCAACTTTAACCAAAGCTCACGTGCGCCGTTATTTAGGAAACAAAACCAGAGAAAACGTCCATGTCACCTCCCAGGCTGCGTTGCTACATCAGCACCTTTACAGTCTCTCATAAGAAACTTTGAACCCCACCTGTTCCGTTGGGTAGTAAAGTCATAAACCTGCCATGGGGATCGTTGTGTCGATCAAAACATTACAGCAACACAGCTGACGCGAAGTCACGTTGGGAGAATGGAAACCGAAACTCATCGAGACGGCGCAGGAAAACGAATCTTAGGTGAAGGGGGCGGGTGTCGATCAGCTGGGGCAGCCTGCATATAAACTGATGCTGCTGCTGTGCTGAGCATCGTCTTCGAACTGCTGTTGACTGACGACTGAAGAGTTTGCTGTTTGGAAAAAAAAGAGGTAAAAAAAACCACTGTAAAAACTTATTACCAAGAGTTTTTCCCGAGCGGACGTATCTGTAACAATGTTTGTTGAACTTTCCTTCAGATCATTTTCATCATGGACATCATCATCATCATGCTGAACGGGACGAGGCACACGCTGAGCGTGCAGCCCCAGGACACGGTGGGCTACCTGAAGCAGGTCATCCAGGACAAACTGGGGGTTCCGACTGAGAGGCAGCGGCTGGTGGTGGACAACGGCCACAGGACCGACCTGAACAACGACTCCCAGACCCTCGGCCACTACGGCCTGCACTCCGGCTCCACCGTGTCGCTGCTGGTGACCGAGCCGATCCGGCCGGCCTGCATCCAGGTGTTCCTGCGGAACGAGAAGGGGAAGGTGAGCACCTATGACATCACACCAGAAGAGACCGTCAGCGACTTCAAGCGCCGGGTGCAGTCCAGGGAGTCGGTGCCGGAGAGCCAGCAGAGGCTGGTGTACCAGGGCCGCGAGATGACCGCCGGTAAACTGTCGGACTACCACGTCGTTGCGTTGAGCACCATCGACCTGTTGATGCGCCTGAGAGGAGGCTGAGGAGACGGACGCACCGTGAACACACCACGGCCCCTTTATAAATATAAAATGACGATTAAATAGCCTTAAACACTTTTACTGTTCCCGAGCAAAAACATTCCTCTGTGTGACAGAAATGTTGTCTTAATTGCTTTCAATATTTTGTCTTGGCAATACCCTTACAACACGACACGCTTAAATTGTATTGTTCTATAAGTTTATTTTCTATTTAAAGTATTACGTTTTGTTATAATTTAACGAATAAAGTCACAAATGTGAACACAGATGTTTCTTCATACTTCCTTTACATTTCCTCAGAGGCGGAGATCATATAATACTTAAGCACTGCATATTTAAAACTGACATGAATACAAGTCAAGGTTTACTATTACATCACATTAGGTGCTGACTTTTTTAAAGGATGCTTCCAAACACATTACAGCAGCATGTTATAATGGACTACAAAAAAGTTTGTTAGTTGATCTGGAGCAGCGTACTCTCTGTGAAAGTCTGTCCGGTCGAGATTGTAGCCTAAGACCACCAAGTTGTAGCCTCTTGTCAAAAAATGACATCATTTAGAGACTGGCTGTGTCTTCTGAGCTGTTTGATGTGTTACATCCCAGACTTGTACTTCAACCCTCTTCATTGATTTTTTAGTTTCAGTATCAGTTTATAAAAACAGGGAGTGAGCTGTGTGCTGGGGCAGAGGCTGCGATGATTATATTCAGTGCAATGGAAGTAGATTGTTAAATCACTTTATAAACCCTGTTTCTAAAGGTGTTATATAAACAAAATTAAGATTAGTGTTGTGATTCACGTCATTCATTTCGTATGTCACCTTTCCACTGTGATTTCCACCACACACTGTATTCTCTCTCTCCTGGTTTTGTTTCCAAACAAAGTTGAAATCAGTTTTCAATGATGCAATGTTGGGAGAATAGAAAGCTGTTTAGTCATCATCAGAGCGCTGAGCATCCACTGCTTGTCTCTGTTCATATCATGAGGATATTATACATTCTTTCATTCAAAACACAACCTGCTTGTTAAGCTGTTTTTATTGTTATTCTGAAAACCTGGTGCTTTATTTAAGCGACAAATATCATGTTTTGTTTTTGTTTACAGTGATTTTATGTTCTGGCAATACAAGGATCAATTGTTAGAATTTTAAACTGACAAATACAACATAGTAAAACTTTGTTAACTGGTTACTGTAAAAAGAGAAATTCATTATTGCCATTGTTACATTTAATATGTTCTATTATCACAAACACAGTCATGTTTCCAAAACAAGACAGGAAACTGTTATAGTGGATTAAATTGAAAATTATAGACCAGATTAGGAACAGGTTTAGCGTCGTACATTAAGCAGCCTGCTTTGTATGCCACAAAGCCACTGTGAAGACAGATTCCTCCAGATTGGTTTTCTTCGGAAGCCTCATTTCCTCACTGATGCAAGGTAGGCATACCAAAATAAGGCGATCATGTTGGCGAACAGCACTCTGAACTGAGTTGCAGGAGCACAAACAGTAACAGGAGAGAAAAACAACAACAGTGATGTCAGTGTGACTCATTTCTTCAACAACAGGTCGCTGGTGAAATACATACCTGAACAGGCACAAAGTTGATATTGATGAACTGAAAGGGAGTCCAAACTTTCCAATTCATCTTCAGAGCAGTCCAATAACTTCCCCTCATCTTCTTCTCAAAGTCTTCCCGCCCTTTCGCCTGAAAACAGATTGGAAGACGATAGGAAGACCATGTATTTTTGTCTGATTTGCAACTTGGAAACATGGTGAAGTTCTAGAAGTTTCTCTCATCTCCAGCCAGAGTGACCATGTGGTTCTTGGTCTCCTCTCACTCTGGTATGCTCTTGGGAGAATCCTGGTTGTTTTCATTTTCATTTAGGAATTATGAGACCTCTGAAGTCTTGGGAACCTTCAATTCAGCAGATTTTTTTACAGCCTCCAGGCAAATGTCTGGTACTTCAGTAAATTTTAGCAGCTTGGGTGAGTGATAGGATGACTTATGGTCAATAAAGACTCGTGCCAATAACTGGAAATATATCATACAGTAGACACTTGACTCTTCGCAAATACTACAAGTGTGGCTTCCGAGATGGAGCCAGAGTCTGACCTAGAGAGAGCGGAAAAGTCAGGATATCTCAGCCTCTGCTGTGGCACATTTGGCCACTCTTTTTTTTTCATCTGCCTCTTGCAGAACCTTCAACTTTGTGGAAGTGTACTATCAAAGAGCTTGAGTGAGCATTTAATGAGATGATTACAAGGGACAGTTTTTGAGATGACCCACCTCCAGGATGTTCATAACGAAGTAGAAAATGAGCAGGAAGCCGGGGGCAAAAAAGAGCCGATCCAGTAGCAGCCGTTTGACTATACAGTATGGGTCGGTGGCGGGCAGCCACGTCTCCATCAGCTGGTAGAAGAAGTGGCTCACCGGTCCTGTAATAAACAATCTGCAACAGGCAACAAGGCATACTATAAATATATATACATCTTAACTGGGAACAGTTATTCTGTCTGATATCAATTAATCTCTAGTGTTAAACCTGTCTCAAAAAAATTTCATAAACAAATGTCATTTTACATAACTGGTAGAAAACATATATATAATTATTATTAAGATCACATGTACACTGAGGATTTAGTCAAGTTGTCTGGTTTACAGCAACTGAAAAATATACAATATATATATACTGTATTTTAATGATATATAATAATAATATAATATATAATAAATAATTTGTGTATTGTATTTTTCACATGCTGAGTGTCTTTCTTTCCTTGATACACCTGCTGGTGATGATGATCATGTGCAGCGTCAGTGCTGTAAGCTATATGCACAAGCCAACATTCAAATTTCACTCGTGTACAGATGATGTTAAAAGTTAACAGCCCTACAGTATTCCACCGTACACAGCCCACTTGTGATGCAGCTATCGTGAAGCACAAAATGAAAAAGCTTCAGGTCGCAGATAACGAAGCATTCAGAATAAAACTCGAGCTCCAAGTGGAAGCCAAATGTTTGTGACTAATAAGTTTCCCATCTTTCATGCTGGGTTGAGGATTTCATGTATGTGTCGATCAACTGAACCAATAAAAAGTTACCATTAACTGAGAGGTTCTCCTCTTGTTTTTGAAAGCATTGGAACAAAAGAGTTTTAAATAGTGGACTCGTAAAGTATGATGACTGTATTTATGGGTTATTTTATTTCTATACAAAAAGGTTGAGACTCAAAAATACGTACAATTGATGATTGAGGAGTTGTAGGTTTGTGACACAGGTACACATACTGAGTTACAGAAAAACGATAAAAGAGTGATTTGTATGTGTAACTAAGTATTCGTACCTGTGTCGCTAACCTACAACTCCTAAATCATCAATTGAACGTCAACATAGACTTTTTTAGTAGAAAAATATTTTTGAGTTTTATGTTTGACAGGTGATGTAACTTGACATTTGTTTGTGAATAGTTTTGAAACTGTTTTAACACCAAACTGGTTATGTTGCACCAGGGCTGACATATTCTCTGCAGTCTGACTGGAACATTAACTCACTTGTATCATGCTCAGTTTTGTGTGTCTGCGAAGAGTCTCACCCATAAATGGCGTAGCGTGCAGCTCCGGCCGTCTCCAGCTCACTGACCGGGGCTCCGGTTTTGGCCTTTTTTCTCGCCTCCAAAATCTGAGACAGAAGATTTCCTAAGGCTGAGAGGATGCCACTGAAAATACCAAGGAGACACACACACACACACACACACACACACACACACACACACACACACACACACACACACACAGTGTGTAACAGGTGAATTCAACAAAACAAGTCACTCTGATTTAGTAAATTAAAAAGTAAAGTTCACAATGTGTCATGGTGCATTGTTAAGGGGAGGTTCTCCAGGCAGACGCTGATTGGCTAAAGCCAGAGTGTTGAGACACGATCAGTGCAAACAAAGTGGCCAAAGGCAACTGAATAGGAGTTTAACACGGACTATGTGAACTTGGCAGCAGTGGTTTGCCTTCATCAGGCCTTAACAAAATGACACCTTCTCATTTTCTGACCGTCAAACTGAAGAAGAGGCAGACACCCAGAAGCAGCAGCAGCAGCAGCAGGAGGCTGCAGAGTCAAGCTGTCAACCACTCACCTCGTCACCGACTTGGTGAGGACGGGGTATTTCTTCAGGAGAAACAGATACTGCTGCAGCACACGGAAATGTAAGGACGCGTCCCGGAGCGGCCGACTCTCCACAGGCATGTTGTCACTTCTTCGACCGCCCGAACATCGCCACCGCAAACAAGAGTCCCGGGGCCGAAGTTGACATGGAACTCCGCCCGAGTCTTCCGGGTGACGTCATCGCGTCCCCGGCGGAGCCACGCCTCCACGTCGACGACCGAGACGTTAGCGACAGAGAAACGTTTAAGATTTACTGTTTATCATCTGCAAAAAAAAACATGACGAGTTTAACACGCTTACACCTACGATAATAACAGTAGTATGGCTGACATATAATATGTCGCATGGTGGATATGGGAAGACACATAACAAACAACCTGACTATTATACAAACACATTAAAACATATATATGTATATATATTTACCAAGGCTGCTTGGTCACTCAAATTCACCAAAGGTGTGGACAACACCTGCTGATGTCTGAGGAAATTCACACTGAGCTAATTTAGAGACACTACAACACAACATCCACCTTTAAGAACCATTTTAATGGAACTGTAATAAAACGTTTTCAGTTAAAACCAAAAAGCCAACTTTAATGAGTGAACTAAAAGGCCAATAGTGTACACAAACATATTAACAACGTTGAAACTGACAAGTGCTGATGAAACAAATATACACTGGAACAATGAATTCAAGCTTTTCCCCCAAAAAAATTCGGGGTACAACAAACTTTCATTGAGGAAAGGAAAATGCACATTCTTTTGTAGGAACAGAAAACTGTGAAAGCTTATGGGTGGGTTCTGGTCTGTAGTTAATTGTCACACAAATAGAAAGCTGACATGTATAAGAACTTAAAGTGTCTTCCAGTCTATGGGCGACTTTCCAGATTCCTTCAGCAGCTCGTTGGCCTTTGAGAAATGCCTGCACCCGAAGAATCCTCGATGAGCAGACAAGGGAGAGGGATGAACAGTCTGCAGCACGTGGTGGCGTTTCTATAACCAGAGTGTGAAAACTTAAGACACGTAAACATGATAAAAAGGTTTCTGTTTTCACTATTTGTAGTAACGCAGAGGAGTCGACCCACCCTGTTGATAGCAGCCCCCTTCTTGTGGGCATATGACCCCCAAAGCATGAAGACGACGCCCTCCAGGTTGTCGCTGAGCCACTGCACTACGGCGTCAGTGAAGGTCTCCCAACCTCGGTCTTTGTGGGAGTTGGCCTGGTGCTCTCGGACGGTCAACACAGCGTTGAGCAACAGAACACCTGACGAGCGAGGTCACAGACGGAGAAGATGGCGGCTCTGTTAATTTCTGACAGCTCCTCTTGTTGTGTAACTGTGTTTAAACATCCAGGCTGCTTCTTAAAAAGTACCTTGTTGGGCCCATCCAGTCAGATCTCCATGCCCAGGGTGCTGGAAGCCTTCGATGTCTGAAACCAGTTCTTTATACATGTTCCCTAAACTGGAAAAGAGCAAGAACTGACTAATTAGCACTATTATTCCATTTTTAGTTTTAAACAAAACTGTCCAGGGCTACATCCAGATTACTACATTTTCATTTAAAAAAGCGCATCACTGCTGCTACGTTTTACGCCTGCTGGCCACACTGCTGCAGAGTTTTCGAGCGGCTAAAACTGAGAAGTATAGCAATGCCGCTGCCCCCTGCTGCCCCCGTCTTACTTTTGAAAAACATTTGGAAATGATGGCGTAGTCACCTGCTTCCTGATTGGATCTTATCACGACTCAACGACCAGGGGTGAAGGCAAAACGTTGTATATGCTCACTGTATGTACTCGTTCCAATTCGTCGTCACTCCGAGAAAATAAATCCCTGCTCTTACTTTTCACCATCGTTGTTTCTCGTTCATAGTGTTTTCTGTAACTAAGTAGCCCAATGCACTTGAATGGTCACGTGATATACAGTTTTGAGTGTGCTAGTATAGACGGGGATGAAAACTGATTCAGAGCTGAAGTGCTCATCTGGACGTCAATCTTGTTTTTTTATGTCTAAAGCGTAGCAATATAAATGTAGCCTAGGTCACAAATGAGATGTTTTTTTAGTACTGAGAGAGACTTCACACCTGGGTGGAGGAGGCACTGGTCTTTTGACACTGAAGCACAATCCGTGGGCCTGGTTCGGACCATGATACGGATCCTGACCAAGGATCACCACTTTGACCTGGAGTTAGAATCACAATCAGAAAGATCTTTAATGTCATAATAGTCGGGCACAATGAAATTGTAAGAGGCTTCTCTCTCCCGTCAAAGAGAAATGTATGAAAGTGTAAAAATGTATAAAGAAACAAAAAACAAACAGTGAAAAGAGTAATGGCAGCAAAAAAATTAGCAAGAAAAATGAGTAGAGACAGTTTGGTAAGTGAGGCAACTGTGACAGTTAATGCCACTCTAATGAAAAAGTCAAAAAGGTTTTAGGGAAAGGTAACAAATATGTTCAGGGCTCATTGTAAACGACGAAGTTTGAAACTGTTTATTATGAAATTCTTACTCCAAGTACTTTTCTTGAAGTAAATCAGCATGTCAATATTACTCAAAAAGGCCCAATTTTGGTATAAATTGGATTTTCACTGACAGTTTTCTGAGGAAGTCTGCAAAGTTTTTACCATTTTGATGCATTTTCCTACTGTCCCAAGAGGCCACTGGTTTCTATTCATTTCTGTACAATATGAAAATAAGCACACATTTTAAAACCTGCTTTTGTTGTGTAATCCACCACAGAGAACATGAAGGCCGCCTTCATTTGTCTCAATTCAGGTTTTAAGTGCAGAACTAACTTATTTGAAAGAGCTGCACTGCTACAATGTAAATTTAAACCAATCAAATGCAGACAACATAAGACGAAGTAGATCTTTTTTTTTTTAATCATCTTTTATCTCTTATGCTCAATTGCTTTTACTCGTATTCATCTGCTTTTAAGCAATGCCGTCCTTTCCTTTTTGGTGTTCTCATTTTTCAATTAATTTCATTCACCGTTTTTAACCTGATGTTGTCCTCTTATTGTTTTCATTTCTTTTCTGGGTTTTTTTAGACTCACCCAGAGCATCCTGAGTCTGTCAATGCACTTTGTAAGCCCTGTTTTAAAAAGGTGCAAAATAAATTAAGCTTATAATTATTATTATTATTTAACAAGTCTTCCATATATTAATGTCTTTGGATGCTTTGGGTGTTATGATCTGATTGGTCTCCTGGATGCTCTGCTGTGTACTTGCTTTTGTTGTTGTCACTGCCTTTTTTTTTTTTTTAGGAGATCATTTGCTTTTGCAGGGCTCAGTGTGCAGCTGCAGGCCATTCATGCAGCCGATCATCATCACATGCTGCACACTTCACCGGGTCAGTGCTGCGTCACTCACGTCTCGGACGTCACACATCTGTGTCCAGGTGAAGACTTGCTCCGCAGGTGGGAACACGGTGTGGCGCTGCCTCTCCTCGGACACGAACTCCGTCAACTGTGACAGAAGAGATGGGAAGCTGTCAGAGAGCTGTTCAACCGCACCGAGGGAGCGCGTGTGCAGTGAGGTGGGCTCGTGACTTGTCGTCTCACTCGTTTGAAGTAGGGCTTCCCAAACTCTGCGGACAGCTCCTTCCTCCAGCTCTCCCCGAAACCCGGAAGTGGCTGCGCCGCGGCGAGTCGCTCCAGCGCGGCTCTCTTGTTGCGGGAGATCCTGTCCAGCTGCTCGGGCGACAGGGCCGCGGTGCAGGGCCCGGGAGGAGGAGGACTGGACGGGTCCGCGGCTTTCAGCTTCTTCTGCACAATTTTAGTGTTTTGAGCAAAGCACAGAGCAGGTGAGAGGCGAGCAGCCCGAGGCGGGACTCTCTTCACAACCCGTCCACTGCGGAGCGAAAACATGCTCGTGCGGAAGTAGTTTCTCTTTTAGCGACAAACAAGAACACGGCGGTGGTTGTGAACGCAGCTTGGATAACGCCGAACGTGGCGCGGGAGACGATACATCCGGCTGCGCTGCAGCTGCAGAGCACGTTTAAATACAAATGCAGTTGGGTTTTTTTAAGCATCGTACACGAGTCGTGTTGTTAACCTAAGTGTCAGAAGCAGAAGCGACTCTCACCGTGTCTGTAGCATCCTCCTCGGTTTCATTCAACTCCTTGGAAACCCTCTTTTTCGAGACGGGCGAGAAAAATGACTGAATGGTTTTCTGTCCGATCATTTTGTTGAGAGACACGTTGGCGCGAGGATGTAGTTGAGTGCTCAGCAGTTGGTGGTGAAGCAAAACAGCGCCGGGCTCCTCGGAAAACAGCCAAAGTTGTTTGAGAGCGTGTTGAGGAAGTTGGCGCCAACACAGAGTGACGACAACAGAGTCACGTTGACGAGCGGCAGGGCTCCGTTCAAGACAAACTGCTGTTCGCCTTCGTTTGTGGCAAGTACAGCACCCGGCATCCGTCCTGAGAGATTGTTCACACTCACACAAACGTGCTATTGTCATAGTTTTAAAGTCTTTGTTGTAGTTGTCACCGTTTTGTAGAAGATGGGTGATTATTTGTTGAGTCACTCATCAGATATTATTATGATAATCAAGCAAAAAAAGGCTTAAGTTCCAGGTTCTTATCTGAGAGAATGTGATGCTATTCTTTGTCCCATATCATAATAAATATGAACAGTTCCATAACCTTGAGCTCAGGGCTATGCAACTCTTACTGGTATTTTCACCAACATTTTATCAACGAAATAATCATCTGATTTATCGAGAAAGGTTGATTGATAAGGAAAATTATTGTTCGTCAGCAGATTTTTTTTTTTATTAAAAAAGGCCCTGAATCACAAAATGTAACAATGCAACTCAAAAAAATGTAAATTCCGCAAGAATAACTCTATTTGTCCACACCGAAGATGCTTTATTCACATTTAATCTAAAAAAATATGTATCCATGTTTGATTCTTCTCCGCAGCATCCGGGTCTGAAAAGCCACAGAGAACAGGTTACTGCGATGGATATGTTTGTGATTCAGAGACAGAATAAACACTCGTGCACCGGTGACGCCCTGAGAAGAAGTCCGAGGAAGAGGATAAAACTGCTGGAGGACGGGAGGATGATGGAAGAGGAGGATGAAGAAGATGCAGCTTCAGCAGAGTTCTCTCATCCTGTTCCCTGGCACAAAATCGAGGCAGAGGGACTAGACTGCGATTATGCTTTACTCTTCCCCAAACAGGAAGCAGACCAACTGCTCAAACAGTTGGAGGAGGAGATAGTGTACTCCACAGGTACAACATCAACCACCTTTTTTGGGTAGATTCATGACCAGAAGGTGCAGTTCTGTTGAGCAGTTGTCGCTCTTTGTTTTTCCAGGGGAAGAAGCAACGGTCCAGCTGTTTGGAAAGCTGTACAATATACCAAGAAAGCAGGCGACATACGGAGACGCAGGTGTAACCTACACTTATTCCGGGGTGAAACGTTCAGCCTGCCCCTGGACTCCCACCTTGAACTTCATTCGGGATGCTGTCACAGAAACAACAGGACAGACATTCAACTTTGTCTTGGTCAACAGGTGAGAACTGACTCAACACAAGTTGTGAAGGTCACCGCTTGATGTGTGGCCCCGCTGAAAGTGTCCTTCGCTCCTCCAGGTACAAAGACGGCCAGGATCACATGGGTGAGCATCGGGATGACGAGAAGGAGCTGGACCCCCTATGTCCCATTGCCTCCGTCTCTCTGGGAGCAGCACGAGACTTTGTCTTCAGGCACAGAGACACTCGGGGAAAACAGAGCCTCCGGCAGATTGAACCCGTGAAGCTCGAGCTCGCTCACGGAAGCCTGCTCCTTATGAACCCACCAACCAACACTCTTTGGTACCACGGCCTTCCTGTTCGCAAGAAGGTGCTTCTGCCTCGCATCAACCTCACCTTCAGACGCATCGTACTGGACAGCAAGAAATGAGAGGGAGCCAAGTCCGAGTGTGGATTATGGGGGAAAAGCTTAGCCAGAGCACATTGACAAATTTCACAACTCTAAAATGTGTTTCTTAATGTTGTAGCTGAAGCTGAGCGACTATTGTGCAGCACGAGGCAAAGGAGGGGGCTGTCGGCTGGGACTTTTTCAGTCACTCTTCAGTAACGTTTTGTAAAGCAGCTGCCAAGATTCCCAAATACATTAACAATAAAATCAACAATCATAAGCGATTCTGTTCTTGAGAAACAGGACAGGTTTCACATCGACTGCAGAGCATGTAGGCTTCACTTCAGAGTGCACTGTACATGTACTGTGTGCAGTGAACTAATGGTGCCCTGGTTGCAGATTAGGCCTTTAACTTGTGATGTATACTATTCCAAATATTGGTTGAAATGTAAATTTATATCGGTCACACTTGGGTTAAAGCCAGGTGGAAGAGTAAACTAATGGTGCACCTTCAAAGATTTCAACTTTGAAGTCCAAGTCCCATGAGCATCATAATTCACTCTTGACCTTGGAAATGTTCGTTTTACATAAATAACGATTTTACATAAACTCCAAGTGTGCTTTCTGGCCTTTTCCAGAGCTTTCAACCACATCTCAAGGGCTTTACAAGCTGATGGGAGTTTTCTAACTCCATCTGAGTAAAGATGATTTTGTCAGTCTCTGCCTTTGGCACTAAGGAGTGTTACTCTTTAAAATTATAGTTTATTTATTCTGCTTGCTGCTCGTTTTTTCAGTTTACAGAAAATTCTTAGATTTAGTAGAGATTCAGTGTTTTAGTCAAAGACACCCTAGCAAACTGGATACTAGATCTTCACCATGTTTACTGACAGACAATATCTGCTGTCTCAAAACTTGCATACAATTATCAAGCTTTAATAAATAAAAATCATGAATGCACATTAGTTATGCTTTTTTTAATACCTGAAAACAATCACCTTTACACAAAGACACAATCTCAAATGAATATACAATAGTGCAAATCGCAAACAGGCCATTTCTCACTTTGTTGGTTTGGTGGGGAAAGAAGTGGCAGTTATCATTTACAGAGTTAAAAAAATATTCAGGATAACTTGCCCAAAAAAACCTGCAGTCATAGTCTGGCTTTATAAACCAATGCCAGATTATTATCAATCTGTCAAACATCTACGCCGTGCCAAACAGCTCAGATACATCATGCATTCAAGAAGAGATCCTATCTCATCTTCACATCAGTCGCAGCCGTCATGGTTTCACGTGTTATAACCCCTGCACATTAAAGACAACATGGCACTTTCACCTCAACTGTGCAGCTCTGCAAGTCATGACAGTGTAAGGATTTTTGGATATATAGAAAAATATCAACTGCTTATGACCTGTCGATCCATTACAGACAATGTACGCTGCTGGGAATGATTAGGGCAAATCAGATTAGACAATATAGAACCAGAGTTAAGGAATTACCTTTTTGACTTTTCATAATATCTAACAAGTAAAATCTGCATGAAGTCCCAATAAGATACTTCTGTTGAGTTGATTCAACATGTCCGACGGCCTCAACAAAAAAATAACACTATAAACTTCACATATGAACAATGTGTTGCAAGGCTTTTACCTTAGAAGCCACTGTATTATCAGGTGTTGGTCGGGTTTTTTTTTGTCCTGTATTAGCCACAGTGTTACATGACAGAAACTGTTACACGTGTCAAAGATATCTGACTTAAGATCCAGCAGGTCATCTTTGGGATTAACTGCATCCTACTCTGGATCAGAGCAGTAGGCAAAGTGTCTACAAATGGAATCAGAATCAAAAATCGTCATACATGATCTTCCGACATGGTGCTTTGATCCGATGATGCAAAATGATCTCTACAATAACTCTAGATCGGCTTTCCTCTCTGGTCTCAAAGTCATAATCCGCCTGCTGATGACGGCGCTGTAACCGTCACTGTGACAGTTTGACAGGGAAGCCAGAAGTCCGTCAGGCTTTGAGGTTGTATGCTTCTGGTTGCTCCTCTGAGCGCAGAGCGAGGTTCAGCCTTCGGACTCTCTCGTAGAAGAGCATGTAAGCGTTGGAGGACAGAACCTCGTGCAGGCTGGCTTTTCGTACCGAGTCGTCCGACATCCAGAGCCACTGTGAGGTGAAGGCTCGAGCAGCGAGAGGTGAGGAGGGGCTACGGCGGTACGTGACGAAATGTCCCGAGTGCATGTCGCCGTGGTGAACCAGCACAGCCGTGAGCTGGAAAAGGTACTCTGTAGAACTGGAAGGAAAGACAGCACGATCAAAAACATATACAGATGGAAAAAAACAACACAAGTAGTGAGGTGTTAGGCCAACGTGAGCCAGCAAGCTGATAGCAGGCGACAGAAGGTCACAGCGTATTATTTATTCATAAATTATTTCCATACCAACCGAACCATTCAGGCTCCCTGGTTCCACATAATATACCATATATACACATTGTTGTTGTTTTTTAAACTTTATTTCTGCATATCAGAATTCTTTCATGGTCTGCGAACTTCTGATTAAGAGTTGAAGTGAGCGTTGAGAAAAGAAAGGAAGGAAGGAGCCACAGACAAATGCACATGTGAATCTATCATGGCTGTGTGACGGCACACACAGCCGTCTGGCATATTCTCTTGAAAATGATCAGATGACAAACATAAAAAGTCACCCGTCTGTAAAATAGCCGTCAGTTACAAAGATACACAAAGGCAGCCATGATGACCTCCACAACATAAACCAACATGATGCATGAGTTCCTTCTATTGTTGCACCGTGATGAACTGCCTCTGTGAAGGTTACCTGTAGTCATACGTGAGGCTGAGCTGCGGGTTCACACCAGGAGAGTGAAGAAATAAAGACGAACAGGTCCCATTAGAAAAAGGGTTGTTGTTGTTATGATGCTCTGCATCTGGAAAACGAAATGCAACAATTGTTCAATTCATGACGAAAAAAAAATGATATCAGAAGGATAGTACAGAGTTGACAAATCCAATATACCTGCGCCATTTGTGATGGGCTTTTTAATGACATCATCTGAGTTTTCTGCTTCCTTGGGCTTCGGCGCACACGTGAGCCGCTTACTTCTCTGAGTGGAAACGTCGTGTTTGTAGCGGTCCATTGATAGATACTCTGTGAACTGCACATGCTCCTGTCTTTTGATGGGGGTTCCCTCACTGGACCACGTCAGTCTTTGTAAATGGATGCAGAGGCACTGGGGGAGCTAGGGGCAGGAGGACAACATCAGACACATAAGTTTGCTAAAAAGACAAAATAGTACATAAAACTTTATATTCTGAAGGCACTTTTGAATATCTAGAGAACAGACTTCAGCCAAAACTTAGGGGTGAAGTTACACATTAAGAAATAAGGGGAAGTGTTGATCTACCGAACGTTTTACGGTTACATTTTCTAAATTGCATAAAAACAAGCTCTTGCTGTGAATGCATTTTCTAAGCAGGGATTAACATTGGCTATTAAAATTTATATCATGATGACATTATCAATACAACTGAGTGTTACCTTTCCCAGTTTGAGCTGTTTAACAAATGTTGTCCTCTGACTTTCAGGAACTTGGCCTTTGACTGTGGTCTTTTGTTGAAGCTGAGGAGAAATGATCCAAAACATGGATTAAACGAAATCTGCAAAATATGTCTTACAAAGAAACATATAAACACTTCTGATGTAAAATATACCAGTCACATGAATGTGTTTCCTGTCTATGGTTTTCTGTGTATGACTTATTCAATCAAACGATGACAGGCTAGGCACTGACACTGTGGTGAATGTACCCTGGTGCAGTTTTCACACTCCACTTCTTTGATGGTTTCTGAGGAGATGAAATGCTGAAGACACTGATCGAGAGAGATGAGTCGACCCTAAGGACAAATACAGGTCAAATTATCCCAAACAAAGCAACAAAAACAACATAATAACATTTAATAGACGCGTTATTTTTGCTTACCCACTGAGGTAAAGGGATGGACAGGGAGAGACTCTCAAATGAGTCATACCGCACCGGACTCTGTAAAAACAAACAAAGCAGTGAATCCAAATCACCCCACACACAAACTATTTTTTATTCACTTTACTGGCTGGAAACAAACTCACTTGTTGTTCACAGCGCTTGCACGACATGTTGCTCGTTAAACGCCCATGAAAAGGATGTGGAAACTTCCATGGACTTGTTATTGGATGAAGT
Source organism: Scophthalmus maximus (assembly GCF_022379125.1). Lineage (NCBI taxonomy): Eukaryota > Metazoa > Chordata > Actinopteri > Pleuronectiformes > Scophthalmidae > Scophthalmus > Scophthalmus maximus. The sequence continues at coordinate 13,188,940 of NC_061533.1, read as the reverse complement.
GGGGCTGCAAAACAAGAAACTAATACAGTTAAAATATATTTTTGTGGTCTGATATTCTATGCGCCATGATTCCTTTCTGTCCTTTCTTACCTCGACTTCTGCAGGTCATAGTTTTCGCAACTTGATCAGGCAGACTCTGGTATAAAATAAACACATACACACAGAATAGCAGGGAGCGCTGTGCCAACTCAACAACACTTGCTATGGTTAAGACTGACTGATATTTTAAAAAGGTATAGGAGGCAGATTTGGGGTAAAATATATGCACTGAACTGGACGACAAAACACACTGGAATAACGTACAGCGCAACAGAGATGAGTGTGCAGTTTTAGGGGTGATGGAAGTCAGGAGATGATAACTTGCCTCGAGGGACTGTATGTCAAACAAGTGAGTGACTTTGGGTTGACGATCCCGTTCCTCTTCCAGAGAAGATGTAAGGACATGGAAGAGTTCATGTGCATCCTTGAGGAGATAAAACAATACAAAGACAAAACTGTTGAGACAATAATATAACACTGCATCATATATATTACATTACAACAGCAAGATGACCAACAGCAAGATGACCAACCTGCTCTTCAAAAGAACTAATGTGCCACCGGTACAGTCTGAGAACATCCAGGAGGCATCCGGCATCAAGAACATCTTCCTCCCCAGGTTCATCACTGGACAGAGCTGTCGGTGCACAAACAGCCTCCATGTCAAAAATATAAATGAACACTGAGTCTCCACTACGCTCTAGTGATTGATCTGACGGACTCCTTGAATGTACCTCTGAGCAGCTGAAGCAGCGTGCTGGACAGCTGGTTGTCTTTGCCTGACTGGGTTGTAGGTGACCCTGAAAACTCCTCCAGCCATCTGATGAAAGACGGACATGCTGCCAAACCCTGGAGCAAAGAGTTCAGGAAGCAGGTGTTGCCCAAGTTCAACAGACCAGGAACCATACCTGAAAGAAAACACACGTCAGATACAGGTTTACAACCAATCTCCTTCATATAATCTGTGTATTACACCGGCAAACCAAATCTTAGATTACATTCATTAAGCAAACGCTTTTGTCCAAAGCAACTTACAATAAGTGCATTCAACCATGCAGGTATATTACTCAAAAGCGCAAGAATTAATACGTGATCTTACCTCTCTTTCTCTTCTTTCGCTCTGTTATTGGGCCCCACAAAACGTATACTCCAGCTGCAATCGCAGCAGCTACCCCACCGATGAAACCCCAGTTTTTAATCATCTTGTTTCTGAAAAGACAGTAAACACGGACGTCAAATTAAAGGAACAAAAATTTTAAATCAGGTTCAAGGATCTTAGTTATATGTTGGGGCACTATGCGCCATCAGCACAACGGAAGTGGACCATGGTATTGATTCTACAGTCTGGAGGGATGAACACCACTCTTCGAAAACATATTCCCACATTTGATTCACATTATTTCCATACGCATCAAACCATTGAGTGACCCCCCCCCATGTGCCCTATGGACGGGGGGTATTCTCCATCCTATTTCTCCACTCGTTTTTTAAGGTTTTTCCCTTTCATTTTTTCTGTATGACTATGAAGCACAACTGCACTGGACGGAGAAGAGTAAAAGAGAAGAGACGGGTGAAAACAACAGGAGAAGCAGGAAGGCGCCGAGTAAACAGTGTGTAACGTCATGACCCCCCCGACACCTAATCGATGAGTGACCGTGAAGCCGCTCGTACCACCGTTAGCTTACCGCTTAGCTTACCGACACAAACCGAGGTCAGGCTGCCCTCGGTAAACTATGTCGCTTCCACGAGTCAAGTACTCAAGCTGTTACCTTGAAATAGGTGTAAAGAAGCGTCATGGCTACGTGTGTCCGTCAGCGGGTCGAGTTACAGTAACACTGACTCCCTGCCTCAGTCTGTCTGTCTGCGCATGTTGCACTTTAGGTCCAACGTGCGGCGACGTCGTGACCCACTTTTACCCACTGCCCCGCGCCACCGACTTAAGCCTCCGTCGGTAGTTTGCCAGGCGGAGGGGTTTTACCTGGCTACGGGTCCAGTGCCAAGGAACTCTCCGACGAGCTTATCGGAGGTCTGTGGTCTGCACCTCAACATCCTGCTCTCATGGCGGAACTGTCGACGGCGGCGGCGTGTTTCAGCACGGACCCACGGACGAGCGTGCGGATGTGTCCACAGTGCGCTCCGGCTCCGGGGGAGTTTGTTTTGTTGCGCACACATTTTTGAAGTCACGTCTTATAACACATCCACGAGTCAGGTGCTGCAGCAAATCTCTCAAGCCAACCAGACCAAACCATGTGTTTGTTCTTCAAAAACGAAATGTTTTGCTCTCAATGAAGGAAAGTTTGTCGTGATTGTTTCTAGATTTCTACATTTTATTTTTAGTTCTAAACGTAATTTCACTCCCCAATTTCTTTAATGATTTAATAAAACAACGAAATCATCTCATGACAAAAAGGCGTTCGAGGCTTAATCTAACAGTCCAGTAACAGTCCACCTACAAGTTGTTGAAATAGCCCATTGACTCAACAACCCCCGAATTATTTCATCCATTGTTGAAATAAACGTCATGTACTGTCTAGTTTATCTCACGGGCGTCTACGTGCCTTTGTTTTCAAATTATGTAATAATAATTTAAATAATTAAACACGTCTAAAGCCATATTTATTGAAATATTAATGTATAGACTGGCAACAGACAAGGAAGCCCTAAACAACTCGAGGATACAAATATTTTTAATCAGCAGTCCTTTCATAATATTTAAAATTCACAATAATTTTTTTGTATTAAATCGTGTCCAATGTTGTTCTAATGCATTTCTTAACCTAAAGTACTTTGGATTGTATCTGCGTTTGAAATGTGTTACATGACCTCCTTTGTGTTTTGGGGGAAATGGCAATTTTGAGTGATCATCTCCAATCTGATGATGTATTAACATACATTTACAGGACGGGACTGGGTTATACATATGATCAAATTGTCAGAGAAAAGAGGTCCACTTAGTCCCATCCCTGCCCGGGTCTCTCTGTCCTCCCGAGCTCGCCTCGTCTCGTCTCCACGCTCACGGTCGTGTCGTCGAGTGCGCTGACTCGCGCACGGCGGCCTCTCATTGGCTGTCGGCGGACACCGGAGCTGGTCGCTCTCCTCGGTGCTGAACGCGCTGCTCGTCGTGGTAATGTGAACGGCGATGAGGCCAAACACACACCAACATGGACGATGATCTGTTCCAACTGAGACAGCTGCCGTGAGTAAAACAAACAAACAACAACAACAACAACAACAACAACACCACCACACAGCCTGCAACACTAACGCGTTTCGCCGCTGCTCGGTCCATTCATTTTTAAGCCTTGACAGCACGTTTGTCCGACGCGACGCCCTCTGACAGCTTCGCATCGTGTTGATTCGATTAGCTCGCAGGACCACAAGCAGCCAGGCATTCCTTCAAAGCAGCAGCAGTCACTCCATTACAACATCTACCAGGTGTGTCGTCTGAGGCATGCTGAGATTTTTTTTTAAAAAGAAAGGAAAAAAGAAACAACCTCGCCGTGTTCAGACAACCACCTTGTGGTGCAGTTTGTTTACAATCGCAGCGTTTCCCTTTTTTATGAATACACAGGAAGCAGCTTCGCTGTGATTTTTGGGCTGATAAGTTTCCCATCATAACTTGTAATTGTGTTTGCCGTGATGACTCAGTAGCCAACGTCGTTTGTTTCAACCCTGCTGCGTTAAGCTCAAGGTTGTACCCATCCACATCCAGCCTGCCCGTCCATGTCCCACAGACTGTTCACATAATGATTTCTTATCCTTTTGAAGATAAAATGGAAATGATGACATGTCGTCAAAATGAAATCGCTTGTTTGTTACTTTAACCTCTTTCAAGTCTGTTCAAATTTGTAAAATGCAAGAAAAGGTTTTTGAGTGGTTGCTACATTATATGCTCACTTTCATATATTTCTTTCTAAAGCATTTGACAATGAAAACTATAGTATGTTGCAGTGAAAGACAGACATTCCTGCACATCTCACAAACTCGTCTGCAGCAATACTCCTTGTTGGAAGTGGGCTGTTGTTGTGTGATTACAGTGATTAGACATCGCTGGCAAGTTCTCCTGTAGCGTTTCGTCCTTTATCAACTAACAATTATCTGCACGTGGGAGAAGATTACACCTTCCATCTGTAGAAAACACACGTTTCCCTGTGTAATTAGGTTTTATATAAGCTTGTCAAGCAGTAAAGAGTGTGCAGAGCTGTCACTTGGCCTAACATGGTTCACCCATAGGATGATATCAACACCCATTCACAAAATCACAGACAGAAAAAGCTCATGTCACCTAGGCAACAGCCTCCGACTCTCAGCATTGCCCTGGTACTAGTCTCCTGGAACTCCGCTGGCCCGTCATTATGTAGATATGTAAATCCTCCCACCTCGGCTTTATGTTTGTTTGTTTGTTTGTTTGTAGTGTTGTCCGCTTCCGTCGCACAGGTGAGAGCACGCGCTCTGAGGACGATGGCGATAACAAAGAACAGATTGGCAGGATTGCCGAGCAGACTGATCTGGAGTCTGTGGCTCTTGCAGATGGAGCTCCAGTACCGCGGGAGTTTGCCAACCCAACTGATGGTACAGTATGCCAGGGCTCCATTTGTCTCAAACATATTGCTCTTACGCTTCTCTAGTAGACCCACAACTTCCTCATTCCTCCAGACACGTTCATGGTAGAAGATGCCGTGGAGGCCATCGGCTTTGGGACATTTCAGTGGAAACTCTCCATTCTCACCGGTCTAGCCTGGGTGAGAACTGTTCTCGAATTCAAAAACATACCCTTTCAAGGAACTGTCAACTACGATTGTTATCTATTTACTTTTCTTGTTTTTTTTTGCTAAGATGGCTGATGCCATGGAGATGATGATCCTTAGCATCCTAGCCCCACAGCTCCACTGTGAATGGAGACTGCCCAGCCTCGAGGTGGCACTGCTTACATCGGTAACGGCTCTCTAATGTCCAGACAGGGCTCTTGCTTACAGTGCCATGTGACTGCCCTGATACTGCAGTTATTGATCAAGACCCCCTCTAGTTTTTTAATGTCTTTAGATGTAATGTGCAATATTTTGATTTGAACGACTATCAAAGCCATATTTACTCTTCTGAGTGTAACATAAATCATTATGCAAACGGTAGTAGTAGCACAGATAAAGGCCTTAAACGGTGCATATATTTTATGAAATCCCTCATTGAGACCCAGAACATTCATTATTCACGAGATGATATTCAAATGAAAATTTCACATTCAGTGTCTTCATGGTGGCTCACACCAAATCAAAAAGCAGTGCTCTTTGCACTGTGAAAATATGGCTAACAGGTTGTGTATTATATCAGCTCTGTGTAGTAAAACTGTAGTGAAGTGCACATTTAAGTAGCTACAATATTCTTTTTTCCCCTCTGTTTTTCGTTGCTACAGGCCGTGTTCATTGGGATGATGATCAGTTCCTCTCTTTGGGGAAACATATCCGACAAATATGGCAGAAAGACAGTGAGTTCTAATGACACTTCTATTTGACATGAAGTTGATTTAGATTTCTGTTTGACCTTGCAGGTGTTCAAAGTTTAACTTCTCTGTTTCTGGAAGAAAGTGATCAATATCGGATACTGTACTGTATGTGGTGAAACAGCTAATTCAGCAACTTGTTATGAATTTACCATATGTCCACAGGGTCTGAAGATGAGCGTGTTGTGGACAATGTTCTATGGCCTGATGAGTGCATTTGCACCTGTTTATGGGTGGATCCTTGTCCTCCGTGCGCTGGTGGGCTTTGGCATTGGAGGAGCCCCACAGTCGTGAGTAACTCTTATTTTTCTCTCTAAAACAACGCTATAATTATTTATTTGAGTTTGGATTAACAGCAAAATGTCCATCCTAAGGGTGACACTGTATTCTGAATTTCTGCCTATGAAGTCAAGAGCCACATGCATCTTGCTGATTGAGGTATGGACCACCCTGTACTACTATCTCACCCAACTATCATCCACCTAGGCATTGCGTTAATGTCATCCAGAAAACATGAAATCACCTACATTGTGTTACTACCAATATTTGATCTAATTTGACACTAAATCACTATTTCTTTGACAACTTGCGCTACCTGCTGCTGCTCTGTAGATCTTTTGGGCCCTTGGCACTGTGTTTGAGGTCCTCTTAGCGATCCTGGTGATGCCCACTCTGGGCTGGCGCTGGCTGCTCGGCCTCTCTACCATTCCTCTCTTTATCTTTGCCTCATTATGTTTTGTGAGTATGGTGTTATCAGTCTTGACATGTTTTACAATATGTAAGCACAAAAAATTACAGCTTGATGATCCGACGCGTCTGTTTTTCTTGGGTGGTGGTTGGAACAGTGGCTACCCGAGAGCGCTCGATACGACGTGCTGACAGGAAACCAGGAAAAGGCTCTGGCCACGCTGAAGCGCATTGCCACAGAGAACGGAGCTCCCATGCCACTAGGAAAACTAATTGCTGCCAGACAGGTGCAGTCTGTCTGTTTCTGCAGACCACAAATGCTTTGAACAGAATTCTACAATGACCAGCTATTTTGTTTGTAAATCTGTGCATTGAAGGTTTTATGTCTCCTAATTCAAATAGGAGGATCGTGGGAAGTTTCAAGACTTATTTTCATCACACTTCCGTGGGACCACAATTCTGCTGTGGTTTATTTGGTAAATTGAATGAAAGAAAATGCCAAGCAGTCATATCCTCATTCACTGTTAACTGATTTCCGTTTCTCAACACCTTCCATTCTATACATGAATCTGGGTTATATTGCGAATTTCCATTGTTTCATTATGTGTCTGTCTCCTCAGGTTTGCAAATGCCTTCTCCTACTATGGACTGGTGCTCCTGACCACAGAGCTGTTTCAGGAAGGGGGCGCATGTGGAAGTGAGTCAGAGCTCCTCAGAAACCAATGCACGCACACACGCACGCACGCACACACACACGCACACGTGACTAATATCATCTACATTTATTCAAACGGAATGTGGGATCAATAGACATCAAATTAATCATGCTTCCTGAAGTCAATGAAAGTATAACATTGCAAATATTTTGTCAAAACAAGAAATGTTCAGATGCAGTTCATCACAATGACAATGTCTCACAGGAACAGTTAATGGAACTGAGCCATCTTTAATGCTGCCATATTCCACCTCCACTTTTGCTGATATGACAGATTTATGCTGTGAAAAAACCTACATGCTGTATGAATGCCCTTTTCTGTGTACACAGTGTTCTTGTCATACAGTCATAGTTCGAGCGAAAAACACAGCTGTTTGTTGTGTTGTACCCCCCCTAGTGTCCAAAGGTAATAAGATGGAGCTCCGATGCAGCTTGGAGTGTAAATATCTGAACTCGGATGACTATAAAGACCTACTGTGGACGACGCTATCTGAATTCCCAGGTATACGCTACTGAATTCAATGTTTCAATCATAATTCTAGTTATGATTGGTGCCTGGTGTTTCGCTGTACTGTAATTACAGTGGTTGAAAGGAGCACTGCTGTACTTCTGTTTTACAATGCAATTTTTTTTTAGAGCATTTGGATGAAATTAGATTATTTGGTACTCACTACAGGTACCAAGTAAAATCATATTAATAATAATGTAAATAGGTCATTCTCGAAGATGACACTTTCACAAACATTCAGCTTGAGTGTGTCAGGGCCCTGGGGGCGTATTAGAGCCATAACTTAACAAAAGACAACATTAATTTGATCAATTACAACAAATGAGAGGTCAAACCAGTTTTTACATTTCGCAAAAATGCAAGTAAAGTAACTGGTCGTGTTTTTGTTGCACAGGACTGCTGGTGACACTGTGGGCTATTGATCGTCTGGGGAGGAGGATGACCATGGCGTTGTGTTTCCTAGTCTTCTCTCTGTGCATTATTCCACTCTATGGTTGTGTTGGGAGGTAAAGTGGGCCATTGACCAATTTTTAAAACAGTAGTTGAATTCTTGACCCCATGTTCATTCAACTGGTATTGGTTGATCTCTTGCAGAGTTTCCATGACAGTGTTAATATTCATCGCCAGAGCCTTCATTTCCGGAGGGTTCCAGGCTGCATATGTGTACACTCCAGAGGTTAGACATCCAATTAGAGAGCTTGTATGTTTTTTGCTTGTACTGTATAAAATGCAAACAGTTATAGCAGCTCAGGTCAGATCAATAGCTGAGTAAAGAGCCAGAATCTGAGCAAGGCCGCCTCCTCAGCGTTTTCTTAAACTCTGCAGGTGTACCCAACAGCAACCAGGGCTTTAGGCCTGGGGACAAGCAGTGGCATGGCAAGAGTTGGTGCCCTCATCACACCTTTTGTTGCACAGGTATCACCCAGCTTATAGTTTTCTCATTTGAATACAGAACAGAATGAGAAAGAGAAAATAAGATAATTGTTTGACTCCGTGCCTCATGCTGCAGGTGATGCTGGAGTCCTCCGTGTATCTGGCTCTCTCCGTGTACTGCTGCTGCTGCCTCCTAGCTGCCATCGCCTCCTGTGCACTGCCAATTGAGACGACAGGCCGAGGCATGCAGGAGTCCAGCCACCGTGAGTGGGGCCAGGAGATGACGGGCCGGGCCTCTTCGCGCAGCCCAGGGGGAATCCCTCACTCCAACTCAGGCTCCCAGAGCTGAGGACATCCCAGCTGGGGAACACCCGAATCATCACCACAGAGGAAAAAAAAGAGGCAAGGAGAGGCGAGAAAGCTAACAAAGCTTCCCGTGTCCATCTCCCTATGAGCCTACGAGCCAGGCAGCACAATATTTTCTACATGTCACTGTAATTATAGTCTTCAACCGCCATTGTTGTCACAATTTTTCCACTGTATAACTGCACACAGGGTGACTGGAAAGACCGAATGACCTGAACAAGCGCAAGAACGAATGCCGGGGACGACAGGAAGCCCTCTTTGAACAAGTGAGAATTCAAATAGTTCGAACAAAGTATTTGAATCCTGCTTCTCTAATGTAAGAGAAGCAAATGGAAATACTGTAAATGGGGGTGAAAGTGTAAGAGGAGTTTACTTCAAACAACCATCCTTAAAACGACCCATTCGGTTTGTGGCTGAGAGACCGGTTCTTTACCCAATGAAAAAGTTGCATACTGGAAAACATGCGTAGGTGAGAAAGAGCATTATCTTGTGCTCACAAATTGCCTCTTAAAATAAAACTAATCACAAACTCAATTAAAAGTGTGGAGTTACTTCAAGATTCCCTTGTGTCACAGCCGTGAAAGGACATACTGTACAGTAAGTCAACGTCATAATATGTTCTTTTCTTGAGTCAGTATTATTTCACATTTTAACCTGGATGGCATTTGTTTGGCCATTGATTTACAAAAAGCTGACAAATCTGCCAAAGGTTCCAGAGCTTAATAACATTTGGCAGTAGTTAATAGTTAGAGCACAAATGGAACCAGTCCAGAGACCCTGGACTGAATTTGAAGACAACACAATGTAAGTTAACATTGAAGTATTAGGGAACTTACGTCTGAATATGTAAATGACCCAAAATAGTAGTAAATGGTGTTATGATCTATCAACATCTTTCAGACTTTGAGGCTGTGCACTTATAGACCTATACAACCATTTGCAAGGATGTTAATTTCTGTCTTTCTGTAAATATCGTACAATACCTGGTTTAGTTGTTGTCTTTGCTATTGTTTGTAACAAAGGGTGATGTGGAGACAGTTTTCCCAGTGTGATTCTACGAGTAACACAACAATGTTTTGTTTAAAAAAAATTTTTTTTAATTAAATTTAAAAAAAGATTAACTAGCACAGGTCCAGCAAGCTGACTCTTACCTGCCAGAGTTTGACGTAGAGTGCTGCAATAAGTGTCTGTGTGCACAGGTTCTTGTCAGTACACTTGGTGTAAATGTGTATGACACCATAGTAAATCATCTTTCAAAAAGAACAGTGTTGTGTGTTCATGTTGTTATTTATTACTAAAACTAGAATGGCACTCAGTAGAGCGCATACCTCCACCAAGGCCTGATAAAACCCCCCAAAAATGCCTGATTTATTTTCATCAAGATCCATGGATAATTTCCTTGGAAGTTGATGAAAATGTCAAAAAATGCTTGCAGTCTTGCAATGTTAAAGAAAGTTAAAAATAATCCTAGATCTTTCCCTTTTTCGGATCTGCACCAAAATTTCATGGGTTCTTTCCTGGACCAGTAGTTTCAACAAACAAGTGGAGAGGGGCAAAAACAACCTCCTTGGCGCACATACAAATTTAATAAGTGATTTTATCACTTAAAATTACATCAGTAGGTTTGTGTATGTTTACTGAGAATATTTTTTTATGTACACAAACCTCCTATTGATGTAGGCACACTTTCATTACATGTGAATGAACCATCCCTTTATAATGGGCGAGAACAGCAGTGTCTGTTCTTTCAGGTTCCATATACATTATCTTGTTTTATAGTGACATATTTACCCCCAAGATAAATAATACCGAACCTCTGTTGGTATAGACAAAAGTAGTTAATGAACCACTGGATAAAAGCCACTGGATAAAAGGCACATGTTGAAATTTGGGAAAGAAGTGTTTCATTCATTACTCCAAGACACAGATTATAATCGAGCTTTCAGGCCTTTCCTCTTTTGTTCAACGATCTGACCGAAGATCCTTGCTGCCTCCTGGGCGCAGCCTCTGTGAATAGTGAGTCCAAAACCCCCATGGCCATAGTTGTGTATCACCTGCATGAGAGCCACAATATTTTAGACTTTAAAAATTACTGTTCACCACTAAACTTTAGAGGTTCATATAATCATATTTGTATTTCGAGCCCTGATCAAGACTTCTGGTTTACCTGTATTGACGTTGCACCAGCCTGTATAACCTCTCTCTCCAGCCGGACTTTACTGCGTACAGGTCTGAGGCCGGCCCAGTCCTCCACTATCCTGGCATGCTGAGGTTAGACACAAACAAGACGTGAGGTGTTCCAAATTTGAACCTTTAAAGTCTGCTGAAATGTTGCAAATTATTTTCTCGAGATGTTCCGATACCAGTATCGGAAATGCCTCTGACGCTGCAGAAAGTTCCCAGATAGGGCATTGGCGAGTAAGCAAATGCGATCCAACACCACGTCTTTAAAGTAGTTTCACCCAGATAGAACTGCAATTTTCTTTCCTTGGAAATCACTTCTTTGCCACTCCAAAATAGCACTTGCACTGTAGTGGCATGGGCAAGTACTGTTCAAAGAGGGACAAAGAATAAAATGATTTCAGGTAGTGTAGTATTTACCAGAGCTAGTGAAAATGTCAGCAATTTGGCAATATTTCAGGCTGGAAAGTCCCACAAGTAAAATGGCAATGTGTACCGTATGGCTGTTTTATACTGTCACTGTGAAATACAGACTAGAGGTATTTTATTTTTCTTAACTGTGGCTGCACGTCAACGTTTGAATTGTTATTTATACCAATATTTATTTAGTTTTAAATATGCTGTTGCTCTGTTTAATACAGTTACTGATCTGTTTAAAACTTAGGGCCTTTTATTTTTATAAGCTGTGGCTTCACTTTAACAGCTATTGTATCGGAACATCTCTAGAAATACGTTATAATAGATTATTATTGTATTGCACTTTATAATCGTTTCATGTAATTGTCTTAAAACACAAAGGCCATCTAAGACAAACTGTCGCTTATTAATCACATGTTTTACAATACGAGTAGTCTAAATGTATGAACTGAAAAAGAGACTCAAGGTAAACAGAGACAGAAAGCCTCTTTGACAACCAACATTTTGACATCACCTTACCTTGAGACTGGGCTCCAGCTGGCAGGCTTCTTCCCAGATTTTCTTATGGTCAGTGGAGTTGTTCTGTTCACTCCAGTTTCCTAACTGGAAAATCCCACCGACTGTCACAAGACGACTCCTGCAGACACACATGTTCTTTGAATTAAAACATAAAAGCATCTCTGTTCTTTTCTGGCTACACCATACTTCACTGTCACATCAACCCCCGCAGAAAAGAAAGAGGTGCGACAGCAAGCAGTTGGAAGTTTAGACAAAATTCACATGGAGCAATGTTTAAAACTGGCAAAATAAACAAAAACTGCAACGACCAATATTACAGAAACTATAAGAAACATGGCTGTGTGCTCCTTCAGTTCACTGTGTTAACTTAGCACTACCCTGGAATGATGTACGGTGAATTGTAGACTCCTGCCGACAGGTCGTGGGTCAGAATCCAATGCTTCAACCACGGAGCTTCCACCTGAAAAGAAAGAGGAACAACACGGTTCGTCCTTTTTCAACAGATGCCTTTATAGTTGGTTGTATTTACATTAACTGACACTTGAACCTGTTCACTCTCACCTTCACTATCTGACCGCGGCCTGGCTTTAGGTCTGGGTCGGGTTGCAGCTCTCCTGATCCCATGCCAGTGCAGTTAATGATTATGTCTGCCCCGGCTTCTGCCAGCTTAAAACAGGCATGCACCATAAACAACGACAATACGGCAAGAGATAACATTTTGGGAGCCTTGGGAACTTTCTGTGGTAGACGTTTTCAATATTAGAGACTCGGTATAATGGGGATCTTTAAAACTGCACAATTGCAAACACATACAGTATATTGTAACTTTAATATTGAAAAGGCCTCACTAACCTCCGTGAAGGAATTTATCTTCCTTTGGTGAAATTCCACCCCCCGTTTTTGCAACCTGGAAATAACACAGAACTAGATGAGTGTTGGTAAACCACTCCTGAAAAAGAAACTTTTAGTGTTAAGAACCAGTTTTCCTGAACATAAAAGGACACCTGGTAGGTGGATGTATAATTGTGTACATGATTATTCTCTTCCTCACAACACACTACAGGGAATTCAATGAAGAATATACATTGTGTTTGATGGAAAAGTTACAGGAAAACAGTCATTACTCAGGTTGTTCCTTTAACCCAGCAGCTTTCCAAGTTTATATATCTATATGTGGTCAACACAGTATACAGTAAAAGTATAAAATAAGATAAAACTTTATTGATCTCCTCAGCTTTTTATTAGGTAATAAACTGAACACAGTTCATTTCAGAGCATGTTAAGTTTTGGCTAGAAATACGTTAATTACTCACCAATCCATCAGCCAGGGTAAATATGTTTTACCTTCCACCATGAGGGCAGTGTTGAACCACCCATAACTGGACACGTTAAAGGAGACACATATGTTAGAGTCCATGAGCAGGTAATATATTTGCATCTTTTATTTGGTAACTTTACTGCTCAGTTGAATGAAAACAGGATTTTACATTTTAAACACTGATAATGTGCAAGAAATCAGAGGCCATCAGTCAATCAACTTAGTCAGTTACAGGGAGAAAGCCTGGAAGAAGAGTACAAGGGACCCCAATCCAGGCAAAAATAATAGTGTATGCACTTTCTTTTTTTCTTGAACATTTATAATTAACAGAAATATTCTGTATGTGAACTGTATATAATGCTATGACTTATGTTTTGTGTGTGTTTTCCTTTTGTGTCATTTTCTGCGAGGACCTACTTGTAACCAGGAAACATCTGCAGCTCTCGTTCTGTGAGGCGTCTGAAGCCCAGGACAATATCTTTAAATGAGGGATCCTGCAACCAAGAAGAAGAAATTCGTAGTATGACCCCAAACAGGATCGGTCACTAACCCTTGAGTCTGAGTGTTTACCCGACTCTTTGCAAGGCCTCTCTGATGGTATTTTCCAAACACTCTTTCCGCACTTTGTTGCAGTGCAGCTCCATTCTAATCAGTGTTTTTTATGGTAGATATTGCACCGGTATGTGATAAAAGTTTGAATGGCTCTTTGAAGTTATGATGTGACTGTATCTTCATTTTTGATTGCTCTGGACCTTTGTTCTTTGTTGTAAAATGATTCCTAAATAACACCAGCTCTTATCTTTGAGGTCAATTTTACTGTGCAGCCTCTAAAGAATGTTAATTTGTAGTTACTGACTATTCTTGACATTCAAATGTTTCAAATCTGTACATTTGTTTTTAAAGTGAGACATGCAGATTCACCTCAGTGCTTTAGATACTATTTTGTCAAAAATTCACAATTTCATAATTATCCAACTTGACAAGCAAGAACCTTCATCCTCCTTTGTATCAAACACCTGTGGTGAGATTTCTATGAAATATTGTGGAGTTACCCTGAGGGATGAAAATATACATTTAATAGAATTCTCTGGTACAAAAATAGACTTATTCTACTCTTTAAACATTTGATTTATAATGAAAATAAGCTCTCTAAAAAAATCTGTTATACCTACTGTAATATGGCATATTTTCTTCCATCTCCGTCTAAATATATCGTTAAACACTAATATATAAACTGTATTGGTGATTTTGTATTTTTGGAATTTAGCTTTGAATAACATTTTGGGTGTGGTTTTTATATAAGCTATAACTGGGTTCTACCACACATACATTGTATTTATGTATTTTGCATTTATGTTGAGGAATAAGCTAAACTCAACAAAGTAAACTATAGATCTGAGTAGTACTCACTGGGGCTGGTTCATTGAAGAGGTTGTAGCCAGACTGAAGGAAAATCCCCATATTTACGGACTCTGGTGAACTGAGGCAGCTCAGCAAGTAGTCAAATGTCTCTTTATTCCATTTTCTGAAGGTGAAGACAAATACGGTGTAAAAGGGAGAGTAACTTTTTGTAGCATGTAATGAAAAGCCAGTTAGACACTTACGTCTCCTGGACGTTGCCCTTATCATACAGGTAGGGCTGCCAGAAGCCAGCAGCTCCATCGCTTGTGGTCAGCGGAGTGAAGCGGTCTGCATACACCTCGATGGTCAGCGGAGTGACGAGTGAATGATACTGCTCATAGATGCTCTGAGCTGTTGAAAGGCCGATGACCCCAGCTCCAATCACTGCCACACGCATGTCTGAATCAACATGAGACACGACACATTTAGGCCTGATGAAGACAGCATTATATGCAAACTGGTCCACATCTTCCTTGAGGACATATCTAAATCATCATTATATTGTATTTTGATACACCAGATTTGATATTCAATTAAATCAAATAGTGTCTCATATAGCATTAAACACAGAGTTTGCATGTCCCAGTGCCATCAATCCCAAATGCAGATCAGCCCGATGTCAGAGGGGATCGGCTGCAGCCCCCTTCACGACCCTCATAAGGAAAAGGCGGTATAGATAACGAATGGATGGATGGATACTTAGAAATGAGGTGTCATTATAATATGTTGGGTATTGATTAGAGAGGGGGGGAAAAATTTAAATCCCCCACAACTCACAACCAATAAGTTGCTGCAAGAGAAATGTGAACGTGTTGACGACATCGATGGAAATGAAGTTTCTCCCGCTGATACAAACCTGCTGGAAGACTGTCTCAGGTTGGATGGCAATGTTGGCTCGATCGTGCACAAACAACTCTTTTTGAAATGACTTCTACTTATCAGGAGAGATAATTATGTAACAGCGAGCAACATGTCGGATAAACATGCATCCCAGTTTAGCGAAGCAGCATTTCACAGATCACTGCCCAGGAAAACGTGCGAGGTGCTGCACGATTAAAAAGACAAACAAACGAACAAACCCCAAAACAGATCAGGTTCACACGCTGCACAGGAAATCCTCTCTGAAGTGGATCTGCAAAGTTTGGGGGAAAAGTTTCACCTTATCTCCAGACCACAAGTGTTCGGCCGCTACTGCAGAAGTCACCGACCGGGGGAGTGTCACCGCCCGGGGGAGTGTGTCACCGCCCGGGGGAGTGTGTCACCGCGGCCCGCACGGAGGGAGGGAGGGGCGGAGTCAACACGGTGGAGACAGCGCTACTTCACCTCAAAGACACTTGTAGTTGCTAGGCATTGTGGGAAACACATGGGCAAATGATATATACTCTTAAAATAATATATTTTATTTCTCTTTTCTGTTTTTTTCTGCCCCAATATAGTTTATATTTCGTTTACATTGAATGATTCTGTTTTATTCTGATAAATCCTGCTTACATGTTCTTTTATATCTTGTCTAAATGGTCTTGTAAGCAAGTGAAGTTGCACTTCCTTACTTTTTTTTTGTAGTTGAGTAATTAATAGTTTATGATTATATGACTAAAGGTGCCATCAGACTTTACGGCAGCACTTCCTGCAGCTCCTCCCTCCCTCCATCTGTCAGCTGTGTGCACCGTTAGCCCGTCAGCTAGCTCGCAGCTCACCAGGCCACATCGGCCGGCCGGTGCATCCTCCTCAGCTTCCAGCCATGGCGTTGGTCACCCTGCAGCGGTCCCCGACCCCGAGCGCCGCCTCCACCGGGAGCACAGCGACCACGACCGCGGGGGAGGTCAGTTTTGTCCCGGGTGAAATCGAGGCGATGCCCCCGGCGCGTGTGGAGGTGTCGGCCGAAGCGGCCGGGGAGGAGGGAGGTGTTGCCGGGGAAGGGCCCGCGGATCGAAGCTACATTAGCACCGTTAGTTGACGTGTTATGCTAGGCTGTTAGCTAACGGTAGCTAGCGAACGTCTTCGTTGCCGAAAGCCAAGATTCGCGTGGCTAAACTCGTATGCTAACACTTCTGTCAGATACCGTCTCTTTTTTTGAATGTAGTCATATTGTGAAAACGTTGACACCTGCTCAATCTCCTGGCCGTTCAGTTCAAAGTGCAAGTCTTATTCTGACAAGGGTCTTGTGAGTGATAGAAGCGTGTCGCTAACGTTAGCGCTGATGTGGTGCGGCGGGGCTGACGTTGAGCGTCGTTCAATCCTGCAACATCAACTCTCACAACTCAGGCACTGCGAAGTCACCGGACCGACGCCGAGTCAGACGTGCATGCGGTGTGTTGTGCTGGTTTGCGTTGAGCTCTCTGTTGCAAATAACAAATATGAAGCGGACAACTGCACTGGACATTTGTATCCACGTTTCCATTGGGTTGCCATGTCGGTTCTTCGTGTAAGTGAAGCAGATTAAATGGAGGAGCAAGACTACACTTTACAGGTTGTTTATATATATTTCTCTGCAGCAGCAGGGAGCCACACTTACACCTTTTTTGTTTTGTTTCAGGACACTCACTGCAAAAATAGGGGGGGGGGGGGTCATTATCTCTGCCACAGACAACTATAATAATTCAAAGATAACTTCCCTCTCTCTGCTTTCCAAGTACAGTCATCAGTCGCCAGGTGGGGGCGCTGACCACCAGCTGGAAACAGCAAAGCAGCTTGTTCTCCTCTGTACGACCACATCAGTGAAGCCAGGGTTGTCATCTGCGGCTGCATTTATGTACAGCCATCAGTGTGTGATCTGCAGCTGCCTCGAGTCAAAACAAAGCATGCGACACTTCACGGCTCATGGCATAGTTGTTGCTTATTGCAAATCCATCGCTTCTTTTATGAGTAATGAGCTTTGCCGGGTTTGTCGCTGTCCCTCAGTGTCCTTCTGCAAGCGGGTGGTGTGGTCCAGCAGCATTACGCTGAGGTGTGATGGATACAGCTGCTGCAGCCATGATGTCATCTACTCATGAGGGGCGGGTGGGGTGGAGGACTACTACTGTGGGAGAGGGGGGGCGGCGTGGAGGTAAACAGGGATTTACAAGATGCCGGCACGAGGTAGTTTCATTTCCGAGATTATTTCATCAAATACAGTTACCTAGTCATGCATTGTTGCATGCTCCCCTTGCAGAATAATTTATTTCTGTCCTTCCTGGAAATGGTACTTGCAATTTTTCTGGTTTTTTTTCTCGCAGGTGTAGAATTTTCCCCGACAGTAGAAACGTGTTTTAGAGCCCTAAAACCTTTCAGTCACTCGGTTCTATGGCCAGAGGTAGCATCCGTTTACTTGGCTTGAATTTGTTTCCACAACTTGTGGAATGAATTGGATTTCTCTAATGTCACAACTGGGAGTTTGTGCCTAAACAATTGAGTCTGCTTGTGAATATTAACACAAACTATCCAATTTGAGGTTTTTTATAATATGTCCACCACTTTGTAGTTTAACACAGATTTAACATTTTCTGAATATGGGTCAAAGAGAATTTTAGAAAAACCTAATCATGATTAATGGATTGGGGTCCTCAAGCAAGACTGATATCACTTGTATTTTGTTGGAAAGCCACCAGAGGTGAACCAACTGACATTTTCTATTTTCCACCCTTATCCATCCGGCTGTACATATATATTCTGCTGGATCAAACCAAGCAATGCTGAAGTTGATTTGTTTTCTGTAGGCTAAATTGCAGGATTTTGGCTTTGATTGCAGTGTGGTGTCTAATCAGGTGAACTTTTGATATTGCCTTGTCACCAACCCCCCCAATACGCAATCTCTATTATTTTTGGTATGTTATTGGTTGCAGACCATGTCGATGTATGTGGAGTCAAACATGTTTATTCATATGCTTATATGTACTTTCAAGCCAGGCCTGCTTGCACAGCTTACATGCTTTTACATTACATTACGTTCAGCAAATCATCGAGGCAGGTAGCATTAGGGGCCTTGCCTAAGGGCCCACACTGGGATGACCTGGTATCGAACCCCGACCTTCTGTACCAAAGTCAGCGGTGTTTATCTTCCTTTAAAAGTATTCCAGCATCTTTGATTTTTGACATTTTGAATTTTGATCATCTGAGTTTTTTGCTTGGTAAGATATAGACAAGCCTGTATCTTCTACTGGGTCTACGTGGCAGACTGTGAGTGTTTGTTAATAATAAATGCAATTTGGCATTAAATCTTTTCCTGTAATCTGTTTTGCAGGATTTTGGGAGTGAAGATGAACGGCGAACAAATCAGAGGTAAGATTATTTCGACTCTGGCCCCTCTCTTGCATGGTACATGGCAAAGCAGGTCAAATGTTATACACAGGTGTTCACTGAGTGGTTGCATCTGTCGTTGAGTCATTTTGTGAAATCTGGCGTCAGGGCAGAAAAACGAAGCGTCAGTGTAATAAAACACTGTCAGTCCGTCTGTTTGTCTTGTTGGCAGAGTCACCGGTTGTGCAAAAGCATTTATTTTTGTCAAGTGACAGCAACATTTCCTACAGAATTAGATTCTAACTGTGGCGGTAGTGTAAAAACAAAGACTTTCAGATCATGATGAAAATGTGGTGGGACAATTTAGACAATGTTGGGCCGCCACTATTGAGGAAATTTATGGGAAACACTGGACAGGTGTGTCTGTATTGTTTTTATTAGCACTTTGACTGATGAATTTGGTCTGGAACTGTGCATCATCAGTTGAGTCACTTGGCTTTTCACCACTTTTTTTCATGCAGAGTGCATGTGTTGCATGGACTGACAGAAAGAGGATTATAGTTTTGTCCTTGGTTATTTTTGTCATTTGCAACAAATATTTGTAACGTGTGTGTGTGTGTGTGTGTGTGTGTGTGTGTGTGTGTGTGTGTGTGTGTGTGTGTGTGTGTGTGTGTGTGTGTGTGTGTGTGTGTGTGTGTGTGTGTGTGTGTGTGTGTGTGTGTGTGTGTGTGGGAGAGAGAGCGAGAATGATCTATGCATAATGCAAGTCTTGCCTTGCCTTGCCTCAAGCGTCCATTCATTTTCAAGCCTCCTAAGCCACGTTATATAATTCAATTGCCAGTAAATTCATGTTTTATAATGTTGTGGCACATTAAGTTGTCTTTTATTTGACGGGTAATATTTCTCTTCAGATAAGGCCATACTGATCTAGTACACTTGATAGATAGTTGTATCTGTTTACAGACAGCTATGTCACTGCCAAGTGGAATTATTTGCGCTCACTGTTCCAAGCTGACCCTGATAACGATGACAAGCCCAGCGGGTTAACGGAGGCCAAACTAAACACCATGCAGGTGTTGGTAGCTCTGAACCGAGTGATTTCATCGTACCAACTTGTGCACAGCAGAGTGGGGAAGGAGCAGAATTGGGTGAAATGTGTGGGGATGTGTTTACACATAGATTCAGGGTGCAGTGTTTGGAGTTGGAGAAAGTATTCAGCATGGATGAAGAAATGGCAGAAAAACGTACATTTACAAGACTGGTAGTGATTTCGATTCAATAATTTGTCAAAACGCTCCATCTGGAGGCGCCAGCACTGGGTCTGAACTGTAAGGTTTTTTTTCCCACAGTAGCATGTTGATGTCATGTGTGCCCTGCTCAGGCCTACCATGTCTCCACTGACACCTGAGGACATTTGTTCCTCTCTGTACTGCCCCCTCCTTCCTCTCTGTCTCTGCCCCCTCATAGTGGTGTAAGTGAGAAAATGCCAGCATTATGCAACAGGCAGCCCGGAGAGGAGGCTTCTTTTTTTACCCTTATCGTCTCAATTTGTGCTAAACATGAATAAAAAGCCCCTGATACAAGCCCCGCCCCGGTTGCTGCCTCTGTGTAGCCTCTTTGTAGTGAGTCCTTGGTATAATCGAGTGCACCTCTCTCACATACCAGTACACCTCGTGACTCGGAGCGGTGGCTTACAGGACATCTGGTCCTGTTTGGCCCCATCCAGGTCCATCTGGTTGCCGTTGCAGCAGCAAAACATACCTTAACTTGGTGACATGCCATCATGCCTGCTGCTGCTGCTGAAGCTTGACCTCATATTAAAACGTGGAAGCTCAAATACATCCAACCAGGTCACTCCACTTCTACATGCACCTGACACATTGAGCTATCCAAGTTTCCACCTGGATCACAATATACATCAGGGTGAGTTCACGGTCTGCTAATGGCCAGGTGTTTCAGACGTTGTCCTGTGGTCGAGAAGAATAGAAGGGCCCACTTGTTATCTGTTTCGCAGAGCTGCTGGTAATGACTTTCAGCAAATCCTCCCAGATTAACAGCGTCATGCCTCTTCTTTGTTTGCTTATGGGGTAAACATACTAATCTGCTGTATCAATTTCATAATTATTTTAGACTGAAATTTAATGATGATACTCGATAGTGGCTTTTCATTATCTACATTTTTACTTTCCTTGTTTGCATCTACAAAGATCAGTTACTGGCATTGCAGACGCATTAGACTTAAAGGATGTTTTTTTCATGCCATTGCACTCTAATAACCTTACACATTGTGGTTTGTTTGTGGTCTGTGTTGGTGAGTGAAAGCCAGTGGTGACCACTTGAAGGAGAGAGAGAGACAAGATAATCCCTCCCTTATAAACCTGGGTGTAATGAGATTCGGAAGATTTGGGAGATGGCCAGTTCTCACTGGCCTTTCCACTCATGCTTGGCCCATGTGTTAAGCTCCCCGGAGGCACTACCTTGGATGCTGTTGACTCCTAAGGTGGCATGCACATGGAGACATCCCATTAGGAAAGTTTGTGCCAAAATTCCTCAGTCCGCTTTTCTTTTTTTTGTTTTCCTCCAATTGTGCAAGTGATCTTGCTTTTCCCCAGGAAGACAGAGAATGCTGTACTCTCAGTGAGAAAGATGGTTTCTGTTGAACAAGTGGAAATTGTTGTTCACTTTGTAGTCACACCTGGTGGATAAGGAGAGTAAAAAATGAAAATGAAATCAATCATTTGAGATGCATTGTCCTCTTTTTGCTAAAGAGCTTGTCAAAAAGCAAAGCATGATAAGTTTCACTCTCTAGGAAAGTGTTCATATGGATGTCGACCTGCAGTATACTGGAGAGTATGACACTGGGGCTGAACAATAATCAAAATATTACCAAACACAGTACAGTCAAGTGCAGTATCCAATTAGGACTTTTGAAAAAGCCAGAATGTGCCACAACATTGTGTTGTCACGGAGATGCCCCAGCCTACAGTCAAATTTTTCAGTTGTAAGGGTACGTGCTTGTTTGTAATAGACCTCGGGAAAATCTTTGTTTTTTTTAATACATTTTTTCCTGTGAAAAAAGAAAATCACATTTTCCTACTAAAACATGACTCATTACAATCCCAATATGATCCTTTTTTGCATATGGGTCAAGCCACGGTGACAGACAGAACAGTCTGAGGGCCGGGGAGACGAGCACAGTTGTGTGCGTGTGCCTGAGGCAGAGGGTGGAGGCTGCAGTACATCCCTCCAGGCAGGAGTCGCAATCAGAGACACTCAGATAAGGGAGGAGGAGGCAGCGGAGGGAGTGGCATCTGAGCAGACGGCACTTCTTCACTGAGCAGCACAGATGAGTGCAGACTGTAAGTCCATCTGTCACTCAGAAGTGGCAGGCCAGTGCCAGGAACCGTCGTTCTTCTGCTCCTTTAGCACTCTGCTCCTTCACTGTTTGTGGAGGCCGATGAAGAGGAGGTCGCTCATGGTCGGAGAGGCCCGGGTTTTGCTGCAGTCAACAGGATGCATCTGGTTGTCGAACCCATACAAGCGGCCGTGATGAAGATGATACCTTATTTTGTGGAGAACGCTGTGTTGACCCAAAGTGAGATAAACCGCATGTGAGTCGAGAATCTCTTTTCTAAATGGGGTTTTCACTGGTGGGAACAAGATCCTTCACTGATCAGACTTGAGATTGGACACTTGACCAATGTTTGGACCGCTGGCTTCCACCTCAGTGTTTCAGTATTGTATATATTGTTGTAACTTTTGATTTATTGGTTCAGGTTAAGATTTGAGTGTTCCCTGGGTGATTTTTGCAACAGATTGCACTTCAGGCCAGCAAACCCTAATCAATCACTGAAACTCTGAATCTTGATCAAAATAAGTTATCATTCACTGGCAGCTGAGATTCAGTGGTGCACATATTATTGTAACTGTGACATTCCTGTGACCTGATGTGTTGGCGTTCTTTGTCTCTCTGTCTGTTAAGGATGTACAGGTACTTTGGTTGTAATCGTGGCATAATCTCAGCAATCTGGCAAGACTGTCTGTCATAGAGTTTGTTTGCTTTGATACCAGATGTATTTTTAATCCTAGTGTTTGTGGAGAAATTGATAGCAGGGTGCTGCGGGGCAAGAGAGCGTAGAGCTAAGGCAGTTTAATTAGGATGTGTGAGTATGGCCTGTGAAGCGACAGTTTCACACAATTTCAAGTCCCTGTAAAAAAATGTCTTTATTTATCTGTGGAATTAAAGTTGTGTTACTAGCTGAACTATGAAATGTAAACAGCAGGGCTGTACCTCTTCACTTTACTTTGAGATTGCTTTTAGCGATGAAAAGCTGCTCTATAAATGAAATTTATTATTATTATTATTATTATATATTCTGGCTCTTGGTATTAGCACTTTTGTCAGATACTATCCATCAGTCCTAGACATAAGACCATCCTCATAGCCTCATAAATCCCCAACAGAGTATAGACCGCAACAAAAATCCACCAAGTGAGACAAAAGCTCTCGTTGAGAAGTGTCCACCCCCGTGCTTAGTCACTGTGGAACTTTGTTTCTGTGCTGCTGGGGGGCGGAGGGAATTTATTGTGAGGTGCACAAAACAATGTCCATTGTTCCCACAGAATCATCTGTTTGGCCAAGTCCTGCTCGTTTAGTCCGTGGGTTTTGAAAGTGTTATCAGAGAACTCAGTGAGGAAGCGGTCTCAAGAGCTGGATATGAAAATCTCAGGGTGAAACCTGCATGATGTTTATCTGTGTCTGTTTAAACCCAAAGGCATTTGGTCGATGGTTTGTGTATTTTTGGAGATGTTTGTGATGTATCCATACAAAAGAGTTTTGTACATTATGAACCAGTTAATAATAGCGGTGCAATGATTCTTAAACCGAGACCAAAACTGGGATACTCCAACCTGCTGCCACCGCTGCAGGAGCAGCCTGTTGATCCCCTTTAAGTTTCACAATCAATACTAAAGCACGTGTAGTCATGTAAACCACAAAATGATTATTCTATTTAAAGTTAGGGCAAGCTATATGTTTTTCAAATATTACACTTTAGACCTAACTATTGTGGCCTCTCTTGAGGTGGCCTTGGTGAAATTAATATTAGACTGCGGTCAATATCACTCTTCGTAGATGACTTTCGCCGGTATTACTGACACTATCAGTACACTGATTTCTGTATTTAAATATAAGCCTATTTTAATATCGGTTTATATATAGATATCTATATCTATATCTAGATATAGATATAGATATCTATATCTAGATATAGATATAGATTTATGAACGTGCTCATCACATTACTTGATTGGATTTTGCCTAGAGCAAACACCTCACTTCTTTTTTAATTGTCATTCAGCTCCAAAGCCTAAACCTGAAAAAGTCAGGTATTTTACAGGCAGGTGTGAACTGGTAATTAGTGCTTTTCTGCTCCCGTGAAAGTAAAGCATCACAAACAACACAACCACAGTTGGGACAATTATTTAGGTCTGTGTTGCATTACACCAAGTCAGCAGAGGCCTGACATGTCAAGTCTGAGTGCAGCTCGTGCAGCAGAAAAAAGACAGATGAGCATTCGAGATCAATGCTTGATTCATGGCCGCTGCAGACCTCAGGTCTGCAGTAACGTGGCAGCTGGGCTTCTCCACTCAGCTGTTGAGGTAATTCCCCGGCGGGCAGACAACCATGATTTATGTTCAATTCGTCGGCTGCGTCTACTAAAGTGAACCGTCCTGTTAAAGCTGCTCCTCGGCATCGCCGTCGAGTGAAGAGACTGGAACAACCGTGCTGAGCTGTGGCTCTGTAGTGAGGTATCTGATGTACAGCGTCTACGATTCAACACTTGTAACTCCTCTCTTCCATTTGTTTTGCAGCCTGAGCGAGAGCTTCTTCATGGTGAAGGGTGCTGCTCTCTTCCTGCAGCAGGGGAGCAGTCAGCAAGGCCAGAAAGCACTTCCTCACACCAAACATGCAGGTGAGAACCACAAGACACCTGAAAAAAGCTCACCCTGTTATCCACATGATTTACCTTAACTTCAGTTTTAATCTCATCGGCGTCATTGTCAGATTTCTTGTCCAGGTCTTGTAGTGGTTTTGTGTGACGAGTCCATGTGCTGCAGTCGCCAGCACTGCAGCAGATGTTTGTAGCGGAGGTGAGGAGGATGGAGGCTGCCTGGTTGATAAGCATGTTCCAGACATATAGCTTAGGTAGATTAGTGCTTAAATCCAGCGCATGGTAGAACTGTGGACAAAACTTCTGTTGGCGATTAAAGAAGGCCCTTATTGTTTCTATTCCCTGTGTTCTCTGGTTTTTCTTTCACTCTGCTAACTGTAGTGAGTAAAGCTAAAATGTAAATGAGTATTCTCAGCTCTTTGTGTTTAGTAAATGAATGGTGATTTAAAAAAAAAAAAGGTTTGTCCACCTGCCCT
The DNA here is from genome assembly GCF_022379125.1 of Scophthalmus maximus. Lineage (NCBI taxonomy): Eukaryota > Metazoa > Chordata > Actinopteri > Pleuronectiformes > Scophthalmidae > Scophthalmus > Scophthalmus maximus. Next base: position 13,163,774 of record NC_061533.1, on the reverse strand, counting down.
CGGTACATCTCGTCTTTGATAACCATGACCTGGATGACTTGACAATCTTCACAGATGTCAAGACACATACAAGTTGTATATTTTATTGATTGAATTCATGTGAGTTGGACTGAGCGATGAACTGGCCGATGCTTTCAATCAACGACTGTTCTTAAAATGTTCTTAAAAGACACAATTAATGGCTTTAAAGACACAAGGCTGACCTGACAGTCCACTGGCATGGCTGGATCTCAGCACCAGCCAACAACCAACATGCTGCCAAGTCATTTGGCAAGTCAGGGCGGTGGTTGGCAGCTTTGGCCACTTTGTCAGGTAACCCATATTTGCTGGTCCTGCTTTGTCCTCCAAAACATTTGGCTTGGAAAAATAGTTGTGCCATTTTCCAGAAACTGTGACTCTTAAGGAAAAAAAAAAAAAGAGACAGTTACTTGACTTGTGCCAAGTGTCGGCTCGAAAAACTGGTTCCCGAGCATCAGTGATTTTATAAGGAGCAACGCTTCTTTTTTTCTAGATATATTTATTTTTCTGTGTGTGACTCTCATATGTTGCAGCTGTTATTATTGATAACAGATGCCAACTTGGCTGCTGCTGCTGCAGAGCCACGTGAACTGGGGCCTGAAATATTCTCTGAATGTTCAGTATTCAGTGTCAGGGAACCATTCGTTTAATGTTAAATGTGGAAAGGATTATAGTAGTAGTTTGTATTTATTACACTTTTGAAGGATTTGCATTAATTTTTTTTCATCCTTTGTAAATTTGACATCAAAATACATATAGTTTCCCAACCGGACCCGTACACGAGATATAGTAATCATCAACACATTGTGGAGATAAGGTCATGTGCCTTGCATGTTTGTTCTGTTGTAATGTATTTCAACACAGCTGACTCACCATCAGCTGCTACTGTACATTGCTGTGTTGGTCCACCTCCACAACTTGTTTCAATGTGCAGCTTCACTGACATGTCTTGGCACAAGGAGCACTGAGAGAATGTACATTTTTTATTGCGAATTAATTTCTCTACAATCGGTTAACAACTCATCAGCTGATAAAACTAACTGAACATATTGTATGTTATTGTTTCCAGGCTTTAGTCTTGTTTTGAATGTTAAACACTAGGGTGCAGTGTAACTTCATGTATCTACAGCACTGCCTTAAATTGCGTCCCCTGCATGCACTATACTCCCTCTAATATTCATACTCTTTGTTTTTAAGGTAAAATAGACTATCATCTTTGCATCTTCCTCTTTCAAATAAAATGTATCAGTGTTTAGGATAAAGTACGTTTTTAACCCCAAACAGCCACTGCTCACCATGGGTTAATTTTCTGTACATTCTGTCTCAACAGGCGACTTACCTCAACACCTGCAGGTGATGATAAACATCCTTCGCTCGGAGGACAGAATCAAACTGGTAAGAGACAAAAAAATAAATAAATAATTGCATGCATCAAAACATGCACACCCTCACACACGCTCCATATAAAAGGCCACAGCTACAGTAACAACCTGGTACAACAAACCCTCCAGAATTCATTTTATTGTGTAGTTAAGACACTTATGTAATCACTTTAATTATTAGCTCATGAGAGCACACTCAGGAGAGCATTACCAAAAGTTTCCGTGGTGTGTATGTGTTGGTGTGAGTTATTTCATCTTATGTTCACCAGCTCTGTACGCTCACACTCATTCTGTATAGAGGATTTGCTGTTATGTTCAGTCAGTTTTACTCTCGATAAAGGAAGCATGTTTTTTTAATCAACAATGATTAAACACACATGTTTTAAGGTTTTAAGGCTGATTCAGACACTGAAATCTCATTTAGTATTGTATTTTTTTAAAATTTAAATAAAAAAGTATGCCAGAAGTAATTTCATTTCGGAAATTAAATAGTAAGGACATTTATTTAGAGTAACATTTTGCCTGATGTCTGCACACTTTGCAGGCGGTGCGGCTGGAGAGTGCATGGTCAGATCGTGTGCGGTACTTGGTGGTGGTGTACACCAGTGGGCGACAGGACACAGAGGAGAACATTCTACTGGGAATCGACTTTACCAACAAAGACTGGTACGAATATGCCCAATATGTACAAGTTTTATGATCACTGTCTTCTATATACTTTTTAAAGGCCAAGAGAGCTTTATGTATGAATTAATAATCTTTTTTTCTTTTTACTTATAGACAAGATAATATACAAACTGCTAAACTACATGATTTATTCTCTGCGAGGCTGCTGTAGACGTTATACTGTTCGTAAAGATGACAGCTTTTAAAACTTAATTGTGCCATCTCTGCGTTTGTGGTAGATATTTATTTAATTTTCCTAGAAGGTCTCAATTTTAAAACTAATGTGGAAAATCATATTTATGTCATTCACTTAAAGAAAAGTAGATTTTCCTTCTGTTTGCCAGGTTTTTAAATTTTATTTCTCTATTTCGTCCTGCCAGCAAAAGCTGTTCGATCGGCATGGTGCTACCCCTGTGGAGTGACGCTAAGATCCACCTGGACGGCGACGGGTGAGATATTTTTTTCTGCCTGTGTGACGACTGTTGTAAGGACAGTGAACACACAGCTGTAGCGTTTAACCCAGCGATATGTCTCTGCAGATACACACATTCTGTGTTTTCATGGCGCTCCAGCTCAGTGAATGACCATTTGTTCTGTTTACTCCTCAGGGGCTTTACTGTGAACACGGCAGGTCGGACTCATGTCTTCAAACCCGTGTCGGTGCAGGCTATGTGGTGAGTAATTAACAGCTTCTGGAGCAACAGTGGCTGTCTAAGGCACTGTAGTCATGACACGCCACAATAAATCTTCTGATAGACACACTCTGCTGCAATGAGGCACCAGGTTGAGGCAGTGCTGATTCAAACTGCCCCCTGCTGGCATGAAGATGCATGTATACAGAACTGCATGAAGCCAGATTGAGATCCTACAGTCATTCATTCATATAATCAGATTTGCGTCAGTCATCCACAACTTTAACCTTTATTTTCCCCCCTAAAAAACGACAATCAAGGTCGGCTCTGCAGGTGCTGCACAAGGCATGTGAGGTGTCACGCAGATATAACTACTTCCCTGGGGGCATCGCTCTCACCTGGATAGGCTACTATGAGAGCTGCATCGCGTCAGACCAAAGCTGCATCAACGAGTGGAATACCATGAAAGACTTGGAGACCACACGGCCAGACTCACCTACCATGTTTGTCGACAAGTCAGTAAACACAATGTCCCTCGAATCTGATTCCTTAAGTGATGATAGAAACGTATCACTTCTATAGCTGTTGTTGAAGTAGCCTACAGTTTCAGCAACAACTGTTATTGAGTGAGTGCTGAGAATTTCAACCTTTGGTAGGCCTTCAGAGAGAGAGAGGACAGAGTGCCTTGTTAAAGCAAAACTCAGAAGCATCATGGCGTGCCAGGATCTCGAGAACGTAACCTGCAAACAGGTAAATATGAAGTAACACACACACACTGAAACAAACCACTGTCTTCATTCTGTTCTATTTTTTTTTTTTTTTAATTTTCAGAGGCAGCATTTACATTTAATTCTTTAAAGAGTGAGGCGCAACTCAGTTCTCTTGATCTTTTTCACTGATTTTGGAATTCGATTTTTTGTATGTAATTTTCAATAATAAGAATGATTTCCTAATAACAGAATTAAATTTACACAATATTATAAAATATATATTTTTTATAATATTATAATACTTAAAGTAGTAACCAACAAAGACACAAAAAAGCTTCCATACACAAATCAAATTATGCTGTATACATTTTTGTCAGATCCGTACAGAGTTGGAGCAACACATGAACTGCAACCTGAAGGAGTACAAAGAGTTCATTGACAATGAGATGCTGCTGATCCTGGGCCAGATGGACAAAGCCACTCTTATCTTTGACCATGTCTACCTGGTAGGACAACTGATACTGTCCCTTACATCAACAAAAACATCTGTCAACATCCGTTGTTACTTGTGAGCAACTGAGATAAAATGATTCCTTCCATCCTGGGAAATAATTGTTTTTGGAGAAAGAAAGATGTTACATAGATTTGAAAACACTCTACACTACGTAGTCAAAACAGCATTGTCTCTTTTTTGTTTTTAGGGATCTGAATGGAATGCATCTAATGTGGAGGAGCTGCAAGAGACAGGGTGATTTGTTTTACATTATGGAGGAGCTAAGATAAGCCCACGCAAAAAACGTATTTTTTTATTTTGAGTTGAGTAGGAAAGAATGTTGTTGACGAGCTAACATGATCTCTCCTTCCCAGGGTGAGCTATATCCTCAACGTTACAAGGGAGATAGACAACTTCTTTCCAGGCACATTCAGTTATCACAACATTCGCGTCTATGATGAGGAGGCCACTGACCTGCTGGCTCACTGGAACGACACATACAACTTCATTGTTAAAGCAAAGTGAGTCCTGAGTGGAAGAGCAAACATGTTGCTTGTGTATTTATCAGTGAACTACAAAGATTATCTTATAATCACAGAAGACCTGCGTCTGATTATGAATTGACAATTTTTTAGGATCTAATTTTTCCACATATACGTGGGAACTTATCTGTAGGTTCAGATGTTGAAAGAGAAACCAAAGATCACATTGGAATGTTAGAGAAAATTATAACTCTTCTACAAGTCTTGAAGGGAATTAGAGTTTCTGTGATCCGATCCACTATATTTTTTAATTTTTGTTTGATAATGTGAACTCAATTTAAACAGTACCTTTATTTTTTAACTGTTATGAAATCCAGATTCATCATTTTTATTTTTTAATTCCCAAACAAGTTTTATTATGTGTGTAATTCTCACCCATAGAAAGAACCAGTCCAAGTGTCTAGTTCACTGCAAGATGGGCGTCAGTCGATCTGCCTCCACTGTCATTGCTTACGCCATGAAGGAGTTTGGCTGGTCGCTAGAGAAGGCTTATAACTTTGTCAAGCAAAAGAGGAGCATCACACGTCCAAATGCAGGTTTCATGAGACAACTGGCGGAGTACGAAGGCATCCTGGATGCCAGGTACAGCTCTTCACACGCGTGTGTGTGTGTGCGCGCGCGCGCGAACAAATTGTTGTTTACTCAGTCAACCTGTTTTCTTACTTCGACTGTCTTCTGCACCCTGTATCTCTGTAATTCCAGTAAACAGCGGCACAACAAGCTGTGGCATCCAGACGCAGACTGTGAGATGGCAGAGGGACAGCAGGGGGTGGCTCAGTGTTGTGGCGGGGAGGAGGGAGGCCACCTGACTCCCGAGCCAGGGATGTCTCCTTGCTGTGAGGAGGCGCTGTCTGACAAAGGTGCAGCATGCCCCTCCCCGTGCAGGACTGTTTCACTTGAAGTTGACCCTGCTTACAATAACTACTATTTCCGCCGGCTCTCTGACTCTGCGCTGGACAGTGAACCATCAACACCTGTGCGCGGCCCCCCTCTTCTTGGCATGGAGAAAGTATTTATAGAAATCGAGGATGTCGAGCGGGATGCTCTGCTGGACGACGAGACCTGTGATGGGCATGAAAGCCTGCCCCTCCCGCACTTTGGGCCCAAAGCAGAGGGAACTGCTGCCCAGACCTGCAGTCGTGTTCCTGAGCCCCTGGAGGAGCTGCGCCTTAGGCTGGAGTTCAGCACAGTGGAGGAGGAGGATGAGGAGGAGGTGCAAAAGGAGGAGGCTGAGATGGAGGTACTAATGCAGCCGGATGATGGCGGGGGTGGGGAAGGAGGTGGAGGAGAGGAAACGCAAGATGTGGAGGTAGAGGGGGATACAGAGGCTAATGGGATGGACCTGGCAACCCTGAATGAAAATTCCAATAACAACAACAACAACAACAACAACAACAACCATTTGAGCCCTTCATGTACCCACAATGTAAGTTTGATTAAAATAATTATCCACATTTGGAACGAAAATGCTATTATTCACTTCACATGGATCAATTCTGCAAAAATAACCATTCTTCCCTTGGCATTTATTTTCTTCCTGTCTTTATTTAGGAAAAATCTTCCACCATCCTTCCAGTTGATGCTTCTACATTGTCTCATTGGTCTTTTAAGTCCAATCAGAAAGAAGTTTCTCCAAATGTGGCTCCTAAGCTTTGCCTTAAACCCAGTCCTCCTGAAGTCCCAAGTGATTCGTTCCCACAGCCCCTTACCTCCTCTGAAGGCCTCACGTCTTCGGTGGGACTGCTGTATCCCTGTGGCCCCCTGTGTGACTGTGCCAACTGTACCGCCTCCCCAACCACAGCTCTACTCAGCAGAGAGGAGCAGCCAGGAGAATCGCTGCACTTAGTTCAGCCTGAGGACAGTGCTGAGTTGTTGGAAGTGAAGACTGAGCTTGACCAAAGCCAATCTGCAGCTCCCTCGGAGGCTCTCCCTGAGCTTATGAGAATGGATGTGGATGAAGAGGTGCCTGCAGTGGCTTGCGTTGTTGGCCAACAACAGGAGACCCTTTTACAGCTGCAAAGATCTGGGCTGGTCCGCCGCCATGCAGAGAGACTAGAGAAACTTTCAGGTTCCTCTCAAGACATCCTGCACTCTCTGAAGCCTTTGCATGTGTGCCAAAGGTCCAAGAAGACCCCCTTTCTCACTGAAGATGAAGAGGAATTCTCCAGCTTTACCAGGGACTTCAATAAATCTTCGACACCATGCCAATTGCGGTTAGAGCCACTGGTGATGCCACTGACCAATGAAGCCTTGTTAGGGGTTGTAGGGTCTGGGCTTCTCACACCCACCTCCTCGCCTCATGGCTCCACCCTGACACGCAGCTCCAGCAGTGACAGTCTGCGGAGCGTGAGGGGGAAACCAGGCCTCGTACGCCAGAGGGCGCAGGAGATCGAGACCCGCATGCGGCTGGCGGGCCTGACCGTACCCTCAAGGCTGAAGCGGTCCAACTCGCTGGCCAAGTTGGGCAGCCTCAACTTCTCCTCTGAGGACTTGTGTTCGGCCTGCTCCTCAGACACAGGGACACTGCTGCTGCTCTCACTGTCCCCAGAGCCTGACACTGGTCTGGAGTGGGACTCCCCCACCACCTCTGCTCTGCCTCGGCCACACAAAGACCTGTACACTCCAGAGAGAAAGGTGCCAGGTGAGCCCAGAAGCTGACACATCACGTGGAGGTTATATACACTCCACCCAGCCCTTCATATCTCCCCCTGTGGAGCTGGAGAGGGTTGTACAGGATTCTAGTCTGAGGAAACAAATTATATATACATACATATATATATTAAAAACAAAAAAACAAAACAATGCCAACTGTTGTTGTGAGGAGTGTACATTCTCCTTTGCCACACTGTTTCTCAAACTGCTGTTCAAAGTGATGAAAGTCGTAAGTGCTGTATCTGACAAGTGTGCAAGCCATCACCTCACCTCTGACATGGTTCGATTCATGGACAAACAAGTGCCTTACCTTTGAGACCAGAGGCACATAGTTGTATGTTAGACTGCAGGATGAGACGGTACATGACGCTCTATGACCTTTAATTTCACAGCTGTTGAAAAGTACCTGATATGTACCAAATTATAGAATCCATCGGCACTTGGATTATTTTTAACCATCTGATACAAAAGTAGTAGCCTGCATCGATGAAATCGAGTCCCTCAGTGGAGCTTGGCGGAAAGCAGAGTGTTAAATAAATGTATAGTTGTTTACCGCACAGTTTATGCTTTAGATGCTCGAGGGTTGTAAAATTAATGGTTACCTCACGTTGCATACATTCATGCTCTTTGTCAGACGAACACCGGGGCTGGAGTTTAATTCAGTTTGTTCACTGATGTCGAGTTAAAGTGAGGAAAATCGGTTTGAACACATTTTTAACGCAGGGGTGTGTGTTAGTGCATTAGTGCGTAACAACGTGTGAGTCTCTGAGTGAAAGGGATGAATGTTGGGAGAGGACGTTGTCATTTTGTTTTGCCAGAGGCATGCTCACTGTTTTCAGCAAACGGAACAGAAACGTTTCTAAGTTTGTTGTCCCTTTGCACTGCTTTTTTTTATTGGGTGAATCCTGCTACAAAGCAAGCTATCTTCCAAAATAACATTAGAGTAATGTTATTGACCTCATCATTCCCCTCAGAGTACGATGTTTTTGGGAGAGCAGAGTGAGGAGTGCATGGTTTGAAATCACAACACAAAATGTGCTACTAACTGAGATTTAGGGGAGTCAAATAATACGGTGTATTTCACAAGCAAAAGTTATCTGATCATCTTTGACAAGATATAAACAGAAAATGTTAAACCTCATTTACCTTAAAATCGTTCTTAAGGGTTGCCAACATTTTAAACTCATTTGTGCTTTTTTGAAATGTGAAAGACCAAAGTTGTTTGGCTGTCTCGACAAATTGGAAATACCGCTGACGCTGTACAAAATATGTGAATCACAATGTCAATCATGTACATTTTTTTTTTAAATGCTGTCACATCTTTTTTGCACCTTTTGGGAGAAATGAAAGCTACTCAGTGTAGTCGTCAGGCTCACAGCTGTTAAGCTTTTACACTCATCATCAATGAGTTTTAAAGCTTTTTTCACACTGACGTGACAACGATCACAATAGGTTACTTCACAGTTATGTAACCATGTTTTGTTTTTATATTTAAGTATGCAGTAACTTTTGTACTGTACATTGCTGTAGTTCGAATGCATATTGCACTTTTATGTTGGTCAAAATAAAGTACTGTATGTGTTAATAATGGAAATAAACATTTCTTTTACATAATGTGCTGTGAATACAGTTCTTTCTGTGTACTTTATTCAAAACTAATAGTATTGGATATTTAAAACAACACTGTAGATTTGTTAAATGAAAGACAAACAGCTTGTTACTTGTAGACAAATATTCATAAATCAGGCAAGAAAAGAAGTGGGAATACATAGTATCCCCCTGCTCCAGATGCTGTGTGATCTGATTGGTGAAAACCGACAGACGCCGACATTAATACAAAACTAAATATCTGTGCACTGACTCGACTATGATCGTGTGTCCTGACATTACATCATTCCTCACCCATCTGTATACTTTGGCAGGAGGGCCGCTTTCTAACAGCCAGCTTATATAACATTTGGCTTCCCGTCACTGTTTGCATGACGTCAGTGAATTACTTGAGTTGCACGCTCTTGTTGCTCCCAGTCTATACGACTGTGCACGTCTGTCAGGGGAATGGAAGGCCCAGGAGTCAAAGATGCTATTTTGTGTTTGTATTTTTTTTTTGTAAATGTACATGACACCCCAAACTCCAGAAATGTGAGATGGAAGTCTACAGTGTCTGACTTCTTGAAATGTGTAAACATTTAAATGACAGAGGGACTAAATAAGAAGCTCCGTAAAAAAACAGTCAGCGTGCCAAGAAGCCTGTGGGCTTTTTTGACTTAATGATGAACTTAAATTAGAGCCAGATTGGCTTTTGTCTAGACAAGTTTGAGAGTGACCTGTAACACTCTTCAAACACCAAAGGAGCAGCCGGACAGAGCACGCGGATTGCTCGATGGCTGCCTGTCAACACAGCAGCCCTCGGTCTGCAGTGTCCGGTTGTGGGCCGACCCCTTCTTTCCCTTTTGTCTGTGAATTCTTGGCTACCACCACTTTTGTTTTATTATCTGAAGACGTTTCCTGTTTTGGATGTTACTATAGCGACTGAGTGAAACAAAAGAAGAAAAAAAGACACTCCTTGACATGCCCCAGGTTGGTTACTCACCATTTATCCCAGACAAGAGCAGTCGTTTACTATCTCCTTATGTTAACGAGGTTCCTGGAGTGAAATATTATGAACCATGTCACCAGTGTGCAAACAGTGTTGCGTTAAGGCAAACGTAGGACATTTTACATTCACTCAGGATCTTTACTGGCCATGTACCTTAACATCCGGTTGTGTTCCCAGATCTTCCTCGTGGATGAAGGTGAAAAGGTCATGTATATAAAAAATCTCAACTCCCAAAAACACATTTGCCATGTACCTGAGTTCACACGTGCAAAAAAAACAAACAAACAGTGGATGGACCTATGATCGATAACTTCTCCAAGGTTTCTCAAGACAGCAAAAAGAAAAGCTGCAAGTCCGAGTTTCCCCTGATTGCATTAGTCAAATGTGCTGTGACATCACATGGATGTAATATAACGCTCCCATTGCTTGAGCATTTAAGAGAGGACAGAACATCTCCAAACAACCAACAAAGAGCACTCTGTCGGTCCAGGGAGAGCATTTGACTCGGCTACATCTCGTCTAACTGGTAAGTGTCAGCCGCAACATAGGATACTAGATGAATATCATATTCATCACATTCTAACGAGTAGAGAGCTGTCAGGAGCAAAGCCCGTGCCAAGTTGTGTTGTGTCGTACAAAACAGACTTTAGAGCTGATAGGTAAATGTGTGTTTTCCAAGATGCTTAAACTTCGGTTACGAGAGGTTCCTGGTTCACTGTTTTGAATTCCTGTATGTCTGAGTCTGTTGAGGCAGCTGAGCACATGGTGATCAAGTGATCAAATAGAATAATGGACTGGTTGTTAGCAGGGATGGACTGCCTTGAGGGAAGGGGCTCCCCACTCTGACCGATAGAGAAGTTGGTGGATAATCAATAAACGCAAATTCGACTGCGCTCTGACGGTGGCTTTTACCTGATGAGTGCACATGATCTGAAGAGGAAAGACAGCCTGTAATTTATTTCACTGACGCCTAAAACATAATCTTATGTCCTCTTTAAAGTCTTATTTTATCATGTCTCTCAGCTCTCTCTCCATTTCTCAGCTGTGTTTGTATCTTTGACAGCGACAGAGCAAAGCTACCATTGTAGTGTGAGACCATCTGCTCCCTCAGCCGTGTGTCTGGCCAGTGTGCAGGCCTGTCAGATGATAAGACAACAACAGTCATATGCTGTCACACACACAAATACACGCACACACACACACACACATACACGGAGGGATGAGGCCGTCATAGACAGGAAACAGGCTCATGGCCCTGGTCATTGTTCATTGTGCTTCACAATCTTCTCTGCTTACTGCTGCAGTTTAGTGGCTGAAAACCTATTAAACAATTAGACAATTAGACAGTCTCATGGAAAAGTTGTTTTTTGCAACACCTTGCCTTATGCTCTGCACTCATCCTCCTCCTGCTGCTACTAAAACTTTTGCACTCGCTGACTATTGCTCGTCAACCATGAAGATGATTGTCATAAGCCGATTAATTGCAGCCAACAGCACAGGATAATGTCAAATCAGACATATTCATATAGCACATAAAAAACAACACGGTTGAGCCAAAATGCTTAGCAAACATGGTGAAAGAAAGACAACACAAGTATGGATAAAAAGACAGTCAAATCAGTGCAAGAGAAAAATGAAAATAAAAAGATAAAAAGCTGCCCAGAGAAGCCTAAATGAATACAAAACCAATGTTAGATTATTGTGATGTGGGGTAATCTATATTTTTTTATTTAATTTATTTTTAATTAGTGAGTGGGATACTCATATTAAGGTGCTTGAATTAAGAGAGTTGCATGTCCTCTTTGTACCTGAAACATGTGGGAACATGAAAGGATTGGACTGTCCAGTGCCTAATCAATTAATTGTGTCACATGAAGCCAAATCTGTAAGAAATTCTGAAGACAAAAAAGTGTGACAAAACAAGCAGACGTTTAAAATGCAGAGTGTGGGGAAGAGACTCGCTGACTGGTAAGTCATAAGACTCTGTGAACCTTCAGTACTAACAGAGAGGGCTGAATCAATTAGTCAGACTCAGTGCTCCTGCTCTCTCCAACAGCTGTGATGCTGATTATCCCCAAACACCGATCACATATTTGGCATATCAGCATGATTATTAGGTACAGAAGGTCAGAGTTCGATTCCAGGTCATCCCAGTGTGGGCCCTTATAGGCAAGGACCTTAATGCTATACCTAGGCCTTGGTCTCGGTAATGTAAGTTGCTTTGGACAAAACCTTTAGCAAAATGATAATGTAATGGTCTGAAATTCAAATAATCATTCAAATGAGTGATGATGGTGAATAAATGTTACATTACACAAAGTGTATGAGGAATGCAATGTTGCCACATCACCCTAACAGGCCAAAACAATGGATTCAAATTTGGAATTCAGATTGTGCTGATATCCTGTGACTGTAATTTGCCGTTAAGCTGGTGTGGACATTGCAAGCGCATGAATAACCCGACAGAGCAGCTGAAGCAGTTAAGTCATAAGATCCTTCGATTCACCACTTCCATGAAAATGGCTCCTGTGTGACTGAATTGTTTGCAACATGCAACATGGTCTTTGCCCAAGACTAAAACAATTTCTAACGTGTAGGCCATGATATTAATCCCAGGTGTCTGTCCATTTCTTTCTCCTCTGCTGTTTCAGCAGCTTCCAGTTTTCAGTGTATTATTCAAAGTGGGAATATTAGTGGGGGATGCTCAGAATCACAGGGGCTGTGGTGGAGCACAGATCAGTCATGGCAAAAGAAAATACCTCTGCGCCGGCTTTCGTTACGCATGGCATGATTTCGGTGGATTTGGTCCTTTGTTGTGAGGTTAACACCGTGTTGTTTTCCACAGACCAGCATGGGACAGAACCAGGACAAACTGGAAGGGGGAGAGCAGGCCCCTGGCGACGGATCGGAGGAGGCGGTGCTGTGCCCTGACCCTGTAGGTGCGGGGAGTAATTCTGGTGATGTCATGGAGGAAGGACGCTCCAGTGAGGAGGAGGCCGGTAATACCGGAGGAAATTTAGGGGAACCAGACACACATGATCTGGTTGAGAGCCCCGGCCAGGAGCCAACAACACCTTCTAGTGAGAAGCACATAAATTTGTGGGTGAGTCCTTTCGCTGCACAGGAGGTGAGACAGGGAGGGGCTGCAGGAAAGGAAGGAGGAGGAGGAGACAGAGGCAGGACCATTCTATTAGTTCCAAAGGAGACGAACGAGAACCAAAAGAGTGGTTCGAGGGTTGAGGAAAGAATCACAGCATACAAGCTGTTCAGTCAATTCAAGAGAGAGGAAAGGAAAACTGAGCAGGAGCTTCGAACATCCTCAAAAATCAAGATGGACAATCCGGATGAAGGAACCGGCCCACATGAGGAGATACAAGATGAAAGCCTCTCAGCTGGAGTCCCACGTGAAAGGTATGGCCTTGCTGTTACCTCTGAGGATGCAAACTCTTTTGACAACACTGAAGAGGGTGCTGTTGTGATGAAGATGAGCGGGAGTGGAAAACATGCAGGACGCAAGTTGCTGTCTGTTCAAGATCAGAATGAGACCATGTTGGCTGAAGTTGAAGAGCCAAGTGCAGGAACAGTGGGCAGCTTGAGTAAGAGGAAGGAACCGCCTCCAGCTCAACCCCAACATCCTTTGAAAAACAGTCTGCAAAAAGAGTCTCTATTAGACATGAGTGATACCATTCATTGTAGACCTCCAAATGCGAGAGCAGAGAATAATACAAAAGAGGAAACACTTGCGTGTGAGGTGAAGCAAGTACTGAATGACTACTCTTCGAGGAAATCAAAGGTCACTGGCATTGATGATCAAAGGGAGTCAGTAAGCCCTAATCTACAAATGGACACAGTCGAAACCAACGCAAACGAAAAGATAGACTCGGATTCGGCATCAAATCCAGTCTCAGCCATTCAGCCCAGCTCTATTTTGGAGAGGCTACTGAAGAGAAACAGGAAGGAGCCAACCACAGCTGATTCTAAAATAAAAGAGGTTGAATTTGACAGCAAAGACACCATGGATGTTCCTGTGGAGAGTACAACAGAGATATCCAGTGATAGGATTGATCGGTCAGAATGTGACCTAGGGGGGGTTGTGTCCGCCTCTGCAGATTCAAAAAAGAAACCACCTAAAAGAAACCTTGCAACAAAGGAACACCACATTAAAGACTTCTGTGAGAGCACACGGCTAAATCCAGATTATCCCAAGAGTTCAGAGATGAACATCAAATCAACAAATGCTTCTTCAAATGTGGGCGCCTCTAAAAACTTCACCTCAGACAACTTACAATCATCTGTTTCACATGAAAGAAAGTCATGTGAAGTAAGTGTGATCACTGAGGACTCTACACCTTCCTCGGTGTCTGATGCAAAGTCCCTTCCCACAAAAGGTAATGGGCATATGGCAGAGTCATGCCAGTCACCTACTGCTGAGAAGACGGACACCAGTGCTGTAAGACCACCTCCACAAATGAAGAGCGACAGAGTGAGCAAAACTGATTCACAGTTATCTGGCTCTGAGAAGGAAGATTCTCCATTTGTGAGGAGAAAGAAGGTAAAGAACTCCACAGAGGGCACCGCTGCACCCGGTGCAGATGGTCATTCAGCTCTGGCTGCAGGTTTCGCAGGGGTCACGAACAGCATCAGGCCGGATCCCCATGTGACTCTTAACACAGAAAATATAACAACGGACCAACCGGAAAAAAAACCCGCTAATGAGAGAGGCGACGGTGTCTCAATGAGAGATAAGTCACAGAGCACTCCTAAATCTCGGCCCGTCTCAGAACTCATAAAGGAAACAATTCAACTGCATGAAAAGCTGCAACACCAGGACCGGCAAAAGCCAACAGAAGTCAAGTCCGATGAGCAGGGCCAGTCCATGAAGGTGGCACAGATGAAGGCCGCTTTTGACCCGCCTCAGAAATCCCCAGACAGGGCAATCGAGAGGAAGCCGTCAGTGAGAAAAGGTAAGGGCACGTCAATCTCATTGGCTGCAATACACACACTAAATAAGTAGAAAACTGCAGGTAGTGCAGAACATGGCAGCAAAATTAATCAGTGAGTCATTTGTGATTGATAAAAAAATAAACCGGCAATAACCGATTGTGCTCTCCTCGTACATGGACCCTGAGATGTTGGGTTGCCAGAGCTACCAGATGTTTTCTGCTGTCAAAATTCTGGATTTGTAAAATAACGCCATCTTGTGGTGCTGACTGACATTCACTTGTGGTACATTGTGTTCTTCGTGAAAATTGAAATATATTATTTCTAATATTGGAAAACAATATCCAGACATGTGATATTGTATAAGCATATTTTTTCCCCACAGCCTATAATATTATATCTTACACCCATGGACATTTGAAGCAGTCTGTATAAGAAGTGGAATCAGAAAAAAAATCACATTCTAACAAAGAACCATTCAGCCTTATGGTTCAACCACACGTGTGTTTATATCCCTATATTCAGTATCCATATATTTGCCCCCTCATCCCTCACAACTGCATATGCATATGCATTAAACACTTAACTGATTTATTTATTGATGCTTCGCCCTGATTTTGTCATATTATGGATCTTAATGGCTCATTCAATTAGTATTAAATGCTGTAACATGGGTTGAAACGACGCATTTGTGCATCCCTCAAATAATTAATTACAAAACTCCTATTTATTGATAAATAAATTGACAGTGCGTCTTTCGAATATCATAAAAAAGTAGCAGGTAATAACAGACAGAGACCGAGAAAATAGATAAAAGGAATATCAAAGGAGATGACGAAGCCACAGAGACGGAGGTGATCTTCTGTGACTGGGAACCTGAAGAAAGGAGGCGTGCGTCCGACCTGGTCACCTCGAAACGTCACTGTCAGTGGCGTTTGGCGCTGTCCGTCAGAGGCCGCCGGTCCAATCGGCTGTGGCCAAGCCAATCAAGAGGGCGGGGTAAGTGTCGGAGTCGGGAAAGAGCGCAGAGAGCGAGCGGTGTCAGCGGCACAGGCACGAATCGACTGGGTCTCACGTTGGGCTGTGATATATCATTCGGTTTTTTTCGGGAATACTTAAAATTTCCTCTCAGAAGGTAGGTCACAGATCGTGTCGTGTGTGTGTCGACTGTTCCGACGTGTTAATCCTCGCTGAAACGTGGCCGCGGCGGTCTTCTTTTGTCCACCGTCGGCAGTCCGGGACGGGAAAGTGCACGCGCTAGCTAAAACGAACCAGGATGTAATGTGAACAGTTTTTTTTCCCCGTTTTTTTTTTTTTTTTTTTTTTTGTTAAGCTAGCAGTAGCCCTCCACGGGAGGGAAGTAGCTGACAATGCCAGAAAAGTTTATAACCGACGACCAGATACATGACCGTTTTTAAGCACGGTTAGTTCTGTTTTTCAACGTGCCGTTTGGTGTTGCGGTGTGTTTAGGGAACATGTCACGACGTCGTGGAGCGGAGCGGGGCGGGGTGGGGTAGCTAACCACAGTGCGGCAGGAAAAAAACTTATCTCCGCAACGATAGATCCACACGGACGGAGGTGCGGGCGGCACAACCGCGCCCTGGCCCCTGGCGTCCTGTCCGCGGCTTGATAGGATCTCCTCAAACTGAATAACCCCCCCGCATTTCATAAGAAGAATGAACTGCTTCCCCCTCACACAGTCGTTCATTGTCAAGCTGCTCCTTTTCTGGCTATGGGCTATATTAGCACAAATGCTAGGTTCCGACTGGACCCCCCTAACACTCCGGTATGGAAGATGGGGATGAAAAGGGTCGTGGCACAGACGAGGTCGCAGCTTCCAGTCTGACAAATGTCGCCCGGTTGCACAGATCAATGTCCCCCCGCACGTTTGCCTTTGAATATCTCGTGGATAAAAATGGTTGGAGCAGAATCGTTTTCAAAGCCAATGACGGAGCACACCATGTCGCGTGACACCTGGTCGTATTCCTGCTTATCAACAGTTCACCAGCTTGGCGTGGCCAGTTTGTTTTAATGACAGCTGTTCATTGTGTCCATGTCAAAGTGAGATCTGGGTACATTATTTAATAGTATGCATGGCTTGTTGTCTCAAACGCTTCATGGTCCGATTCGGTTCGATCTGCCTGACTGTTTTATAAAACGTTTCCACGGATGGACCACGTGTGTTGTAATTGAACTGGGTTTGACAGGGCGTGTGTCGCAGGCAGGGCTGCGATGGAGAGCGACGCTTATTGTCATCATTAACTGGTTTGTCTATCAATGAATTGACTTATTATCTCGCCCTCACCCATCAGTATTATGATGTAGCCCTAATCCTTTTTATATTAGACTTGTTTTTGCCTTGGAGCTGCAAGTAATGCATCTCTCGAATACCAATACCCTTCTGGGCGAGCCACTCTGCTTGGAACTCGATCTAAAACTAACTAATGGTTGTAGGGAGGTCGTTGGAGACTTCCTGGGGCTTCCCTCCTCTCTTGGTAGTCTCAAATAGTCTCTGAAGTCAAGTACTAATGGCTGGGTGATGATCCAAATAGCCCTCTGAGTGACCCCATTGTCTGTACGCCACCATCAGCTCATTCGCTCGCTCATGACAATAGGGCAGTTTGATTTGTAGTGATCATGGTCGGTGTGCCTATGAGGGCTGCGTGATCTGCATATCTGGCCCTTGTTTTGAAAACCACATTATTCCGCTCCTATGCATAATCAGCTTCTGAGTCGAAGCATTTTCCCTCGCTGTGGGTCGCAGAGCAGGCAAGGGCCGGGAGAACGACCCCAGGGTCGACAGTCAGCAGTGTGCTACAACCGTGTTTGGGCTTGTAACCCATTCCAGACGAATCAACCTCTGCCAGTTGTGCCTCAGTACAAGGTCTATAGAAGACAGTAGCCTGCCTTTCTGTGGCTGGGCTGACAGAGGAAGTGGGTCAGCATGAGATGTGAGAGTGTTGGGTTCCTATCAGCTATGGTGAACAGATGAGTGTATTATGAACATTACGTTTCAGTAAATATCAGGAAGATGAATATCCAGTAATCCAGCATATCCTTATCCATTTATTTTCATCACCGTTCAGTAACGTCTGGCTAGGTCCACCTGTCCCCCGTGGAAACCTCACTGTCAATTATTGTGCTGCAATTGTTTCAGGCTTGGATGTGTACATTAATCAGAAAGTAGCTTGGTTGTAGTTTGTTTCCTCTCCTCTAAGTTAGTTCTCATATCCCTTTGCTGGAATTATCAGCATCCTGTTGCAAGAAGCTCAGTATTTAGATGAGAGCTTGGCTTCTGCATCTCAGCTGGAATCAAAGACCGCATTCTTTGAACACGTCTGACATACCTCAGTTTGTGTCCAGTCCTGTCTGTGCAAGACATTGTTATCTCACTGCATTATGTCAAGAGGACTTTCTGCCAGACACCCCACCCACCAGAATGCCACAATTGTCAATTTAATTTATTTTTAATTCATATTTTGGGTTTGTTTTGGAAGGTTAATTTGTTGTATTTTTACAGTTGGAAAGAAAAATCTCATTATCTAATGACCTGCATTGTTTGTTTGTTTGGACCAGCATGTCAGGTGAAGAGGATCACATGTCTAAATCTGTGCTGCTAATTGTTTACTCACTGACACAACCCACTGACTGTACCACTAGACTAATTGTAGTGTTTTGGGAAAATGCACAAATGACAGAAGGAAATGACAAAGGCAACAATAAAACGACACCAACAATATAACCCCCCCACAAAAAGACTCAAAAAGAGCAGATTCTCTTCATTTAATAAGCCACATTGTTATAAATATAATCTTTTGTCTTATAATATAAGAGTTTTTTGCTTTAACATGTAGACTGAGCAAAGTTATCTTTTGAATAATTTGACAAATTCGGATGCCCTCGCTGTTTCATTGAACCTCCTTGTTTTTTTAAAGCTTTGTAGCATATCCAGCAGATTCACACAGACTAACTGTTTCTTCCACTGGTCATTCCCACCACAGCTGACAACATCTGTTGAAATGGAGCAGTGGTTTGTGCTTTGCTCACTGGGGGAGGGTGAAACAACTGATCAGGAAGTGGATGGATCATGCTTTGTACTCTCAGGCTATAATATTTAGGAGTTTAAGCATTTGTTTTAGATTTAAGAAATAATCATCTTCCTTTTAGATCTGTTTAGTCGATAGTCTAATAGGAAAGGTTCTTGAAAAAAACCCAGGCAGATGTTATGTTTGATTTGCATGGCTGCATATATAACAGTAACTCTACACACAAACAATCCTAAAAACTACAGCTTGCACTGTTGTGAATAATTTTATGGGACTTTAAAGTGGTTTCCTATTAAATTTAGGGTTAGGGTTGGAGAGGCATTTTCTGACACATTTGTGTTTTCATGTCTGAAACTGACTTTTTTCCCTATGGAATGAGGAAGTGGGCAAAACCTAATCATGTTGAAACATTTTGGTTTGTAAATGCCTGATGCACTACACGCTATTGATTGGAACTGGTTATTGATTCTACCAAGTTCTACCAAGCACTGAGTTAGCTGTTGAGCTACATTGTTCTCGTGTTTGCACATCTCATTTCCTGTATAAAGTATCAAAGAAACAGTGGTGTATAATATATTACGTTTCAGTTGCATTTAAACTGAGCAGATGGCAGACTGCACAGTCACTTGGGGTTGGACAGTGGTGAAAAAACAGCACCTTATCTCATTGTTGCAAAAGGCACAGGAATGCAGCTGGAATTTGATTACAATGGTGGTCCGTGGCCTTGGTTACAGGAAGGGGATTTAGGTGGCGTCTCATGCAGTCTTGGTGACAAAAGGCAAAAGGCAGCCAGTGTATGGAGAGCAGTGAGGCGACATCGCTGGTGTGTGGGACGAGGGTTGACGTGTAGCAAAGTGTGGGAAAGAAAAAGCCTGTGACCATTAATGGCTGTTATGTCTATACAATTACAATATTAAATCTTATGATGTAAAAAATACCAATTATTTTGAAAGGATGCATCTTCCAGGCATGACCAGCTGTAGCGTGGCTTCCAAGCACTCATCAATGATGAAAACTATTAACAAGCAAAGGAATTGCAAAATGAAATGTGTGGTAGATAAGACCTGTTAAGAAACATGGCTGAGCTTTTGCAGATTGTGTGTACCTGCAGAGAGCTTTATTCACGCCAGTGACCTCAGCTTTAGACTACATGCCATTTTTTGAGAGAAACTGCTCCAGTTGAGACAAAAGTTGGGTTGTAATGAACTTGACAAATAAGATAAAACACGTAAGCTTAGTTCTGCTTTGCAATCATGAAATGCTTTTTTATTTTGAAGATGTATTGCACATCCAGCAGCCACTTT
Source organism: Scophthalmus maximus (assembly GCF_022379125.1). Taxonomy (NCBI): domain Eukaryota; kingdom Metazoa; phylum Chordata; class Actinopteri; order Pleuronectiformes; family Scophthalmidae; genus Scophthalmus; species Scophthalmus maximus. The sequence goes on along the minus strand of NC_061533.1, from coordinate 13,143,792 downwards.
GTATATTTTCCAGTGCCTCAGAATGATCATTCTGAAAGGGAGAGGGCTTGGCAGAAGGTGAGCAAGGAAGTTGTACATTAGATTTAGCCCCCGTTAGCACAACCGCTTTGTGTGGCTTTCCCATTCATTCCTGTCTGCCTTTTTTCGTGTGTGTGTGTGTGTGTGTGTGTGTGTGTGTGTGTGTGTGTGTGTGTGTGTGTGTGTGTGTGTGTGTGTGTGTGTGTGTGTGTGTGTGTGTGTGTGTGTGTGTGTGTGTGTGTGTGTGTGTGTGTGTGTGTGTGTGTGTGTGTGTGTGTGTGTGTGTGTGTTTTTCAGATTTCTTGTTGGAGTCATTATCCATAGCTGCACATTACGGCTGTGGGTGCACCATTGGGCTTTTGCTGCCTGAACAAGTTCAACCTGTTTTGAGAAACGGGTCTATTTTCTGTCAATATTACAGTCAAAAGTCTTCAGTTTACAATAAATAATGCATACTTTCGTGCAGATACAGTAGGGCTGGGACAAGTACATCACAATACTTGGGGACCAAGAGTCATATATTTTCTAAAAACAATACATCACATGTCGGTCTTTTCGAGTTTGATTTCAGCTGCATCATTTCTATAAACCCCTTAACCTGAAGCCTAAAGCCACGATATCATAAAATCTATCACAAAGGGTTTCCGTTTAAAATCCAAATAAACTTAATGAAGTTAATCAAACTCGAACCACTGATGCTTTAGTTCTGAACCTCCCAGCCTGTCTTGCCTGAACTGTTCATGCAGTTGCTTTGAAGTTGAAGCTTCCAGTCAACAGACGGTCATACAACAACAGTTAGCTGGTAGTGGTTAGCAGAAGGTTAAACCATTACCGGTCAGTGGCGGCACTGAAAGTGAGGATTTATTTAATGCAACTTTGACAAACCCGGGACCGGCTGCTGTTGAACCAACTAACAGCTCTTGCCGATGCTAACAGGCCAACCCGCTAGCTCATGAGCTAACTGTTAGCTGCCAGCTGTTATTACACTTGGTCAGTGTAAATAATAAATTTGAATATATATTCAGGAATTAATATGGTGATGACATTTTGAAACCCCCCCCCCCCCCCCCACCCATTTCATACAGTAGACTGTAGTTGACACTGCGGTACACGGTATATAGTATTTCTCTAGAATAACTGCCGTGGAGACTATTTAGGCCTCGTCATGATTCTGCTCTAATTCTGCTGCCCCTGCCCCCTACATCAGCTCATCCTGATTTGCGGCTGGGATTTTCATGTTATGTCACATTTCACTCGCCAAACACACTATGAAACAGAAAATCAACGATAGTTCAGCTCCACAAAGCGCAGTGGTGAAAATATACAAAGGCTATCTATAGTGTGTGCATCTTCACATGCATCTTGTGTTGCCCATTAACCAGAATCTCTTAGTTTCGTTGACCTCAATTTTAATCCAGGTTTGTCTGGTTATCTGCCATCAGCAGGGATCTGATTCTCTAAATGTGGTAGGTAAGCAGTTTAGTAAATCTCTTACTTGTCCAGAGTCTTCTCATGTGAAGTCTCTGTAAACAACAATTTCTTTACTATTGCTGTCTTTATTATCAGGGTGGGACAATCGTATGTAGTCATATTATTGTGCAAGAGCCTGTCAATGACAAACCAGTTGGAGTACAAATAGCTGTTGACAGAATTGGGTGGGCCATGTTTTAATTGGAATATGTGAACATAATTGAGCATGGCAGGGATAGGCAGTGTTAAATGTCTCCTGTTTCTGAGGACGTGCCATAATCTTTCATGTTCATGCACATGCTCTAAGATCTATACACAGTCGCTTTCCAAAGAGGAGATGCCCCAGTTTTAGGACTTCTGATGACTCTGTGACATGAAGGAAGGGGAGAAATTAAGATTTTCCTGGAACATGATCACCTCAAAGTGCTTCATTGATCACAGTGTTCAGTTTCTTAGATGCGTCTTGGATCAAGTGACACAAAAAATGCTGCTTCTTTCAGTAATAACAAATGCAGGAATTACCGTCTGACACACTGGCCTAACACGAGCCTTGAGTACTATTTCTCTTTTTATTAACTTGTTTCCTCATTGTGGCCTTTTTGCAGTTTTATGTCAAAGCAAAAACAATTTTCCCTGTATTTAATGGAGAGCAGCAATCTGTACTGTAACTCTGAGATGACATGAGAGGGAAACCCTCCATGACCTAACACACTAAGTTCAAACACGAGCATAAAGGCCCTGAATTTCTTCTATTATCACCTTCCTTTTTATAAGATTGTGTAGATTCATCATTAGTTAATACTACCTACTAGAGCCCGATCGATATGGATTTTTTTTAAAAACAAATCTGATATATACTGTATATTTAATTTTGACATTGATTCCTAAGATATCCTTATCAACCCCTTGCAAGGAAATGTGTTTGCATATTACTGCTATTTATTGAGATCACAAGGAGAAGAATAACTAATAAAAGGGAGTTACAGCCCTCAGTTCGCCACAGGACACATTATGTCATCAGAACTGTCAGATGAGAGTGGAGTCGAGGAATGTAGAGAAGGACACTAAAAACGGTGTCACTCAGGTTCCACGTCCTCTTGTCATTTCCTCAGGCTGTGGGGTCCTCCTCCTGCCTCTGCACGTCAGACAGCTAGGCTGGCAGAAGAGGCAATAAGGTATATAGCTTTCCTTTGATATGATTTGCCCAACAGACACTTGAGGTAATTTTGCTTACCTCAAGCTCGATCAGTGAGCTGTAGAGCTCAGCAGAGTAGCATAGCACCCCCCCTAGGTGTGTCTCTTATCTGATGATGGTGGAGACTGTCAGACTGGTGCCAGCCCTTCACTGTCTCAATGCAGCCCTTGCTGACATGATGTAGTGATCACTGTGGTGATAATGTTTGGGAATGGGTCATAAAAACTGAATGTTAAATAATTGACTTGCAGCATTCACTGCTGAGTCTTCAGTTAAATTCCTGGAGTTGTTTTGAAGTCTTCACTGTGCTTTTCAAAGTATATTCAGGATAATATAGAGGATATAATCCCACACAGAACCATGTAGATCCAAACATTTTAAATAGAAAAAAATACATATATAGTCTGGTCCTGCTTTGCTTCAGTGAAATCACTTATGTTAGTCAGAGCCCAAGTCATAACCATGTTTGCCTCCTGACTTTTTGCAGGCTTACTTGTTTCAGGCTGAGCTCATCAGGTGCGAGTAAGGGATAATGATGTTCTTACATAAGAGTCCTGTTGGACAAGGGCGTTATTGGTTTGGCATTTGCCCCTAATGGTTTTAGTATCTACCTTTCCCAGGGAAGGTGGTGAGATTTGTTTGAAACCATGGAAGAAGTTCTGTATGAGTTGTAAAAGTGATTTTGGGTTGAGCCTGAGGGTTATCCGCTTTTAAACTCGAGTCTGATTTAAGTCATAGTACACTATCAGTTTTATGTGCCGGTACAATGCTGCTGACATGGATATAGTCAGTGACCTATAGGGAATTCCCAAATGTATTAGTGGTAATGGTTGTTAAATCTAACAGTGGACAAGTATTGCATAATCAACTGCCTGCAACCCCACCCAGTTAGCTTTGACCTGCAGTGCGGTTCTTTGGCTGCTCCTGTGCGGCTCGTGGCTGTTTCTATTGGTGCTGTCGTTGTTTTGTTTTACATTACTTAAGTTTTGTTCTGCCCCTTTACTTCAGCAAAGCAACCCTCGGTCTCCCAACTGCCTGACATGGAGCTCGTTGACTAATCCAAAAAATAATCAACAGATTAGTCGACCAAAATAATCTTTAATTGCAGCCCTAGTAGTTACAGCTGTAACATACTGTATGTTGTTGAACATTTCCTGCTGTTTGCTAAAGTACAGGCCTAGACTCTCCTCATGTATGTAGAGACTAGTAACACTTATCGTGGTGATAAAACATCTTGTAAAGCTGCATACATTATTTATAATGCCAAAATGCATGTTAAAACATTAGTTTGCTTTTTTTGGGGGGGAATGTGTGTTGTTGTTGTTGTTGTTATAAATGCCTGGGTTGGTCTTTCTCTGATGTTGCTAAGCAGCATGTCTTGGAGACAGATTGGAACCAAACAAACACCCATACAGTTTGCCTAATAAAAATTTTCAGGTAAAGAACCTCTTGTTTATGTCCCTGTTCCCTTTTAAATATTGGTCTATGTGGAATCTATAGACTGTTTCACCTCAGGTCAAGTCCTAACCTGCTCAGCCACACTAACTGCAGCAGTTATGCATTTGGCAGAGAGTCAGTAGATTGTTCAAATAGCCCAGGGCTTCTCACCTCTGAATCAGTTTATACACAAACACAGTGTATTGTGCAGGGGGGGAGTATCTGGCTGAGGGCAGACGCACCATAATGTCTAACTTGCCTAATGCATATGGCGCACACAGAACCTCATTTAGAAGGCTGTGGGGTCCTCCTGTAAGAGTTTAAAAAATAGTAAGAATTGATTACTTTTCCCATTTTAAGAATACTGCACAAAGTATCTATTATTGCTGTTATTATTATTATTATTAAAGGTTTTCTCAGCAATAAGGAAATACTGTTTTTAGAAATTAAATAATAAAGCATCTTTGTCAGAGAACTAAACTACAATATCTCTACCAGGATTTCTGGAGACTTAAAAATTGGATGATGTCAGCTGCTCTTGGTCTGCGTCAGCCTTTCCGAGAGTAATCAAATTCAGTTTCCTAGACAGATGCCCTTCTGATGCAGATAAATTTAGCTGAGGATTTGCTGAATCTGATGTAACTTCTCCTCAGTTCAAGGAAGATTAACACTTAAGTGCCATCAACTGCTCGATCTAATTTGAACAAATTTCTCTTTTAGCCCACAGAGTGTGGAGAAAATAAACTGCTGTAATGACTGATGTGTTTTACAGAAGTGTCGGGTTGGAACACGCCCACATCCCTACAGGAAGAACTTCCTGCTTGTGTTGTGATCTTGTCCAGTCGGAAACTTGCCATATGAGCCCTTCTTGCTGTGCTAACTCTTTCCCTCTTGCTCTGTGTGTCTGTCTGTCTTTCTCTCTCTCCCTCCCTCCCTCTTTTACACACGCACACAATGGAAAACCATCTCCAAAACATGTCCCGCTTCCTGTGCTGTGCTTTAGTCATGTTGGTGATTCAGGCTGGGAAACTATCACCATGTGCCGTTTCAATATACGAAGACGATTTAAGGAGGTTCACAAAACCCGAAAAGAGCTTTTGTCTTTCTCAAGGTTGTAGGTTAGATTTCTTAATTCATTTTTCTTTTATTTAGTAAAGTAAGAACATAAAGTGAGACGAGACATTTGGTGAAAAACATATAGGGTTTGCTACAACAATTAGTGAGACCTAAAGGGGCAGTAAGCGATTCTAAAGCAATACACGTTTTTTGTAAAAATCAGCGAATATTTCCTCAACATCCGTTAGCTGTTGGTTCTGTGTATTCGCCGCAAAAATGTCTGGGTGTTCGGCGGAGCCGAGGGTCCGTAAATCGTAAAAATAAATGGTGCGGTGCGCACCACACAACACCACGAGCGCAGTTTGTAAACATCACTCGTCGACACCTTAAGAGCCATGCTGGCGGGTGGAGCTGCAAGACCTAGTGGTTAGTGCGTCGGACTGCCATACAGAGGAGCTGGGTTCAGAGCAGGAAAATCACAGCAACAACAGAGAGACAACAGAATTGCTTACTGCCCCTTTTAAGATGCATACAAACAAGCGATCAGACGAACAAAAAGAAAAAAACATAATAAATAAAATTAAAATAATGTGTGATAATATTTATTGTAGGGCAAATTTAAACATTTGTGAGTGGGTGCTACAGTAGGGCAATCGGGAAGACATTTTTTTGAAGATGGATCGGGCACGATCTTTAATGCACATTGTTGATAGTAGTTGAGCCAGTGAGAAGAAGAAAATAAAATAAAACTCATCTTAATATTATTAGCAAAGCTTATTATAGTAGGGGATTTTAATAAACAAACCAAAAGAAAAACAAATTATCATAATCTTAGGGTAAAAATATATAATAATAATGATAATGGTGTTAGTAATAATATGGACTGCAATAGCGATATTTTAGCGGGAAAGAAACAAAAAGGAAAAGAAAAATAAGGAGAATACAAATTTACTACAATGTGGTTAGACTATGAAGAGAGAACTATAAAAATATGTATGTATTAGGGCTTTGACTTTTGCCCAAAAATCATATTAGAAGTTTGTTTGTTTATTATTATTAATATTGGAATATATTCGGCCCATTAACTGATTAATCGATTCTGGCCTGCCTCGGCCCCGATCCCTCCCCCACCCCCTCCACCTCTTCCAGCTTGCCGGGATGTAGTGTTGACAGGTGGGCTCTCAAGTTGCTGGTTGTCGCGTGGTATGCGAGTTTGGTCCTACATATTTTACATATTACTTTATCCGTACCGGTGATTTTCCCCGGTATCTTTGGGAACCCAAAGTAGCGCCACACGTTGCTTTTAAAATTGTCTGGCGTGTAAATTTCAACCTGCTCCTCGGCCATTGTTTTGTTAAATGCGTTAACCAGGACCAACCCAGATGACCAATAATAGCCTCGCTAATGAGCTCGCGATTCACAACTTCACCAGGCGTAAAAAGCCTCCGAATCTGAATTGAAAACAACGTTCAAGCAAACGCATTTATAAAGAAATTAATATTCGAATTATATTCAAATAACAAAGTTATCGGAGTCAAAGCCCTAGTATGTATGCATAGTGTGTGTGTGCATATTCGGCGGTAGGCTGTCTCAGTCATTTATCTGGACAGCGTTCCATTATCTTTGGAAGTGGTCTGTTATTGTAAGCAGAGCAGTGGGACTTGTAGCATTTGAATGGGCTTGTTTTGCAAAGCGCTCTTGTCTGCCAGCAGATTCTTGTCTTGTTGAGTATTTTAGCTGAACCAGCTACAAAGTGTGTTTTTGTTTGGATTTGGTATGTCCTATTTTCCTTTGGTAGTGGCTCTTTCTAAGTGTTCCACAGTGCCTTAGTGTTTTAGAAGTCTAATATTTGGCACAACAGAAGATGAAAGAAAACCGGTTCATTTTCAGAAACGGGTTTTATGAAATCATCAAATCCTTTTGTTTTGCTATTTTGTACTTGGCAGTATCTTTATTCAATCTGATAAAGATCCTAAAGTTAGAAAGGTTAATTCTCAGTCAATTTGTACCACTTTTACTTCAATACCATGTTGGAGGTTTTGACCTTAAATATTGTCATACTCGATAATAAATGCTGTTGGTGGACTGTGGTACATTGCTTGGGGGAACGAAACAAAATGTTGGGTGTGAAACCAAAATTACAACAAAACTGCACTGTAACATCATCATCTCTTACTCACAAAATGGTATGGCATTTTTGCAAATCTCTTCTTTGAATTTGTCAGCAACACAATGCCCAGAAATCCCTTGGAGATCTTTAGTGTAGTAAAAAGGACTTGTTTGTTAAAAAACACCCTCAAACACAACTGCAGGGGGAATGTTTTATAGGAAGAAGAAAAAGGCTCACATGAGCTGGTTCATATTGCAGGCTTCTGTGCTGTGTCTGTTATCTGAGAGTATTTGTGATTCTAAAACTAATCTCTGTCTTTTCCACAGATATGAAACGAGCTGTTGTACGGCAGAGCAAATTCCGTCATGTCTTTGGCCAGGCGTTGAGGATTGACCAATGCTACGATGATATCCGGGTTTCAAGGGTCACATGGGACAGCTCCTTCTGTGCAGTCAATCCCAAATTTGTTGCCATAATCATCGAGGCCAGTGGTGGGGGGGCTTTCCTCATTCTCCCTCTTCACAAGGTGAGTTTATTGTGTATTATGTAGCAGTGAGTAAGCACAGTATTTCTTCAGAATACGTCAGAGCTCGGGGCATCTAAGACAACCAGATGGAGATGAACTGGATTTGGGGGGAAGTTTACATTTTCTACCTCTAGCACATCGATCGTTTTATCACTTTGATTTTAATGACCAGTAGCAGGTCGGACTGCACATTTAGCCTCATTCGTACAGCTCTTTCCTGTTCTATCTTAATCTCTGGGTTTGTCGAGTGAAATGAACATTTAGATTTTGAGGTTACATCCTTCACCTACACACTAAATAGAAAACAATGTTTTGACTTGTAATGTTGACATTCAAAGCCATCGTGGGCCCTCTGAGTGCTGTTATTTATGCAAAGTTTCTGTTACACATGATTTTAGTTAATCAAGATATGGCAGGATATTTTTAGATGTGGGTGAGGGTAAATCTTGTTTTTTTTTCCCCCCTTCAGGTCATTGATGATATTAAAAGAAAGAAAACCATGCCTTCTTTGTTATCATATTTAAATGAATTTGAATATAAATGTAAGGCACATAAAAGCTAGAGGGAATCAAACAAAAAATGGAAATCTCTCTTTTTTTTTTTTGGAACGGAGGGAGAGTAACAAGCCCATGTCATGTTTTTGTGTGTACATAATAGAATGATTGGCATTGAAGAATTTACCTCTTGCAAAACGCGGACACTGCCTCTACATGTTGGTGTACCAATGACCTCTGACACACACCCTCATGTGTACAACAGAAACTACAAAGCCCTGGAGTGACGGAATGAGTCTCTGGCCTCCATATAAGGAATTGCTCCACTTCAACAAGAACTACTCTTGGGTTGGGCAAGACAGCATTTAAAGAGTGTATGGCTATGAACAAGTTAGCTGGGTGATTGCGCCCCTCCCTTTTTTTTTACTCTGCTGTTATAATTAGGCCTAATAAAGGTACAGTAGAGTCATGTCCACCAGAGCCCTTGAGTGCCATCATGGTTGATAGTTGTGAATTGCTGGCTGCTGCATAGGCCAAGTGGCAGGTCCTGACACTGAGTGACATAAGTACTGCAATACAGTTGACAGATCCAACCTGGGCCTGTAATTAGTGTACACCACACTGCCATGTCATCGGAGAAGCCTCTGGCTCAGGGGACTGATCCTTACGCCTGTCATCACACAGATTACACCTTTCACCGCTTCATTCATACAGAGCTTGTACTGGAGGTGAGCGATGAGTGTGACCAGTTTCACACCTCTGTGTCTGAATAAGATGCCCTCTGCCTGCTATGTTCCAGTACAGTAATGGTGTGTCCGCTGAACAAAGTCTACTTTCTCTACTGAATTAAAAAGTGGTGGGAGACTGAGGTCTTTATGTGCACAGCAAACCTCGGGCATTTCCTCAAGTGAGTGATTTAGAAAAAAAAAACTATGCGTTTTAGATCTTCCCATATTCAGGGTGGCAGTCATGACACAGACTAATCTTTGAGATTAAGTGTTTTCCTCATTTCTACTGGCCATGCTTTGGGAAGCTGGAGCTGAAAGGGAAATACCATGTTATTTAAGAACTGTAGTGTGTTGTGTATGTATATACTGTCACCAAACCAGTTTAACAGCCTCACATGAAGGAGAAAGTCAGCTGCTGGGAAGTAGCAACAACATTCATTTCAGATCTTAAATTTATGGACATTCCTAATTTTTTTTTATCTATTTGTGTAATATAACTTCTAATTTATTTATGGAATTTATCATCATGCTATTTTTTTCTGACAAAGCATGTGCATCTGGAAATGTCAGTATGGCCTCATCTGGCAATGCAGGTTTTCGTAAGTGGGGCGAGTCTGTTCTCGCAAATGGTAGACCGCACTGCAGTGGACCATTATTACAGAGTTGCACCTGAGATCATTCCTAATAAACTGAATAATACGCTAAAGATATTACTGATAAATTAACAATTGGTTAAATTGGTGAGTAAATCTGCATGCTTTTTCTTGTGCTGTTGTACTTAAATTTTGGCTTCTGATAGACTCGGCTGACTCTGCTCTGCCTAATGAATAAAACTATTAACTAATAGTTAATTTTGTTGCAATGACACATATCCCCACACAACAGCCCCACCCTCCAACCCCTTACCATCCCCAATGTAAGAGGGCATCTGTCCAGCTAACCCATCTGCCTATGCTGTGTAGCTCCCGGTCTCTGTGGGCAGCCAGCTGCTCGGGGCCTTTGTCCCACACTTACTCCCAGCACAGCCCTTTGTCATTACCACACCTCGAAGGGGGAGAAGCAGAAGTGTGATGATGCTCCCTCCCCCTTCACAATTAAACCATATGCAACTGTGCACCATATTTGCTATAATGATGCAATAATGGCAGGAGAATGAATGAATGATTGAATTTATGAGCACTCAAAATACCCATTGTACTCCTTTTGCTTCAATTAAGGAAAATCTAGTCTTTGTCACTACTGTATGCGTCTGGAAACGGATGGAAATTCATCTTCTGGAGTTCAGAGGTTGATGTTGTGGGCCTTTGACCTGAGCTGAGGTCTCTGCCCCATTTTGAGTCGTCAGCCGGTGGAGCTGTGTGACTCACAAGGGTGAGGTTGGTGTGGCAGGCTGCTGTGACTCAGCACAGCCATGAGTATTGTTGCTTCCTCTTGTCAGAACACAGGGATTTATAGAGAGGGCATCAGATGTCCTGCTCAACACATGTCATTCCCTTCCCTCATGCTTTCAATCTTCCCCTTTCTCTCTCTTAGCTGGATGCCTGCTAATTTATTCCCTGTTTTCCATATGAAGGAAGCTGTGGGTGTGAATGCAGCAGCTAGCAAGTATTCAGTGAAAAACAAATCCTTATAATTCCTCTCTCTACTCAGCATAAGGGAAGGGAAGCCTCAGAAATCCCTTGTTTGGATTATCGAAGCATGTCATCCTTGTCAATTGCCAGAATCTTTCATTTTATTTTTGTCTATTTCTTTGTAAGCGTGACCTAAACTCCAGCCATAACAACACATAGTGTATTGCCTAATTTCGATGGCATGTTCCACGTTAGTGCTTCAAACACTGCCTCTGTGCAGAAAGGACGATCAGATGTGGAGTGTTTGATTTGGATTCAACACCTCAATGCACCATTCATCCAGTGCTCAACCTTTGCCGTTAGTAATGCCTGGGCGTGTGCACAGTGACATTATTTCTCTTCTGTCTCTCATACACCAGTTTGGCAACTAACTAAGCTGCACTAAGTTGCGTCTTCACACAAAAATACCCTGCTTGTGCATCATATCAGGGGTCTTTGACCAAAGTTTGGTCACTTTGTGTTCTTAGACCTCTATACTGCTTAGTCGCCTCTGCCTCTGCCGCTCAGTCCCGCTGACTGCAGATTTTACCATATATGGTCATTCACTGCTCCCTGCCTGACAGCCTTCCAAGACCATTTCCTCCCTGCTCTGCCATTGGCTGCTCGATGCAGTGTCGGCACACATGTGAATTCTGGGATAGGCTAAAATATGAAGAGTGGCCAAGATGAGAGAACTAGGTTAAAGTCAGATGTTGTATTTAAGTGCCATATTTGAATTGAAGAGTGATGTTATACTAATACAGTCAAAATGATTACATAATAATGATTGATCTAACTGGATTACTAAATAATATTAATAATCTAGTGCTGTGAGCTTTGATATCTTTGTTAAATAAACCGTTTTTTGTCTGTAAACCCTCGGTCAAAGTGATTGTACTTTTTAATAATGGCTCATTTGTAAAACGCCACTTTCAGCTTTTGCATTAAATGTCTGCTGCAAAAGAGCAGTTTATTCTCAAAAACATATGCTTGTATAATTCACCAATCTGGCAGGCAAAATCTGAATCTTTTTTTTTTGGGTGGGCTGCCTTTGATTGTTTCCAACTTCTTTCTAAAATTAAATGTTCTGTTTCTCCGCTTGATCTTTTTTTCATGCCACAGGTGCTGGACTGTATCACAGCATGAATTAGGGAGACAGTAGGAAGATGTGGAGACACTGTAGACAGAGGCCGTCCTTAATGGGGAATACAATATCTATTCAGAGCGATCTGATCAAAGAGATGACAGGAGTCGATGACCCTCCAGATGCTTTTGACATGTGCTCAGTGTAGGAAGCTCACTGTAGGAGGCTCTTATAGTGAATAACAGTACTTTCTGGAACCTGAAAAAAATATTTCGGTATTTGGTTACCGACACCTGACTTTTCATGCCTTTAGACTGAGGAAAACAATTTTTTACAGTGGCGTATTGGCAAATATCTCCAGGAGCACTTGGATGTTGATAATGGATGTGGTTAAAAATTCCAGCTGCCCAAAATAAGTAACTTGCAATAGAGCAACCTGTCTCAAATGTTTTCAGATATAACAAACTTGTCCCTATTTGCAATTAATCTTATGGACATTGTTTCACTCGCCGTGTACCAGAAATGTACTCTACTACAACATGTCAACAGTATATCGCTGTATAGGTATGTCTACGTAATCTCTTCAGCTATATATAGCTCACGTTTCCACTCAGTCTGCAGCGTGCTGCCTTGTATTGTTCGTGCCCCATTATTCAGAGGTTGTAAATCGTAAGATAAAGTTCCGGGTGAGATGGCGCCGCTGCTGCTGCTGCCGCTGCTGCTGCTGCTGCTGCTACTACTGCCTCAGCTGGTTGTCTCGACCATACAGACACAGAGGCTTGTTAAAGTGGAAATTTCCATGGAGCTGGGAGCAGCACTGGACAGCAGACATGGAAGACCCTCTAGTCGAGTCCATGTGTGAATCACATGTTGAGCTGCAAGGAAATGAAGTGTGCAGGCCTCTAGTGTAAATGACAAGAATGTCCTGTCTTGCCTTGAGGGAATGTTGTTCATCTGTTCTGTGTGTCTCAATGTTGTGCTTTGTATCTATCACTGTGCGTTTCACCCTCATTTTCTGCAGTCTTACTTGTTGCTATGCAACTGGTTGTTTTTTAGGCCTCAGACATTGTGTGTGTGTGTGTGTGTGTGTGTGTGTGTGTGTGTGTGTGTGTGTGTGTGTGTGTGTGTGTGTGTGTGTGTGTGTGTGTGTGTGTGTGTGTGTGTGTGTGTGTGTGTGTGTGTGTGTGTGTGTGTGTGTGTGTGTGTGTGTGTGTGTGTGTGTGTGTGTGTGTGTGTGTGTGTGTGTGACAAAACGATGCTCACTTATATATTGCATGTCTTGCTAAGCACGTTTCATGTACCTGTAGGCTGGTTGCCATGGAGATGATTTTCTTGCCTGCCTGGTTTAGTCTGTCAGAGCCCATTTTAGCATTTAAAAGTGTGGTGTTACCAACAGTCTGGACCTGATGACTAATCTTCTCTAATTACTACTAAAGCCAATAAGTTAAAAAAATAAATTAAAAAAAAGTTTTTTCCTTGACACCTGTTGTTTATACAACGTCAGTTTGCTTTTTATATAACCACTTCATATTTTCCTCTTCTCTAATGAGAGGAGTAGCAGCCAATTCTCCACAAGTGTGGAACTATTTTCTGTCAAATTGCTATTCACTGCCAAATAGTTAATTAATAGATGTTTTATATTTTGCTCAAGGTTCAGATGCAACAGACAGGAAGTGCTCTAATAACTGATTGGCTCTTCTCATGAAGGATTAAACTTTATAACGTCAAGATGGTTGTAGATATGTATCTCCTCCAAGTAAATCTATAAATCTTACGATTAAAGCAAGAGTGAAGGTGACAGAACAAGGTTATACCGAACAGGAGGAGAAGCTTGTGTCTGAAAGAGGGGCTACTTATGACGCATAGACATTGTTTTAGTATAAAAAGTCTGACTCGCTCCAGAAAACAGTTCTTTGTACTTTGGACACCTACACAAGGATCATGTCAAACATTAGGGAGAAAGTCTACAGATTAGAGCCACACCAAACAAACACCAAAGCAAGCTGCTTTTGCTTGTGAAACACATTATGGCAAGAATTCTGTATCACGTATACCAGACGCAAACTCCATTAACACCACAAAGGGTGCAACATTTGACACCCTGGCGGCCCTCTTGCTCTCATTAGCCGTACACATACCAGAACTCCCTGGGGCAGAGTTGTGGAATGAAAAGAACGCATCTCTCTCTGGTCGAACTTTCGTCTCCTCCGCCTTGCCCGGGTTGATCGGAGGTCGAGCTCGGTTAATTGCAACAAACCTACTGTAGCAGATACAATTTGTTCATAAAGTATATAACTATATTTGTTTAGTTTATGCTGGTTATAACACCAATGATTACAACAAGTGGAAAATTGAAACTGAACAAATTGAATAGGTCATGTAGAGCTGCTTTTCAGCTGCTTTTCAGTATGTGAGAACTAGAGATGCAAAAGTTTATTGATTAGTAATCGATTACTAAATTAATTGCCAACTATTTTGATAATCGATTAATTGGTTCAAGTAGTTTTTATGAAAAAAGTTCAAAATTCTTTGATTCCAGCTCCTTAAATGTGAATATTTTCTGGTTTCTTTGCTCCTCTGTGACAGTAAACTGAATATATTTGGCGTGTGGACAAAACAAAACATCATCTAGGAGTTTTGGGAAACACAATCGACTTTTTTCACCATTTTATGAACTTAAAAGACTAATTGATTAATCAGAAAATAATCGACAGAGTAATCTATTATGAAAATAATTGTTAGTTGCAGCCCTAGTGAGAACGCAAATGTCCTCAATTGTCCCCATGGGAGAATAGAGCAGGAATGTCTCGGGAAGATTCACTGCAAGTTAGTGGGCGATCGACCCAGTTGTGAATGCATTTGACTCAATTTAATCTCCTGCTGCGTTCTTCATATGGAAACGGCAAACTCCAGAAATTGTCCGGACCCAATGTTCCGGACATTTTCCGGAGGAGTCTCTCTAGCATGTCTGACCTGGAGTTAACATGAGAGATGTGATTAAAAGTGTACAATCTCTACAGTAAGTGCTAAACCCTGATTGCAACTATAGGTGGTTGTAATCATTGTGGGCTCTGACAACCACGGTTCTGCCAGAGCAAACATAAAACATGAGCGTATGCTTATCAGCAATGTTATGTTCATACTCTTCTAATTACCTGCAAGAAAAGTCTTACTTTAAACTCTTCGTTGGTAATGAAGCCTACATTCCCAATTTGAACTTTGAGGTTCAGATAAATGAGATTCGACTGCATGTCCAGTAAACAATGATGATATGCCAGGGTCACAGTCCTCTACCTTTTTGTCTCATACATTACTGTAACTATAATATCTGCTGCAATTTTACATTCAGATAAAAAGCACAAAAGCAGCTTAGTGAACAGTGTCTCTGAAATGAATGCACAGTTCCCCAATAGATAAGTTTAAAGACACTGTGCTGCTTAAGTATTGATCAGAAAGGAAGTAAGGGCACCTCACCAACTGATGTTGAAATGTTAGTAATTGTTTTACATGATAGAATTGGTTTGATAATGGTCTAACTCAGTCAAAAGTGTGAAGCCAAAGAAATCGCATTATCAAAGAACAAGTGCTGTGGCACATCACTTTATCTACGTCATGAGCTTGTTTTATGATGTTTCTGTTCTTACACCTGGTCATCAGTGTTCTTTCTGTTTTACGTCCTGTTCCTACTGACTTCATGAAATATACATTGTATGTGATGAAATTGATATGCACAAATATCTTCCTTCTTATGCAAACAATTTGCCATTTTTTGATCTCAAGTGTAATGATTAATGATAGCTGATACGTGAAGGTGGGTCATAGTTCCGCATTGGCAGCAGTGTCAAAGTCTGCCCTCTGTACTCTCTGCTTCAGGGTGTGTTCAGCACTCAGGGTGCGGTTTAGACAAGATCTTGTGATTTTTCACATACTACACGTACACACACAGATTCTTCTCACATACACTGGACTTTGATCACTGAACTTGGAGATGGAGTATGTGTCACAGCTCAGCTCTGTCAGTCAGGTGACTGGATGGTTACAGGCCTTTTTTCATGTGGCACAGAGTCACCTGCTGTGATTTGTGTGGATGTTCAGACTGTACTGACCCAGTAATCTTATGCATATGTTCAGGCTCACTGAATATGAGACCTTTGAATTATGAATCCTGTTACTCGACGACATCGGCCACACCACTGGATTTGCGCTGTAATAGCACAAGGATTCATGAGCTGCTATAGCAGAAGCAGGGAACTGTCTAAGAGCACGAGGACCTGAGCTGCATGACACTGGTCCAGTCAGTGCTCACCCAAGGCCTCGATCACCTTCCTCTCCTCCTATCTGAGTTTAGTTTCTTTTCTCTTTTTTTCTTCCTTCCAAAATTAGCTGGTGAATAGTATCTGTTCGCCACCTACCTGTTGACTTCTTTATTAATTTTTCTTCCCTTTTGAAATTCTGCATGTAGTAATGGTGGACTGCAGTCAGTAAATTGCAGCTACGAGGTTATTATTTAATGCTTTCTGACAGTTGTGTCCCTTTTAAAGCTTTAGGTCACAATATAATCATTTAGCTGAAAAAGATATAATTTAAATATGTGGTTTCACATCGGTAGCTTTGCCTTTTGTAGCCAGGGCTGACTGACTAAAGTAACATGTAGATCCAGTTGCTAGTTTCACAGAATACATTTCTGCAAGGAAACGCTAGTTAGTATACTCAAAATCATTGACATCAAGTTTGACATCCACACCAGTTGGAAGATCTGCAAGTTGCAGTTGGTGAAGAGATGATTCAGAATTAGAAATAGATACATATATATTTTTTAAGGTTCTCTGGGGGCCTCAAAGGAAATACAACAAATTATATAACATGCATTTGCGGGTAAAAGCATGTTGATGGTGGTGAAAAAATTCCGTCCACCCTGGACACTTTGCACTAACTGATGTCAAATCCAGTGCTTCTTGGTGATAGCATACCGATTTGGTTGTGTCTTTAAATGTGTTTGTAGTTTACTGTCATTGTAAATATCCACAGCAGTGTGGCAATTTATTGCACAATGGCGACGGTGGAGAGAAAGAACTCCCTTTTAACAGGAAGAAATCTCTGACAGAACCGGACATAGTTGTGGGCGGTCATCTGTCTCGACCGGTTGGGGTGAGGAGAGAAATGGGGAAGAGAGGAGAGGTGGGCAGAAAGTGGGTGGGAGGAGAAACAGTAGGAGAGAAGAGAGAGAGAGGACATTTGTACAACCGCTGCTTTAATCTCTACCAGACTGATACTTATAATTATTTTTTAAAAAAGACAAAAAAAATGATGTTCATGAGGTTTAATTATTCTTTACTGAATAAACAGTTCTTAGAGTTGGTGCTCGTTCTTAAACAATTATTGCTGCTTTTCCCAGGATAATGGTAGAATATCTGAAAGCGGTGAGTGGTTTTCTTTCTTTTGCATTAGGGAAGCCATTATGCTTAAAATAGGGCTGAAGCAGCTTGTCTCTTCCCACAGTAAGTGACATCATTTCTCCAGCCCTGTGGTGGTACAGAGTTATCACAGACCAGGGTGTGTCTCAGATGCCCCCAGCCTCTATGGTTTGCTGTCACCTCACCATATAGCATATAGCATCAGGTTATCTAGGCCCGAGGGTTCAGAAGTCATATTTAGATTCAGGCTTGTTTTAGGAGGAAAGGGGAGGATGCATTGAAGGCTTGTTTGTGTGTATACATGTTTGTGTGCATTAGAAATGAATTTGTAGCCCTCTAGTCTGAGTTGTATAAGTAGGTTATGGCCACACAGTTTAGTGTTTGATTCAGGCTTACCGTTTTAAAGTAAGAAGATGGTGTGTAAAACTAAACATCTGCTGGCATGTGTCAACTGTATAATGACGTCAACACTAACAACTTTCTTTAATTACTGTGGGTGGTCCAATAGGGGCTCAGTATAATCTCACTTTGCTTCTGTGTAGCTCCAATAAAACCCAAGCCTCTTTCTTTTCTTTTTTTGGCTGAGCACTGATGTGACAAACCAAGGCTGATGATTCTTTGGCTTTAGACACCAAGGTCTGTTCTTCACTATGCTCATAATTTATCAATGGGCCTTTTAAAATGACTCCATTTAAAATGTAATATCAGAATGCATGCTGGCTCCAGCACTTGTCAGTAGTCTGACTGGTATTTTTCCCTCAACGTTCTCGCAACTGTTATTGTTATCAAGTGTGTGTGTTTGTGTGTGATCTTAAATTTCCAGGTGGGATTTAGGATTGTACTGTAATTGTCCAGTTTCAAAACATGCACATTCCTGCATCATGGACAATGTTCTCTAAGCAGGACCAGACAAAGACTAATCTCATTACTCTGTTGTTGTATATCTTTGTCTTCACAGACGGGACGCATTGACAAATCCTACCCCACAGTGTGTGGTCACACGGGACCAGTGTTGGACGTGGACTGGTGCCCCCACAATGATCATGTTATCGCCAGCGGCTCCGAGGACTGCACAGTGATGGTAAAGTTTTTCTCTACACCTAAACCCTGAACTCAGCATCACTCATTCTTGATGTAATATGTGACAACACACTAAATGCTCTTATTTTAAAAGGCCAGACTGTTGTAACTCAGGGATGGGTGCAGACCTCACCCTCTGGATTAGATTAGGCCCAAATATGTGTTGTAGGAATCAGAGCTGGGGAATGATTTAGCTGTTTATTGAGCTGAGGTCACTAACTTTTTTTGAGACTGTAGTTGTTCTTTCCTCCATATGTCCTTATTTGGGCTGAGATTAGCGTGCTGCCTGTTTAGATGGCTTCCACTCTCTCACCTGAGAGTCCAGACTTCCTGTTAAAGCCACCATGAATCAATGCAATATTTTTTGTATGTTTGCAGAAGTATAAGCCATGTAATGAAGACAGCTGCTATGAATGGTTCTGCTCTTTGTAAATTTGGGGCTCTATTTTAACAATGTAAGTGCGTGATCCAAAGAGAATGGTACAAGTGAATTTAGGGCGTGCCCAAGTCACCACGTTGAACAGCAGAAAACCAGGTCATTCCGCCATGTACGTGGTTTAAACGTTTTACTTAGTCTCGTAATTAATCATGGGTTTGTTTTGGGTGTAACATGCAAAAAAAAAACAGCGTAGCAGCGCTTATTCCCTTTAAAAGCCAGGTGCCCTTGCACCTTGGCAGATTACTATTATAAGGGGGGATTTGCCAGGTTGTAGAAGAGAAATGTTTTCACTTCATGCTCAAGACCACCTTTGTGTGTAACAAGTTCGTTGTGCACTCACCTATGTAGGTGCAAATTACTGTCTTGATAATGTGCCATTAAAATAACAGTGCAACACTGACCTTAGACCAGGATTTTGTGGGTCAAAAACGCTGTCCAGTGCAACAGTGTGTCTGACAGCACCTTGTTTTGAGACCAACATGCCCATTGGTGTTCAGAGGGCTCCGAGTGCATTGGCTATTTAACAATGTGGGCACTGGATTGTAAAATGAAACTTGCATAGACAATTGTGTCATGCTTGGATTGAAGATGGGTGTCTTTTTACCCTTAACAGAAAATTTCACGGCCTATACACAGACATACACCATGATGTATACAGTACATGGCTTTTTTTTTTTTTTTTACAACGGAGTTTTAATTGTCACACTCATCACTCAGGCCATTTAAAACATGAACATACATTCCCTTATTACTTGAACACTTAAACACGTTGGCATGCTAAGAAAACGTGGTTGATTGAATAAAGAGATCCAGCCTAGATGGTTCTTTAAATAGTAATGGTATTATTTCAGTCATAGTTTGGACATTGGTTGTTTTTTTTTAAAAAGTGATGGGTTGAGCAAAAACTGATAATTTGTCAGATATAACAATTGATGTGAGGTATGGTAATATAATGTTGCTGTTTTTTTATCAACATAAAAGAAGACTTGAAAATATGAATGATTTTCCAGAATTACATTCAGTGCAGTAACTGGGACTTGGAAATAATATGATAATAAATATCGCAGTATAATTTTCATCAACTGCAATATAAAAAAGTTCAATTATCGATATGTTGCTTATGCATTGCACAACCCAGAGTGAGGAGAGAGGGGTGGATCAGTATGTCAAATATTGCAAAAGTGCAGTGATATACATTTTTTTATCTTATGATCAGTCTATTCCTTAGAACCACCCCATGTCTCAGTCCAGTTGACTGCATATCCCACCTGCCAAGGAAATACATCCTGTTGTTGGCTACTGAATTCTTAGTAGCTGCTGCCCCCCTCAGGTTCATTTTGATAACTAAAATATCTAAGTGGCTGTTGTACAAAAACAGTTGATGTGTCTGAGTTGACAAGAAGTAAGTTGCCTTCATGCCCGTTGCTCTTTGTTTCTGACCTCTGTCCTGTTTATGTCTTCAACAGGTGTGGCAGATTCCTGAGAATGGCCTCGTCACTTCCATGTCTGAGCCTGTGGTGGTACTGGAGGGCCACTCCAAGCGCGTTGGGATCATCACATGGCATCCAACAGCACGCAATGTCCTCCTTAGTGCAGGTGAGAGTTCCTTCTGTGTCCTTGAACCTGTGACTAAAAAGGTAGCAGCAATACACCCGTCCTCAGAGTTTGCCTTTACCGCTTGCTGCAATTTAGTTTCAACACTTCAACAAAATTCTGTGCATAACTTTGATGCGCTGGTCACCTCGTTGTCACCTCACTCTGTTGCCAGGCGGTGACAACCAGATCGTCATCTGGGACGTGGGCAAAGGTGAAGCCATGATCACCCTGGAGGACATGCACCCGGATGTCATTTACAATGTGTGCTGGAACCGCAACGGTAACCTGATCTGCACCTCCTGCAAGGACAAGGCCGTCCGTGTCATCGACCCCCGCAAGGAGACGATTGTCGCTGTAAGCAGTTAGCAAAGTTTTCCTTGTTGTAACATTTTCTATTAATGTTCTCTTGCGTCTGAATGATGTCACATTAAAATACAAATTGACCAGGGGTGTAGGATCAGCAGGTAATTAAAAGTAAAAGTGGACATAAAAACTGTCCATGTGCCATGTTGATATATGAACTACACTTTACAGGAGAAGGACAAGGCACACGATGGCGCTCGACCCATGAGGGCCATTTTCCTGGCTGATGGCAACATCCTCACCACAGGCTTCAGTCGCATGAGTGAGAGACAGCTCGCCCTCTGGAACATGGTGAGCTGACTGCACCTCATGTGTTCAATGATTATGGTTCAACATTTCATTCTTACACCCACCTCAGTCTTCGTTAGCATGCAATTAATACATATTTTAAACCAATTTTGGAGAAATACATTATTGTACAATAATATTTACTACACTCAAGTAATAGCAATAGGAAGAATTAAGGAGTATGCTCACAGAAGTGAGGCAAACTATTTGTATAGCACCTTATCATTCACAAAGACATTCAATGTGTTTTACAGATAAAAAAATAAATGAAAACGTACAGATAAGATGCATTAGAAAACATTTAAAAAGTAAAGAAACAGTATAAAAGTACAAACTATTAACAGGTTATGTCTAATGGAAGTGCAGGGTTAAGTGACGAAGTGAAGAACTTAGCAAATAGAGCAGTGGTTAACTTCTGTTTGAAGCAGCTTGTGTTTGGGTCAGATTTAATATCCACCTGCATCTGGTACCAGCAGTGGGTGGCATAGTGGCTAAATAACATTTCACCTTGTTTAGTTTAAACTCTTGGCACCATGAGTTGACCTGCTCCTGCAGCTCTGAGAGACCTGTCGGGCCTCTTAAAAGCACTGACCATTAGTTAAAGCACTGACCATTTGGTGTCTTGTAGAAAATATGTAAGACTCTGGCTTCCTGTTATTAACAGACCTGATTTCCGTGTAATGTAAACCTTTTTGTTAGTGATCACACTGGAAAATTTGAACTACTAACAATTTTCTCATCCTTCCATAACAAACTGACAATGTTACAGCATTTGGTTGCTGACCCAAATGTATGTTTGTTTGGACATCTGTCAGTTCCCCAAGTGACACTGGAAAAGTGAACTGTCGTCCATTTTGTATTTATTTTTTAAATTGAATTTTTAGAAAAAATCATTGTCTTACATTGTCCTATGTGGAAACCCCTGAAAAGTATAGGTGAAACTATACATGTTGTAAATGATTATTATTATGTTAATTATATTCACAATCTATTAATATGAAATCTGCTGCATTAGTCACAACTATTAAAAGTTAAACCACTTCTTCCTGTTTTTTGAGGAATTACCTTTTCCTTGGTCCTACAATTCAGAATTTGTAGTCTCTCTGATTTGTCATTGTGCTTTTTTTTTCTCCAGGAAAACATGGAGGAGCCCATGGCTGTTAATGAGATGGACACCAGCAACGGAGTGCTCTTGCCGTTCTATGACCCAGACAGCAACGTTGTTTACCTCTGTGGGAAGGTAAATTGCAGTTAAAGCACTAAATTATTAAATCAGGCAGAATTATAACAACACAAAGTCGCATTGGCAGGATATTATTATGGAAATCAAATCTCCACACAATGCAGAAATAAAATGCCTCATTTCTTTACAGGGGGACAGCAGCATCCGTTACTTTGAAATCACAGATGAGCATCCATATGTTCACTTCCTCAGCACCTTTGTCACCAAGGAGCCCCAGAGGGGCATGGGCTATATGCCCAAGAGGGGCCTTGATGTCAACAAGTGTGAGATTGCAAGGTGAGCTATGGCTAAAATGAATGGTTAGTCATCATGACCCCTGAATTTGTTTTTAGTTTAGATCTTTCATCAATCACATCTAATGTGGACTTCCTATATTCACCACTAGGGGGCAGAACATAATCTCTAATCTCACTGGGGACAGTTGTGTTTATTTATGTTTAATAATGCATTGACTTCTGGGTAATTGGTTTGAATTTGTGATTCTATAGGTTCTATAAACTTCATGAACGGAAGTGTGAGCCGATCGTGATGACTGTGCCTAGAAAGGTGAGTCCTCATTCTGAGTGAGCACTGTGCACACAGCCACTACACCTCTGTTTAATCTGCTTGTTGAATCACATGCTCTGTGGTGACACCTATTCTTAAAATGTGCTGGTTATAGACTTTACCTCACAGTTGCTCTCTCCTTCCTTTTCAGTCTGATCTGTTCCAGGATGACTTGTACCCAGACACAACCGGACCAGAACCTGCCCTGGAGGCTGAGGAGTGGTTTGAGGGAAAGAATGGAGAGCCCATACTCATCTCCCTGAAGAACGGCTATGTTCCAGGCAAGAACCGTGAATTCAAGGTGGTCAAAAAGAACATTTTGGACAGCAAGGTGACCAAGAACGCAGAGAACTCGTGCCCAGCCAACAAGTCTGCCTCCCCGACGCCATCGATTGTGAGTGTTTACTTTTTCAAAGCTTTACACATTATGTGGTTAAATGTAGCCTAGAAAAATTTCCCTAAAGGTGACATCTTGATAGTTTGTTTTTTGCAATTCAAAAAAAAATGAAGATATCCATTTCACTATCTCTTGCAACAAAGCAAAGGAGCAAACCCTCATAGTTAATTATAATGATGAACTATTAACAGTTAAAACTGTAAGATTTGGACATCATCAGACATCAGAGTCTGTCCTCCTGACTTCCCGCCCCCATCTCAGTCATTAAGGCCTCTCTCTGCAGGTTTTATCTCTTTGTATGTGGCTCTCTGGAACTCGTAGTGTCGGACAGATTTTATGTAGAAGAAACAGGGTCGTCTCTGTGAGGTGGTTTGTAGATAATATACAACCCACTCTACAAACTGCGGGGTCTGTTGCCGCTCTGGATGCCTGTAGCTTGGCGTCCTGCCGCACCTCACCCACAACACAGCCACCCGCCATGGGGCCCAGCCCATGTGCGTCTCTGCCACTCTGCTCTGTAATCACAGCCCACTTGGCTCCAGTGCTGGCGAAACACGTTAACCCTCAGAGAACCAGGTCCTTCCAGTTGGCAGTCCAAGACTGCATGGAGTGCTTTGGACCCAGGTTGTGTCTTGTGCGCTGTTTAGACATATGCAAGGTTTAAAATTGTTTCAAATGTGACCAAAGTTGTGTGATCTGTTTCACCGCAGGGTGTCTGCAGCGGTATTGTGATCACTCTCATCTTTTGTGTCTCCCACAGAAATCCGAAGCCAAGCTGGAGGAGATCTTGAAAGAAGTAAAATCCCTCAAGGACCTGGTCAGCAGTCAGGAGAAGCGAATCATCAAACTTGAAGAGCAAATGTCCAAAATTGCC
Source organism: Scophthalmus maximus (assembly GCF_022379125.1). Lineage (NCBI taxonomy): Eukaryota > Metazoa > Chordata > Actinopteri > Pleuronectiformes > Scophthalmidae > Scophthalmus > Scophthalmus maximus. The sequence goes on along the minus strand of NC_061533.1, from coordinate 13,119,824 downwards.
ATTTAAAGACCCTCTCCCAACCCGCTACAATTCAGGATGTTCCATTGGCTGGGTGGTGGGTAGGACCGGTCACTGCCTAGTTCAACGACAGTGTTCATCTGAGTTTTGCCCAGCAACGATCCCTAGCAACATTCCAGATGAACTTCTTCTTAGCCAGCCCGACCCTCAGTTTAACACAGGTGGAATAAGAAGGTGTGGCAAATTTAACAGAAAAATACTCTTGCTTTTTGGTGACAAAGGACTTCTTTTATTCTGGGGCAGACATATTTTTTTTATTTTGTTTTCTTATATAAAAAGGTATTGCGTAATTCTTTTTGTTTTAGAGTAATGGCCAGGAAAATTCCAAAGTTGGCAGTTCCCATTGATGATTGTATACCCAAATATTTTTTTTTTTAAGTAGGTATCAGTGTTTCATGTCACCATAATCCCAAATTATAATGTTGCCAAACTTAAATTTTGTTTACACCCCCTTAACAGTATTTATTTCTCTCTCTTTTTTGGGAATATTCAAAATGCAAACAGGGAAGCCCAGTTTAGTAGACGGATTATACAAGGAGAAGAATTTCACCATTCACTTACTATGAAATTAAATCGTTGGGAAAAGAAAGATTGACCTCGCAATACTCTGTTATGAAATAAATTCGGATTGAATGCACATTTAGCCGCCGCTGTCGACACCAACAACGAGATGAATCACCATTGCTGTCTGAGCTGAAGCTGCACAAATCCTTACCTGCTTCCTGCAGTTTCTTTTCATTCCTCTCGCTTTTCATCAGTGACTGTGGACACAATAGTCCATGTAAACATGCATTCCTTTCCATCTTGCTTCTATTAACATGCACCATGTGCTTATTAGGGAAAATTACCAATACATTCCACAAATATTTGATTGGCACTTCTTGGTGTGGGGAAAAATCCTCATAACATTCCTCTCCCTGTAAACACGCTCCTGGAGTGGCTCAGATAAACTGGTCGTTTGTATTTCATGTGCTGCCCACGAACAGACCGACTCTGTGGACTTTCAACCTTTTTACAGAACGGCGTCTGGTCAGCCCTGCTTTGTTTTTGCGAGTGGGTCAGTCGGCAACCTCAGTGTTTAATATTCACTGGGTTGGGTCAACACACGTCTGGTCAAGTGTAGTGCGATTATTTTTTGTCACTGTTCTTTTGCATTAAACACCATCTCAGATCTGTATTTGGAAGGAATTAATGTGAAATGACACAAAGTAATCACACATCGACATGACTTTTTAAAACCATCGGGTGATTAAACTGGAGATTGTTACAGAATCTGTCCACGATCGACCTTTAAGGCCAAGATTGTGGGTGTGAATATATGTGCCTCATGTCTTTGGCCTTTCTGGCACCCGTCACTATGGATGTTCCTGCTTTGTTTCTTCTTGAGGGACAGGGAGTTCTTAAACAGACTCGCGGTAGATCATCCACGACTTGCCTCCAACCTGGATGAACTGAATAGTTCACTGTTAATTTTACCCTGTTTCTTGTTCCAACTGTGCTTATATCCCTCTTAGCACTTCCACTCCTTAGTTTGTTTGTTTTTTAAATGGTTATTTCTCAGAACCCCCCCCCCCCCCCCCCCCCCCCCCCCATTGAGTATAGTTGATACAAAAACGATGAACCGCTGAATTATTCAATCTGAGCTGTTTTGCTATGATAAAAGCTCTATTTTCTTGATGTTGTAGATTTGCTTCCCAGGGGGAAGCTGAGACGGGTAAAGGTTCAGTCTGTTGTTTTGCCTTCAATAATTGTTACCACTGTAAAGACCTGAAAGTGCCATAGAGGCGACCATGGAAGTGTTTGTAGGGGACTGTCGTGTGAGTAGATTTGTGTAGTGAAGGGGAGAGTTGGTTGGTGCCTGGATTTAAAAAACACTTTGAGGTGCTATACTGAGTACAAGAGCAGGACCCTGTTCCTTGAGCCACGTGGATGACGCCATGGAATCCTGCCAGCGCTTCCCACAGTTCACCAGGCGTTGTGGCTTCAAGATGTAAAGTGAGCAGCTAGTCTTAGATTACCAGTGACAGGTATTCTACAGAAATGTGGACCTGACACAGATCACACTGCCCTATCTTGTGTATCAGACTGCCACCGTAGATTCTTCAGAGCACTGTCGGCACGAGAGCATAGGTTTTGCGGAGTAGTAGTGAATAGCGATCCAAAGGGACACTGTAGGTTGGAGAAATGTGCAGTTGAAAGATAGATGTATGTTTGTAATTGAGGTCTAGAAAATGAGTGAAAGCTGTGTAAATAACATGACCATATTTTCTGTAAGTTCTTTTCCTCTTTTTTATTTCCTTTTTTGTATTGTGGTTGTGCTGAAGAGGGTAATTTGTAAGGGAGGTGGGTTATAAGTGTTTCCCCTTGTCTGTGTTCCCTGCACCTTGCCATAACGCACCGTGAGACAACAGCACCTCTGTTCATATCGGAGGTCGAATGAATATCGAGAGAGAAAATCGGACAAACACGAACCAGGATTAAGACTCATGTCGAGGTCTGCTCAGCATTTTTGTTCATTATTCTTGCTTCAAGTATCAAACATTGATTATAAGAAAAATTAATAAAGAATTTTTAAAATGGCTCTTTGTTTAGTCTTTTGTATTCGGTCTTTAGTGTGTTGGATATGTTGTCTTTAACCAAACCAACAATATGTTTGTCTGTCTCTCTCAAAACATCACTTCTTAATCATTCTGTCAGCTGCACATCCAGTTGTTCTTTAGAAGATGGGTTATTGAAGAGTTAACAAATAAATCAAAAATAGAGATGCACTTTTATATGGGGTCACTGATTTCCTTATTACACGGCTACGCACATTTTTATTTTGATCTCTTATTGAACAACTCCAGCTGTTTATAGATTTGCCTGAACAAAAAAGCAAAGAGGGGAAGAAATTATCTACTGGCTGCAGTGAAAGAACAAAACAATAACTGGGTGGCTTGAGAGTGACAATAAATGTACAGTTGCCTCATTGAAAGTTAAAATTAGACCGAAATCTGCATAAACAGTAAAACCTGTGGTATAAATGGGAGCAGATACTTTTTGTTTAGCTTTTTTGTTTGCCAGTTTTGTGCATTTGTGCCTGAGCCACCATAAACAACCAAACTCATTAATTCAGCGCATGCTCCATTGTGGCGCTTGAAGTCTCTGATAAAGCGCCAATCAGAAACACAACTATTGCACGTTACGGATCTGTTTGATGTGCTGAAATGGCAGATACAGAACGACACTAAGTATTAAGAATGTCCCTTTAGTTTTCAATATCAAGATGAGACAATCCTTTATTAGTCCCACTTCCGGGGACATTTGCCTGCAAAAGCTCTGAACTAGAACATTTCATAAGATAAATCATGAAAAAATGTCAAATTAACATTGATCAAACTCCTTCGAACCATCTGAAAACATTTTTTTATGTCGTCTAGTCATGAAGATTGTCCCCTTCTTTACAACTGACCAGCTGTGAGGCCAGCATCTTGCACCATCTGTCAAAACAAGTGAATAGGATAAGAAAGGAGGCTTGAGCCACCTGAAATAGATCCCCTGCATATTTACAGATGTACCCAGAGATACGGTAAGTGCTGCTAGAAGACCATGGAGTTTATGTGTTCGCCCTGTACATGTGTTTTGGGATGAAAGGCGTGCTCGGGCTCTCCACGCTGGTCCTGTATGCCTTGTAGAGACAGGCTGTAATCAACATGGACTTAATTAGAGAGGACTCGGTGGGAGGCAGAGAAGTCCTGGGACTCGCCCCGCCAAGTACAGAAATACCCATTTCCCCTAGAACATGGGACTGTTGCAGCAACTGCAGTGTCTTAGCAGGTTGTTCTTAGCAGTTAGCTTCACAGCAGAAAGATCAGGTTGAGATGTTTCAGTATAATGAGTCGAGCTTTGAAAGATTCAAGACATATTTGTGGCAAATTATGATTTTTTTTTGTATTAAAGACAATTTCTTGAGATGAAAGCGTTCTCCTTTATTTATGTTCAATAAAATGTCATCATGCGCAGTGTCACGTCTACGTAATAATTTACCCCCCAAAAATAAATGGAGAGTAAAAAATGTCTAATCCCAAATCCCTGCAGCAAAAGTGCAGGAAGATGAAGCCTGATGGGCGGTTCAGCAAAAGGGAGGGGAGTCTGAAAATAAAGGGCTGAACTTCAATTTACAGTGAGGAGACTTAAAAAAAGCACCCAGCAACATAGCAGGGAGGGCGGATGCTCGGAAACTCTTCCACTCTTACTTTCCTCCTGTTCCTGGGTCTCCCCTCTTTTTTCTTCTCTGTTGGCTGCGCTGCTTTGTGTCGTCTAGATAAACCAGGGATAACACACACATCAAGTGAGTATATGTTTCTTTTTGTTGTGAATTCAAGGTGGATGTTATCAAGGAAACAAGAAGGAATAACCGACCATTTCAGTTATTTCAGGGGAGTGCGTGTGTCCAAACTGACAATAGGAAGATTCTCTAATCAGTTTGGTTCCTATTTAAAGCTTTTGGCCTCTTTTTGCTACTAACACCCAGTAGTGGAAAATAATAAAGAACAATCAACCTTTAAGTATAGAGCAACTTTTAGAAACTACTAAACTACTACTTATACTTATACCTAGTTCGAGTATTTCCGATTTCTTCAGTTATTTATACTCCACCATGTTTCAGCTGGAATTCTACTTTTTACTCTGTTACATTTATTTAACAGCAAAAGTTAATTTGCAGATTTGGATTTTACAGACAAAACACAATCAGTTCATTAAATATGATGCAATGTTACTGACTGAAGTGCTGCCCCAATATAGGTCAAATTGTAACCTCCGGCAAGGAGATCATGTGATTGGTTCAGTTTGTCTGTTTGTTTGTTTGTCTGTTAGCAGGATTACTAAAAAAGTTATGGGCTAATTTGAATTTTTTTAAAAATAAGACATGTCTTAGTTATTGTAACAAGTGATTTAAATCGGATGGATCCAGATCCAGATCAGGGAAATTTTTGAAGATTCTTCACCAATGCGAGAAAGGGAAAAACTGCACAGCCTCGGCAGAGATGCACGTGCTCTTGTTAAATAATATGACATATAATGATACAACACTCAAAGGGGCAATTATGAGGACTTTTTATGTGGATACAGAAGTACGGTTTGCTGAGAATATGTCCACATTTACATAACTAAGAAATCTTGATACTGAACTTTTACCATAGTGTATTCTTCATTGTGGTATTACTTCTTTGACTCAAATGAAACGTGAGTAACTTATTTCCTCAATTTAAGATTCACTTTTTTAAATCTAATTTGCAATTATGTAGTTGACCGTTTTCCTTCAGCGTTTTTGCTGTTGTTGTTGTTGTTGGGGTTTTAAGCTTAAAGTCCTCAAACAAAAAAACCAAACAACTTTCCATTGTTAAAAGTGATTTAACTGAGCCTCTAACATTTTGATTAACTATCATTTGTGCCAAACATAAATTTGGGTTAATATGTTAGAAATGATGGCCAACACGTCCAGGAAATTTCCATCTTCCAAAAACATGGTGTTTGAAAATGTCGTCCTGTAAGCTTCACTGAACCAGCACACATATTACTCTGTCACACAGCGGTGTGGCCTTTTCGCAAATTCACGTCATTGGATGTCAGGGAATTGATTAATTGCATACCTGTGTCTGCATGGCCTTCAGTCGAAGGTAATGTTGGGCCTCGGGTAAAGTACAGGAAATGTATTTATGGCTGTAATTATGGGGATTCAAGGGGCAGAGCTGTTCTATAGCCGTGCGTCCATGATGAAGACCCAGATGACCATCTGGTCCGGCCGAGAGCGTGTTTGACCACAGGGGAGGGTGAGGGGTGGGGTCACTGTACAGTGTGGAACAGAGCAGCGGCAGGTTCACTATAGCATGATGCTGATTAGAAGCTCGTCTCTGCAGTTTAGCCGGTGTAATTACACACTGTGTTCAGAGTTGAACAGGTTTTAGTCGGGAACACACTGAACTCTGCACCGAAGCTCAGTTTCCTTTTGAAGATTCACTTCACACTGAGACGGAGAAAGAAAGATGGAGAGGGGGTCATGGAAGAATTGTAATGTTGGATTGGGAAGTTGATTCAGTCCGTCGCACTGTAAGTAAATGCAGGTCATTGTGGAGATGGCAGGGACACCTTCATTAGGCCTGTGCTGCTGTGGGAGGTGAGCAGCAGCATCTGCTGCCCAGTGTAAATATAGAGGCCACGGCCGCAGGTCTCCCACGCCTCTGTGCTCCCTCTGCTATACAGCTTCCTCCTGGCTTTGGTGTGGTGGCTGGGTGGCCTCCCTCCTCTGCTCAAATTATAAGGCCTCCGGCACCAAACTCACTGACTCCACCCCGAATAAGTAATGGCTACTCTGCTGCAGCTAAAATAGATCTGGTGCGAGACAGAGCGCGGCAGAAAAACCTGGGTCAAGATGGAGACCGGTGTTATGTTTCAGAAGGAAACAGAGAAGGATGGAGGCACAACGGTACAAGCAACCCCATTCGCATTTGACAAAGTCATTTAATCCATTTTTCATAGACCAATATTAATAATGCAAATTTGATTGAAGAGATTGCTATGCAATTATAATGTCAAAGCAAGTTGAGCTCAAAAAAGATAAATGTCTAGAGTGAATTCGCTTGCAGCTACAATTGTGTTTCAGTCCAGGAACGAAGGTGAAACGGCAATTTTTCTACATTGTATCATTAAATTAATGCAATTCAAACATCAAAATCTTTTTACATTAGAAACTGTTTTTTTAGTTGAAGTGTGGTAAATGTTCATTTATTATGTTTATAGGTTTCCAAATCATAGATTAATGTGTCTGCATGAGAGGCTGTTTGAAAACGATTTAGTATAGTTGCTCAACAGGTAACATGAAAAAAAATCTGAGGGGTTTCAAGATGAAGATGATGGTGAATTACCTCCCTAGGTCTCTAAGGAAGTCAACTTGAAAAATCTGAAAGAGCAAATAAGTTCATCTTTAGCTTAACTTACTGAAACACATGGACTATGTGACATTGCTTAACTGAACACAGTCATTTTGGGAAATACACTTTGTTGGTTTTCTTGGCAGGCGTTAGATGGTCTCAGGCCTGTCCATCAAGTATGAAACTATAGAGGCGGGAGGCAATCTTAACTTAGCTTAGCTGGAGGAGGCTCTGTCCAGTGTTTTCAAAAATAAACCTGTCAGTCACCTCTTGAGCCAAAGTCTGGTCTGTACTGTGAGGAGGTTGGCTGCCAAGAAAGAGTTACAACACCATCGTGTCAGTGGGTCCGAACAAGATGGGGGTTGAACTTGCTCTTTTTTTCCTGATCCCGATTTAAACAGCCTTTTGTTGTTTTTGCAGGACTCAGAAGATGAAGTCTCACTTGGTCTTTCGCGTCACATGTGTGACCCTGCTCTCACTGTGGTGTGGTGTGTGTCACTCCTCTCCTCTGTTCTTCAACGTGTCCATGGACGGCAGTGGTGACGAGGCAGAACTGGGGCTCATTTTCCCAACCTCCTTCTCCACCCGGGCGCCTGTTCACGTCACCGCAGCTACTGGAGCGCCCAGTTTCACCAACACCATCACCACCACCATGATCCGCCTGAAGGACTTCGTCCTGAGCCGAGTGGTGGACTTCCTACAGGAGAACTTGCTCATCATCATTGTTGTCACCTCTCTTCTCATCGTCATGGTCTTCATCATCTGCTGCGCCTCGGCTATGAGTCATAAGCGCAAGCTGGAGGCCTACAAGCCCCCTGCTAATCCACCCAGGAAGTATATGGCAGATAAGAATTCAGGCGAGCTCCAGGAGAGGCCCTACGCTGTCGACCACGTCAAGAGGGTCCAGACTCAGGGCATGGCCTCCCCCAAGAACCTGCGCATGCCCTCCAAGGCTCTGGTGGGAGAGAGAGGGAGAGACGTCAGGTCGTCACCTCGTCAGGAGGTCAGAAAGGTCAGGGCGCCAGAGGAGGTGGAAAAGCGCAGAGAGGAGCCCACCCTCAAAGAGCAGATGAAGCACAGGGAGGAGGTGCAGCAGAGCTCCAGCCCCAGCACCAGCTCCAGTCAGCATGTCTGCACCTGCCACCTGAAGAAGGCCCACCACTAGGTCAGGGTCAAGGATCCTGACATCAAAACAAGGTGAAATGTGTCAACCATGACACACACGTTGGCAAAATGTGTGGAAAAAAAGAGGGAAATGTTTTCAAGTGATGCTCATGCCATCTTTGAAATGCTAAAATCTAATAGAAACAATATATATGGAAAAATTAAGTCTTACATCAGACAGATAAAGTAAACACGACAGAGCAGAAGATGTGTGAGATAAGTTTCTGATTTAATGGCCAACAACTGATACCAGGGGACGAGGGCAGATATCGCTGACCTGCTGCAGTGGTCCGTCCTTTGGTTTCATCAGTGAATCTGATATCAAACCTCATTCATTTTTTTAATGAATGAGATTTTTTTTAAAGAAGAATAGTGTTGGGGGGGTTGTAATAGTTTATAAAATAAAAAGAAAAGATTTGAATTTCCCATGTTTCCCAAAGAGAAATGACAAAAGGTATTCATGTGTTTTTAATGGAGAGGTGTATTTCTCCATACACCTGCTGAGACGGAGGAACCTCCTCAGCCTGTCCGGCTGAACGCATCAACATCTTTTTTAGCAGCCAAGAGCCTTTGGGCGGAATCGATCTGTCGTTTAGACAAAAATCTTTGGTGCTGTACATAAAGCAAAGTGAGACTCCAGTAAACTTGACATGTAAGAATTTTTTCTCTTCATATCTACATTCATATTTACCTAATTTTGCTTTCATACTATTATTTTATTTGCTATCCTTTTGTATTTACCGTAATAACTTATTTCACAAAGCTTTATACCAAATGCAGAATGTGTAACTGTGTTCTTTTCTCTGGGTTGCGCAAAGTAAATAGATACATCTATCTACTATCTGTTTGTCTACATATTTATTTTGTTGATAAATTGCAAAAAAACAAATGGCATTCAACTAGTAAATACACATTAAAATCAGGCTGTTTTGGTATAAAAACTTTGTGAATAAAAGGGTTTTAGGTTTTTCAATAAGTAATACTAATGTATACGATTTTTATGTGATGATTTTGTAATGGATCCAGGACTCAAGTGCAGGGATAGTTGACCTGTTTTGTTGGCGTGGTTTCAGGGTTAAATTTGACTCAAAGTGGCTGAAAGACAAATAAATTTAGCTAAATGTGTATTTGTCATTGTTGGTTGATTTTATTCGTTTAAAAATCTCAGATTGCACCCGAGATGATAATTTTGAAAAACTCTCCAGCTCACTTCCCCATTACTTAAGTTAATGATTCTGAGCAATAGTGTGTGATAACATTTTGTTTGATATTGTCATGTTAGAAAACTTAAACCCTCTGAACCTCAGATTGGATTTTGGTCCTCACGTTCCCAGACATGCTTCCTCTGTAAGTGACAGTTCTATTGTTTACAAAAGGAGAATTTTGTTTGTGCTTATGTTTAATTAAAGTGTTGGTAACACCGTTTCTGTCATTATTGAAAATGTAGCAGTGGAAATGGTAAAAACTGTGCCAGGGTGAAACACAAATACAGGCCTGAAAAACCTACGATTAGAAAAGGCGAGGAATGTCTAAAAAAAGAAGGATGTTCGCTACGTGCACATTATGTTTAACTTGGGAATCTGTAATTTTGAGCTGCTTCCACTCAAGAATGTCAGATTTCTGAGGTCCCCTGGAGGCATAAGATGTATTCTAACTTAATATTTCAAGCCCATGAAACAACACAGCAACACCGACTTCCTTCAGTTTTACGGTTGGCCCTTGGTGAGGCAGATTGTAGAGGACGAGGGCCCCCTTTGTCCTTCACTGGCTACTGTACAAGATTGTTTAAATATTTCAACAGCAGTAAACCAGACACGTGCAGAGCTCTATCCTGGAAAACATGATCTGATGTATTGTCAAATCTTGGAGACACAGATTTGTTCCAGTGAAGTTCGAACCTAAAGTTGCATTTGTGTTTCATATTTTGAACAAACAATGAAATACTGCCCTTGTGAACAGTGCACATATCGCTTCACCTCTTATGTATGTTTGTGCTTTTCTTTACTTTTTATATCCATCTTTTCCATCTTTATATGGCTGCAATCAGACCACATCTACAACAACTCAAATGCAGTTGAATATTGTTAAAAGGGCTGAAGCTGAAAGTTCAACTAGCCAGGGATCAAACATCAGAAATGACGGCACACCGGCTTAAAAAGCAAGTGTGACCCAGTGGCACCTGAAACGTGAGCCCTGACAGAGTCTTGCTCGAGGGTCAGATTCCCAGCTCTTTTGTCGACGAGGCGCTAAATAATTCGAGAAAATACAACCCCCTTCACTTTCACTGTTCCCACTTGGAAGACACGCAGCCGGAGGAGCACTCACTCAAACGCCCTCTCACAGGGCACGTTCACCAGATGCACTGACTGGGTGAGTTTTAGCAACCTCAACCTCAGGTAACCTCAGATAAAGGATTATTTGGGACAAATGAGTTGTTTCCCTTTTTTTCGGATTTACTACAGAATTTCTCTTGCCGAACTTCTTGCTTTGTGTATTTTTGCCCGTCTTCACTGTCTGCCACTGGTGCACAACAGGGCCTCTGTGTGGATGTGAATGGTGACGAGGAACTAGAATAGGTAATTCAGCACCTTAAGGCTGTCGTTAAACTTTGATGACCATCTGCCTGAAATTGTCGTCTGTGGCAGTGGTTATCTTCAGTGGGATGGTGGATCACGTCGGCACTATGGGGGGACATGCCTGCCCATCACTCTGGAGGAGCTGATAACACTGGAATAGAAGTATGGTAAGTACTCAGACCTTTAATCATTTCATTTTTTGTCACCACTTTCTAATGAGTCGCCCTTTTTAAGTTGAGGGGTTAATAATGGGTTTATAAATTGCTTAATAAATCCTCTGGTGCTGAGAGGGACTTTTGGGTTTCCAGGTTGTAGAAGAATCAAGTCACTAATAGTCAAAAGTGGTAATGGGTTCACTTTTTGGTTAGACGTCAACTCGGGTGAAAATATTAACTCGATGTAAATTGATAAATAAACTAAAACAATTCATCAGTTCTGCTGCTAGAAATGAAGTCAGATTACATCAGGGGTCAAAGGTTCTGAGCAAACTGCAAAAGGCAGTGAATCATTTGAAATTATGATTTAAATTATCACAACCACTAAATAATCCATCAAGTCCGTGGTTGGAGATGTTAATAAGTTGCTAATAAATAGATTTTAGTCCAGATGTCCTGCACCTCTTTAAGAAAATTATAGGTAAAACAGCCCATGTGTAATGTCTCGTATCTAATCTATGAAGTATTAGTGAATTATTTGTCAACAATAGTAAAGCCATAAATTACTAACTTATATACCCTTAATAAAAGGTACCTTAAAAGTCTTTAGTAGCCCTGTTTAAATTAAAGTATGTACGTACATATTGTTTCCAGAATCAGTTTGTGGTCGTCTCTCCTCCATTGCTCCTGCAGTGAGGTCATGCTTTGGTGCGGATGTGGTGTCCTACTGGTTCTCTGCATCGGCCCTCTATCCTGCCTCACTGCGTCTCCCTGTCCTGCCGGCTGCTGCTGTCCTCGCCCGGGACTTCTGGTTCTGTGCGAGTCCCTGGGTCTCCGGTCACTTCCACGCTCTGTCCCTCTCAGCACCTCAGCTTTATCTGTGGCCAGGAACCAGCTCTGCAATGTGGACCACCTGCTCCGACCCTTCTCCAGCCTCCAGGAGCTCAGCCTCAGTCAGAACCAGTTGGCCCGCTTCCCTCGTGGCCTGCCTCCCAGCCTGGAGTCCCTGCTGCTGCAAGAGAACCGCATCACTTACATCACCGCCGGTGCCCTGAGGCAGCTGGGAAACCTCACTCGTCTAGATCTGGAGAACAACCGCATCCGTGCCATCCAGCCTGGGGCGCTCCAGGGTCTTTACAAACTGCAGGTGCTGACACTGAAGGGGAACAACCTTACAAGCCTCCCTCTGAACCTCCCCCCCTCGCTCACCCATTTGGACCTCTCGGCTAACTGCATCTCTGCCCTGGACCTGCCCTCGCTGTCCTTCCTCGTCAACCTGCAGGTCCTGAAGATCAACAGCAACTGCCTGCGCTCAGTCCCAGAGAGCGCCTTCGACAGGCTGCCGCGCCTCAGATCTGTGAGCCTCGCCAACAACCTGTGGGCGTGTGAGTGTGACATCTTGTATCTTTACCGCTGGCTGATGAGTGGCAGGCTGAAGATGGCGACAGACTTGGTGTGCACCCAGCCTGTCCATCTCGCTCACCGTCTGCTTCTGAACCTCTCTGTCATGGCAATCTGTCCTCGTGTCCTAAGGCCAAATGAGAGCATGCACCGACCACATCTAAACTCTGCACTGGGGAGAAAGCTGGACATGGTGACAGCGAGGCAGACACAACTAAGCTTGTTTGAAGATAAAAGGGATTTGGGAGAGCGAATATCAAAAGAAACCACTTTTGCTCCCTTTCCCAAAGATGTTCCCGAGGCTCGTTTATCACTGGAACACTACACTTTAGAGAGCCTCACCTATGAGGAGTGTTTGTTCCTAAATAAAACGCAGCCCGTGAGCCCGTCTCAGTTAAAAACTGTAACTTCTCTTTCTGATGAGGAACAGAAATCCAGAGACAACATCACAGGTCGATACCCTCGCAGTAACACGACCTCTGCTGAAGGGACACAGTCTTTACCCTCAACAAACAGAGATGGACCCTGGCCAACTCCTGACCCACGGTGGTTCACACAATACAAATCTGCAGTTGTGATCTCTCTGCTCGCGGTGCTGTGTGTAGTAGTAGGTCTCTTAATGCTGGCAGTGCTGCTCGTATTGAAAGTGGTACTCAGGCGCCAACAGAGGGTGGCCCCGCTCAATGCAGGATCCGGTGGATGACATCACTGAAAATGTTTTAATAATTCAATTCAAAACACAAGTCTCATACAATATTCTTTATTATGGTTTTGTATTTGTACATTAGCTGTTGACCTTTTCATATTAAATCATCCATGAGAGAGCAGTGTTTTTACAGCCAAGCCAAAATAAAGACTAAATGTCAAAATATACAAAGGAAAACAGGCTGTGACCTGGATTTATGATGCATCTCCTGTCTTAATGCGTAGAAAAACACTGCACAGTAGGGAACAGTATTCACCAATACTATGATAAAAATATTCACCATCAACTCCAAAATCAGAAAACAATTAATAAACATTTCTGATCATCTGATCAAATAAATCCATAGCCAGCGTTAACACCTGGTGTTAATTCAAGCCCACATGGCTGTGGGTTTGATTTCAGACCTCACAGCCATGGAGATTTTTAGAGGCAATAAAACTCCCAGAAATCCCAGACGGTGCAAGACCTGGTGTGGTATTACGGCAATTTATCTTCCACAGGGCACTGCACCGCTGCCAAGACAGTGGCTGGTACTGAAACCCCACACTAACTGCACATTAACTGCTGGCTTTGACCAGTTTCTCCTCCTTGTCCTGTTGTTTTATTCTGTAGTCTGACAACGCTGCTCTTATGGCATCTTCTGCAAGCACTGCAAGAAAAAGAAGGTGATTTTTACAGATTTCAGAGCATGAACTGCAGAAAAAGCTTTGGTTTCACTGGAAAATACACAGACACACATAAGACTAAAATTCTCTATTGTGGTATTTGTAAAATAACATTCAATTGCCAAATGGTCAATTACAGCCAGAGATGTTTACGGAGAAGCTACCACAGTATGGACTGTAAGGAAAAATCTCCAACGTGAGCCACATTTAAACTGTGTCCATATAGATGGGGAGCATAAAGGAATTTGTGAAAAAAATTTACAAATGTAGGGGCTTCGATACAGGACATGAAGGTTACTGGATGAAAACTGGACATCTATGGGAGATTTTGAACACATATCCGGTGCCTAACATTCTCCATCATCATCATCATCATCATCATCATCATCAAAACCCTACTTTTGAGAGGAATGATGTTTATGGAGACTTGTGATGGTCCAACTGAGACACTTTTGTTTTTTCCTTTAATATGTCACTGATATCTGTAATGGCAGCCACATGTGGCTTTGGTTTTTATTGCCTTGAACTTACTAGAGCAATGAAGTTTGACAGGAGGAAGGCAGAGTTCTTTGGCAATATCTGTGTTCTTTATTTTCAGAGCTTCATCGACCTGCAGGAGGAAATTAGAACGAACAGATCATCGACTAACTTGACAAAAAAAGAGAGGAAAACACAACAGAACAATAGACAGAACAGCAGAAAGACACAGACTTTATTGATCCCTATCTGGGAAATTAAATATATCGTCTCCCTTTTTTTATCTGTGAAGTACCAACTCACCGACTTCCCCTTCACCCACTCTGTTGCTATAGAACTGGAGGCGATTGCTGATCCACAGCCAAATGTCTTGAATTTTGCATCCACAATCTTGCCATTTTCATCCACCTGGATCTGCAACACAGAATCAAACACCTGGTAATCTGCATTTTCCACAGCTGGCATTTTGATTTGCCCCAGCAGGAAAAGGACAGGTATGAATAATAAAATGAATGATGTTTGATCTCATTTAGCTGCTCCAGTTTCATGGCCTTATCCCATTTTTCATGTCAACCATGTCCGACTGGGACACTTCAGACGGCACATCAAAAGACAACAAAGAAGATCCACATGAAGTGGGGGCACTGAATAGTAAGCACATGGAATAGAACATAAATTCTCATAATTGAAAAATAGTTAAAGTTCTGTCATCTAGAATTAAAGTGACAGTTTTTCCATCATAAAGTGCTAGTGCAATGTTAGTAAGATGCAGATAAATAAATACAGACATCTTCAAGTCCCATCACAAATAAAACTACAACCTATCACTACAAATCTAAACCAACATAATCAATAATTAGACTACAACGGACCCTAATACCCTCAATACAAACACTAAGAAATACCACGGAAATAAAAATCGAATCAATAAAAACTTAGCAACCAGAATTTCTTGTAATGCATGTATGAACATGTATGCATCGTCACCATGACCCTCATCATCATCATTGTCATTGTCATCACACTTGAACTGAACAAAGTCATTGTTATCAGTAACATCTTTAGTTTTTGTACCATGTCAAATAAACATGTTCTGTGATAAAGGGGGCAGATGGAGTAAGAAAGTGAAGCTCGTGGGGGCAGTGACTGGGCTGTGACATCGGCCTTACCTGGAGTTTCATTACATCACCACAGGCTGGTGCACCCACCAACCCAGTCCCCACATTCTTGGAGTTCTTGTCTAGAGAGCCCACGTTCCTGGGGTTTTCATAGTGGTCCACCACCTGCGGGAAAAGTCACAGATACAGAAAGCAACGTGTTACCGTTTTTAGCGAAAGTTGTAACAACAAAACAGATAGGACGCTACTGGTAAGGTTAGCTCCACCCACTGACAGACGGTCAACACGGTGCAAGGCTAGATAACTGTCAGTTGGTTGGTTACAGGTATCATTTGAAAACATAATTCATGTTTAAGTCGGTTACCTTTTTGTGGTATGAACGGAGAGGACTTAGTCCCGGAATCAATGACCGCCTGCTGAACAACAACAGCGAGGTCGCTGTGTTTCGCAAGGAGAAGGTCGCCATGTTGGTTCAGATGCCGTAAGTGAACGGAAATGAACGAGAGCGAAGGCACGAGAGGAGGAAGAGGACGACGTTTTGTTGACAAACAAGCGAAGAAGGGCGGTTTCGGGGGTCTCTCCGACGGAGCAGCCCCCACTAGCGGCCGAACGCGGTCGTTACACGTTGTTGGGGGGGTCGGGCCTCGGCGGGTTCAGCGGCGGGCTCCTCCCCTATGGCTCCTCCCCTATGGCTCCTCCCCTATGGCTCCACCCCTATGGCTCCACCCCTACGGCTCCACCACTCACGGCGCCGCAGCCGCTGCCGCCACTGGCTCGTAGGCTGTTACCAGGCAGACAGACTTTCCAACATGGCAGCGTCGAGCAACGCAGAGCAAACGCAGTTGCAGGATATGGAGGAAGAAGACGCGGGCATGGAGGAGCGAGAGATGCAGTCGGACGACGACGGGGAGGAGGAGGAGGAGGGCATGGGAGAGGAAGACAATTCAGACGACGAAGAGGAAGATTCGTCCGAGGACGAGAAGGAAAATGAAGCCGAAATCCAGCGTTTGGAGGAGCAGGTAATGATCCAACAACCGGAGCAGGGCTGAGTTGACTCAGCTACCCGACGTGCTAATGGGAATGAATGGGCGGTAAACACGGTGAAGCTACAACCCGCCGGACGGCGGTGCAACCGTGAGCTGCTCTCTCCGGCTCTGGTTCAGCAGAGAGACGGGACATGTGACGATGTTGGCCGCCGTCGATAAGAACAATTAAACGTGTGCGTATGATACGACGCCATTCACTTCGCTGTCGTGATTAGCCGTCGTGCTAATCTGTGATGCTAATGACACATGCGTCTTTTCAGTCCATTCAAACTTTACAGCCCGCAGCGGAGAAGTGAACTCTTGCTTTTGTCTCTCACACACACACACACACACACACACACACACACACACACACACACACACACACTCTGTCCTGACTGAATCGACTCTGACACTTCAAACGTGTTAAATATGCAGGATTAATAACTCCTCGTTATTTAACATTATTGGATTTAATTTGTACCAAAACCGAGTCTGAATCGTTGCTGCAGCATGACCGATGAGTACTTATGGACCGGCTGCCAGTTCATTTAGTCCTTTCACTGGATCAAATCTAATCATCATTAACATCGTTTATGAATGTTTTTCGATGCTTTATTCGTTGCTATGGTTGCAGAGCCCAGAGTAAGAGTTAAGGGCAGCAACTAATGATTAGTTTTCATTATTGATCAACGTGTCAGTTACTTTCTTCATTCATTTTCTAAAATGTAAGTAACATAGAGACGATCACCTGTTAGACTTCCTTTAGCCAAAGGCGATATTCGGGGAAAGAGGCTTGTTTTGTCTGAAAATTGATGAGAAATAAAAAATTAAAAAACTCAAGGGCACGTCTTCAAAATTAACAAAGGATTGTATTGTATTGTACTTTTTGTCGAAAAGTCTCTTAACAGGATCAGTCAGCAGATCATTTCAACTCTTGTATTAAATTGCATTAGTTTAGTGCAGTGGACCCAATACACTGTCAGCTGAATGTATTTGGATCTGTGGCCCCCACACATCTGTCGAGGCTTTGTCTCATATTTCATGTGGTTTCAAGCTGTGATTGTAATTTCACAACTGTTGTGATCAAAATCTGTGAAGTAGTTATCGCTGTTCAGATGGGGAAGTATAAAGTTACCTCGTTATTAAGATGATATTCAAATCTAATTATGATATCAGTTTTAATATTTTCATTGGTAGCAGTGAACTAAATCACTGCTGAGTAAATGCAGCAGGATAATTGGTTAATTAGTATATAATTACTTGTATTATTTAAACCCCACCATCTTTGTATGACTTTTTCAGCTGTCGATCAATGCTTTCGACTACAACTGCCATGTGGATCTCATCAAACTGCTGAAGCAGGAGGGAGAACTTGTCCGCCTGCGAAAGGCAAGGCAGAAGATGAGTGAACTCTTCCCGCTCACTGAAGGTTGGTGTATGTCTTATATGCGTTTCGGGGTCAGAACAGTAAGTTGAGAGCCCCTGCATTGTTTGTGCAACCAAAATCTCATTTGGTTTAATCCTGCAGAGATCTGGCTGGATTGGCTCAAGGATGAGATCCGTCTGACTGAGGAGGAGTCAAACCGGGAGAAAGTATATGAACTTTTCGAGAGAGCTGTAAAAGACTACATCTGTGAGTGGATTGCAGCGTCGTTACTGCCTTTGTTGTGACATTTAGTTATTACACGATCTTGACATTTAAACCCTTGTCTTGATCCCAAGGTCCAGAAATCTGGCTCGAATATGCTCAGTATTCAATTGGTGGTATGGGCTCACCAGGTGGGATAGACATGGTGAGATCCATCTTTGAGAGAGCGGTGACAGCGGTTGGACTTCACATGACCAAGGGACAGACGGTGTGGGAGGCGTACAGAGAGTTTGAGAATGCCATTCTGTCCACTGTCCAGGTTTGTGTTTCCATCACAGGAAGAGATCTTATTAGTGGTCCGACAGTAACATTTATTTTTGAAATGATTCAGTCAAAAATAGCATTAGACAATTCAAGACAAACTACCATACTGGAGTAAAGTGTTTTCAATCTAATAACAACACTAAAGGGTCAGATATGAAGTCATGTTTTTGAATGATAATCCAATCTTGTAATTTGTTTGATGTTAGACAACGTGTGACTTCTTTCAATTGTGACCCAATTCTATTTGCTTTCCTCTCAGCCGCCCCCTGGCAAGATTCCCAGCAGCAAGGAGCAGGAGCTGCTGAACACTCAGCTCGAGCGAATCCATACACTGTTTCGCCGCCAACTCTCCGTCCCCTTAATAGGTAAGCACGATGCCTCTTCTGTCTCGATGTGCTGCTGTAAAATGGGCAGAATTCTCGTTGTGAGAGCTTCGTGTCATAGCCCATCTGAAAAAGAGAATCACTATGTTTAAAAAAAAAGAAAAAAAAGAAGAGAGATAACGCTGCCTCGTGGGATAAGTTGAAAGTGGCACCGTGGTGATGTGACCTTTACAATACAGATTTGGAATAAGAGCGCCCCAGATTCAGGAGTGGAAAAAGGTTTGCCACAAGATCTAATATTGTTTTTATCGTTTTTGTTATTCTGCCTCAGCTGAATGAAGACAAGGCTTTTCTGTAACGTTTGAAACCAATACTCTACCTTTGGGGCAGAGAATAGGCAGAGTACTGTAAAAAACAAAAACAAATTTACAGTGATGAAAATAGATACTTGTCAATGTTCCTTTTCTTAACTTTTTAACATTTTATACTATAATACCATTACTGATTATGTTAAATAATAAAGAGTGACATGATTGTGATCCATTGCTTTGCAGACATGGAAGCCACCTATGCAGAGTATGAAGAGTGGTCTGAACATGGGGTGCCGGAGACGGTCATGCGTCAGTACAAAAAGGCTTTGCAGCAGTTGGAGAAGTGCAGATCTTTTGAAGAATCCCTGGTAACTGACTTGCACTGATAATCAGCCAAAGTTGTCGTCCTCTTTAGATACTTTAAACCATGTGCAGAGTTGTGTATCATCTGCATGCTGTTGTCTTGCTGCAGCTGGTAGCAGAGACACCGAAGCTGGCAGAGTATCAGTCCTACATCGACTTTGAACTAAAGGAGGGCGACCCGGTGCGGATCCAGATGACCTTTGAGCGGGCTCTGGCAGAGAACTGCCTGGTACCACACATGTGGGCAAAATGTACCACCTATCTTGTGAGTATTAGTCGGTGTTTAGTTTGGTGCTGTCTTTTAACAGACTCTCAGTCTGATGGTGGCTTCGTAGAGTTTGATTTGTTTCACACGTCATTACTTCCCACTCTGACACAATCTTGTTTGGTGCCTAAAACTTGTCAATACTATAGCCTACAAGCAAAAGCCAAACAACTGTGACCAAAGTGTCGCAGCTTGCATTTAGCTTATTTACAAAAATTACACCCTGTGATTTTGCAAACAGCTCCTCTTGAAATTGATTCATGGGTCTTTTAACTGTTATAATGTTGTTTCTGAGGATTTACACTCTAAACTTTGACAGTAGTCAGCGATATATGTAGTCAATAATAATTTTACTCATCTGAAACGGGTGAAACGATTCTTTTGAAATGATTCCTTCCTATTGTTAAGTTTACAAAGTTTACAATTATCTTGTGGCCACAGTGTTCTTGAAATAGCCACGTCTTTAATTATTTCTGTATTGATCATATTTGAATGTTTAGCGTGTTTCTTCAGTGTTTAGTACAAACAAGCGTTTATATTAAGATTACGTCCTTTTAACCATTTTTTTCATTTGTGGTCTCTGGGCTCTTTAGGACCGTCAGCTGAAGATCAAAGACCTGGTTCTCTCTACTCATGAACGTGCCGTGAGGAACTGCCCCTGGACCATGGGTCTGTGGAAGAGCTACCTCCTCGCTCTGGAGAGGCATGGAGCCGATCATCAGATTGTTTCAGGTCACTACTTTGGGGAGTTTGAGATACCAGGGAGTCGTACCTATCTTGAATATGTTCTTAAACACCTTTGGGGAAATACCTTAGATCCCAATAGTGGTATGTTGGATCTTATCATATTAACAGACCAGTCCTTTGTCTTCCACAGATGTTTTTGAGAAGGCGCTGAATGCTGGTTTCATTCAAGCTACAGATTATGTGGATATCTGGCAGGCGTACCTCGACTACCTGCGGAGGCGTGTGGATTTCAGTAAAGGTGAGAGCATTTGTGTGTGGGGGGGAATCCTCCCAAAATCTAATTCTAAATCAAGTTGTTTTTTGCTGATGGCATTTCCTGTTTTCTTATATTTAAGAATCAAGTAAAGAGTTAGAGGAGTTACGTGGAGCCTTCTCTCGATCTCTGGACTACATAAAACAAGATGTGGAAGAAAGTAAGTGAGTTTAACAGAGATTTGTTTTCTGCGATGTTGCGGTTTACATTTCATTTTGTAATTGATTGTTCTTTATGACTTGGCTCTGTAGGATTTGGTGAAAGTGGAGATCCTTCTTGTATCATTATGCAGATCTGGGCAAGAATAGAGGTAAGAATTGTTACTATGACGACCACCTTCAAGAGTTGGATTTCTGTTCAGTTGTTTTTAACCCTATGTTTCATGTGAGTGGGTTTTTAGAAGAGAAATCATTTGTAAAAGCTCAGGAGTGTACAACTACTCTTTGACATACTTGGACACCTAAATTATGAATACTATACTATACTGTATATGTTAACTATATTTCCCAAGATTTGACACTAGTTGATTAAACTTTTAAAGATAATCTTTATGTGTAAAGTGACTGATGTTCTTAAAGCAAAGAAAATTTCTCATTATTTTCTTTTTGCTCCCACAACAGGCACTCCACTGCAAGAACATGCAGAAAGCCAGAGAGCTGTGGGACAGTATAATGACAAAAGGGAACGCCAAATTTGGCAACATGTGGCTGGAGTACTACAACCTCGAAAGGTCTGTTGATCCACGTCAAAAAGGACAAAAGGTTAATTTTAGTTAGGTGCCAATAGATCAATTAACCCATATGTATGTTTTTACTTTATTCGTAGGTCGTGTGGAGACCCTGCTCACTGTCGGAAAGCTCTTCACCGAGCAGTTCAATGCACCACAGACTACCCAGAGCATGTGTGTGAAGTCTTGTGCACCTTTGAGAGGGTGGAAGGTGAGGCCCAATATTAAAAAAACAAAACAAAGTTGACAGATTAAATGAGATTTTCATGAATTACATCGTGTCTATGTTTTGTGTCAGGCTCTCTGGAGGACTGGGACGTGGCAGTGCAGAAGACAGAGACTCGACTGAACAGGATTAATGAGCAACGAGCAAAGGCAAGACCATATATCAGCACTGTACTGAGCAGGAGTGTGGTTTAGCTGCTGTTGGTAGCTAATGTTAGCATGTTGTGCCCATCTGTCAGGTGGCTGAGAAAGAAGCCAACATGGCTCGGCAAGAGGAAGACAGAAATGACCAGCGGCGAAAAGGCAAGTCTGACAAGAAGACTCAGAAAAAAGTCCAGAAGAGAACTCGATTTGGGGAGAAGAGGAAAGCCGAGCCCGATGATTATCAGGATGAATGGAATGAAAACTCGGGTAAGGCTTGGTTTGAATTAACAAACGTATTATTCTTGAGGAAAAACCAAGTGCGATATTCATTGTTATATCCGATTTGCTATTTCTCTGTGACAGAGCAAGCCCCTAAAAGGCACAGAGGAAACGGAGACCACACCACAGAGGAGCACATGGAGACTGAGGCCGGGCTCTTTGGGAGGAACGCTCCCCCGGGCTTTAAGCCTAAAAAAGCCCCGCAGGGAGCGGCAGCCACTGCTCCAAGGCAGAACGACGACAAGCCGGAGCTTCGCAATGATAAGAGCAGTGTGTTCATCAGCAACCTGGCGTACACCCTGGAGGAGCCAGAGGCAAAGCTCAGGACGCTGTTCGAGCCGTGTGGTCCCATCACACAGGTTCGCCCTGTCTTCGGCAACAAAGGCAGCTTCAAGGGTTATGGCTACGTTCAGTTTGAATCCCTGGTGTCAGTTGCCGAAGCCCTGAAGCTGGACAGACGTGAGATGGAGGGCAGGCCCATGTTTGTTTCACCTTGTGTGGATAAAAACAAAAACCCAGACTTTAAGGTAAATATGAAAACAAGTGGACAGGTTTGTTTTTATTATGGTCACCATGGCCATAATCTGCAGGTCTTAGAAATGATTCTGGGTTCAAGTCACTTAAAACTGTAAGACAGGCAAAAGGTGAATTGTATTTGGTATTAAAAAGTCTGTAGAAAGTTTTGGACCACTGCATTAATGCTGATAGCATGGAACACAAGTGACATCTTCACATTAATGTCATTGTAGGTGTTTAAATACAACACATCCATAGAGAAACACAAAATCTTCATCTCTGGGCTGCCGTTCTCCTACACTAAAGAGCAACTGGAGGAAATGTGCAAAAGCCACGGCACCATCAAAGAGGTTCGTTTGGTCACGTATCGCTCAGGAAAACCCAAGGTAAGGGATTAAAAAATATCTTGTTGATTAAGCAAATGATTTTCCACTTTAAACCACGCGGATGAAGAGGAAAGTACGGTGGTTGTACAGTGCTACTCACATCATTAACAGTGTCTTGCTGTGTGTGTCTGCAGGGTCTGGCATATGTTGAGTTTGCAGATGAATCCCAGGCGTCTCAGGCAGTTCTGAAACTGGATGGTATTGAAGTAGAGGGCAACAAAGTGTCTGTTGCTATAAGTAACCCCCCTCGCAGAAACATGATGGATAAACCTGGTTCCAGTCGACTTATGACTGACATGATGCCTCGCCAGGCCTTTGGATCGTAAGTTATTTTCTCTGCCCTTCTGAAGGTCTGCCATTCTCAAATTTGTCACAGCACAGATACAGAGCTGTGTTTATTTTCTTCTTTCTCCAGGAGAGGAAGAGGACGCACCCAGCTGTCGCTGCTCCCTCGGTCCCTGCACCGACAGAGTGGGCCCGCAAGCAAAGTCGAGAACGGGTCCGCAGCAGAGCGGGCGCCGGCAGCCGGAGTGAACGCTGCTGCAGAGACGAAACCTTTGTCGAATTCAGACTTTGCCAAGATGCTTCTCAATAAGTGAGAAGACGATGGAGAGAATTGTGACGGCCTTCACACCGAAAACCATCTTGTGTCCTTACAAATTCATTTTGGTGTTTTTTTTCCTGTAATTGGTTGACCTGACGTCCCATTTAATCTCAGTCTGGTTCTCATCATTGGTTCTGCGAGATTGCCTTAATCGCCAAACACCTGCCCTCCATCATAAACCCTTTTCAACCAAGACTTTTCACCAGTGTGACAGATTGTTTTTGTTGGGTGTGTTTGAAGGTGGCTGGCAAAGGACCTCTCGGTTCATTTTCGATTTCCAAGAGGTGTTACCAACTGACGCATACGAATCACCTGACGTCTGTTGAGCGACGCGTGTGATGTCTGTGAAGGAGTGTTGCCATTATTGTGGGAGAAAATGGAAAATATCGGGTACTTTTAGTCAAATGGTCGTTCATCAGCCTCAGCCTTTGTTGTTTACAAAAGTCGCTTCCTTCCGCGTCGTGGTATAAACCCCGCCCATTATCAGATAATCGGCTGTGATTGGACTGGCAAGTTTTCTGCCGGGGGAAATCACTGGCTGAGCAAATTTATGCTAGTTTGAAGGTGGCGAGCCGAGCTGTTTTATAAAATAAAGTGTATCATATTTGTGTAAATATACTGTTTCTCTTGTAAGCCACATGTTGGAAGGTGTCTTCTTTTGTTGTGTATGTGAAGGGGATCTGACAGAAGCATATGGAAGCATATTTCTTATAAATATTCTGAGCAGCCAAACTTGTGAATGTTGTTTTAAAGAGGATATGCAGAAGTTTGAGAGTTCATATGTGTAATATAGTGTGTGTGTACATAAGTTGAATGTGCCACAGTGATGACGAGACTTATTCTCCAGATGTTTTTATGCAACCAAGGACTTTAATGGTGTAATCTATTTTGACCTTTGAGGAAACACTGAACAAGGCTCGTAAAGATATTGTTCCTCTGACTGTATAACACGACTAAATCACTTTTTGCATAAAACCATCTCTGCGTTACCATCTGCATCATTGGTTTGATGCAATGGAGTTCCCCTAGAGGCTCCAGCAAATGAATATTAGTTAATTGGCTTTGTCTGAGCCTGAAGGCATTTTATTACACAGAGCTTCCCTCGTGTCATGTCACACTGCTAACGCTTGATAGCAAGTTAAAGAGTATTTAGATTTTACTGTCTATGATTTTTCTGATCCCATAATCACTGAAAATGTGGTTTGTCTGTTAAGGATAAAAACATCCATCATCAAATAACCTTTTAGTATCATTCTGGCTTATTTGCTGTGAAATGAAAATGATTCAGAGGGAAATTAACCATAATCCATTCATCTTTTTTTATAATCCGAGAGTATACATGTACACAGGCCGTAAATGTGGTTAATTGGCTGCTTTGGTGATGGGACACATCCCGGCCTGATGTCTCTGCTTTAGTTTGTTTCCACTGGTTTTTATATTCACTCACAAAAGAACCAGAGCTGCAGCGATTTGTGTATCGACAGAAAATTCATTGGTAACTCTTTTGAATTTTTCAAAAAATATTTAAAGTGTCTAAAATTTGGAGACATCGTTGATTTTCCTTTTCTTTCATGATGTTGAAATCAAAGGATTCAGGATTGAAGCTGATGATTTTAACATTGTTATGGGAAATGTTTCAGTTTTCTCAAGTTTTATAGACCAAACTATAAATTTATTGAGAAGAAAATAATAATTCGAAGCTCTGCAACAGTTAATTGATGTAAGATAAGACATGAACCAGTTGTAGGTGTTGGATTATAACCATTAATAATAGCAAGTACATGTGAACAGTAGTGGTATAGTCAAAAATGCACTTTTATGAAAGTGGTTTGTTTTTCTTCATGTGTGAAGTAGAGTTGACTTCAGCGTCTGAATGAACTGAGCGACAGTTGTTTCACAGTTCAGATGATTCTGCTGCCATCTACATGTTACTTCGGTCTGAGGTTCCTTTAGATGTAAGAAGAGAATCTATGCAGTTTTTTGTCTCTATTTTTCTTTGTTTGGAGTCAACTATTTATCTGGTCCTTGTTTGAATACTAATGAGTGAGTGCGCAATGTTCAATATTCTAAGTTCCAAAAGGTCACCATAGTTTCTAATAAGTATAAATATAAGTTTTCAAAATAGATGGAATACAAGCTATACGTGTTGCTCTCACCGAAGTGGCCTAATCTTAAAAAAAAAATTAAAAAAAATCTGAATATGTTGATCTCTATGAGTCACCTTCCCAATGGTGGCACAGTGTGTGTGCATTGCTGTTGTTTTGTTTATTTCTAGTCAATGTTTTGAATTTGGTAAAGATGTGAATAGTAAATGGCTTTTTTTCCATTACTGTATTTATTTTTCTGCTTGTTTTGTTATGTACCTTTTTTTTACCCTTGTGTTTTTGGGTTCTGTAAAAAAAAAACGTCATGTCATAGTTTTTTTCTGGTCTAAAACTTGTTTTAATAAAGTCATGTAAATCATCTTTGATCCAAGTATGGCACTCACTGCGTAGTTCATTTTACAATTTTATAACCTAAAGACAATCAAAGTTAATACAACACTTTTAATTTCATCATCGAATAAATATTCAAATAACTGAAAGTGCTTTACAGTGTCACGAGACATCTTTATCCCAACGATAGTGAACTCAATGTTCACACAGTGGAAATCACTGAAGCATCTCAAGCCAGTGGACAAAGGAAGCCATTTCCTCGTCACATCACTAGTAGTCAAACTTCAAACTGGATTCTGATGGGAATCAAAATTCCTTAAACTCCTCAAACTAAAAGTGGGGAAAAGGTTTGTACAAAAGCAAACCTAAACACAGCAAAATTCCATTTCAATGAATCATCCTGAAGCAATTTGAATAAATTCAGCAGATAAAGTAGGATTCAACCTAGGGGAAAGACAATTCCACACATTAAGATAGGATTGTTATTAAAGAGGGTCTTAGATTCAAGCTTCTTTTCTCCTCCCAACCTCAAGCTCAGTTGTGAATTGGGATGGTCTGTTTGCAGTCGGGACAGGCCTGGTCCTGGCCGGCTGCCGGCAGCCCTACGGCGTGCTCTGTTGTAGAAATCAGTAACGTGTCCAACGTTATCTCTGTACACTTGGCTATAAAGCGAATGAAAGGACGTACATCACCCTCATTGGCTGTGTCCAGAGCTGCGTAATATTCCGCCCTTTGTTCTTTCCGAATTGTGATTGGTGGGTATCGCGCTTGCATGAGCACCAGGTTCATGAGCAGGCGTGATGTGCGTCCGTTTCCATCTATAAATGGGTGCACGTACACCAGTTTGTAGTGGGCAAGGGCTGCACTCTCCACGGGGTGCAGCTGCAGGGCCTCATCACAGTTGAGCCACTGAACCAGCTCCTGCATGTGTCTCTGCAGGTCTTGAGGGTGAGGTGGGATGTGGTGGCCCACGAAAACCTGGCTGGTGCGCAGCCTCCCCCCCTCCACAGGGTCCACGTAGCCGAGCACCCGCCGATGAATCTCCAGGATGTCACTGACTGTGATGGCTCCCGATCTGGACAACAGCGTGGTGTTGATGTACTTCATGGCCGCATCCACGCCAATGGCCTCGTTCTGCTCCTGCAGGCTTCTCCCAGGGACGGCGTAACGCGTCTCAAGGATGTGGCGGATTTCAGACAGAGTGAGCGTGCTGCCTTCAATGGCCACCGTGTGGTATATGTGGTGATAGTACGTTTCCTCCATCACTCGGCGGAGTGCAGAGTTGCCTTTCGGAATGGACATAAGCCTACGCACTTTGCTGTCAATGATGCTAAAGTAACGCTGGTCAATCTCTTCCACCAATGGTAGAGTTCGATCTCTGCTGACCAGAGCCCGCTCATTACATGGAGAAATGGCCAAGGCCTTGGTGTAGAGGTGGTCTGCCTGGACAACATCCTTCTCCTCCTCCAGAATGGTCCCCAGCTCCGTCAGGGCATCCACGAAGTCAGGGTTCATACTCAGTGCATGCGCCAGTAGCTTGTGAGCCTTCTCCCTCTTCCCCAGCTTCTTCATCTCCAGAGCCTGCTGCAGTGCTGCTCTCGCCTCCAGCACCATCTCTGCAAGTAGAAGGTGATACACACCGTCAACTCCAACACAGGTCTTTTCAAGAACAGAGCCGGGCCTTACCAACAATAAATATGATATACAAAATCCTATATCCATTGCTCACTATATACACACAGGTGACATTAACATACAGCCCTGATTAAATGCCTGTGGAGCAACACAACCAATGCAGAGACAAGACAAGAGGAAGGAAAAGGTAAACACATGCTTACTACATCCTTGTATGTCTATACAATTATAAACATACGAGATATATGTTTGGGTTCGATTTTAATGTGTAAAACCTCTCCCTGTTGAAATTCATACATCTGACATATTTTCAATTTAATGTCCTCAGGCAATGGAACATTGTGCCCAATAAATCAAATCACATAACCTAGAAACGAGGCATGTACTGTAGAGCTGCAACAGTTAATCGCTTAGTGGATTAGTAAGCGATTACTATTTTAATAATCAATTAATCGATTCAAGGTTTTCTATAGAGAAAAAATTCAAAACTCTCTAATTTCAGCTTCTGAAATTGACTATTTTCTCTTTTCTTTGCTCCTTTATGAGAGTAAACTAAATATCTTTGGTGTGGACAAAACATCATCTTGGGGTTTTGGCAAACACGATATACATAAACATATATGAGACTTGGTGACTGCGAATGTTCGGCTTTTTCCCTTGATAAATGAAGGCACTGTTGACATTGGTCAAACCATTTAACACATGGTCCTGAGCTGGAGTGTGGCCGTGGTGGGTCAGTACCACCGGACCCGTCCGTACCTTTGCTGGGCTTGGACCTCTGGGGCAGCACGTCCAGGGCGGTGAAGGGGACGCTGAGGCTGGTGGAGAGCACGGCCGGGGGCTGCGGAGGACTCCCCCACAGCTGGCAGCGGAGCTGGGCGATGCCCCTCAGGGCGGCGCAGCACTGCTCCTCCACTCCCACCAGCGGCATCAGCAGGGCCACCAGAGAGCCCAGGAGGACGCACAGCAGCGGGCCCCATCCTCCGAGGACACGGCCGCTGGTGAAACGCCACGCCGTCACGGCAGCCATGGTGGTGCCCGGTTAAATCCTCCATGCTCTGGGGACACGGGACCCCATCCGTGGCCTGCCCCAGCTAGGAGAGCTGCGGGGCCGGCGTCAGGGAGGAGAGCACGGCCGACATGACCGCTGCGAGACGCCGACACCTACGAGGGGATTCAGCTCAGGTACACAAACTTTAACAGATCGTAACTTAGCTACTTATCTCGCCGTCGCCCGCGAGGCTCTGAGCCGAAACCAGCCGACAATAACCGAACGAGAAGTTGATTCAGACAACCACTTGTGTACAGCGTCACCGTGGTTGTGTACTAAACATACACATCATCAACTTCCTGAGGCTCAGCGTGTGAACATTCTCGAATGTCATTGGTCAGATTGTTATTGAAGGCCAACGCCGATTGGCTGAGGCGCGGCAATACAACAAGTGTTTCGTAGTCGTCTCTGATTGGGTGTTTAAAGGGATATTTCGCCCCAAGTTTAGCCTCTCAGGCAACACTGCCTTTTTTTCTTTCATTTTCGAATAAAATATATGTATTATGAAGAAGACATTTTGTTACTTAATTTTTACCCCCGTTTAAATGCAGTTTTTGAACTTATTTAAATCTCCATTTTTTAGTTTTTACCCACTTCCATTAATGAATCACAGATTTCTTGTCATAGCGTATTAACGGAAAAGACATAAAAGATATTGTGCCCCATTTCTAATGCCTACCAACACCATTCAATATCTGGGAGTGAGTATTTTAAAAAGATATTGTGTGATCTATCCAGGAACTGAAAACAAAGTTGTTGTACGACGATTCTTCAGACATTGGGACCTGCAGCTTTGCACCACTTGTTCATCACTAATTGTGACGCAGAGGAAACAGAAGAGGGCAGCATTACTCTGTTATGCAAATATCACAGTCATATTGCAGCATATCCTCTGAAGACAGCAGCAGCACTCGTGGCCTCAAAATCATTATACTCAAGATCTAGTCGAAGGCCATCCAGTTTATCAAGTAATAGCAATTATTCTGTATTTGTATGAGGCAAGACTAATATCTGCCTCCTTTGGCCTCTTGTTCTACCTTCTTTCGAATAACATTTTGTAATCTTTCAGTTTTTTTTCACACCAGTCCTTGATGTCCTTGGTATCAATTTTGTTTGGCTTTACATCATTTTCACAAGCTTTCTTACTTTAGGTTGGATCTTCTATGTCTGGTGAAACTGATGCCACAGAGACATTATAATATCTCAACAGCCCATATTGTAGACCATGTAGATTATTGTATGTACAGTTAGAGACTAGCAGGTCTGTCTAAATTTGCCTAGTCAAGTTTGTCCACTGTATTAACAGTGAGACCTGGTGCTGCACTCTAACATCATTTACCACCACAGACTCTCAGTGCTCCCACAGAAAGATAATGGAGCAGCCTCTTTGAGTGTGCTTGAGCCGCATTATTTCTTTATTCCTGTTATTCATTCCCTCCTTCTCAAAGCAAAAGAGGAGTCTACAGCAAATTATAGTGCCCAGGAGCATGTTCACATTGGTTTCTCATCCTCAGAAAAAGAAAGGAAGGAATGATGAAAGAAAGAGAATATTGAATCAACACAGTACCAATGTTTAACAGTGATGGGTGGAGTGGTGACTGTAGGACACAGGTTCTGTATTCTGTGTATCCGTGGCTCCAGTCTGACGCTGTGCTGTATAATTTGCTGCAGTATCAAGGTACTTGAATATAGCTCTTTGGCGGAAGCGGCTTTCACTCCATAATGAATGGAACCAGGCCTGTAGCTGGTTGCAGTGATAATAAAGAAGAAGACAAATCATTTATAGGTTTGTATTTCCAGATGATACCCACTTACTCTAAAAAAAGTTGCTAATCAGCTTTTCAATCAGATTCTGTTATCTGGCTTCAGCCCAGTAGCTTACACCAAAAATAAGCATGAAAGCAGCGACATCTTGGCCACTTCTCCATTTGAGCCTCCACAACAAGCGAGTTTAGATTCTGCTTTAGTTGAAAGACAAGGACAAATATGGTCGAATGAGTGACTGATCAAGGAGAAGTGATGGCATGAAATGAATGACCCTCTGGTTATAGTGTGGACTAATTCTATGCCTCTGACATATGCTCACATGAGCTAAAACACCTCAGCTGTGGAAACAGATAAAAACTACATAAGTCGGCAGTTAGACGTATTGATGAGCACTAATTTAAATTTTCTTTGTGTTGATGCAATTAAAGGCCTCATGTCACTTTTGGATTATTATCAGAATGGAACAGTCTTCTGAAAAGTTAGATGTTTATAAACTTATGCCTTATACCTCCTGTGTCAGTGTCGTTGAATGATAAGGATGTGTGGAGCATGAATTACAAGCTCTCTCATTAACACGTGTGAAAGTATTAGCACTGAATAGTTTGCAAATCGTGTTAAGTAATAAGATGCCACATGCATCAGCGTGATCCTCACACCAGCTGACATTTCAACTCGAGGCACACTCCAGAGATGACCTGTCAGACACTATTAAAATAACACCCTTTCTTTTCACTACTCATTGGAACTGTGCTCCTCGAGGTAGAAAATCCATCTGCCCACCTGAAAAAGAAAAAGCAACCTGTCAGGGCAGGAAAATAAATCCCTCTGGCACAGGCCTCCTCCCCTATCGGCTCTCCTCTCTCCAGCCTCTGTGGAGCCGTCAGTCTGCCTTGCTCTCTGTCTGAGAAGAGGCTTTGTTCTGGGTGACAGAGCTGGGTGTCAGCGATAGAGGATCTCATTAGACAGTCAGAGAGAGAGGGGTGGTTTCTGTCTTTCCACTCTCTGAGTATGGATGGCGCGGAGAGCAGGGATCAGGGATCAGGGATCAGGGAAACCGTAAAATGGATTGAAAAAAGTGAAGTAGAACTGCACTGGGAGCCACCATTTTCCTCAACTGTCAGTGTCCAAAAATACCTATTTAAATGGAAGGTTTGCTCCAAAAGACTGACAAAGGCTTTGCTACATGATTAGAGAGGCCGGGATGTCTTGTTTTCTCTGGTGACAAGAACAAAGGACTGTAGGGTCGTCTTTGGCTGCCCACCATGAAACCAGGCCCTAAACTTCACAGTGATCTGATGTTCCCCCTGTCTCCCTCTGTTCCTACCCTCTGGTCTCTGCATAGTGGAGTTCAGAGTAGGTCCGAGGAAAGTTGAAGAAATGCAGCACAAATGTGGCGGCCTGCCCACGTGTCAAACAGGTGATTACTGGAGCTCTGTCCACAGCACGGTCACCTCGTTAAAATTTCCTCTGTTGGCTCTTGAGAAAGGCATGAAACAAATTAAAGTTACTTTTACTAAAAACTCTGCAGTTTGCTGGTGTAGCATACATTAAGCATTTAATGATTCTGTAATTATACATACAACTGCATACAGACTGGAAAACACGTACAATGCCACCACTACAGCAAAAATACATATGAGACACCAATATTGAATGCAATCATTGACAGCGAAACATGCGCAATTAAAAAAATATGAAGGATCTTAATATCAAAAGCACAAAGAAAGATAAATAACAATCGTTGTGTGTTGTGAATGATTGTGCAGTAAATACATCAACACTGCAGGGGAGTGTGGACGCCTTTTGCTCCTGACTTCTCATCTAAAGAGAGACAGGACATGATTTATTCATGCCATGCTCTTATCTGTCTTTCCTCTTTCTCATTCTCACAGTCCCCTAAAGAGAGTTATTGCAATAAGTAATTGTGTGTAGCAGACAGGCAGAATCTTGCCTGATCTTTGGTCTGTGTGACAAGTTTAATGTGTTCACTCCAGTACTTGTTTTCAAATGCAGCACATAACCTCACATTGTAGATGCTGTCCCTCAGGCCCTGTCTTCTGTGCTCTGTCAGGTCCTGAAGACCGGTCACCTGCTCGAGCGCCTCAGCAGGGCCAACAGGTGAGTAAATGATCTGGTATAGAGAGACAGGAGACAGAAATAATTAGCTCTCCGCTGAGGGGCAGCCATTACCAGGGACCTCCCTCAGGCGCTTCTTGCTGTTGCACTTATTAGCTGACTTCCACTCCGGCTTCTTCAACTCACAGGATTGGGGGTGCGGGTCGCCAGCTCTGGCAAAAGATACCAATTCCAGCACCAACAGGCACATCTTAGAACACACAGCGATGACTCAGCAACCGTGGGTGGCTCATTATTTCTTTCACCCACGAGAGTCGACTGGCTGGTTTCTTTGGTAACGTACAAAACTAAATTATAGCACATTAAAACACAATTAGATATAAGGCAATACAACTGAACAACATTGTTTGTTGAATTGGTTGCCATTATCCTTTTTCTTTTCTTTTACTTGTTGAGATACATGAGATTTTGCAGATGCAGGCAGATGATCTTTGAAGCCAAGTGTCACCATAGATCGAATCTTATCTTGTTCAGTTTTAATTTGTTCGTATAGCTGTTTGTGTTATATGGTTTATGTCCACATACCTCCAAAACTCATATCATGCACGTCATCAGTTGTACAACATTTTGAAAGCTAATAGGCTGAATGAAAACCGGATATAAAAAATCTCTCTTGAAAACGAACATGCTTCTTGACATGGCTGAAAGCTCAGTTGCTATTTGTGCTTCAGAGGTTTTTATTTAATCATTCTGGGCCCACATGGTAATCATGCACAGATCCCATCTGTGGGCTGACTTCAACATATTAGACAAAAACAAATAGCCGGCGGCTTCAGTTCCTTTCCATCCTCTCCCTCCAGCCTCACATTTGCAAGTCCTGCATGTCAGAATGTGGGTTGCCAGAGCTTCACTATCTGCTCTCACAATCCCACAAGCTGCAGAGGACAGAGGACTGAACCCAGCTGGCAACTGAAGAAAGTTTCTCTCATTACATGTAAAAACTTTCACCCAGATTTTCACTCTAAATACTAATACTTCATAATATTATTATTACTCTCATTTATATAATGCCACATTATCAGTTATCATCTAACTGAATTTGAGACCTAATGTTGTGACACTGATTCCAAGCAGAAATCCCATGGTCTCTATAGGATTATAATCTATGGTCTGGTCACTCCAACAGGATTTAGATAGTTAATAAAAGATGATCACATAAATCCACAGATCCGGGGCCTTATTGGATTATCATCATCATGTGTGACATGTCTGCTCTATCGAATTAATTTGACTTTTCTAACATGCTTCAATGTGGAATTTGAGACGCAAAAATACTGACAACAGTAGATGTTTAGTGTAGGCAGAGCTTATCTTGAATCGAGCTCTTGAATTTACTATGTGGACAACTGTAGTTGCAGAAAATCTTGTGTACTCAATAAGATAAATTGAACAGATTTCATGGTGCAAATATATTCATAAGCTATAATCTTCTCACAGTAAATCAGATGCCCAGTCTGCAAAGTGAACATTAGATCTGATATTCATTGGTTGTGAGAGGTATGTCAGCATAGCTTTTTTTGAAACATCTGCTTGAAGTGCTTGGTGATGAAACAGGGTACAGTACATACTGTACTTGTTAAAAAGAACAAAGATACATTACCCTCTGATAGAGGTTTCTAAGGGAGTGTTAATAATGTAACAAGCGACTTTCACGTTCATGTTTTTCATGTTTCGTGTGAAAAGACGGTGGATATCAGCCTGTAAACCAGACCAATCAGCAAGCTCATGTTTATTCGCTCTCACCGATGGGTCCGGCCCCGGCACCAGTCTACTATATTCTCTCTGATAGATGAACCTCAAGTCTGCTTACATTTTTCTGTGACTCTCCACACCACATTTCCTTGCTCTGATTGGCTGTAGGTCTGTTCTGTTAACGTTGCTATCGCTCCTTGAATTTTTAAAAAATGAACTGAGAAGTTTAAGATCTTTTCGCAAATGCCAGGCATGGTCATTCATTGACTCTTGTCCTGATTAACAACAACACAGAGAGCAAGGATGAAATAAAGGAGGGAAGAATGGATAGGTAAAGATATAGGGAGACAATTTAAATCTATGTTATAAAAAATAAAAATAAATGATAAATGCAAAATCATTTTACATGAGTTTTGTATTATTTGAACCTATTTTTCCAGATGTGTTCCCTTACCTGTGTTTTGCACTTCACTTTCCCCCAAATCTGTATGCTAGTGTAAAAACCACTAGAAGTCACCAAACTGACTTGTCATGTGGCATCAAAGTCGTATTCCCCAGGTCAACAGCAACTGGAAGTTGCTCCTTTCCAGCATTTCAAGCTCTGAAGTGTTTTCTTTCCAGCTTTCCTTGTGTCACATGAGCTCTGATCCTGCAGGAGAGTTCACAGACAGCTGAACAGCTTCTTCTACATTTCCAGTTTCTCACATTGGCAGAGCAGTCATTTGGAAGAAGCTTCTAATATTAACAGAACTATATATATGTGTGTCAGGAGGAGTGAGCTTCTGCCACACCTTCCTAAAATAATGTTAGGGGTGATGATATATTGCAGGCCCTCCTGTCTCCTGTCTGAGTGATGCTGGATCTCTGACTGTCTCCCTCTGTGGTCTTCATTGATAAACGCCTGTTTACATAGAGATTTAACATACAGCCATGTTGGTCCATCTGTGCATATTGCTGTTGGCAAAAAGCTCTAATCCTCCTGAGTGTATATGTGTTTATATGCATTGTGTGTGCACACTGACATATGTGAAGGCATGTGTCTTCTGCATTTGTGTGTCTCTTATCAAATTTACAACAATAATAAATAAACATCAATGACTGAGGCCTCTTTGGATCTCAGCTCCATTTTCTGATTCGGTGTGGATAATGAACAACACGATGTGCCACTATTTGTATATATGATTAACATGATAGTAAATATGTTCTTTAAAAGCAAAGAATTATCACATTTACTATTTTGTGGACAGCTAACCAATGCAAAGGTTTCAAGCAATTGGACTAATCTAACATGAGTGTTGAACACATACGCAGAGGGGTTGGATGTAATATTAGCTAGAGACAACTTTCTTCTAGAATTCGCAGCTTGAAAAGTCAAACGCTTGTCAACACAATCTTTGTGCAGATACGTAGCAGTCTACCCAGTCGAGCTTTACGCTGAACAGAGGGACAACTGTACCATGCATTGATTCCATCCTGATGATGGTGCTAACAGTTGCCAAAGCATTAGAGGTTGACATTTTCCCTCTCAGCCTATTTCAGAGAAGCAGGACTGCTGTCAATACCACTCATGTCACATTCAGAGGAAATCAATAATTCTGCAGTGAGGACGCTAACTGGGACTTGGTGATTGACTTGCCTAGTCAACTTGCGGCTGTGTTAATGACACTGGTGAGGTCCGTCAGACGTGAGCACGGCGATATACTGAATGCAAACAAAGCTTGACATTTGTTTTCGTCACTCGGTACAAAATCAAAATCAAAATCAAAAATGTTGCTGTAAATATGCAAGAAAAAGGCAGGCAGTGTGTCTGATTTCATGTTATTTTATCCCTCAGTTAGGCAGCACAACAGTGTCTATGACGATGCTGCAAGCATCCCAAAAAATCGGAAAAAGCATTTAAGTTCTAATAATAAAAGGCAGAATGGAGACATATGAAGTTACAAGATGACTTCCTGAGGTCAATGCATTTGTTCCACGGATCATTTCAACCTCTGATTACTATCTATTCCTGAGACTGCATTTCAAAAACTCGGCACATTTTAATCTGAGTTGGGGAGGTGGATTTTAGGTAAGCAGATTTATGCTGTTGACTGCTGCATCCATGCTACTCTCTAATCTATATAATGGCTCCAAGGAGAAGACAGTAATGCTGCAATAATGCTCACGTTACTTTAAAATACAATTCAAATGGCACACTCTGAGATAAGAGTGGAACCTGATATACTACAGCAGAGGACCCTTCATCAGACTGCAGGGGAGGGGGAGACTGGTCCTCATTGCAGGAGTGAATATGTGTTCAGTGGCTCGTTGCCGGGTTGAAAGCTGATGAAACTTGAACAACAGACTGGCTGATTCAGATGTGTTTCACACAGGCGAGTTTAATAAATGAGGACATTTCTATGAGGATATTTTTTTTCGTTGTTGTTCTTCTACATGCTTTGACTGTCATGACCAAGCTCCAGGACAAAGTGTTAAGTGCACGAAATCTGCCTATAGATGAGCGATACATTCTGTGAACTAGCAGATTTAAAGTCATGTTGTTGGAGGTCATAAAAATAGAACTAATCACTTTCATAGATGTCAGAAAGTGGACTCGCATTTTAAAGAAACATTGGATGAAGATTAACATAATCTGTGGAATACTGATGGGATTATCGATCAACTCATTTGTTTAAGTTAAATTTCATCGAAGGTTTTTCTTTTTTCCTGCTCTGGCATTCAGGCTGGCTTATCCCTGAGAGCAAACATGTTCCCATGTCAGTCATGAAAAGAGATTCACTGAAAAGAGATTCATTAATTGCAGTGACTTTAGCTGTGCAGCGATTAAGTGACATTTTTTCTCCAATTCTTATGAACTGCTATTTTAGCATGTAACTCATTCAGTTTTATCACAAGAATTACAAAGCAACAGAAGATGACATATATTTTGAATTGAGAGAACCATTGTTGTCTTGATGGAATAGGAGTACAAAGATTGTATCTGTATGTTGGAATCATTTTAGAGCAAAAGAATATATCAAAATAAAACACTTCTGTAATAACATTTATATTTAATGTCATTCGGTCTATAGTATTAAATGCACTGTTATTGTTTAAATGCTTCAAGAAATATGTGTTTTTAAATCCCTGGTCTGTTCTATAAAAGGATTTTGGGGTCAAGGTTTTATGATAACCTGAAACTGAGCTTTGGGTTTTAGAGTATGTTTGAATTTGATTAAAATTACACATTTATTAGCACATTCACATCACCCCTGCAGATGTAATCAGGGAAAATGAAATGAAAAAATACAGTTTCTGTATTCTGAATCTTATGAAAAATCTCTCGGGGTGCATTATGACTCAGTTGCAAGGTCATGCTTATTGCAAAACAGTGCTCCCCCCACTTTGGCCTAAATCTCAGTAAGAAGTGTACGAATCATAAAATGAAAGATAATACGCTGCTTTATCTATCCACAAAGGGAAATTGTCTTTTCAGCTTGCTTCCTCTGTAGAGAGGTCAGTGTGCAGCATAGCTTGAGTTTCTCAAGGACAATCTATCAGGATACAATATGTGCTTGAACTGAAGTCGTCTACTGAAGGAGATCCCCCCTTTCCACGCCACACCGCTGAACTGAGGGTCACACTGTGATGCCCTCACAGTGAATTAATGTGAATTTAAGGCCACTATTGCTCCAAACTTGACTAAACTGTGGGTAGAAATGTATAAAACCAAGTGCAGTGAATTCAGATTTTTTTAACATAATAATAATAATAATAATACATTTCATTTATAGAGCACTTTTCATTGCTAAAAGCAATCTCAAAGTGTCATGGGACTCAAACAGCGAGAATTCACAGTAGACCAGGTCTAAGTAAAAATTGAGACTAAACTCAAATTTCATTCATTAGGTCATACGCAGATATCAGTCCAGCAAAATCAATCGAAAACAGGCAAGCAGAGAGAAAAAAATCATAAACCCAATAAACAAGTACAAAGATATAAAGAAGAAAGCAACACTAGGAAAAACACAAGTAAGTACAGAAGAAGCAACGGCAATCTGGCAAGGAACAACAAACAGGGCTCACTCAGGCAGAGGGTCTACTGGAGGCAATCACAAAGGCAGGAAATCAGCAGGAACTAGGAGTTAACTAGAATTTCTAAAATAAGGAGAACATCCACTCTCACAACTGTTTAGTTTGGGGGGACTATTGCAGGACTATCAAATTACAGCTCCAAAACTGGACTTCTTTGGGATAAAAAACAGTTATGACTTATATTTCCCTATGATTGGATGTGTGCCTTTTCACGCGTAGACGAATACCTTTCTGTAAGTATTTTTGATGTCTCACTTTACAGCACTCGCCATTTTAGTTTCACCAGAGCCCGTTTTTTGTGTGAGCGTGAAATATAGTTCTTAATGACTCCTCGACTAGTTAGCAGCTACAACATCAGCCATATTTATATTTGGTTGTCAAACACTAAGATCCTCCTGCTCCTCCTTTGGATGGTCGTTCGTCTTCATTTCACTTTTCACTAGTCTGTGACAGGAATTGTCCTGTTCCCAGTCAGTGATCATCTGTAACCGTTTAATCAGCATAAGCAGAACACTTACATGGTATGGACAAAATCACCCTCCCTGTCAAAAAATAAAAGGACAAGTATTCATGTATAATTTATGTATATGTCAATATATATTTGCAAAAGTAAAACAAAATATGGGCCTTTTTGTCCAGAAGCAGGTAGATTTAATTATTGTAGCCATTCAAATACATTCACTACCTCACAAATGCCCTCCAGGTTAATAATAGAAGGGTAACAAGAGAAGGGTTTGGTTGAAAATAATTTTGGAACAGCAACGATGGGAAGGGTCATGATGTAGGCTACAAAATAAAACAGGAAGTGCTTAGGAAACATGAAACTTAAGACATTGCAATCTATCATGACAGTCCTCCCATGAATGTTGAATTAACACCTCTTAACTCTTAAATGCTCTTTTTTTCCCCTGTAATTTTTGTGTATCAGTAGGAAGAAGCATGAAGCATTCTCGCAGTTTCCTCTGGCGGTTTTCACTGCATTTCCCAGAGACAGTCATCTATGTGTGCGTGTTTGATTATTTATAAACTCAGCCTTCATTAGGAAATCTAATCTGCAGGACACTGACAGGTCTGTACACCCTCCGCTGTGAGAGTGATTACTGTAAGCTGAAATGCATCTAAATAGGTCAGGAACGCATTCTGCACGGTGCAATTAAATATTTCCTCATTTACCAGAGAGCTACACTTCAGGTTTACATGCACAGGCTTGATTCTCGAACATGCTGGGAAATTTTTAAAATTTCCTACCCTTTGTATGTTCCTGTACTCCCTGGATTCACCAGAACAGAAGCCCCAGTGGGAGTTTCAGGTGGAATCAGGAATCCAGTGTGATCGATGCTTTCCCCCCTCACTCTTGCTAACCCCTCCAAAACAAAACAAGCAACATCTGTGCTTCGTCTACACGCAGCTGTTCTCGCTGCTGCTTCCACGTGGTCAGGCAGAAACACAGAACACTGTGGACGGATGCATCTGACTCGATGATTACGAATACATGAAACACGACAACCATAGAAAGCTGATTTAGTCAGTAATGATGGCAGCGCTGTTCTCTGGCCTGTGTTTGCACAGCTGTATCCCCCCATTTTCCCCCCATTTTATTAGAAAACATCTGCATCATAGGCATGGGTTGAAATATTAAATCTGTGTGCCTGAGATGCTCGTGCTTTATGCCCAGTGCTCCACGTTTCTGTGGGTTTACACGGTGGGCTGTCCTCCTGACTGTTTTGAACAGATACATCTGGCCAATATCACACTTATAATAGCATGCATGCAACATCAGGCATGATGGAAAAGAGAAACATCACAAAACACAGGGGAATACATGTGTGTGAGATAATTGAGATAATACTCCTTTTCACAGGCCAGAAGAACATTGTTGTAGTCCAAAATTAAACTAGGTATTCAAAGCTTCACTTACATAAAATAATAATATAAATGGTACTGAATGACCGAATGAATGGTTTTAATAACAATTATTTTTGTTTGCTGATATTATGTCCAACAACTTTTCTGGTTGTCAGTGAAATCATCAGCGTCACAAAGGATTTGCTGCATGACGGGAGGCGCAAACATTGCTTAGGAATATTGAAAACATCAACCACAAAAACAAATAAAATGTCTCAGAGCCCAATGAGGTGCAAGACCTCAAAATGCAGTACTGAAAGTATTTAGGGGATGGAAGTATTGCGAAACCCCTCGGTCAGCTGATTTTGGGTTGTGTGGCGTTTAACACTTGTAGAGCAAACAGTTAAGAGCTTTGCACACTCAGCTCTGGACACCATCAAGTCAACAGCAGTCACAGGTCTGTCGGGTATCGTTCAATTATCTGAATACAGCAACTCATTTTCATTTGACAAACTTCATCAGAAATTTTGGTTGTATTTGATAAAATGCAGTTCATTTAAACTGTTTTCATTTATTCCCCACAGAAACGTCTAAGACAGCTCTGCTCCTGAACAAAAAATGAATTTTCTAGATTACTATGACTATAATCTAGACTATAACTACTCTTTCGGAGGAAACTATACTCCACAGGAGGAGCATGTTTTCCAGCACCAATCGACGTGCTTCAGGGAAGTCTTGTGCGTGTCTTTGCTGGTGGTCAGTGTGCTCATTTTTCTGCTGGGCTTTTGCGGAAATGCCTTGGTCATCTGGATTTCTGGCTTCAAGATGAAGAAGACGGTCAACACCACCTGGTACCTGAGCCTCGCAATCTCGGACTTCATCTTCTGCACCTTCCTCCCGTTCAGCATCACCAACATGGTGATGGAGGAGTGGCCCTTTGGCCGCTTCATGTGCAAGTTCACCTCCTCCATCATGTTCCTCAACATGTTCAGCAGCATCTTCCTCCTGGTTGTCATCAGTGTCGACCGCTGTATCTCTGTCATGTTTCCAGTTTGGGCGCAGAACCAGCGCACTGTCAACAAGGCATACGTGGTTGTTGTCCTGGCTTGGGTTGTAGCCATCACTCTGAGCATTCCCTCTATGATCTTCCGGGATGTTGGCAGCCATCTGGGTAGAACTATCTGCTTCAACAATTATACCTTAAACCAAGACAGTCACAAGATCGTTGCAATGAGCCGCTTCATTGCTGGGTTTATTGTCCCTTTAATCATCATTATTATTTGCTACTCTGTCATTTTCCTCAAACTCCGCACCAACAGGATGACCAAGTCCTCCAAACCCTTCAAAGTGATGAGTGCATTAGTCGCTGCTTTCTTCGTCTGCTGGCTGCCCTACCACTTGTTCATCCTACTCGAGCTCAACCACCAAAACTTTGACCACAGTATTTTAATCACTGGACTCAAGGTAGGCACTTCTATGGCAGCAGCAAACAGTTTCCTCAACCCAGTGTTGTATGTTTTCATGGGCAACGACTTCAAGCAGAAGTTCAAGAGCACTGTGCTCTCAAAGATGGAGAATGCTATGGTAGAGGAGGGCCGCACCACCAGCCGATACCTGTCCAGGTCCAGCTCTATGGACGGCAGAGCTTCCACACACATCTAACTGGGTCGGACATCCAAATTGGTTTCACCCATTTAACTAGATTGCGGTTTTTAAATACAATTCATTAACAGAAGATATAAGATGTAGCTTTGATTGTGAAAACACACTCCTGAATCAAATGTTGGCTTACAACCACATTGTGTAGTTGAGGAATCTGCAAGCCTGAGCCAATATATAAACATGCACCTCTGTCATGTTGAATTGCAGGATGGGTGGAATCTGTCTCATCCAGCAGGATGATACGTTTTCACCATTAGTTCAGTTTTTTAACAACATCTGCACATAGAGGGATTTTAGTTGTAAAATTAAATGTCTGTAAATTATGAGGAATACCCTCTAAACATATAAAACATGTAGAATCATTTGATCATTTATCATTAATTTGACATAGAACTGAATGTTTTAAAGTTTTCATTTGTTTCCTTGACATGAAAACTAAAACTATAACCTTAAGTCTTAACTGATGCTAACAGAAAACAAGCCTAGAAACAACCATCCGCTGACAATCCACTGACCTGCCCCCCAAAAGGGAAGTTGTGTGGTTTTGTTTAAAGGCATCACAGTGTGCAAACATTTCTGTATTGCAGCATATTATGCTAATTATATCAGCAGCATGACCTAAATACAATGTTCAAATGGGTGGCTGTCAGTTGCTGAGATATGTACAATACAGTGTAATAAGTTATCCTATGAATCTGATAAGAAGGGAAATTGCCGGAGTCCTCTACTTCTATTCATCCTATAAACTCTTTTGGACGGAGGTTTACTGTGTGAGATGAATGTACTGTATCTTTCTAACATTTTTCAACAGTTTGTTGAATGGATGTGTATTTTTGCTATTCCATGCATGAGAAGTGTACAATGAATGTGATTTGTGCAATAAATGTTTGAATGTTGTTTTTCCTGGTTTCTTTTTCTGAAATAAAAATTTGAATCTCACGATCATCTCTTTGATATGTTCTCTAGATCAACTCTTTGATGTGTTCGAAAAGAGCAGGCCATAGAAACGTTCTTAATGTACTCATTTATTGGGGCTTATCACATTACATTCATTCCATAGAAAATACATTCAAATGTGACACCTGTGTTCACAAAGTGTCCGCTTGTCAATGAAAGTGAATGCAAATACAGTTTAAGCATGTGTTAAAAATAGAAACAACTCCCACTTTGTTTGTTGCAATACAAATATACTGATGTCCCAGCACACACTATAAAAATATATTCATATTATATTGAAAATGGAAGTCAGTTAATGTTTTCTGTCTGTCTGTAGTGCTTCATATATTATATGTTTCATATATATATTCAGTATATTTACGTATTTATTTATTTGATTGTTTATTTTTATGAATATGGCATAGCTCATTTGAGTACCATGTGCTGCCTATATAATCTGGGCAGACTTTTTCAGCATTTTAATAGCTTTAACTGTTTCATAGCTCTTCTTACATTAGAAAAAAAGAAAAAGAATATTTCTTACGTTCAGTATGATTAACTAAAATAGAACTATAACAATCACTACTACTAATGAGAACCTCCACTATATAACATGCCTGTAGTGCCTAATTCCTCGGTGGTCTTTGGGGTATTGCACAGCAGTGCTTTTTGGATTTCTGCATCAAGTCCAGTGTCAAGAAAAATATTTACAACCAAATTAGTCAACATGTGCGCTGCACACCAGAGATAAATAAATGCTGTAATGATAAGTCCTCTTCTCTCTTTGAGTCAGTGTCTACAAGAGAGATAATTCTTCTTCTTGAATAGGAGGAGCTGAGAATTGAGTTCTTTACCTCTTCATCATCAAAAGCATGATTTCTCTTTCATACACTGAGTCAAATAACTTACAAAAGCTTGGAAACACACAGTATCCTCATCATCAGGTAATTAAAGCCTAAATATTGCTGTTTCCCCCCCCCCCCAACAAAGGGCTAAAAGTTTTGACGTTTTCAGTGAAGTTCATGTATAAAATAGTATTATTCTGTAACTGTGATAGCAGCGGGAACGTTTTGATTTTTCATAATACATATTTCTCTTTTGCACAAAATAAGCTCATACAACAAGGCTTTGCAGTAATGTAATAAATCTTTTGAGTCAAATGTTTTTTTTTAACTGGCAACAAAACACCCAGCACAGTCAGATTTTTGTAGTTAGAGTTGTACCTTCTTAATATTAAGGCATGTTCACATGCCTACACGGCAAATGTGCATAGAGGAGGAGAGGAAGTGCTTTTTGTTCTTTTCATTTAGCCAACGAGAAAAACAAACCTCAACAAAGTTTAAACCGTGTCTAGTATTAATTTGTGAAGCTGCGGAGGTTTAGAACATAAAAAAAGGATAAATGAAAAGGGAAAATAGGAGGGTAAAGACACTGATTTCTTCTAACTACAACTTAAAACTATAAGACAGAAAAATAATCAAAACAACTACTTGAGTCATGTAACCTACAGCCTGTGGGCGGAACAGTCCAATAAGTGAGCAAAAAGGGAAATGAGGGGATCACATATATCATCTTGGCATATATTCCTCTGGCACTCCAGACATGTTCCTTTTCTTCAAGGCAGCATTCACTGTTCTGATCAGCTCATTGATGTCCGCTCGCATTTCACTTGTATACGGGTCATATTCAAGTTTCCGCAGCCCGGAGCGCTTGAAGTTTCCATCTTTCTGGCCCTCAACGCAGAGCAGCCGGTCCTCAGAAACCTTCAAACCCAGAAACTGGACCATTCCCTTGAGCTTGGAGAACAGGTCCCTCTTCAGCTCCTCAAAGTGGACCACGTGGACGCTCTTCCCATAATTCAACCAGTCCAACGTGTGGGACGCCCACCAAGGGGCATAGTTCTTCACAAACTCGGGCCACTCTGCAGGAAATGAGAGGACACAAAATAATTTAACAAAGACTTACAGGTTTCAATCCTCTCAGTAAAGGCCATGTTTTGGAAACTGAAATATGGGAGACAGACAAATTCCGCAGTTTGTCTGACTGAAGAAATCTGATGTCAATTTTATGAAGTACATTTGAAAAAAATTAGGAAAGAAATTGTACTGCGGTCAAATCATATAGCAAGGAGAAGTTAGGACCCCACTAACCAAATACAGACAATTAAATTGTATAGAAAGTCAATGCAAATAAAATGAATGCCAGCTTTTTAGAAAAAAAGAAGAGTTGTGTAATATGTGTGTTTGGATGTATTAAACATACGCTTTTGTTCCTGAAGATGGTAAAAGTACCTTC
The DNA here is from genome assembly GCF_022379125.1 of Scophthalmus maximus. Taxonomy (NCBI): domain Eukaryota; kingdom Metazoa; phylum Chordata; class Actinopteri; order Pleuronectiformes; family Scophthalmidae; genus Scophthalmus; species Scophthalmus maximus. Next base: position 13,075,022 of record NC_061533.1, on the reverse strand, counting down.
TACTTTTTGATTTTACCCAAGTCGGAAGTGTCCCTTTAAGCAGATTTAAGTGCTGACCTTGAAAGAAAGCATCAACAAAATGCAAGAATGAAGACGTGAATAAAAACGAATGAAGGGAAAGGGAGTCATTATGGCCGAGCATTGATGTAATTTAGCTCGAGAGGTCTGGCAGGATACCTTAAGTAATTTCTGAAATGTTTGGACAGTTAAATGGATGTTCTTGGTAATCAAACTGCAGAGGTTATGGAGGAAAATACTTTGCTTGGCTCATGCAAGCAGCGGCTGAGCTACATTAGCTCGCATTGTTACTGTTAGACGTCGTAGTTGAATTTTAAAGCCTGCTGAGTTCGCTGTGCTGTCTCAGAAACCAATGAGTGAGGCAACTTTAGGACCAGAGTCAACAGAATATTATATGCTGCATCTAAGAGCACAACCAGCTGTTTAGAAACACAGAAGAACTGCATCTGTGCTTCCTGACTTTTAAAAGAAACTGGAGTGAAAAATTTAGTTGATATGTTGTTGAGATGTTCTCATACGATTTGACTTCAGAAACCCCCAATTTTTTTTTGTGAGAGCCTCAATCTAAATCCACCAGATAACATTGGAAATAAGACTATGCAGTGTGATATGACATGTCCTCCAAAATAAGATACACTCGCCCCGGAGTTGACTTTACGCGGCTACACTGGAGGGCATCAGTGTGTGTAACACCACCCGAGCCCCAAAGTCTGTGGGGGCCACACACAGAATGTCACAGGGACTCTCAGACCGGAGCCTCTCTCTGTATTCAAAGTGGCAGCTGTCAAATGACTTTTCTCTTCACTGATGTCATCGCGTTATTTCCCCACCAACAAAGGGAACAAACAGTCATTGGGAATGGCAGGCCGAATGTGCTGATGTTTCCAGAGAGACAACTGCTGGCTCGGCAACTCTCCAGCCTCTGGACATTCGATTAAACCTCACAGAGAAGTGAAGAGAGACAATAGCGGGACAAGACAAACCAGTTGCCATGGCAACCCGGGGCATTCTTGGACGGTGGGGGTGGTTGTAATATAATTTTAGCAAGGGATAAAAAAAATTTGTTACTGGATGCAAAAGTTTAATTTCTTCATTTAAAATGGCATTTTTGCTAAAACGTCTTTTTTTTTGACAAGAATAAACAAATCCTCCTTATGCTTATTCAAATACTGCATGCAGTATTTATTTCTAATTTCTAGTATTTATTTTAAATGTATGGTAATAATAAAATTTAATAAAAAGATCGTTACATACACTTGTAATAGGACACGGGGGACATGATTTTCAAAAGCAAAAACAAACACATTTAATTTCACAAAATTATTGTGGTGACACAACTCAAGACCTCAGTGTTATGTCTTCAAATTGAAAACCTTGTGCTCAGCCATATGGGCTTGTGAGGTCAAAACCACTCAAACATGCAGAGTTATTGCACATTGACTATTTTCTCTTTCTGTTTTCTTTACCACAACCTCCTGCTGAAGATGTTGATGGAAATGTTAGTTTCCCATTTGATTTTATTAACAAGAGCTCAAGTTTTTGTTCCTTTTGAATTGTATGTGTCTTGTTCAAGGGTCCATCTGTGAAATGTCTGGTGTCTGGTGGGTGATGGGATTAAAACAGTGCTGGGAAACAAGACTCAACAAGACAACTTTTAGTCATGATTAATCTGTCCAGTAACTGGATGGATTTTGACAATATGCTCATAATTTTCTTACATTTTACATTACATTAAAATGATACATTTTCAATTGTGCCGTTATTTTTTGTAGGAAAGCTTTAAATAGCATCCTCATGCTTGTACATCAAAATCTCATCTTGTGTCGTCAGTGGTTTATTTTGATTAAGGTCTTTTTACAAAGTTTGTATGCATTATGCACTGTTAAATACACAGAAAATTAAATAGTCACTATTCTTAGTTTCCTACCTTTCCCTCTCCAGTGGGCCTGGGAGGCAAACCCAATGTGGCCGCCATATTTTCTGTTAAATTCCGCCATGAGGGCTTTGTAGGGGTTTCGGATCATGACGATGCTGGAGTCAAAGGCTTCAATCTCTTTCTTGCCGCTCTCGTGTGTTTTAATGCACATTGTCCTCCCGCTCCGCCAGTGGTCCCGCTCCCCTTTAAACCCTGTGAAACAATGATATCACCACCATGATTATATTTAATCCACAGAAGTGCATTAATGAATAAATATGTTTGAGAATCATTCCAGATTAATGTTGAGGCCTGCCTTTATTGTAAAGGGAGCCATCGAAGTAATAGCTGCCGGTGTAGAAGCCCGTGGCGAGCTCTATGAGGTGGCGGGCCCAGGTGTTCCCGGCTCCGGGGAAACTGGCGAGGGCCACCAGCTGCTTAGCACGAGATGGGAGGAAGTGGCGGTCCATGCAACGATTATCTGACAAAACACAAATACCAACAGGCTATGTTATTGATTTTTGTGGATAGAAATAGAGAAAAAGCTATAGTGGTAAACACGGAACTGATCTGTTACAGAGCTTCCTAATGTGTTGCTTAACAAGATTGACCTTCAAATAGATACTGAAAATAAGTCAGTTCCTGCTTCTTTTGTAATAAAGAAAACAACTGTAATGTTGAAACAATGGAGTTTGGTGGCAGATACATTGAATATCACAAGAGAAGGGAAAGAAAAGGTCAAATACAGGAATATAGACATTTTACAGTGTTACTTTTTTTGTTGTGTGTGGGTTTGCTTGACTCACTCCTTCCTGTTCCTACTAAACTTGCATAATAAAGCCCACATACTGACGTTAATGTGTTGGTTAAGATGTTGTGCCAGAGAGACAATGGTCCAGATTTCTGTTTGAACTCGACTTCCTGCCACAGTTTGTCTTTTTGTGTTTGCTTCACAGCTCTAATCCCCCTTTTGTGTCTACTGGGCTCTGTGGTTTTGCCGATCCAAGCCTCCAGCTGTTTGGTGCAGTAAGGAAACACAGCTTACAAATATGCATAAACCGAGACAGAATAGAACGGGTTGAAGACAATGAGAAAAAAATTTGGCTATTAAAGAGTTGTGATAAAGCTCTTGTCACATTTTCAGATGAATAATAATGAATGTACTGTTATTCTCAAAGACGACAGTAATGGTGAATACAAAATTAGCAAACTTCATTGTAGGATTTAATTAGCTGGATAATCTAACAAAATAAATGACTTAAATATCATAAATATCCTATTAATAAAAAATATATACAGTAATGATACTGAGATAATATAATTCTATGGTGATAGATGATTTTATTCACATTGTTAAGTGAAATTATGAGAAATTATAAATGTATGGGGTAGAATCATGAACTTAATAATGTTACCGTGCTGTTAATGGCATGTATGTTATGTCCTGCACAGGAAGTGGCTTAAACTTGAGTTTCCTGGAATTGCTCTTGTTCAAATGCGGCTGTGATTTTGGTGGAACATGTGAGTTGCAGAACTTTACCCTGAACCTGCGTCTGGTACACGACAAAGTAGTCGTCATTCCCACAGCTCTCAAACTCTTCCCCGTGACAGTGGTGCAGACACATGTCCTCGTCCTCCGGCTCATGGAGGGAGAAAAGGGGTGTCGGGAAGCCACAGTGACATCGATCTCCTGCCAGGACGGCGAGCGATTTCTCCTGAAATATGTCCGCCATTACACACTGCAGACACACAAACATGTACAAGTGTGCAATGTATGAACACACGTCCAAAAATTCCCTCACCCTTTCTGTGCACATGTCGACACACTTGTCCACAGACATGTTTTGGATGACTGTGCTGAAAGGAAGTGCCAATGTGACATTGTCCGGCCGGTGGAAACACCCCTTGAAAATGGCGCTGCCATCTGAAACAGACAAAACAAACCGGAACATTATTCATCATCGGTTAAAAACCCCCACAACATATATTCCATTTTTACAGTTTCTGAGCACAGCTTCTATCCACTGACCCATGATGACAAGATCCCACTGGGACTCAGCTCCAGTCTACTGAGGCTCTGACTGAACCAATAGCAGCGCTCACTTCCCTGCAGTGTGATGATGACCTTTAACCTTGGGTCCTCTGGCTGGTCTGATGGGTGGACCATAAATAACAACATCTGAGAAGGGCTGCTCTTCTTTCACTGGAGGTTCTATTTATTCGTACTTGGACTTTGTTTTTAGCTACTTTTGATTTGCCATTACTGCAGCTACATTCATGTATAATTACTGGACAATAATTCATTTTCAGCCTCCAGGCGTCTTAGAATAATTATTCAAACGAAACCGACTGGAAAGGTAGAGTAGTTTTCATTCAATAGAAATGTTTCTCAAGGTGCGTCACATCTTTTAAGGTTAAGAGCTTCTATTGTAAATGTGTGCTGAAGAAAATCTCAACATGCATTTAACATTTACTTCAGGCTGTCATGGTGTCCGCCGTGCTGCGTAAGAAGCTGCCTCGCTGTCAACAGACTGTTATTAATAACAGAGGAAAGAAACCAGACACCAGAGCTTTTTACTGTGACAGATGCCATGATGAGGACAGCTTGCTTGCTCAAATGTAGTGGAGTGAAATATGCAAATGGCGCTGTGCATTTGTGGCACTCCTTCCTATTTACTTTAACATCACCAATAGTAGCACCTCAACAATGAATTTGTCTGAACATATTAACCATCATTGCTGTGAGGCTTCAAAAACAAGGTTACACTCATTTCAAATTAGCTCAAGTGGTGCATCTCTAATGCTAATTTATTCTTTGTCCTTTTTTCTGACTCAAAGTTGCATTTTTAAGGTCACATCAGCATGTTTTCTTTATTTGCCTGCAGATAATCTGCAGTGCATCCTCTTTCTGTTCCCCTTCTTTGTCCTCACATGACGCAAAGCCTTTCAAATCAAACTCAAATGCTTTCTTGTGCCCCTGTGACTTGCGCATATGCAGCCTCCAAATCCCAAACAAGGTCTTGAGAAGCAAGCAATAGCTCACTGACGCAAACACACTGCTGAGGGGATTAACCAATATTCAGATGGGCTGTGTAGCAACGTCGCGGCATGTGAACTAAATACAGAATTATCATGACAGTTGACTTGTACTAAACACACACAATCGTGTGAGTGTAATGGTCTCTAAGGGGCAAAAACCACAAAACAGCCACCTCAACACTTTGCCCGCATTTCCTCTAAGATAATCTGAGCAGGGCTCACATGACAGAGATCAGGGTCAGAGGTGAAAAGACAAACACGAAGAGTGGACTTTGTGGACTCTGTTGATGGCAAACAAGAAAAAAACAGCAGAAATGAAAATAATAACAAACAAACAGCACTGAGGTGAGAGTAAGACTTTCAGGATTTAAGAGAACTTAATTATTCACCATAGATGTGAGAAGGAGCTCTTGCACATTTCATATCAACATATTATTTCTAAGAACTGGTAGCCAGATGAGAAAAAGGAAGAGAAAAGGGAAGAAGGAGAAGGTGAAGTTTCATCACCTTGTGAACGGGGATTTCTTTAATCTGACGGCAAGGAGTACCAAAGGAAACTAACATTTTTTTCAACATTTCTTTTAACAAAGTGCCTTATCACACAGATCTTTGTCACCTCCCTTATTCACCTCACGTCAGTTTTCCTGTTGTTCAGAATGCAGGCTACGGCTGGTTGGGCCACGGAGGTAGCACAGCTCTCCGGGGACAGAGGTAAACACTACATAGCAGCCTGTTCTCAACTGTGGCATCAACCCAACATAAAATAAATATTCTCAGGCTTGTTGTATTTCCGAATCAAACCTGAATCAATGGCTCTCCGTGTACCATAAGTTACCCAGTATACTCGGGTCTTTCTACTCTCACATTTATTCAAATGTTCACATTTTTACAATATGAATCAATGCATATTTATCAAAGTTTGAAAAAATTATTTATAAATCACACATGCCAGTTGCCTCTCTTGTGTTTCCTTGATGTTTTTTTTGTTTTGTTATTTTGCAGAGTGTCAGACTCACAGCGGCGCGCTGACTCCTGGCTCAGCTCCAGCCTATAGATGGACAGTCTGTTGGCTCCGCCGCACAGGTTGCTCTTCTCTCCTTTGCAATCCATGTTGCATTCGCTCTCTGAGGCGTTGGGCGCCTGGATCTTGTGACCACAGTAGCACTCAGCACCAAACTCCAGGCCTGCGTACATGTAACCCCTAGGGGGATAGAGGGGGAGGACGGGACAAGCATTGTTGGAAAAGGCATTTTTTCTGAGTCGTCATTATGAGGCTTAATCTTTCACAGGCCAAAACAGTTCAATAAAACAAACTGATGATGCACAGAGCATGTTGAGGGAAATATGAAAACACATGCAAACATTTCTCTGAAATAACACCTCTCTTTTTGGTGATTGAAATAAGAATTACACTTTCAGTGAGGCTCTCAGGCAAAGCCAATTAAATGCGTGTAGTTGAGTCAGACACCGAATCCTTCACACAAGGCCTGTCTGCTATTGCTTCATGGAGGATTCGGCTCCCAAGACACCTTTTGGATGCAATTAGAAATCGAACACACCCCTCACACAGGACAAATCCCCCGGGCCGTCAATCAAACCCAGACCTCCATGTGCTGCTGTGTGCGGTTGCCCCTCATTTGTTTGTCTGTTCTTATTAACCGGCTGCTGTAGCAGAGGGCGACTGACGCAAGAGGCCAGAGGAGGAAAGAGGTGAAAACAAGCATTTCTCTCTCTCTGCTCCTATACCTCGCTCTGTGAAATAGGTGAAGTGTGTAATTCAATGCTTTCGATTGAGCCATCCCTCGTATTCCTCGGGAGGAAAAAGAGGTGAGAGGAGGTATGGTGAGGTTGCAGAGAGGAGGAGACAGGATGTGAGGAAACAGGAGACGGGGGGAGAGGGGCACAGAGATAATGCTCAAAAAGCTGGAGCTTCCACGACCGTTTTTTCAGTTTTAACGCCATACAAACTGAGCTGATAACAACATAGTTACAAAAATGAGATTTGGGTGTAATATAAGACCAAACGTATGCAGATACACCTGAACATTAAAACCATATTTGAGTGTTGAGCATTTCACTCCAAAACCAAGAGTATGAATATACTATATATGATATGACGCTTGAGACTTTTAGAACCTGGCTGCAGGTATTTGGTCCCGTTCAGCCACAGGAGCATTAGTGATGTCGGATGATACGACTTGGATGCTGGATCCAGTACAGGCTCCAGACCATATGTCATCCGCCTAATGCTAATAAAATTGAAAATATGTGGAAGAATATGCAGCACTTAAAGCCCAATATCAGCTGACATGATGTGGACCTCAGAGTGGGTCCAGTTTTGTTGACTTATCTATTTTTGAACCCTAACAATTAATTATTATTAATTAAGAATTGTATTGCAATTATAGACTACAGAAGGTTTGATTTGCTCAATTTGAAATATTTTTTCGCATATCATTGACATTTGCATATCAACATATAGGCTGATAATTATATCTGTAACAACACTGTATTGGTCAATAACTGGCGGTTAGATCTATAATATACCGGTTCTATAAAACATGTCAATCACTGTCAGTTCTCTTTTTATATAAGCTCTTCTTTAGGTCTTACTTTAAATCTAGGTTAGATGTATAAATCTATATGTTTAGTGACCATAAAAAGATGGGAGAAGAAACGTGTTTTTGTGGTTTGCTGCTATCATACCTTTCTGCACAGTTGTCCTGGCAACGGAATACAGTCATTTTTTTGTAGTCAAAAAAGGAAACTCCTCTCAGTGCCCTTTTCTGTGTGTCATCAATGTAGCAGCCAATGTACTTTGCTGAAAAGGGGGAAACAATGTGTTAGCAATGTAAACAGAAAGAAACATTTAAAGATAAAACAGATAGTATGTGTATGTGTTTCTAGCATACTAATGCACCTCGTCAACAGTCAAAATCATTTCTGAATCATAAAAGTGTGAGAGTGTGAAAGGTGAACACTATCTGCAGCAGTATCTTCTTCACAAGCACACACAGTGTAGTAACAGAGCACATGAGGAATCCGAACTGGGGCAGAAGCTTCATTTATTTATAAAGACACACAACCCCTTCTAGTGGCCTGTGAGTTAGTAGCAGTCATCTCTCTGAATTTTTCACAAGTGTGTGGGGGTGGGGCTTCAGTCAACCTCTGCAGAGGCAAACAGCAAACCTTCGGCTGCTTCTCGTTTAAAACACTGCTCCCCTGTTCAACTGAGCCGTCTGGCCTCTACTGTACCTTTAACAAACAAACAAACCTCTCGCCATCTGTGCGGTGCCATTACCCCTCTGAGCCCCTGTTAATAGCTAAATGGGGGAGGCGCAGAGTCCTAGTCCCCTGCATTACTTTAATTGTTCTGGTCTAAGGGCCTGCATTTCAGCTGCATGTGGTGTGCTGCAGGAGTCAGCGATAATCCTCCTAACTATTGTTGAAATGCCAAATAATCCGTTTTAATCATGAAGGGAAATGCTGCTATAAAGGAAGCTGCAGCTCAGTTCTGAAGAGCCTATTGCTGCTTGGCATGACGTGAGGGTAATGGATGAATCGGCAGATGCAGATGATTGTGTCCATTTTATTATTTAGCGGATCTGGATTTATCATTTTAACATACAACCTTCCGCAATAACCTCCCTGTACCTGGTTAATAATTGTTTTTTTTAAAAGGTGCATTATCGCTCCAGTCTACTGGAATCTATGTGCAGAGGTCTTCATCTTATGCTGCAATGAAATTCAGAGCCAGAGAGAGAGAGAGAGAGAGATTTGCAGTGAGAGGAGGGGGAAAGAAGTCCCTTCGCTGGTTCTGGGGATGGTTAAGACTTCAGAGTAATGAGTGGTGCTGGATGAATAAGAGCTAACGAACGCTTTGAAGCTTTTAATTACTTCATCATCACGTTAAGCTGCAGTCCTGAGAGGTTAGCATTTCAGAAAAATTGTAAGAATTGTAGGCGAGGAGGAGGAGGAGGAGGAGGAGGAGGAGGAGAACGAAGCCAGACTGTGAGACCTTTGTTTGATCAGATAACCCGAGCCTGAATGTGCACTGTGAACATGTTTGTTTTCATGGCCTTAAAAGAAGAAGAAGAAAAAAAAATCTAAATGCTTAGTGGTTAGAAAAACATTGATCTTCAAAACTCCACACTCTAATGTGCAGCGGGGCACGACTGAGTCTTTTTGTAATAGAATCACCTATTTATTTTCTCTGTAGGTTTGATTGTCTTCAAGCTCGGTTGGCGTCTGTTTCTAAGAAGAGCCAGTGTCTCAAAATCCGGCAGCAACATTTTGCACAGGCCGAGCAGCGGTCACTTACACTTACAGCACATTTTATATTTATGGGCAGTGGCGATTTCTCCACCTAGCTGCGCTTCACTCTGAATGGAAACCAGCACACCCATGTAATCACAGTGGAGCTACAGTGAAAATCCCCATAAGTCATGGCTATTCAGTGATTATTTTAAGATTTTATGGATGAATAAACAGAATCCCTCAAACCAGTATAGGTCTTTCTGGCAAAGATGGGTTTTTTTCCAGCGTTACACACTATGAACATTTACTCAAGCACTGAACTTCACTACAGTTGTGAAATATTTGTCCTTTATATGAGAATTTCCATTTTAACAGTTCTTAATGTACTCCATTAAACTGTGGAATACATGCCAGGGGAAATTGTTGTACTTTTAATTCAACATTTAATCGAAAGCTCTGGTTACTAGCTACTTTATAAATTAATAGTCTCCATACAAAACATTTGTTTAGGCTGAAGCATTTTTTAAATGCTGTTTACCTGCATCCTGAGTGATAATGATGAGTAATAAGTGAGTAATAGCATTAGCATTTTACTGGTAATATTTCTGTACTCCCCTTTCTCTTTTATACATTCTCATAATGCTGATTTTACATACAACATACAACTAAATACATACACGACTAACTGACCGAGAGGCTCCCTGTTGAGTCGTTGGCCGGATCCACAGCAGAAATGTGTAACACATGTTCCTGAGAGAGGTAAAGCTTTTTGCCGTTTCCTCTGGAAGACACACAATTTTTTATTTATGTCTACTAGTGGAATAAATATGATATCCACAGCATTTTTAGATTCCCATGACATGTCGACGGTACTTCATGTAAACGTCAGTAGTGGAAGTACATTTACTCAGTTGCTGTACAATTGTGAGGTTCTTCTACTTTGAGTGTCCATTGTATGTTTCTTCATACTCATTTATTTGACAGGTATAGCTTCAGGATAAAATGTGTCCAACTTCAGGCACACACACTTTTCTGTATCAGTGCTAAAAGCTATTCTTCATGAAGAGAGAGAGAAAAGCAGAGGAGCAAAGAGAGCCAGGAGTAAATTATACCTTTTAATCTTCTAATTGGATCATGTTTCCTTTGTAAAGGGAAAAAGTGTGCAGGGCTTTTTGTGCCATTCAAGGTCAGACACGTCAGACCTTCTGCGTCCTGCCGCTGGTGTTTTCACAACGTTTCGTGATTTGAATGTATGTCATATGCTCGTGAGGAGTTTATATGTAAACCTGAACAGCTTATTAAAAAGACAGATAAAGCTGCAAATCCTGCGGCCGGGGAGTCGTTCAGATGTTGTGATTGTGCTGCTGCTCTAGCTGGTCTGAACATGAGGCAAGCAGTGGAAAGTGAAGCTACAGCCAGAGACGGTGAGATCATTGACAGATTTACACTGAGAAATGTCAGAGAGCTTCAACGTAATCGCCATCTCTCTCTTCTCCGAAGATTTCACATGTGACCAATTACAACTTCTTGGTCATTCAAATTGGAAAGTTTCTAATGAGAGAAGACATTTGGATCACTTTCGAATTAGCATGTTGTGTTGGAGGGGCAAAGTGGATCAGTGTGTGCTAAAAGGTTTAACATTCATATCAGTTGCTAAATTTTCTAATCAGCAACTAGGACAAACAATGGGAAGTAATAAGCATATCAAGACTGTCGTCATAATAATCATAATTTACACAGAAATTCATTATTAGTGAGTAGTCATTCATGTTGCAAAGTTGTAATATTTGTGCAATTCCTGTCTCTCTTTTGGTTATGCCATTGGATGAAACTCATTATCTCTGCCAGTAAATTGTGTATGTTGTGCCTAGGGCAAATTTCAATCTTTTCTGTCACGAGCCAATTCTTGTCTTTTATAGTTTACCAACCCATTTTGAAATTTGAGAAATTTGGGAAATTGCCAAACTGAAATCACTTTCCCTGCAACAGCATGGTGTAGCATGTAGTCTTGGTTCAACCCACCTCTTCCGTCGTCCATGTCTTTGGCATTGCGTCCTTTAAGTGCCCGGTTCCAGTTGCTGGTGTAGTCTCCCCCTCTGACCGCTTTCTCTCGGCCCTCACGTCCCGTCTTTTTCATCCAGGGAGGGCCATACCTCCGGCTGGACTTGCGTGTCTCTTTAAACACTCTACCCATGATGCCAAGCCTCCGGCTGTCTGACGACGAAGTCCGGCTGCCCGTCTCTACGACTGCCACAGAGTCCCGGCTCCCTCGGCCTACAGGGCCGCTGTCCCCTACAAAGCCAGAGTGCAGGAAGACGAGGCTCCCGGCGGTCAGGTAGAGGAGGATGAGGGAAAAGAATCGGACAGGTTTCCTGCGGAAATAGCGCTGTATCTTCAGCAGAGCCTTGGCCATGCTGGCTCCCCCTGCCTCTCAGAGACACACTCCCAGTGGTGAAAACTCATAAAGCAGAGGAATCAGCACCAGCTCTCCCCTTTTCCAGCAAACAGCCCCAATGGGCACCAATGAAAACGAAGACGTGTCTTAATCCTGTACGAAGGTCATTCAAACAATATCATGACTTTTCCCTGGTGTATGCCTCTCTGGTCTCGTGAAAGATGCTTTACACCAGTGCACTGTGCAGCCCCGTTGATCGTCTCTCTGCGTTCCCACTGACTGTCCAACCTGGAAAGCCGGCTCCAGGGCCACAGCATGAAAGGTGAGTGACTCAAGAGTGAAAGACGATCGCTCGGCACTGCTTTCACTCCAGTTATCAGGCCACAGAGAAGCCACACCAGCACCACTGTGGCACTTTCTCCCACGCTGTGCAGAAGGAAGAAGGCTTTATTTACCAGCCGAGCTGAGATCCTTCACCTTTGTGCGGCCGACAATTCACAGAAACGATCCGGGAGAGGGAGGGCGTGACTGACCATCTGGAGTAAAGACACACACACACAAAGGAAGAATTAGAATACACACCTGGGGAAGCTTTATTTTGAACTCACAGCATCTCCTGCAAAGAAATACATCTCAAGCTTCCTGCCTCTATTCCCAAAATTTAAACTCTATCATAGTATTGTTGTTTCATTGAACTTTCTTGTGAACCATGAGTGGAACTGTCCTCATGTTTTTGTCCTCTCTCAAACTCCCATTAATGTGAACATAGAGAGATAATCAAAGAAAAACAAATGAGTGTATTAACCAAATAGTCAACAAGCTCAGAATTCTTCATTATCTGAGGTAAATTAGGTTAAGCTGAAAGGGGAGAGACAGTGACAAAGTTCTACCCAGCGGCATTTTCACTGATGTCTTTGGGAACTATTGTGTGAGGGAATTAAAGACATTAGTCAAGATGATAATTTATGTGAATGTGTGAGAGAAAAAAGCGCAAACTTGATGAGGTGAGGGTAAGTTCATTCCAATTGCCATCGCTCTTCCACACATGCTGTCACTGAATGTCTTTTCTTATCATAATTATCTTCACCCCTGTCCGCTTGTTTGTTTGTTTGTTTGTTTATCAGCAGGATGACACAAAATCTAGTCAAGTAAAGGATTTCCATGAAATTTGGGGGAAGGATGGAGCATGGTCTTAGAAAGAACCCATTCAATCTTGGCACTAATCCAGACAAAGTGCAGGACCTGGAAACATGTTTTATCTCTTTCTTTAACACACACACACACTCATATGATGTTTTTTTGTTTTTGTTTTTTTTTCTAAATTCATTTTTACATTTTCACAGATGCCCAGGGAATAATGAATGGTTCTGGATGAAAATAATCTGGTGTATTAAGGGGACTGATAGCTATCAGTGTGTGCTATTCGCTGCGGCTTGATTGAATTGAACGGGACTATACTGACAATCATTCCAGTCATGTTTACGTGTATCCTGATTATTGCATTTTTTTGGGAATGGCTGAATCTCGACCTCACAAATTTATCAGCAGCCTCCATCAAAGGAGTCTCTGTTCAGAGACCAGGCCAGGAGGCTACAATCGGAAGGTAACACAACACTCCTCGGGGTCAGGGTACTTTCCAAAACATTCAAGGGGACACTCGCCCTTGTGGATTTCTATCTGAAACCCCAGTGGCCCCCCTCGGCTTTTCCGCCCCTCTGCTTTTCCCTCCGGTAGTCTGGGAAGAGTCTGGGACCTTCAAGGAGAAATGGATCACGTTCTGCTGATGTGCTTCAACCCACAGCATCCGAGCACAAAGACAATCCTCATCCTGTCTGTCTTCTCAAAACTCTGCCCCTGTGTCCTGCTCGGTGAATTCTAAATACCTGCAGGGATGGTTTTCATTACTGGTGTCTTTGTCTGCATTTCAATTATTCAGTGTTTTGTTCATTCTACAGTCTAGTGTCACTAAACACAAAATGTTCTGAAGTCTAAATGAAGGGTGTTGCTGCTGATAAATCATTGGGAATTGAAAACATTGTAAATCTGATGAGTGGGGAGGAGTCGGACTCTCGGGACATGAAATAATCTGCTGACTACAGCTGTATGCATTTTTACTTGTCAGACTTGTGTGTTTATGAATGTTCATTCCTATTCTCGATAATTGTTGATTAGCAATCCTGTTGATGTGAAGATAGTTGGGGATTTACTTCCCTCATTCTTTCCATCGGATTGTACCTAAAATGTGATGACCTTGTATTTGGCTCCACAACTGCTTTCTGCCTCCCTACTTTGTCACACATACACAAAAAGAGATAAGATAAGTAAACATGCATTATAAACATAAGGACAGATTAAAACAGTAATACTATATATGTAAACAGGACAGAATAGTGTGCAACTGAACAACAGATTGATTGCACAAACAAATGGGTGCTGCACATTACAGAAAAATATATAATAATTATATTATATTATACAGCCTACTGTACCTGGTTATTTCTTGTCTTTTATGCTAAGCTAAGTTAATCAGCTAATGCTCTTGTGTCTGTCTGTCACATCAAGTCATATGGTGTTAGATCTTCTGATCTAACTTTCAGCAAGAAAGAAAATATGAATATTTCACAAATGGGCTCGTCATTCCCATAAACAGCCTCTAATACAGTGTAATAATTCCTTATTTTTGTTTCTAAAGATTAACAGCTGTAGTAGCAATATTTCAAAGTGACTCATAGATCAGTATTTTGCTTCCTTGCGATGGAGAAATTATAAATGTTTCAGGGCGAATGATAACAAGCTAGTCTTTGTTTCAATATGAATAAGTCATTTGCCTCAGAGAGATTTAATCATATCTAGGTTAGGTTTCTTACATGGTCACAAGGTCTAAACAGATCAAATAAATCAGCATATTTCAATGCGCCTCTCACTGCTAATGCACTGGAGGGAAGCAGTAGCCCTTAAATGTGCAGTGGCCCCCACTATGATTTACAGTAGATACTCGAAGGTCACGTGCAGAGACGCACAAGAGAGCATTGTTGGACGTGGGTGCAGGGGACATATAGTGGTAGCTATAGCCGAACAGCAGTGTGGTGCTCCTGTTCTAAGAGCTTAGTAAATAGGTTTGTGAGGAGGAACAGATGGAGACATAAAGATACAGTGCATGTGACACCTACCCATTCTGCCTCTCATAAATGCAATAGGGCCACGCAAGTTAATTACTCAAGTTAATAATTCATATCCCCCCTAGTTACAAAAATGAAATTGAACTCTACCAATAGCTAATTTGAAGGTTCAAATGACAATAACAAGAATGTGGATTGACTTGCTGCTACTTCCCTTGAGGGATCCTCCATTGTTTTTATGAGGACAAATAAACTAGTTTACAATCTGCTTACAGGTACAACAAAGTAGTGGATCGCTTAAAATGTTCACTAGATGATGATGCTAGATGAGATCAGCAAAGATAGCACGGTTCATCCTGAGAGCATGTTTTTATTAAATTCCATGGCCAATTCATCCAAGGCATTTCAATGAAAGAACACAACTGTCAACCTCAAGGTGGAACTAGAGGAAAAACAAGGGGACAATCCCTCATTTGGATTCAATGTGTGGCAACTATACACCGATTAGGTACAAGGTTAAAACTGGCAAGTGATTTTAGTGTCATGGCTGATCGATCAACACAAACATTTACGGTGATTCATTGAATAGTTGTTCAGATATTTAGCTCTGGATACAAGTGGAGGCCTCATCATCCCTATAGCTACGCAGTTACTGTGGCTAAAAATCCCACAGCCGGGTCCTCATACATCTGCAGTGCTGTTAGTTGCAGAATCACACACTGTTACTAGCAGGGGGCTCGGAGAGTGCATGCCTCCGCCAAGGCTACCAGTCTATTTCGCCATGTTGAAGAATGTTTAAAACAAATCCTAAATATAACAGGTTCTTCCTTGGGTCATGCCCCACCCCTCCATGAGATTTCTTGGAAATCTGTTCACTAGATTTTATGTAATCCTGCTGACAGACAGAGAAACAAACGGTAATGAAAACATAACCTCCTTGGCGGAGGTATCTACGTTCTCTTTGAAGCCAGTACCAGTGAACTTCGATAGCAGTGGATGAAAACCTGGAATAACTAGTAAACAGACAGAGGACGAGGAGGAGTTGAAATGAACATATTGACTGACCATTAATTCACATTCATATTAAATCAGCCAGCAAATAATTTAATTTAAATTTAATCAGGGTGGATTTAGGGGCGGTGAAACCAAAGTTAATCTTTGGTGAGCAGGTCGACAGCCAGCTCTGCTTGTGCTGCAGGGCTCCACAAGGTCATCCATAAATATTCTTCACATCCATTGAGGGACTCATTGACCAGCACTATGATGGACAGAGCTGTGGTCAACTCTGTCACACCTCTCCCAGCGGATAGTTTCAGAGAGTAAGACCACTGTTGACCATGGCCATCGACCAGTATGTATTTCTGGATTTGTTCTGGATTGAAGGAAAGAAACTGCAGAGAAATAGATGAACTGATAATGTGATATGAGTGTAGAAAAAAAAAGGAAAAATACAATAGATAAATGAGGTATTAACTTTTATTTCTCAAAGAAATTGAACAAGAGTTCAAATCTAGAGGCTAGATATTTAGGAGTTTGATAGAATATTCACTTTTGGTATTTGGTTTTGCAGATGTGATCGATTTCCATTCCACCATCTTGTGATTGCCAAAAAAGCTTTTTTTTCATGACAACATGGGTGAGGCATTTTAGCTGCCAGACCGCTGAATCTCTTGTGCAAATCTCCCGTGGTTTGTTTTGCTTGCTGTGTTTTCACAGTGGTTAAAATACAGGAAACCAACAGCATAGTAGTGAAATGTCAGCGAGGTTGTGTTTAGTTCATGGAAGAATCAGCGCTGATGGTCATTGAATGTTCTGGACATTAGTGTGATAGAAACAGTCAGTAACAGTGGCAGGAAGAAGAGGTTATCTGGGGCACTTGTCCTTGTCCTTTTGTCTATCTTTTTGTTTGTGTTAAGTGCACATGCAGTCGACTTTTAGTCCCATCCTGTTACTGTACTGTACTGTACTGTGACATGTACTGTAGGATGTCCTCGGTTGTTCAGCAGCAGAAGGGTTAACAGCATTAGCCGCAGCAGCCCTGACCCTCCCCTCACCCTGGAGCCTGTCTTTCCGCTCTCCTGGTGTGTTTGACCTGCCTGTGCACATTAGCCATGTTTGTCAAATCAAATCAAACTAAAGATCACATTCCAGACCACGCTTGTGTTCAAGTTTACACAGACTGTTACACGCCATCCTACTTGCAAAGTTGCCTGATGCCTCATTACAGAGGAAGGGACAACCTCCAGAAGGCAGCCGGGTTGTGGAGAGCATCTCTGAATAAGGACTGAATACATACAAATGTATTTAACACTCAAACATAAAAATATGAAATGTATTGAATAACATCTGCAGTCCAGAAAACGACTGTTGCTCAAATATAAAAAAAAAAGAGAAAGCTCAAATAAAACAGTTAGATGCCAAACTTCTGTTGCTCCTCAGAGAAGATTCAAGTGGCCATTTCAGCGCAGAAGCCAACTCTGAGGAGTGCACGACCCCTGAGAACTGGAGTGGGAACATGAAAGCTGTTTTCTTTGCTTAATTTTTGGCAAAAGTTACCACTTTACGCGCCACAGCTCTGGCATTCCATTTTCATGTCAGCCATTCTAATTAAATCTGTGTCTGATCTGGGTGTGTGCCCGCATTAGTGATTGGCTCATTGCCCTATATACTTAATTATCCATGTCCACTCAAAAGGAAGCTCATCAGCAAAGATGTTTCCAAGAATCTCTGAACAGTCACGGATTATATGAAGCTATAGGGAAGCAGTTTTAAAACTCCTGACTTACTTACTCCCAACCCATCAACGCGACTATGAATCATTCATCACAGACAACACACCTCTCTGCCTTAGTGTTGAAAATTAAAAGTGCCACTTGACAGACCCTTAGATTAAGTTTTCCATTACAAAGCATTATCGTTTACGGTATGCTACCTTTCAGTAGGGTATCTGTTATGAGAATGAATTCTGTCTGTAATCTGTCAGGGTGTCTTAAAAATGTACAACATAACATATGATAAAAGAAAACAAATCTGTGCTGCAGTTTGGTGGATAATAAGAAATCTCTACTCTCCTTTAATGAACCTCTTATTACTGATCTGCAGGGATTCTCAATGATACGATTCATTTCAGATTAATTTTTAGATAATGTCTGTGGTTTAATGTCACAAAACTTCTCAAGCTTGGCCACTAAAGTGTTTAACAAACCTTAGTTCAGTTTAGTTTAATTTAAACGGTGGCTTTTTTTTTCGCAAATTAGCAAACACAATTTACTTCTATTTCAGACACATAGGTCCATGTAAGTATAAGAATAGGATAACTGAGAGGCTCTATTTTAACTGCCTAGCAACAAATCCTGTCAGTTCTGACAAAATATCCCTTCAGGCAGCTGTAAAAACATAGCTCACAGACATACTTTTCCAATACAAAATGGTCTGACCATGGTAGATTTTGTGTAAATTGTAAAAAAAAAAAGAAAGAAAAAAAAAAAGGTGTTTTATACTCTCAGTCCATCAAAAGTTTCCAGCACAGCACCCCTACACAGTCAAAATATTGTTGGTGCCAGATATTTTTAATCCCTTCAGCAGCTGAGGAACCAAACAAGGGAAGGAGAAGTGATTGCAGAATTCATACAACGGGAACTACAGGAATACTACATATCTGCATTCATCTGTTTTTATATCTCTATTTTAGAAAAGGTCACCACACATGAATAACAAAGCTGTTCAAGGAGGCTTATCACATTCACTCCCTAGGTTGGCACATCTACAAAACTAGATCACAACAAAAACATTAGTATGGCCAATATTATTGGTTGATTATTAGACAGATACGTCAATGTCTGGGGTGAATCAGTTATGAGAAATTGTAGTACAGACGCTGCCAAGATGTAACTGAGTTAGTTTCCAAACAATCACAGTTTTATGTTATGAGTCCACAATATGAACACAGACAAGTTTAACTCTTAACTGTCTCACAGTCAGCTTGACATACAGCAGGAATTGCATGTAGTTGTTATGAAAAATAATTTTTAGGAGTCTGGGTTGTTGTTGTTGTTGTTGTTGTTGATGTTGTTGCGGTCATGAAATGACTGCAGTTATTGAGTCATGTTGGTTACACCATCCAAATGCCTGGGGGTAATTACAGATACCAACCCGTTTGACATTGGAGAGACTGACCAGACCAATCACAGGAAGCGTTTTAAACACAACCTATGAAGCTTCAAAATGAAGCCCAGGATGGCAGGGAAAAGCTCATTGTAATCCTGATAATACTCCATGGTCCATTAAGCTCGATGGTAACCTTTTACTCTGAAAGAGACTAGGTAAATTAAAGGGTCTAAATATAATGTAATCCTCTTCTTTTACTGGTGCGCAGTAGTGTTAAGCTGCAGCATTGTAATGGAGTGCCTGATGATCATGGACATCTCTACCAGTGCACACAATAAGCAACTGACACGGGAAATGGGAGTGAAGGAATAATGCAGCCAGTGTGATTGTGGACACAAGGCGGCACACTTTAATTAGGCATGAGCAACAAGACAAAGACCGGACAAATCAATTTTACAAAATCTGGACGAGCACCGGTTGTATTACTTGTAAAATACAACACTGAATGTCTTTGCAAATCTGAAGGATTGGGGAAGAGAATGAAATGGGGAAAAAAGACAATAGGCCAATTTTGGGAACAGAAAGCAACTTCGATGCCAACAGGAATAACAATCCTGATACTAATGATGCACCGTAAAGCACAAAAGAGACAGAAATATCCCAGATTCCTGTTGTGTGAGTTTCGGCCTCAGTAGCTCCCAGTCCCAGTTGGCCACATATGGACATCTGAAAAACAATCACTTGAATCGGTCCTCTCTAATGGCTTCATAAAAGAAGTAATTATTCTGCAGCGGAGAGGTGCTGTCAATGGGAGATCAAATGATGCCTTCCACTATCCCTTTAACAAAGCTCCTCATTCAGGGCCTTGCAGAATATCTGCAGTTCAGTTTTTCTTTTGAAAGAGCTTTTTCTCCTTTCCCTCTCCCACCTTCACGAAGCGCAGAGGATCTCTCCGTTTTAATTAAAAGCAAATTCCCCCAGCTGAGTTCTGCTGTGGATCGCAGTCCTCTCTGCTTGAATAGACTTAAAAGGGGATTGTAGGGGGTTTCGATGTTTAGATGGTGAGGAGGAGGAAGGATGGAGGGAAATAGGAAATGCCTCAGTATGGAACTTGAGGCAACTTTCAACACCACATCATTAAGTGAAACTACGCAACACAGGCAAACATATCTTAACAAGAGGCAACTAAGAAATACAGTTATTTATTAACTGAGAACAAGGCACTTTTTTTTTCCATGTTGGACAATGACAAAACCTACATTCACCGAGTCAGTGCTCTCCGCAGCACCAAAGAAGTGGGTGTGTGGCTCAGTTATATTTGGAACTGCTTACTATTGAATATATTTAATATTAATGTGACTCAGTATTTGTAACTCGTGAGCTTTAACCACGATTTTGTTCAAACGAGAGGTCTGAAGATTAAATAATTCTATTATCTTCATGTGACACTTTATCATGTCAGCAGATGCAAAGTACTATGCATCTGCAAATCTGAAAATGTGACATCGTTCACAGAGACCACAAAGAAACAGTTCCTACATTTTTGTAAATACACTTCGCAAAAAAACTCTCAGATGAACACACACTGTCACATCCGTTCAATCCATACGACAGAAATGTTGGGTGAGTAGCTTCCTTTGTGACATTACTATTCCTGTTTCCTAATCCATCTCCTGTCTCAGGCTACAGTGCAGGTTGCCAGACCCAGTTAGCACGGGTTTTGGTATAGAGCAAAGGTTGCGACAAACCTGGCAGCCAGACTGTGATATGACTCCAGAAACCTGTGTGCAGAGTCTCAATGACAGCTGTTGCTCACAAAGAAACAGATCCACAGCAGATAACTCCCTATGAAACCTGTTCAACCGCATCCTGATTCCATCATTTTCTCCACAATCACCGTTAACCAGGTTTTTTTTGTTTGTTGATAGAATACTATGTATAATGTTAATGGAAAAACCTGTAGTGACAATGCAAACAATGGAGTTCCTGCCAGCAGAACATTGACTTTACAATGAGCAAGTTTTTTGGTGAAAAAAGACCTGTTAAATCAGTCAAATGAGTGTATTCAAATGGATTTGCTTATATTCTGTAATCGTGTTGATTCCCTGCCATGTCACCATCACCCTTACCGTTATAAGTTCATCAACCATGCGTTGGAAAAGCAAATAAAGCCCACGATGCTCTGAGGCGAAAAGTATTTGTGGCGTACCTCCTGAAACGGTCCATTTGGTCATTTTTAACTCAAACAACATGGTTGGTCGTGTGAGTCGGAGGACTTGTTGCAATCTTTTCATGTCTATCTGGGAATGATGTAAATAAGAATACGTCCCAGAAGTTGCTTTTAAAATACTGATCCACAGATCACAAATATTTAACACTGGGTTTTGATCAACATCACTAATTTAGACCAAATGGTTAGGAGTGATTTCCTAAAACAAGTATCTTTATTTCGCACTTAATGCGACTTAATATCTTTCCATAATCAAGTCGAATCAGTGCTACTATTGGGGTGAGATATTCTCAGAAAAGCTGAGGGCACAGCTGTCCTTCAGTATCAAACGGCTTCTTCTGGTCTCATGGGCTGAGGAAGGAGACAAAAACAGCCGAGTGCGAGGGGAGAAAGAGCCACTTCTCTAGGACATGCATTTAAGCTCCTGTTTCTGCAAGCACCCACTCTGCTCAAGGGTCCTCATGCAAGAAGCTGAATCCTCCAGCATCATTTTTCTGCTGCTAACCCTTCTCCCTGACCTTCAGCAGTGGGAGAGAGAAGACAAGAGCAAAAAAAAAAAGAACCAGCCATTACTTCAAATGTGAAGACATGGTTGCGTTTGTGTAGTGATCACTATTGACAACATCTCACTTTCCTCTTGCTGAAGTCCTTTTCCTTACTCCGTGTGGTATCAGAGGTGAATCCTACGCAGCAGAAAGCTGGAAAAATCATTAGCCCTCTGTCTTGTCAATTCCTTGTGGTTCTCAGCTTATTGCCAACCAGTTTAACATTTGAGAGTTTGAGCAATTTATATACTAGAGCTCAGCAAGTGTGCAACAAAGCTGGGGAAAGAGAGGATTAGATTAGAGAGGCTACTAAAGATGTTGTCTGGAGAAAAAGGGGCGACCACACGCTGGGATCACTTCAGACAACACAAGATCCTGAAACTGCAAGCTGCTGTCTCAGCATGAGACATTTAACAGAAGATACTTGGTTTATTCCAGAAAAACATAAGGGTCATCAGATTTATTCAGTAGATGAGATTTTGTATGAAAATTTTAAAAAAGTTGTTGGTAGTTTAAGTATTGAAATATTGATAGAAAAAAGTATTGCTGGTAAAGGTGATGATCATGCTTTATGTTATATTATCATATAATTTCATTGATTACATTTTTTCTTGGCTGGGAGGTAAATGTAGAAGAATGAAAAGTAGAAGAATCCCTCTGACATGTAGTAGAAGTATTAGTCAATTTAAATACCTAAAAGCTGTAGTCAAGCACAGCGCATGAGTGAATGTACTTGGTTATTTTCCAGTTGATTACACTGTTACCTAATGAATTCCAGAAATCTGAATGTTGGTAATTTTGGATTGAAGGCTGATTTGAATACAAAATAATCCACCTTCAGACACTTTCACAGCAGTTATAAATGGGTACTACAAATGTCCTTTTTGGGGGGGGGGGGGGGGGGGGGGGGGGTTGAGATACTGAGAGATGCCATACCATAATGCACTGTACTGGAAAATAATCTCCTGCTGTTAGTATGCAGCTCTACTGTATATTGCCTGTATAACCCATGTCTGGGAAGTTGTCGCTCAGTGAAGTGAATGAACACAACGAGTACAAGAGAAAGAACTTTATCACAAGAGATCATCTGAACGGCAGTGAACAACACCGGAGAAACGCTGACTTTGTTGAGGATCCCACGACAACAGTCAGCTTGTTCGTCACGCCGACTGTTGTTGTACACAAGCTATTTAGGTGTTTTTGATGAGCTGGTCAATGTGCACAATCACGCAGGGCGGTGAGCTGGGTGCACTGGTGTGGATGAATTCATTTGAGGAACATGGGTGTGTATGTAGCTGGATGCTCTGTAAGCATGCCTTGCAAAATGCCTAGTGAACCATGGGCCACATCAGCATCACACAAATCTGCCTGTAAAGGTCGGGCAGCACCAGAGGCCTGCTGTCAACATATCCCCTCGGATTAAATGTGAACATCATTACAGCCCTCGTTGCTCATATATCCTATTTTTATTCAAATGTTGCTGTTGATCATATGTCTCTCCTCGTGAATTAAAATAGTTTGAATCTGTGCTACTATAAATCTACTCATAACCTAAGATGGATTCTTTTTTACCTCTGTTATAATTTACTTATTAAATAAAGTCATATGTATTTCAAATTAAGCCGGTTTTAAGCCAAATCTTGATGTGTAAGGGTAAAGTGTATATGATTACTTACTTAACACATGTATATTTGTAATATGTATGTTTGTGTTTATTTAAGGAATTGTATTTGTATGTCATTTATTTCTTATTGAATTGATTTATAATACAATGATAGCAGAATGTTTAACAATGGACAAGGACTATGTTTTTAATGACTATATCTTTCTGAAAATTTACGCTAATCTAAATTTGCTCAAATATATTTCGAATACTCTCACTGTGATATTACAATTTTAGACAATGTGACCATACTGTGTCAAAACTGATGTCAACAGTTACATCATGAACCTAAAAGTCAATGGAAATTGAGAAAGGTCATTTTTGCAATAATGGAAAGGCTACATGTACATGTGCACACATGGGAGCAATGCAATTTCATGTGCCTACACGTCTGTGCATCTGTGTGTGTGTGTGTGTGTGTGTGTGTGTGTGTGTGTGGTGTGATCGTGTGTGTAGAAGTAGAAATAGGCAGAGTATCTGGGGATTCAGGTTTTCTGACAGCTGCCTGCTCTGGGCTCACAGGACGGTGCGAGCCTCAGTGCCGCATCCTCTCCTAAGATGAATAAAATATGACCAGCACATATAGCGGCATTTCACTGTTGCTCTGATGCAACATAAAATAAGATCTCTGAAGCAAAAAGGGAGAAAGAGGAAGGCCTGTGTGCATGAGCTTATGCCCGTGAGCATGTGTGTGTGTGGGTGTGTGTGAGATACAGACACAGAAATCTCTGAAATAACAGAGAAACGTGACAGTAACATGCAGTCGTGCACCTTGCTTCAGTTCGCATGTGGTTACATTTATTTCAACGGTCACGTCACTTCCTTCCATAATTTCACACGTCCCTCAACTGGCATCCTGCCATGCAGATAGTTTTGATGTCAAGTGCTCGGGTTTTGAGTTTGTGCCTCTGAAACTCAAATGAACGCTTACATTGGTAGAGGGAATCTCTCAGTGAAGTCTCTTCTCCAGAGTAACTAGGCCATAGTTTATGGAAAGACATGTTACTGTTGAATTTTTCAAATGGCAGTTTTCAACACTGTGAGCACAGAACCACAAACAAAATCCGTCCCACTTAGTTGTATCGGGGCGGAGGAGGCAGAAATCTCACAGGCAGATATTCAAAACCGTCAGCAGACAAAACTGAAACTATCTGCATGAATAGACAGCAGTGATGATAAGTGGAAAACATACTCAACCCAGAGTGCACTCACAGAAGGAGACAGAGTCAGAGTTTAGCTCCTCAGCACACAGTGATTCGAATAGAGCGTGAGAACAGTGACTTCCAGCTCAGGGGAAAGATGGAGGAGATCATTTAACAAACAGAAATGATTTGATAAAACCACACATATAAAATGCATAATACATAAATATATATATATAAACATGATGATAATCTCTAATATAGCTCTTGTGACACACCTTGAAAATTGAGTATAAAAAATCTTGTTGAAAAGCTTAAAGTAATGGATAAATGGTTCATATGCCAAGGTGCCAATGGAAACTTGACAGAAAACAAACAATCATCAACAATTCCATGATGTCTTGTATGGATTTACAGGAGCTACAGATCCACAACCGCCCCCTCTCTGTATTCTTTGTGGTGAAACATTATCGAACAGCTGCATGAAGTCCCCTCATCTACAATGAAGAGGTGTCTGGGAGTGCTGCAGTGGGATGACACACACACACACACACACACACACACAAAAAAGGTTGGGAACCACAATATCGCAAAAATAATGCAGCCTGTGTTTTGGCCTCATTCTAACAGGCCGTGCTCGGGTTGCTGCGGTTGACTGAGGAGAGTGTTGAACAGCGAGTCAGCGGAGCGCTGAGTGGGCGCTCGAGCTGAGTCATCCTGTCCCTAAGCAACCTGGGCAAAGACATCTGCACAGAGCGAGCTGAGGTGATGAGGGCCGACACGGCGTGGCGACAGGCTCGTGGTTGTCCAGGTGTGCTCCATTTAATCGATGTAATCGTTCCTAACATCCTCCGCCAGCCTGGGCGGCTTCACTGACAGATGGAGAATATTGGCCCCGCGGAGGAGCTCCTGTCTGCGCTCTGCTTACTGCCGGGTTGAGAAAAGTCGATGAAGGGGAGATAAGAACTCAGGAGCTCGTCCTGTTTGCTGTTCGAAATGAATGGAACAACGTATGGCCGAGTGTAAGAATAATGAGCCCTTACGTTCACTGTGTATAAATAGACAATTCTTGTAGAGTGTAGCACATCTTTCACATGAAATCCCAGCAGATCCAATTACTGAGCACGAAACTATCAGGAGAACATGCTACTATTTACCCTTTAATGACATATTTCCAGAGGCAAATAGTTTATCTGTTTAAGAGCTCAGGGATCCTTTTAGTCTGTGATAATCACAGTGGTAGATGGGTGGTTTGGGGAAGAACAGAGGGATTGACATCTGGATTTGTCCCCGTAGTTCAATTCACAGAAACCTGACAAATTTCTCTTGCGAGTGTGACACCCCAATTAGGGCCTAGCGTGCTAAACCGAGGATCTCAAGCCCCTGATGTCTTGACTGCACAGACCCACAGACCCAGTGGGGGCTCCACTCCTTGATTCCTAACCACACCGGGGCTTCTGCTGCTGCTCCTTGCAGAACAGGTAGGACAGGGTTTATACATGGTTGTAAAATCGACTTCATTGTCCCAAAAGAGATTTTTTTAAATCCTCTATATGTTGGCTGTCATTAGATAATGCTTCCCAGCCTTCATCAGTGGAAACAAATTATGATTTGTTAACTTTATTCCCACATTATTCAGCTTTCTTTGATATATTGGAGTACAAAAAAATATAAAAAGCTCTCATTTAAGATTATAAACGAAGCTTTAGATTAAGGTCACCCCAAAGGCGGCACTGAGACCTTTTTTTCCTCCGGTTTCCTATGAGTGGAGCTGGTAAACTGCATCTCTCTATTTAAAGGCACGGGTGTTGCCAGGTTGGAGCTCTGTTGGCGCAGCACGTACAGAAAACAGAGTCCAGCAGTTTGACACCGACAAAGGCCTTTTTGTGAAGCGGGGACCAAGCTGAAAAAAGGGTCAAGGGGGTTTGCGACGCGAGGTGAGCAATTACAGTGGTGATGTGTTAATCTTAGCGACTGGCACTGTCTCAAGGTCGACCGTGGAGCGGTGGACCACAGAGAATGGTGCTTTTTTATTCAGTGTTTTCCCCTTATCTTCTGCTCCTCGTTCTCCTTTTGTCATTTTCTCAATCACCTTCACACTCTCTTCCACTATCTTCGTTCTCTCTCTCTGTCTCTCTTACACACACACACACACACACACACCGAGTCAAGCCTTCTGAGCAGATAGTGTTAGACACAGACACAGCTGTGAGTCGGAGTTTGGGTCAGACTGAGGGGAGCCAGAGTTGATGCCACAACTGGGAACACGACCGACCTCCAGCCGAAAGATAAATGTTGTGATAATCCATGCTCGGGGACAGAGTCTTAGAAGATGTTTCTCTGATTCAACTCAAATGTAAATTGAATGTAAACGTAAACTATTAAAAAAATATTGCAGTTTGACTAATGGGGCAGAGCTTATCTTGCTCTCATCTTTTTTTTAAAAAGATAAAAACTCATATTCAAGATAGTTTCATTGCAATGACATTAGACTTGGCTTTTTACTACAGTACGTATTTTTTTAAGTAGTTGATTCCGTTTACATTGAGGGGACCATGGATTATTTTTGGGGGAATGACAAAGAAAGTTTGAGAAACTGCGAGTTAACACCACAATAATTATGTAGTCTAGAAATCTCCAAAGAAAACACACACAAGCAGAGCAGACACCCTTGCAATCTGGCTTGAACACACACACACACACACACTGCTATTTGTCTTTCCCTCTGTCTTTGCTGACTGAAAGTTTTTCTTCACATGCTGCATATTAAGATAAAAACCCATGGACAACAAAAAAACAATACCTAGCATTATTATAACTTGCAGCATGTATTATACCGTAGATGGACTTTTATACTATATATTTTGTTGGCTGTGTTGTGTCCACTGAGTCTGAGTCATGTAACATAAAACTTGTTTATAAGTTTAGCTTTGGGGTTTTCCAATAGTTCTGTGATGTCTGCCTCCCTGTATTATCTTACCACCTGTCTAGTATGATTATCTGGACGCGTCTTACAGTCGAGGTCCAGAGTTGAGAATAATCCTTCTATAAGCTGAAAATCTGGCTGAGATGTGCATGCAGCAAGGCTGACCCTCTCCTTGGATCTGTGTAACCGTAACACAGTTCTAAAGCTGATCCTTGTCTTTTCTTTTTAGGAAAAGGAAAACGCATCATCGCGAAATATAAATGAAGGCGTAGTCTTTGTATTTAAAATGTGCGTAAATAAAAAAAAAGGAAATTGATCGCCACTGGATGTGAAACTTGTATTCCGCTTTTGAACGTCAGTCTGAACCTTTCAGCATGTCTCTGAAGACAGCAGAGCATTTAATGCCAAGCTATTTTTGTCAGAGCTGTAATGAGGATCTTGACAACCCTTACTGATGGTGATGTATCAGGAGCAAGTGCACCACACAAGCTACACGGAGCGCCTACTGGACCCCTGGTATCTCGCTGTAATGGCCCGCACAAGCATGCAAACTGCAACTCCTGTCAGTTCCACTGGCGATCTTCAAAGCCCGCGGCCGTTGGATACGATCCACAGCACGTCCCCGAGAGGTCGCCAAGAGGATGAAGAGATAAGCTCTGGAGGAATTCAAACCCGTCTCACTCTTCTGCCGGCCACCTCATCACCACACAAAGCACTTCATATCTGGGCCACTTTCAAGTTCCCCCTCGCAGCCATGGCTGAGCTTGCATGTGGGGAAAAAAACTCCTCTGATATTCAACTGAAAATTTTACAAAAACAGGATTCAATATTTACAGTGCATTATAGTTATTAATAATAAAGTTTATGTTTAAACTGTAAAATATCAAGCCTCACTTACATTTCTTTTTCATAATGGTTTGATAACCACATCTAAGGGATCATGGCCAATTTTTTTTTTCAAACACATATCTGTATCGGACTCCCTCATATCGATATTGGTATCGGCCCACCAAAAATCAATATCGGTCGGGCTCTAGTTGAGATCTATGAATTTGTACCATTTGGTGCAGAAGATCAGACTGCTTCCTTTTTTCTATTGTAAGAGATGGGCAGACTTGGTGGAGATTCGCACTCTAATGACTGACCAGGCTATATTAAACTACAGTGTCCACAGATTCATGCCAAGCATCGCAGACACAGTGCCACTATTATGTCACAGAAACTCATCCGCAGCGGTTTAAAGGAACAATCGAGCTGTGGTTTTCAATCACACAGTGACGTTGATGGTATTGATCATTCCAGCTCTGTCTACATTCAGGGGCCATGACCTAAAGGCCATGTTCCCGCTGTCGTGACCGGAGGTCCGTTGTGGTCTGCATGCCGTCCATTTACTGTCATACCAGGTGCTGAAAGAGCAGCAGCATGAGTAATGACCGCCATTCATCAATTGATTTTTAACAGAATTGTGATCGATTTTAATAACCATCAAGTCCTTCTTCTACTTCAACAATTCACACTGAGCAGTTCAATACGGGGATCTACAGTACGCCGAGGTCATCAGGAAAAGTGAGGGGGGATTGGGGCTGCTGAATTCAGATCATTTCATTGAAATCATTGGAGGTTGTAAATAGCTCACTTGTAGAGGAGAGCTGCAACTAAAGATTAATCCTATCATTGACTAATGTATGACCCTGATTTATTTAACAACACATTTAAACACAACAGTGAAACATGCTCTTTATCATTTCTAAGAGACCAAGGTGGCATCTTCAGATGTCTGTTCTTATCGGACAATGACAATCCAAACATATTTTGGATTTAAATTTAAATTTTGTTTTTGCTTTTTAAATGACTGAAACAGTTTGTGTCTGAAAAGACAACGCTGTCGCACGAGGTAGCTGAACTCCTGTTCTGCAATAGATGTGCTCGGAGAACCTATAGGCAGCGAGGTCCTGTCCATATAGAGACACAGAGAATCAGGATAAAACACTGTCCTACAGAAATAAATGAGGCACGGGAATACAATTTGGGTTCTGCCTGTTGCCTGGGTCTGATTTACAGCTCTGGTTAAAAATAAACAGGAGGGCTCTAATGAAAGTCCAGCGACTTCACACTTTGGGGGAAAATGGTGAGGGCGTTCAGTCTGTGGGACACCAGCCGTGCACCTGCTTGCAGACCAATGCATCTTTGCTGCCCACTGAGCAGGACTTGAGTGTACTGAGCAGAGAGCGGGGACAACACACACATCTGTCACACAACATCATGTAAACATCACAGGTCAAAATAGTGCAGAAGAGTAGTGGGATGAACCTCTCGTGTTGGATGAGTGAAACAGGTGAAATAATGAAAGAGAACTCTAACCGGGGCTGATTCGGACGACTCCTCTACTCTGCTGAGGTATTTTATCAGCTGAGACTCTGATCAAAATATAGGATCTTTAAATAGACAGAGGCGGCTGCAGCAGTCTCTGGTTTATCAAGTGGAACCTGCTCTATTCGCTCTCGAACGCCAGTGATCATTTAAAAAATAATAACCATACAACAAAAAATACATTCTGGAAGAACTGATTTCTGGGTTTGTGGATTTGTTCTATATTGCATCGGCTCATGTCAGTGCAGCTATCCCCTCACACACCAGCACGAAAAGCCTGTAAGCAACCTCTGTACAGGATACACGTTACAAGACCGATGCTGCAGTAAGGATACATTGACTTCTCTTTTTTTTTTTCTTGAAATCAAATCGGTGTTGCTGTGTTCGAAGTCTTCGCCTTACCTCAAACGTGAGCCAAGTGCAGCCTGAACCAGCGGGTCTGGTGTTGCAGTAGTTCCCAGGACGAAACTCGGCTCCGGATGGCTCATCGGTCGATGATGATATTTGACATCTCTCCTCGATCCGTCAGCCGAACACGACCATGCAGCGTGCTCTCCGACAGGCTGCCGGGAAGGTGCTGTAATCCGCACACAACCCGCGCCAGTTGACCAATCCCATTAGGCGTCCAACGGCTCTGTCGGCTCCTGTACTGCGGACGAACCTCCACTCGCGCTCAGTCGCAGAAGGAGGGAGTAGCGTCAGTGGTCCGCGGGCTCGCCACAGGTCCCATCAGACAGCCCCCTCTCCTCCCGCGTTCGACCACCCCCCTCGTCGGCTCGCGTCGGTGGGTGGATGCGGCGAGAGGCGGCCGGGTCGGCCCAGTCTGCTCCGTTCGCCTGTCCGACGATAGGGAGAGGCAGCGCCGCACCGTGCGCCCTGCGCTCCCTGCACGACCCAACAGCACTGCCTGCTGCACCCGCAGAGGCACAGCAGCGCAGCGCAGAGGCGCAGAGGCGCAGAAGCGCAGCGCCGACGGCCGCGCTCCGCTGCGCGCTGCGCTGTGCGCTGCGCTCAGGGAGGTCGGGCACGGCGACGCGCTCCCTCAGGACAGTTTGTTTGTTTTCGTGTGAGGAATCCAGTCAGGAAACGAATGCAGACGAAGAAGCAGCAGCGGTTTGCTCGTGCAACCCGTTCACCTGGGCTTTCCGATGACATGTAGTAGCCCATACATCCATTTCAACTAGGACCACATATGCCCATTTGAGGTGGATACGTTAAACCAATATGGAACTTGACGAGCGTTGCGGTTACGCAGTGTTTTAGACTTGTCTTTTAATACACTGCTGATAATGTTAATAACAGATATGATAGAGGTCCCCACCAGAGCTGCAACACTTAGTCAATTAATCGATTAGTAATAAATTAATCGCCAACTATTTTGATAATCGATTAAGCGGTTCAAGTAGTTTATATGGGGGGAAATTTTAAAATTCTCTGATTTCAATTTGAATCTTTTCTGTTTTCTTTGCTCCTCTATGACAGTAAACTGAATATGTTTTGGTTTGTGGACAAAACAAAACATGATGTCGGGTTTGGGGCAACACGATCGTCATTTTTCATCATTTTATGGACCAAACAACTAATCGTTTAATAGAGAAAATAATCGACTGATTAATCAATAATGAAAATAATCGTTATCTGCGGCCCTAGTCCCCACAGTGTTGGTTCAGAGAACGTTAATGTCATTAACGTTTCCACATAAATGACATTATGTGGAAACGTTTAAGCTGTATGGAGCAAATATAGACGCTGTGAGTACGGGCGTAGCACTGGGGGGAAAGGGGGGGCAGACTACCCAGGGCCCAAGGGTGGTGGGGGGCCCTGGAAAGCCTGGAATTAAAAGGTTTTTTTTTGTTTGCAATTAGTGTTTTCTAAGTTATTAGTGCCATAACATTTTAAATTGTGGAGGGGCCCACAAAGGCTGGTTATATATGAGGCCCAGAATTTGGTGCTACACCCCAGCTGTCAGTAGAGGCTATACCTGCAGCTATTACAAGATAGTAATAGCAAAAATAGTTTATTCATGTTTTTTTATATAGTTTATGAATGCATTTTTATCAAAGCCCAATTGATTTATTTGGGGTAAATCATAGCACAAACTCAATGGGTTAACTTTACCCATTAACCAGAAGAGAAGAGAAAACCATTCCAGCAATGTGTTGCAGTTTAGTTTTTCGTC
The DNA here is from genome assembly GCF_022379125.1 of Scophthalmus maximus. Classification (NCBI taxonomy): domain Eukaryota; kingdom Metazoa; phylum Chordata; class Actinopteri; order Pleuronectiformes; family Scophthalmidae; genus Scophthalmus; species Scophthalmus maximus. Next base: position 13,043,117 of record NC_061533.1, on the reverse strand, counting down.
AAACTAACAGTATGTGTGACAGTTTTATTGCGCAACATGTGTTAGTTGTAAAGTCACACCAATTCTGTGTCTGTCAGTTAAATGGTAAAGTCTGTGTGTGTGTGTGTGTGTGTGTGTGTGTGTGTGTGTGTGTGTGTGTGTGTGTGTGTGTTAATCATATCCAAAGCTGTCGATCACAGAATGAGTACAAGAGCTTTGAGAGCAAAACACACACTTTTCTACATCTGTTTCTGTTACACATTACTGTACTCAACTGCCAAATTTTGATTCACACTGAGAGGTTGTTTTTTTCTGATTTTAATCCTGACTTCCGCTTTTGCTTCACCCCAATCCAACCCACTTCCAGATGTTCAGCTGCTGTGCACGCAGGATTTCTCGCATCGGATCTGGGTGATCATCCATTCGGTTCAACCACAAATCTGTTTGTGTGTAAACTGTGCTCTTCAATCAGTTTTATCATTCTGTCACTGACAGTCGCGGCTATTAAATCAATGGCTAAGAGCAACAGCATTACACAGATTTTTAAAGGGCATGTACATCAATTCACATGCAAGCAGTATGCCCATAAGACCACAGACAGTAAACAGGGAGCGAAGAGTCTCTAATCCACCTAGGTGTTGTCTTTCTGAAATATAGGAGGACAGCTAACCAAACGTAATGACAGGGTATTGTGGGTATGTCTCACCTGAGAGATGAGTCAAACCCATAGCTCTGAATAAGCCACTCCGTTCGTCAGTTACAGGCTTAACTCTGGTCTGTCCTTAAGGGATGTTGTGCTGACACCACGGAGATGACTCTGCATATTTCAGCAGCATCAATTCGTGGTTCGGTTGCTGTCTGTGCTGTCGCCTGTAGAGCTGTCACCTACAATTACTCTCCTCCACGTGGTGACTCAGCGTCGGACTCCAACTTAGAAAGGCACTCTTGAAATCACCAGTGTGTTGCAGCGGCTTTACTCATGCTGAGTCAGGCAGATGTGACGGGACAGCAGCCAAACAACAGGATCCTTAAACTCACAGGCAGATGTTTGACTTTAAGGCAAAAGGATTTGGTGCCGTTTGTTCGGATGAATTGTCCCGAGTGGTGCTGCAGATAAATGCATAACATCTCTCCAATTGCACTGCTTTTTTCAACACGTGCATTCATTGATAGAGATCAGGAATGGTGAGGTAATCATGGGGTGCAAGAAATAAAACTCCAGGCCAGGCAACTTTGCGTCATACAACCGCATCAGAAGCCAGCAGAGCAATGTGTGCACTGTGTTAGTCTGTGTGACCATCACTGGTTTATCTCCCCTACAGATGAAGAGGACAGATGTAAATAGATGACAATGGGTTCATTGTGTAAAATCTCTGCTCCCCCATGGGAATACACTGGTGAAAAGAATCCACTTGTTCTTTTGATGGTTCTGCTTCATGTCATGATCTAAAAATTGATTTAGGCACGCATGTTAAATTTTGCTGTTGGATCCCTGCCTGAACCATTGGAATATTAATATAAACTATACGAAAGTACAACATCACACACCGTATCTCAAGCACGAGAACAAAGTCTGTCAAAGGCAATTCATGCATAATCGCTCACATCATCTGTTTGTAATCAAAGGGGGGTTTCAACCCAAGAGACCAATCTATTTTTTATGCTGTGAATGGAGCCTCGTGAGGAATCTGAATGTATGAGAAGAGCTTAAAAAGTTTTATGAGAACCAGGGTTGATAGTCATTTATCACACCTTTGCAAAGATACAAGGGTCAAAGGAAAGACGTTCAACTTCTTACATGCTGCAAAAAAGAGAGAAAGCTGTTCCCTGTAGGTTGACTGTCAACATCGCATCACATGCAAGAGACAGAAACCTCCTCCTGATGTCAGAAATCATGGGCCTTGTTGTCACCGACTATTATTCAGTTTCTGGTTTCATAATGGAAACTCCCACAGCAAAAATCCAAACACCTTCAGCTTTCAAAAACACTATTGTCAGAGAACAATTGTGTTTTTTATGTGCAAAGCCATTATTAATTTTGACGAGCTCAGAAACAAGTGCACACCAGTGTTGCGTTCACAAAGTGCTGTAACTCTAGCTCATCCTTCAGTGTGAAATGAGCGACGCGTGTAGATATCTTTTTGTGGATGGTGTTTAAATTTCAATTGTAACAGAGGGGCTGGGGTAGAAGTTTAAACTGCATACCTGTAAGCTGTTTATCGTCGTTTCATTGTCAAAATGTACTATTTTTGTAGTGTAAAAAATGCCAGAAACTTTAAAAAAATAAAAAAAAGTCTGTAAACTTGACATTCCAAGTTTCCTCCAACCAAAACTCCAAAGTAACACATTTTCCAGGCAAACTGATTTGTTGGCACTAGAGGGAAAAGTCAGAGGATCATTAGGATTCATCCTCTACTGTAGATGGCCTGAATACAATAATCACGTGTCATGTTTATAGATCCTCATAGTGATTTATTATCTGCTTGCCAGCCTTTCTCCTATGGGAACAATCGGTGATTATTGATGGGATCATCAGTGAAACCTCCCCTGTCTGACACGTGAGAAGGGATTTTCTTTACTATGTTCAAGTTTTTCTGTACTTCTGTAATCATTTCTAACTGGTGAGGTTTTTTTGTTTTGTTTCAATTCCTTTCTGGAATAGTTCTCATTGATTTAACACAGGAATAACACAATCAATTTGTGTAGTTGCTGTTCCCTCTGTTTGACCTTTAAACTAATAAACACTTGCTTCCCACTCCGCAGGCAGCTTTTCGGCAACCACTGCAATTACATAAGTGTTTTTACAGCTTTATATTGTGGGAAATTCTTTTGTTTGAGTGTTACATACATGTCAGTTTCCTCTGTTGTGATCCCCCATCATTCATGAATATTTTTCTTGTTGAGGTTCCAGCTCCAAAATTGAGCTCCCGGTGACTTCTGCTCATCAACCGCAGGACAGAGGATTAATGATGAATGCTGCTGCTGTTGTTGCCCCTCTCTTATGACTGTTGCCTGCTAATGTGACAGTTTAAAAAAAATAGTATTTGCGGTTTGAGCAAAGTTCAAGCATAGCTCAAAGGTTTCACACAATACACAGCCTCTGGCTTCATGTCTCCTTCATGTAGCTCTATGCTCAGACTGCAGCTACTAAAAACAGTTAGGCCTGTAAATACTTGTCACGCAGGGAAGTGACGAGCTGTTTTCATGAATGTAATGATTGCTACTGTGTCCTGATCATTAGGATGTGCACTGTCCTCTCTGAGAAAGATGTCTGTTTTCAACACTAGCCCTCAGTTAACATAAGCAACACCGTCAGATCTGATTAAGGCAAATGGCAGCTACATGACATATCGGGGTATAGTATGAAAAAATGGTGATGACATATACAGTTAATGCAGGAGCCGAGCTGTAAAATGAGGCCGGTTGTGGCTGAGAGGTAGGACGAGGTGAAGCAGGACTCACTGAAGCAGCAATCCTCATCCATTGAACCTGGTGATGGCAGCTGACATTAATATTTCAGCACTCTCTGTGAAAACCAACAAAAAATAGATCATGTGTTATTTAAATGGCACAAGGAACTAATTAGAAATATGAATTAATGATGAGATTATCCTAAGCATTCAGCTCAAATCCCAGGACATAACACACACACGCACGCACACACACACACAGTGTGTGTGATGTGAAATCCACCACACACTGTAACTGCTATTCAAGAAGTGCTTCAAAGTTGGTGCAGCAGCCCAGGGTAGAATTACCGGAGACCTACATCTTTCAGTCGCCATAAAAAAATAATGATTCGTTCACCGAGTTTCATTTGATCCGTTAGACTCTGCTGCCGGTCGCATCTCATTAGACACATCTTACACAGTTAGGGATGTTTTGGTCAGTAACCTAATTTCCATGGCTGCGCTATCAGCGTCATACAGTGCTTCTGCTTCAATCCAGTCACACTCTTAGGAAAAACACATTCTAATGATTAGATGACTGACTATAGATACAATATGCATTTATATTCAGTGCAGATGTTTTATGTAAGGCTCTGATTATGAAAGGAAAGATATGGAGATCCGATCATCTGATCTAAGCTATTCTTTCACCAGCCTGTAAAATACAGCAGAATGATATTTCTGTCTGTTTTAACTGTCATGTTATAAAAGTCCTCATAACATTTGATCAGTTCATGCCAGCAACTTAAGATTTCCAGGCAGGGCTGCCGTGCGATCGTGGCCCTTTCAGAAGATTTTTAGTGCGGCTTGGAACTTCAGTGTCTTTTTCGGAGACTTTGTACAACATGTCCATGATGATAAATCCAATATTGAATGACTGTGATGATCATTTTTTATCCCGTTCTTCAAGACGTAAAAGGCTACTGTTGTTGTTAGAGGACTTCTTGCCATCCAATTTAGATCGACTTGACCAATGAGAGGCTTTGTTACAGATTTGTACCAATCAGACGCTGTGTTGTCGCCTTTGGAGAAAAACAAAGACTTTACAAAGAAAACGGGACCTCTCACTCCTCTTGTTTACTCATACTACTACTACTGACACTCACTCCAGACAGGAACTGCTTTGCACAATGGCACAAGTGACTTGTCGGGTTGAAAAATCAAAGGACTTATTTGTAGAAAAATTTACATAACTTTGGGTTCGCATTACGAAGAATGTTTTCCCTTATAGCCAAGGCTTAAAAGAACAGCTTTCAAGAGGGAAAAAATCTTCATCATTGTTGTTTGGTGTGTCATTATAATGAATGTCTGTGAGATTCAATTTCCGTTTTTGTTTTTTTTGTCTTTATGGTCATATAACTATTCATACATTCATGAGATATCACTAAATCATACATATTCTGATAGCCTAGGTCGTCCTGACAAGCATTATAACACGAGGTGACGTAGCGGACCAAAAATATGAAAAAAATGGCTTAGGGTTCAGAGGGTTCAAAAATGGCGAACAATTGCAGACAATTATAAACGACTACAATATGATATGCTTTCAAGTGGCTTTCCTGCAGTTCCTCGTATCTGCCAAACTGTCTGAAAGCTCCACCTCCTCTCTTATGTCTGCACTTACCCCTCTTGTCTTGTATAATTAATGGCTGCAGTGTGGATGCTGAGAGACAGTACAGACCTTGTAGAGGATGTTTGAGAGTGTGTGTGTGTGTGTGTGTGTGTGTGTGTGTGTGTGTGTGTGTGTGTGTGTGTGTTGTATGTGTGAATGTGTGTATTTCTAAGAGAGGTGGCAGGTTATATTTTATTTTTTGTAGTTGATCTCCTTTTGAATTTGACTGCGGCAAATATTATTGCAGCTAAAATACTTAGTAGACGAATTGAATTTGTTTAGATTCCCACGCTTTTAGGAATTCATCTGAGTTGGCTTGGTGTCACTGGATTAGATTATCCTTTGGGATAGCAAGTAAAAATAAGTAACCTCCTTCCTGATTAAAGTTAGGAAACAGTGTCAAATCCACTTACAGCACACTGCTGCAGCACAATTCCTGACTGGGAAAAAGAATCAGGCTACAAATTCTAATTACTTCATGTATTATGAAAACTAATTGCAATGATGCTTCCTGATCTAAAACTAATTTGTTGACTTTAACGCATTTGCCATTCCCAGATTTACAGTGCATTAACCTACTTTATGGAGAAGGATCTGTGCTCATTGAAGCGTTTGTTTGTTTTTGAACCCCATGTAACAAAAACTCATGGAGTTTGTGTCTCTTCAGGAAATTGCAGGGTCTCAAATTGCTTAGCCATGTGCAGATAACCTGATCTGTACTGATAATTACAAACCAATGAAAATTATACTCACACTCATTCACGTGGCATCACCAGACCAATTTGCATTTGCAAATCTGCAAAAGCTTGTACACGTGCCTGGTTGGTCTGTTTACATACAGACCTGCCCACTCTCACAGCAATACACACAAAACACAATGACCTCGGTTTTCTAGTTACCATCTTTCAATTTGTCACTTTAATTCTTGAAGTTTTTGTCCTGAGCACTCACCTGTTTGTTTGTGTGTGTGTGCGTGCGTGCGTGCGTGCGTGCGTGCGTGCGTGCGTGCGTGCGTTTATATTGTATATTATCAAATGGCAGCTCAGTTGGGTAGGCATTATCCATTCTGAGCATGCCCAGGAGAGTTGACCCATTTCATGGCGCAATTCGTCTCAGTGACATCCTGCGTCACTCCTGTCGTTTCCTGCCACTGTCACCATAAATAAGTTCAGATGACCTCAAAAGAAAGTAAAGTTTTTTCTGTCCATGCTAATACTGTTTTATATCGAGTAAAAATCCCTAGGGTCACCGATGCTCTTAAAGGTTATATACGAGCTATTAAACATTAATATAGCAGCCAAAATATACAGACAAGATATTGGCATCCTGAGAAGAGAATCAAGTAGAGAATGAAGTTACAGTCCCTCTACATGTGCTGTGATCTGAGCTTCTTAATCCTTTGTTTTGGATCCAGAGACAGAAAAAGGTTAAATAGAAGAAAAACATATCAGACAGTTGCCTTCCCTAATACTTTCCAGCCTTATTCAAAAATCAAGTTAAATTTTACGCAGGGAATTTCCTCTGACTGAGTGGAAGCTCATCATTCCTGCCTCCAGCATAAACAGAGCAGGACATCATTATTTGTTTTTTGTGAGCTGTGAAGTCCATGCATGTTACTTGAGATCTGCCAGAATCCAAACCGTCACATTCGGCCTTGAGCTCAATTATGGGATTACCGTACAATCATATCTGTATGTATAAGAAAAAGCAATTTCACCAACCCAAAATTGATTGAACAGAACAATGTCTCTACCACAAGTTAAACTTTATGAATTGAAGAACAAGTTTCAAAATATTCTTGTCAAATTTTTAATATTTAAAATCATGTTTGAAAAAGGAAAGTACTTGGATTGTGACAATGTTGTATATGTTGTTTATATTTTTACACTTTGACCAATCTTTTGGACAGTGAAACTGAATTGACAGGAACCAATATGACATGCAATCCTCACTGTTTCTTGAAAAAAAAAATATATTTTTCTTATTGTATATTTCTTATTTGGACGAAAGGCCAACTAATGCCATAGCTGTAGCCTCATTACCAGCAGGAGGTGAGCTCTACTTAGGGGCAGACTTGTTATGTATGCACATCACAAACAGTCAGGAAGAAATCCCCCCCCCCCCCGAAAAGAAATTCTCATTAAACAAAGGCAACTGTGCAGCAGGAACACACTGTAGCATCCAAGCCTTAGAAGCTTTTATCTGCATATGAATATTTGGCAAGCTAAACTCATTAGCATTTTAATGGGTTGATATGGAAAATAAATAAATATGCTCATTCAAACTGGGCAAATCCACTATGCATTGAATATATAGACTGCATCGTTAAACCTCTGAAAAGTCCAAGAATGGGAGGTGGAAAACCATTGCAAATCAGTTTATGTTCTCATGCTCTGCTATGTAAATGAAAACCTTTGAACCTTTGTTTGTCACGTTTTCTTATCATGACTACACAAGCTCTCTATATGGGTTACTGCCACCACACACCGACCAGATGTATCAGTTCTGCCTGGAGACTGCAGCTAAATGCATCTCAAATAAACCACGCAAGAGAGTCAAGTAATAATGAGAACTGCAGATGTGGTGAAGTGTCCCTTCAAAGTGAAAACATGCCTCATGCAAGTCAGCTGCCACAACAAGATGCACATCTGATGTTTTATGTAGATTCCACTTTTGAAGAAAAAACAACAACTTTAAATGGTTTACAAGATATACAATTCAACAGGCATTGTACATGTACATCAAGAACATATAACAGCTGCAGTGCAAAATGCGTGTTTGATTTACTGAATGATTTTTTTAATACTTAAAAAAATACTTAAACACATTAATTAAACTAATTTCCTATGCTCTTGCTGGATTTTTTGCCCTCAAATTATTCAGGTTTTAAAAATAATAGGTGCTTTTATTGTCTGTTTGAATATTTAAATAAATTGTAATCATATCATTGATACGTTTTCCACCTCACTCATAAATAACATAGTCCCACAAAAAGAATATACAAGTATACAACCATCTTGGTTTTTTTGCAACTGAATTTAGTTTTGGGCAGGCGGGGCATGGCTGGGAGCACGTTCACTATGTACATGAGTCAATACTTTACATTTGTGACTTACCTCTTAAAAACTGCTGTGAGAGTGGGTTGATCAGCTGGGAATATCTCATGTAGCTGTGCAGGTATTACCTACAGCGTTTCTCAGGGATCTATTGTTGGCCCACTACTGTTCTGTATCTACATGTTTCCTCTGGGCCAACTTCTCCACAACTACAATAACTCTTTTCATGATACGACACAATACACAAATCTATAAATACATAAATACACCAGGCTTACCCTTATAAACCAAATAACTTTCTAATGTTGAATGATGAAAAAACTGAACCACTGGTGTTTGGAACTAATGCAGACAGGGGTTGTGTAAATCAACTCTAGTTTCACAAAGCAAAAGAGGCCAGAAATATGGGAGTGGTCAACTATCTGCCAGTTCACAAATTGCATTATTTCTTTCATTTAGAGAAACACAAACTCTCATAAATGCTTTTGTCTCCATCTAGATTACTGCAACTGTAATTTTTTTGTTTACTACCCGGCGTGCTGGTGTAGCTGGAAGCAGTAGATTTTTTCACCTGTCTGTGTGCTGAGCTGATTGGTCAAAGGTCAAAGTCCAGGTCAACAAAAATTAATTTTCCTTAGATATCTCTACAAATCATAGGGCTAGGGAGACGATCTAAAGCTTATATTTATCTGAAAATAATTCCCAATCATATCATAAGTGACGTCATGAAGACGTCAGAAAAAATGATGTCATGCATAATTAAATAATGCATTTTTCGAGGTTTCTCTGCATCTATATTTTTGACCGCCGCGAGCTTGGATAAAGTATATAGTAGTATTTTTCAGATGAAGAACCAGAGGCTGCAGTCGTGTCATCAAGATGAAGTGGAGTGGTTAATGATGAGGTGAAACTCCTCTCCGTTCCTGTGCTACTTCATATCACTCCAAGCACCACGCACATAACCAGTAGCAGAATTTAATCAACCTTGATCTCTTCTTTCTTCACTTAATCATCCTCGCACACGACCACACGACCACACACACACACACGACCACACACACACACGACCACACACACACACACACACACGACCACACACACACACACACACACGACCACACACACACACACACACACACACACACACACACACACACACACACACACACACACACACACACACACACACACACACACACACACACACACACACACACACACACACACACACACACACACACACACACACACACACACACACACACACACACACACACACACACACACACAAATTAAAACAGATGGGATCCTCTTCCCGTCGCACGGTACGGGAGAGAATGAAGATAGTGGAACGACAGAGAAGAGGAGTGGAAGAAACCTTGAGTGGTCACAAGGGAGTGAAATTTCAAGTTTCTTCCCAGGCAGTGTGCCAGTTTTCCCTCCTCGCTCGGGCACAGTTATTACAGAATGTGAAGCAGTGATGGTCCGATGCACCAGTAGATTTCCTGCCCCACTGCACAATTCACTTCGGACCAAGGAATGTCAGACAAGATCAGAAACAGCTCCAACACGAGGATCAGCTGCTGGTTTAACACTCGCCTGGCACAGATAAATGTCTTCACACCCCACAACAAGAGCGAGACTGTGACCCATCTACCCCTTCATTGGCCACTCAGGCTCACCAACACTTCCCCTCTGCCATGTGCTGTAAACCCAGTAATTTACTGCCCCTCGAGCTGCACTGTGTATGACTATTGATCAGACGGGGCTCCCAGCGCTAATTTAGTGCCGATGATACATTCTGTCACGAGGGATGCAGGAAGGGCGTATTGATTAACGTACAGATCTGCTACGGGCGCTGCTGCAGCACTTTACTACAGGGGTCTAATTAACTTCCAAACCTCTGTAAGCACTGCTGCGTTCAGCTGTGCTCTGCCCCAGAACCAGTGACACCAGAAGATGTGCTTCAGTTCCCAGTGGGGTCATCCATTCTGAAAATAAATGTACTGATGGTGCTGGTGGGCATTTTTAATAGCGTCTTGCAGCATGATTGCCGTTGACATCTAATACATATTTTAGCAAGTCTGCCGTCGTATCCCCAGTATGCTGTCAAATGCATGTGTTGCTTAAATATTTTGTGACCAATCCATTCGAAATATTAAATTCAGATCTATGTGACACAACAGATGAAACTGTTTTTGCTTTGAAGAGTGTGAAGACTGAAGCAGTTCATATATGCGAAGGTCTCCACCTATGCAGCCCCTGCTGTTATGCTGCCACCCAGTGACTCTTTGAAGCTGTGATCCAAATGACAATGTTTGCCACCATAGAGCAAAAATTAAGGCATTTTATTGAACAAAATGTATGTATACATCCAACATAGCACCAGAGTATAAATATGATGATAAAAGTAAGAAGATGAAAAATCAACATTACATTTGGTAAAGAAATTGTGGGGTTTTTTAACAATCAAACACAAAACACAAGCAAATACGAAATAAACAGTGACTTTGTTGCGTTGTAAAAGTGCTTCTATATCATCCCTACTTTTTCATGTACTTTATGACAAAGTAAAATAATCCAACATATACAGAATGCAACATCTTAATTAAAAGTTTTGGTTATCTGATTAAATATTGATTATCTGAATATAATAAACTTAAGTAACTTTCTATGAAAGATGCTTCTTTTGAGTAATTCTAAAAAAGTAATGGCACTTGTTAAGCCCCAGATTGATTATTTTCTCCGCCTACAGGTTAATTTCAAGAGCAAATATGAAACAAACACAGAACTAACATTTTCAATTTTAAAAAGTGATTACATTTTTCCTTACATTATCTTAAAATATTGTTGACATGTAAAATCAGACCTAATTTTCAGTACTTTAGAATAAAAGACACACTTGATTCAGGCTTATTTGATAAAATACATATTAAACAGAATATGGAGAACAACTAAATGGACAGACGCCAGATACAGCAAGTGTTGCCCTCCTGAAGATTATCTACTCTTATTAGCTCAATTCAGCTTCATGGCAGTACATGAAACGCACCTCTTACAAATTAAAAAAAGAAAACTCTTGAGTTACCTGCGCCAAGATAGTTAAGCACACACAGGCAGTGTCCTAGTTTATAGGTTCGACACTTGGAGGTCCCCGTTTAGATCCCGAAACTGCTCTCCCTGCCGAAAGGAGATCGTCTAGGCTCTCAGGTAGGCTTACACTACACAAACTCACTGACATTTATCAGACATTGCAAGAGAACATGTCACTGCATACACCAGGCTTTTTTACCAGCCAATAACCAAAGGGAAAGGCATAATGCTAATCTTTGGTTGGAACGAAAAACCTGCATAGTCGAGAACGTGATGTTAACTTATACCAAAATCAAATTACAAGGTGCAAAAGATGATTTTTTTTTCTATTGCAAAGAATAAGCATCTATGGTGTTAAAGCACTACAGGTGGCTTAAGGTACAGTAAAGAGTAAGACCCCTACCTTTGGTAGAACAAATAGGATAAAATGACCCTCAAAATAAATACAGCTCTTAAAATCAAGAAACACACCATTCATTAACAATCCACCGGCACCACTGGGTTTGATATGTGCCGATGCACAGACGTGGTGTCAGTCTTCTCTCTGGTCATACCCCTGAGGTAAACAAGGTTTCAGAGGCCTGTGTGTCTACATTCTGCTTTTCTGGCAAAGGATCCTCAGCATCCAGGTCTATTGTAGGAGTCATGGCAGTTTGCAGTCTCTGAGAGTTGGACAAGGCATAGTTTTAGAAGAGCAGACTTGTCAGACATGCCCGGTCTGTTCAAGCAGTAATTCAGAAAGGTCGATATATTAACAAGATTTCACTGGCAACAAAATGTGTTTTTTGACAACTATTAGGTGCATTTCCATGAAATTTGGTACAGATATTAATGTTACCAACATCAGATCAAGATCTAAAATGTCCCTTCTTTTTAGTTTATACGTAAGTAAAAACATATTGACATATTTGTTAAAGATAAGCAGTTTCATAGTTACATTGCAGTTTCATTCATTCTTAATTAGGACCAATAATGACCACTGATTGGTTAGATGGTAAAATAAGCTGCCTGTGGTTGTTGAAGTTATGTAGCTTTGAGAGTTTTGATCGTGTTTATATCCACAGTTCCTTTTGCACCTACTGTATAAATCATGCTTGTGTAGTTTGTTTGGAGTACTTTGTCATCATTTTTTATTTTGTATTTGAAGGAAGAAATGTTCCAGTAAACGGAAACAAAGAACACAGACTGCAGAGTTTTGTTGAAGCACGCGTCAGCTATATGCTTGGACTCTATAGCTCAAATGTGCATTTCAGGAAATAGACAGAGCCTCACTTACAGATACACTAAACATAAGATGTTGAACAAGCTACACCTTATACTGGCATTATAATTGTATGCAGTTTTGCATTGCTGATTTTATCAGTCGGAATAATGAGCCTTGTACTCACCTGGAGAAATGAGCCTTTGTTGCTGCAGATCTCATGAACAGCACCAAGTGGGATCCAGACGATGGAGACCAGTGAGACACACCAGCCCAACAATTCAGCCCACACTGGGTAAGTGTACTTCCCATAGTGGACAGGAGTGTACTGGACAAGGCTGGAGATCAGTATGCACTATGTAAAAGAACAAAGAAAAAAAAACATAGTCTTAACCACAAACTTCATAATCAATGTGATTATACCAATCCTTCCAAGGCAATAATTACATTTGAATGGATTATGTATTTAGAAGAAAACTCACCAGGACCAACAGAGGACTGAGCAGCATCCAACAGACGCGGAAGTAGATGTTTGGAGTTTTTCCTTGCATCTTTTTGATCATTAAGGAGAGACGTCGGACGCCTGGCAGAAAATAACACTAATTTAACATTTTCCTTGTGCTTTAAAAATATTTTTTTTAAGAATTAGGTTTATCAGCTGAGGGAAGCCCAGGGGGCTTAAAAGTCTTAAGCATTGGACACTTAGGGTCAGGGTTAGGGGGGGGTCTAACCAAAGATCCAGCAGACCGCTATGACTTCAAAGAAAGCCAGTAACACGAGGGAAACCACAGCGGTGTAGTGGTCCATCAGCTGAAACACATAGATACCTCCCTGAGCAGGGAGGAGAAGGACAAAACAACCATCACAAGTGATGTACCTGTTGCCACATATCCTCTAATATGTTTCTCAGAGAAGTGAAGGGAGTTTCTTGCTGTACCTTAGTAATGTGAGGAATTCCCAAGGCAAAGCAGAAGACACACACAGCCAAGGTCAGAAGCTCCTCTCTTTTTAGAAAAGGCAGAATTTTGGCACCAAACTCATCCTTCAGGAACGCCACAGCCACATCCACTGTTGCAAACTCCAGTGCACACACAAAACATACCCATGTGAAAAATATGTTCCTTTTTATTTTTTTTGCTTGTTCTGACTCTTAGACATTGTTGCATCTTTGTTTGGGGTGATAATTATGGGCCTATGCAAATAGCTGGTAAAACACCTCGTTTAAAGATGGACAGCAGATTTTAACCATCATCTGGTCAGAATTTCAGCACATCATCAGCACAATGACCTTGGATTTTGATAATAAAAGACGTGGAATGTTCAAATGTCTAATCTCCAAGAAAAATCTGAGAAAGATTTAAAAGCCATAAATTATTTGGATGCTCATTATGCAAGTTTTGTTTCTGCTTTAAGGCTGTGAAGCACTTTATTTATTTTTTATAAATGAGAGATAGATAAGGTAAGTAAAGTACTTAGGTAAGTACAGTAATACCATTTTTTCCAGGTTCCCCATGGTTTTACATTCCTCCTGACAGACTAAAAGCTGTGAGAATATAAATCTCTTTGACCTTTTCCTTGATACAGGCAGGACCAACCTGAGGGATAAGCAAACTAAGCGGCTCCTAAGGGGCCCCGTGGCCACCAGGGGGCCTCCAAGAGCACTTGAAATGTCCCACAAGAAAGCTTGCTTTTTTATATACATGTTATATTTTGTCAATGTCAATCATACCAAATTAAATTCTGTTTAGGGCGTCATATAGGCTAGGGCCGACTCTGGGTACACCGGTGTGAATGTTTGCTACAGATGCAAAATTAAATGCTTTTGTTTCGTCCTCACAAACAGCCTTCATTACACACCTCTGTGAGAGGTAGAGATGATTACCTGGCTGTCAAGGCCCAGACACAGCAGCATGAGGAAGAACAGAGGGGCCCACAACTGGGAGATGGGCATGGTTGAGAGGACTTCAGGGTACACAACAAACACCAAACCAGGACCTGAAAACATGACATAGCAAAGGGGTTGTTAGTTCTACAGACTGGGATGCAAATATATGCAAATGTGGACAAAATTCGGACTCCTTTGCTCCCATCAACTGAGCTGCAAATAAAACCTGTGATGTCTGGAAGATTTTTTATGTTCCTTTAAAAAACAGTTTGAAATGTTAAATTAGATGATTTCAAGCCAAGAGTTAAAGACAGAGAAAGATGCCAATTTCATGTCTCTACACTAAATATGAACTAGGTCCCAGGAGCCAGTTAACTCAGAGTAACTTAGCATATAAACAGGAAAAATAGAAAAAAGCTGGCCCGGCTCGCTATAAAGTTAAAAAGAAAATCTGGTTAAAGAATTAGACAACTAGGAAATTTAGCCCTAGACGGAGGGTGGTGGTGCTGAGGCAAGGATGTATTATAAGACCAGCACTTTAATGCCACTTGGAAAGGCTTAGAGGGAAAACTGTCTACTGCGACTTTAACATTATATATCTATGGATGTATGGTTATATCGTTTGTTTAATCAAAAAAAAAAAAACAGTGTAAAAATTTAAATGGATCATTTGATGGGGGTAATGTGCCAGTCTACAATGCAATACAGTGCAAGGTATTTACCAATAACCATTTGCTGAGAGAAGTAAGAAAACTGAACCCCTCAGCACCAAATATACCAATGATTTACGCCGTTCCTTTAAATCACAGATGTGATCCAGATCCAGGTCCTGTTCCAACCAGTTTACTGTAGCCACACATGTAGGCAAACCAGTGTACCTGCACCAGCCACTTGTTTAACAGGCTACTGATAAATAAAGGTTTTTTTGTTTATTTTTTGAGTGTTAAAGAACATGGCAGGATATTATTTCCAGGAGGGAAAATGTGACCAGACCAAACAATACTTTATGTTCTTTGGTCAATGAACAATGAAAGTTGCTGTGAGTAACCGCTACACAAAGAAGATGGAGCACATGATACCTTTACCTTGTAAATTATTCAGGGAATTTCCTTTTCAGCACGGTATCAAACTAGAAATGCACTCAGAGCGATACCACACACGCATCCAGTCTTAAATATTCAATAGTTGCTACAATGTTAAAATGTTTAAATATCAAAAAGCCAACCATATCTAAATGAGCCTATTAAAGATTATTATGTAAGAAAATAAAAAACAAGTTATCAGCAAGGGAGAATCAGATCAGACCACAGGGAAGTCATCATTTGACACTGTGATAAAACTGACTGAGACTTCACAGGATTCGAATCTGACCCAGGGGCTAATCACATGATGTCTGTTTTCTATAAAGCATTACTGAATCAACGACGCTACTGTTCAGATGGTATTTATGCGCATGCGCATTTGCTATTCAAACGTGGGCGCCGGACAGGAAAACGACAACTGTCAGTCTAAAACTAGCAAATACACTTGTGTCATGCTTGGTGATGCTTTGCGGTTTGCAATGTTTGCAGTTTTTCTTTTACACAGTTAAATAGTCCTAATCCTCTGGGTTGTTTTTTGTGTTAGAAAGCTTCTCCAGAGCATAGATTATACAACTGTCTTTACAAGCTGAATAATACTCTTCATGATGACTTAAGAGGAAGTTAGGGATATTAGAGAAAGCTTGCCGCCGCCGCCGCCCCCCCCTTGTAGTTGCCGTGATTTAACTGCACTTACCAGGCTGCAAACCCGTGACCTCGGGTATGGGAGGCCGACACGCTAACCACAAGGCCAAAAGCCGTGGGTCGTAGCATTGTTCGCCAGCACGTCTCTGGGAGTGATGTTTACAAACTGCAGACTGTTGTGAAGGGGATTTGCACCATTTCTTTTTTCTTTTTTTTTAATTTTCAGTGTTTCGGCAAACACACAGAACCGACAGCTAGCGGACCGTGAGAAAATATTTGCTGATTAGTACAAAAAGTGTATTTCTTTAGAATCGCTCAGTGCCCCTTTAACTGTAGAATGTGGTGGACTGTTTCATCTAGGCATCTGTGTTTCGGCTTACAATGAAAGCATGAAAAAAAAACCTCCCTAGAGGATAAAGAGGACAACAGAGTTTGTCATATCGTATTCATACAACATGTCCATCTCCATTTCTGTTACATCTTGGCATGCACAGTGTCTATTTCACATCAAGTCCTTCCTGTTTAAATACTGGAACCAAACAATGTTATGTTATTGTGGTGCAATGGTCACTCCACAGCTTGATGCTTACCATCTGTAGCTATGTTGTCCACTGGGAGGTTATGTATATGAGCCATGTAGCCAATAGCAGAGAAAATCACAAAGCCAGCCAGGATACTAGTGAATGAGTTGGTAACTGACACAATCAAAGCATCCCTGGGAAAGGAGGACAGAATAAACAATTTCAATACAGTCCCCAAAAAACCAAGGAAAACAACTTTTCTAGATTCAAAAGCGGCTATCTGATCATCAACATGGCAGTTCATGTTTTCTACTACATTGCCAAAAGTCTCATATTTTCTGAAGAGATTGTATAAAACAGAAATGGAAGTAAAAACTACCTCTGGCAGGTAATATTACACAGAAGATGGTATGTACAGGTAATTCTTAACTTCCATCAACCTTGGTCTATTTATCCCTCCTGTGTGTAAGACGAGGGAGTCAAGCAGACAGGGTTGATTTCAGTTTTCTACAGGACGGAAGCAACAATCTTCGATGACGGAAAAAAATAGCCAGTCTTTACCTGAGGATGTTGTTGTTGAACTTGTTGTAACTAGCCATCGAAATCATGGAGCCAAATGCTATTCCAATTGAGTTGAACACTTGGGCTGAAGCTTTAACCCAAACCTATGAAGGAGAGCATGAAAATTAACTTTTGTATTGATTCAGTTTGTACAGTTTTAAAGACTGTACAAGTTCATTCATTTAACAGATTTCAGTATTTGAGTTTCTATTGGAGGTTTTCTTACTTGTTTGCACATTTATAATGACATGTTCAGTGTTACAGAGAAATACCTAAGGTCTGAAATAATGCATTTAATATATGTGTTCTGGTGTATTTACATTTACAGTACTAAACCTAAATTGAACCATTCTCGCTGCAGTAAGTATTCAGCTTGCCTATTATGTGCTATTAAGGTCAGGAGAGACCCAGCTGTAGTCAGATCAGACTGTTCCTGCTCTGGATTTCACTTAGTGGCAAAGGGAAACTTTCAGTCACTTAAAACCTTCAAACCCTCAAATTTTACACTGACTTACTTATACTGTAGTAACCCAAGCAGTATTTTTGGTGCATTCCTGAAATTACCTCTTCCCCCTTTTTCTCTCTTTTTTTTGTGGGTCTGTACCTTGACCGAAGAAAAAGCCAAGTGCTTATTAACTCAAAAGAAGAAAAAAGGTATGTGCTTTAAATTCCCTGCTGTTCCAAATACATAGTCGATTTAAATAAGGAATTGATACCATCTGTTGATCACTGTGTGAGATGATAATCAATTTGACTTGAATAAATAAAGTTGGTTTGTTCTATCTGACGTCAGTGTGTAGCCAACGTCCTTAGGATTAACAAGGGCTCGACAGTGCTACCATTTTACTAGCTGTAAAATCTATTCAGCAGCACGTCATGTGATATTTCAAATTCAGCCCAAGCAGAAAATACTTGCTTACTGTCTAAATCAGTGACTGCAGTCTAAATGGACTGAGCAGACTTTCTTTTTTTTGACATAAAGAACTAAGAATTACTAAAAGATTTAAAGCAGAGATAGTTAAAACCTTTTGTAGATTCAGATGAAGTAAACCATTTTGCTTGGTAAATGTCTTTTCATATCGATTTATTAATAATAAAAATCATGATTTGATACGTTTTCATTGCGCTAGTGAAATTCTTTGTGCACAACAAAATTTTTGAACTAAGTAGCACAGGTGCTTCTTGGGTAAAAAGAAAGTGTCAACCCCTGTTAACCTCCATTTTTATTGACAAAAAAAAATTCTGGTTAAAAAAAGTATATCTTATCGTATCCATGCATTCAATAACAAAGTCTCACCTTCACTTCAAACAGTTTGCTCCATACAGGTGTCACAAAGAAGAGGATACCATTTTTGGCTCCAGGAAGCTGCAGGTTATTGATAAGCAGGGCGAACAGGATGAAGTAGGGAAATACAGCTGTAAAATACACAACCTGTGAGGCACAAAGACAAACAGTGAAAAGGAGAACCTGATGAATGTGTGGGTTTGTTTTGTAGGTGAGATTGCAACAGTTGCAATGGCGATGGTGGACCTAGTTTCAGTGACACCAGTAAAGAGGATGTGTGTTTTCTTTTCAAATAAATATCTCTGTGTGGCCTAGACAGTGTTTTTTTATAGTAAATTACAGGAAATTGTATGAAGAAACGTGCATGTTCAAAACTCTTTTTGTCTGAGCTTACATGTTTGTTTTGCATTTTAATTTTTTTACACTTACTACTGTATGTATGTCAACTACTACTGTATGTATGTAAACTTTGTAAGCAGGCAACATAAAAGTATCCCACTGGTAAAAGACCTAACACACACTGTAGAATATAGCAGATAAAATTAACTAACTGTGAATACATGTCAGAGCACAAGTTTAAAAATGAAAAGCCTCAGAGGGCCAATGCATACCCTGGACACATTGTATACACTACCATTTTGTGATACTATATGCTATAATTTCCCCACCACAGTTTCATAATGATACAATTTTTACAGAACATCAAATATCTCTAACTTATTTTTTTGTGTTGTTGTTTCACTGTAGAGCAAATCAAGGAATGGGGCAAAAACTAAATCATCATATCCATCACCACCCATATAAACATTTGCAGAAAAGAAGTGTTATTCTGACCTTGCCAGTGGATTTGACTCCTTTGAATATGCATAAGTACACAATGACCCAAGCAATAATGAGATAGCCAAAGAGTTCCCAGCGAATTCCCCCAGCTTCTTCAATGCCATTGGTTTTCTCCAGAAGCCTGTGACTGGAAAAGTGGGAAAAAGAGTGAAAATACAAATGGCAAGTGATTCACATCCTCCTTAAGCCACTGAAAACTTGGTTTTCAAATCCAAAGTATTTTCCTATAACATCAAACACCCATGCGTACATGTTTCCAGGCTAGGAAAAAAAATAAAACTAATTACATATGATGACCTCCTCCTCCGAGGTTATGTTATTGCCCCTGTGTATAGGTTTGTTTGTTTGTCAGTAGGATTATATAAAAACTACTCAACGGATCTCCACGGAATTTGGTGGGATGATGGGCAAAAAAACCTTTAGGGAAAATGCTTTAAAATGTTTGTGAGGGCTGCTTCTGCAGTGTGTAGTGAAAAGACATGCGCTGTTAATACTGTGAATACATCATATTCTCACTCAAAGAACTGTTGACTGGCAGACTTCAGGTGGGTGGCGTTGCCAGGGAAACCACTGGAACAGTTCCCGACGACATTCCAAGTGTTGTTGCAGGACTTCCAGGGAAGCGTCCCTCCAAATGAGTTGAACAAATAGTAAAGTGCCCAGCTCATGAGCACATTGTAGTACGTGGAGAACACAAAGGAGATAACAACTGTGGCCAGACCAACACCTGCAGAGTGACACGCAGCAGGGAAAAAGACACAAAGTGAGCGACAACTCTGGAACAGTCATGTCATCTGTAGGGGAAGAAATTGGACACGTGTTAGAAAATAGCTCTCAAACTCCATATGTTGTAGTTGATTGTCAGTTAATTAGGCCCAGGATTAGAATTATGGGTATAATTTAGGCTCCAAATAATCTCTGGGGGAGTGGTGGCCAAAATAAGGTCAAGCTAACTGAGCCACAGATTTAAGATTCCTGGTGCCATGGACTAGAAATTCCACTATGTCATTTAGCTGGTGAATAAAACAGGCTCTTGGCCAGAGTGAGTAAAGATGAGATCAAAGACTTGCAACAGATTAAATTATTCAGTCTTTTAGCACCGGTGGTTCTTAGCGATGTGTCAGATTTCAGGTGGGGCTGGGTAGGTCTTTGTGTCAGCTACCATATGCCCATTTCTATTTTTTTCACCCTTTACCTCTTCCGGGAATTCAGAGCAATGACTCGGCTAAAGAGGCTGGCCTGTAGAGCAGTTCCAAAGTTCGGACACGCCAGGATACTACCTAAATGCTACTCGTCTAGTATAATATTTTTCACACTATTTACTTATTCTCTACAAACTGTCATTGCTGGGAAACCAACACCATGTTTGTACTATCTGACACAACAATTTCAAGAAAGAAAGTATTTTCAAGAAAGAATTGAACTCAATTCAATTTGGAAAATGTGCCTATTCACTTTCTTGCAGGGACTTTATTAAGCAAGTTGTAACCCCTCTCACATGTATGGTAATTATGTATCTGGAGCTTACAATTACTAAGTCAGCCTACTATCACCTAAAGAATATTTCAAGGATTGGAATGAGGAAAAACATCTTCAGCAGGCTCAACTACTGTAGCAGTATCCTTACAGGTCTCCCTAAAAAGTCAGTCAGACAGCTGCAGTTAATTCAGAACGCTGCTGCTTGAGTCCTTTAAGACAAAAAAAAGTAGATAATATTACTCCAGTCCTCACATCTTTACACTGGCTTCCTGTCTGTCAAAGAACTGATTTCAAAAATACTACTGTTGGTTTACAAAGCACTGAATGGTTTAGGGCCAAAATACATTTCTGATCTTCTGCTTTGCTATGAACCATCCAGACCTCTGAGGTCGTCTGGGACAGGTCTTTTCTCTGTCCCCAGAGTCAGAACTAAACATGGAGAGGCAGCGCTCAGTTTCTATGCTCCACAGATCTGGAACAAACTCGCCGAAGGTCTGCTGCAACAGGTCTTTCAAATCGAGCCTGAAGACTTTTCTGTTTGCCGCTGCCTTTCAGTAAATAAACTATTAATACATTTATTGTACTGCACCTTTATTCCCTTTTTGTTTGTATTCTCTTTTTTATTGATTGTATTTTAATGTAATTGTATCTGTTTCTTCCCAATACTTTGAAAGTTTTATTTAAATTTGAATTTGAATTGAATTGTTGTTGAAATGTGCTATACAAATAAACGTGCCTTGCACTACAGTCAGTTAGCTTATCTTGAGCCCCTTAAGGCTCACTAATTAACACATTCTGTTTTGTGATTAAAAAAAATTTGATCTACAGAGGTTTAGAGAGTACAGGAACAAACAGACAGCCCAGTCTCTTCTTCCAGATAGGTTTAATGGATTCTTTTAAATCAGATGTTTTCATGATTTGAGGTCAAATTAACAACTCAGAGTAGAAGGCAGAGCCTGCACTCCCTCCTTTTAAGAGCATGCGGTTAAAGCAGAAAAAGGGCAGCAGGGCCAGATCATGTGTCTGCGTTCACTTTGAGGTATTGCACTGACCAACTTGCCTCTGTTTTCACAGATATTTTGAACTGGTCTCTTATGCAAAGTCCCTGTATGTTTTAAATATGTGATTGTTATTTCTGTAACCAGTATCTCGGACAAAGACAAATGCTTTGTCGGCCACACTTCTGCCACAACTCACTTCGTGTTCACAACAATAGAATAGATAACCTCTGATCGCAAAATACGCTCACTCTACTAGGCCCATTTTCAAACTTCTTCCCCATGCAAAGAGTTTTATGTGCGAGACATCTTGAATCAGGAACAACACATATCCTCAGGCTGTTACTTGAACGCTGAAGCCCTTCAAAAGCAGCTGCATAGCTGCATGCAAAAACAAGCACCCTAATAGGTTATAAGCAGCAATTTTTATTATATATTTATACATATTTTATCATATTATGCATGTTAGTATTCTGAAAACTGGTTTTGCTATGCTTTTATAATGTATATTTTACCAACTTAAATGACCTTTTGTCTTGTCTTTTCTAAGAGCTGCACTGAGGCAAATTCCAATCAACTGTGTTGACATGGCAATAAAGTAATTTGTAAATGAAAAAAGGAAACTGCAAAGACTATTTCTTGGCCAAACAGAAACTTTCTTGGAGTCTCCACTGGTCCTGGCTAGGAATTAATCTCTGCCATAACACCCGTAAATAACTTTCTCCTGCTGTTTACAATTATTGTACTACAGTATAAGCTAACTTTACTGGCTGCTGGGTTCAGCTACATATTTACTGTATATATGTCAGAGGGGCATCAAACTTCTGATCTCACTTTCAGCAAGTAAGCAAGTAAGCATTTTTCCAAAATCATTCCTCCTGTTCCTGATCTTTTACGTCATGTCATCGTTAATGTTTGAGAATTAATGACATCTGTTCCACCAAAAGCACTGTCCTTGAAGGAAATGTCTCTCTGTTGTATTTTAGAGATAAATAAGAACTTTGCCTACTGTAAACACATTTGTACTTGTTGTAGAAAGGCTGGAATGCCATGCTCGGCAAGAACCAATGTCATTGTTTGGTTAAATGGAAGGAGAGGCAACTGAAAAACAGCTCTCTGTCTACATGAGGACAGAAGCAAAGGAAGCCCCCCCCCCCTCCCTGAGCTCCAGGATCAGTTAAAACCACTGGGTATGGTCCATGATGTGCTCTCCTTCCTTTTTGCCTCTTTCACTCTACTCATCTAGCTAACATGGTCGACTGCTCCGCTGTTGCACCAGTTGTGAAGTGAGAGGTCATTTCAAACTGCCAAAACATATCAGTCTGCTTGGCTCAAAAACTGGGCAGATCATACAAAGAATGTTTAGTTAATTTAGAGCTGTCTGACCTTTCTCAAACTGGGTCCTCCCCACTCCCACTCCATCAGAGTGTAACTATATTTGTAGTCACACAGCTGAAGGAAACACCCTTTTTATAGTAAGTAAGTATAAGTTAGGGGTATAAATACAGCGTTGAGGATACACCTCTTTCCAGCAAAAACAGGAAGTGTCATAACATTTTGTAACCCAAGCTTCTTTGGTGGCATTTCGTTTTCGTAAAACATCTTCTTGTCTTTTACTCTAATGGTTTTTCAAACAGTCCCCGCAAGTATACAATAATTTATAAACAAATGGAACATATCTATTATTTTCCAGACCAGAGTAGGGTTTATTTGATCCTAAATACAACATAACATTTAAGACAATTGTGAATGTCTATCTTAGTTTGACCAGTCTAAAAATAGATGTTTGTTTGCTTGAACAGAAAAGTGCAAATGAAGTGGAAGTGGGTAGGGAGAGGGTATAGGGGCTGTTTAAGAAAGGGCTTTTGTCTTTAATTCATTGTATATTGTCCTGTCATGCCTCTGCTGTCCACTAGATACATTTTAGTCCTGAGTGGTAGAAAATGTAACCAGCTAAAAGCATACTTACATATGTTATGATTTAGCCTACAGCAGTAAATTAAAAACATGAGCATATTTGTTGATTGGTGATAGATATTTGTGGGCTAAATCTATATCAGTTATCACAGTTACATCACAGTAAAGTGTACTTGACTTGCACAGGGAAATCATTCAAAAGAACATACAGAAAAAAACTACCTTCTTTTGGCCCTTGTTTAGCACAGAGCAATAACCAGGAAGAAATGAGCGATAAATCAAGTGAAGGACCCATACGTTTTGGTTTTGACCGGGTAGATAATCTCTGTCTGATAAGAAAACTATGGAGAAAAATTTTGAGTTAGAACAAGATCAACAGGATTTTCAATTTACACCCATAAGTACTGATTGTTGATGGCTGGGCTCTTGTTTGAATTTGACAGTTGTCGGTTTGATCATCTGTCAGTGACTGTTGGTGCTCTCACATATAAATTCCACCAGATAGGTGGGGTTTTTAAATTTCATTAGCACTTTAAGGCTTTAAACAAATTACCCATTATGTTGAGCCCCAAATAAAATGATGTTTATAATTTGTATTTACGATTTGTTTAAACAACTAATGTAGACTGTAAGAGCATACCCTCAGTCACCCACATTTGTAAGAAAATTGAAAATGAAAGAAATTATGTTTTTTGGTGATTCAATGTTTGAATATTTTGTTAGCTCTTTCTTACTAAATTAAAATTCATTCAATGTGCTACTGTAAATAATTAAAGTTAAAAAGACACTGTTATTTTGCTTAACAAGTTCTCATCCATCAACATATGAAAACAAGTCATTTATCAAAAAAAGCAGATGTATCACAGACTAAGAAGAACTCAGAAAGAGCATGCATTCCCCTAGGTTAAATATTCAACACTTTAAACATTCCTCTTCATCTGGGATATCAAACACATTATGACAGAGGATAATGGGATAAATGGGCAATTTATTTATTCTTTCATTTTTCCTTTAATTAAATTAGTAGGCTCTGAGGAAATAGTGAAAATGTTCAAAAATCTCCTGTATCGCAAAGTGAAGATAATCTTTCAAAAGATTCCTGAAAAGTCTCACAGCTTGTTCCTTGGCTGGTCAAAGAGGTCTGGGCAGGACTCCACTACAACACAACCAAGAACAAAGAGAGGAGCTGGTCCAAAAGGAAGTGGAAAGCTGTGGTCAAGAAACTCTGTGTGCAAGTTAGATGGTAGCAGGTGAAATAGAATAATTGATGGAGTGGATCCTGATTCAGGAAGACGGAAACCGTCTTAAGCAGAAGTATTTATTATGAGAGCTCAATATTGAAGAGACTTTCGGTTCGCTACACAGATCAACAGGTTCACAGTGTTTGGCATCCCATGATAGTCTCCCTATCTCCGGTCTCTGTTGCGTATTTAGCTTTGAGTAATGTCGTCATCTTCCCGCGACTATGACACCTCGAGAGAGACTTCAGCTGCTCTCTGATTGTTTTGGCTTGCCATAGATAAGATGGTCTTCCTTGGTGCCTGAGAAACCCCATCTTGAGAGTTTCTCAGGGAGGATAGACGGAAATTCCACGACAGCAGGGTGCATGGATGGCCCATATGATATGGGCTGTTGCACTGTATACCTCCTTCACATTATCATACAATAGGTCCAGAGTCTAGTCCCCTCTGGTGCTGCAGGTCACATACTGGGTGAGGTTTGTCAGTGTCTTGAAGATATTAACATGGTTAAAATCTCCATTTATTATGAGGAGTGTGTTGGGATGCCGTGTCTGCAGGTCTGCGATGGTGGAGTGAATGACTCCTTGAACCGATTATCAAAACAGTTGGCGATTAATTTAGCAGTCAATTACTAATAGATTCATTAATTAACTGTTGCAGCTTTATATTCTGGGGTATAAGACGGGCTAGCCCACTTTAACCCCATGTATAGTATGGGGAGGGTGTCTTGGTAGGTGAGAACAAAAAGGGTAAGAATGCAGAACTGCTGGAGGAGTGCCGCAGAAGTAGGTGGCATGCACGGTGCATGCCCATGGAAGTGGGAGGCAGGGGCTTTGTCGGAGATTCCCTATGAAATTCACTATGCAAACCTCATGGGAATCAACAGTGCATAAAAAAGAAAAGCTATCCGCAGAGCTCAAGAGATAGTAGAGAGCCTCCAGATGGCTGTTTCAGGAAGGACGACCCATTGACAATGTCTCTTGGACACAAGCTGGGAACTGATCACTCTCTGTTGGGCGAGGGTGCCTTAAATTGAAAGACACCAAAGATCCGAAAGACCCAGGTTACTATGACTGATGATGGGCTTTATCAGGAGGGGGGGCTCAAAAAGACAGGAGCTAAAACCAAAGATTTCAAACAGAGGCTGAAAAGAGAAACTGCAGGAATGGACAGTATGAGGACACTGATGTGTTTTCTGAACATTAGAGCATGTAAACCTTTTCAAGTAATAACCCAAATCAAAATCAGGAACCTGAATACGAGAAAAATATGTCTACTTTAATGAAGGATGTTCTTCCGCATCACATGAGCCTTTAGTCACTCACCTTTTAACAATGGGCATATTTTGGCTAGAGCGTGTACTGGCCCTAAACGAGTGTACTGCCCGATAGCAAACTCCATGAAGAGCAGGGGGATGCCACACAGGAGCACCATGGTGAGATAAGGGATCAAGAAGGCACCTGAATCAGAAAAACAGTACATACCAGCTGTCAAGTATCGCCAAGTATGTTGCTGTGTCATTGTCTAGAGCATGGGTTTCAAACTCAGATACACAGTGGGCCAAAATTAAAAACTGGAACAAAGTCGCGGGCCAGATTTCATATTAATTGAAATCAATTAATTTTTCCCTTCTTTTCCCCTTCTTTCTAGATATAATAATGCACCTTTTCATATGGGAACAAACTTAAATTTTACTTAAACACTGAATCTGGAACAAGCAAAGCGTAATACTATAAACACCTGAGAAATCAATTTCAAATAAAGGACACATCCGTGGCATTCATTTCTTAAATAAAAATAATATTATGCCTCTTTCTCCATCTGTGGGGATGCTCGCGGGTCTTGACGCGCCAAGGCACTAGCACCTGATATTATCTCGCGGGCCACATATAATTACACTACGAGCCCGCGGGCCAGAGTTTGACACCCCTGGTTTAGAGCATACTTCCAGCATAACAAGTGACTTATTATCTACGGAGGGAGTACAGTATGTGCCCTACTCAATCACATTCTCATTGGTTGATGAATTGTTTTATAATGCTTCACCAATCAGGAATAATCTGTGCGAATGTATTGTTAAAAACTAATTTGGGGGGCGCCATGTTCTGAGCCCTAATGGTTATTAGCCTCTCTTTTGTATACAGAGGAAGCTTTGTCTTTTTAAAAAGATCCCCTTAAATACAACACATCCCATAACCCTCTATGCTCAGGGAGAATACTCAGATCTGACCTAACTTTCATTTAAAAATAACTTTATTTTATTTATAACTGCATGCTTGATGGATTACTAGTGTACATCCTACCTAAGTAAATAATGAAACATACCGGGTATATTAGTTCAATGAAAATCATGCTTGATATTTGATCTCATGCTATCATCATGCATAGCATTCATATCTTGCGGAGTCACCCTTACAAAACAGTAAAATACTGCTTAACAGGATGTGCTTTAGTAAAACTAAGTTCATGAGTCTTGTGCAATTACCAACCAGCTGGTTCACATGAATTTGGTAGAAGTTATGTCTATCAGCTGCAGGAATCCATCTGGTTTTCCGCATAGGTTGAAGAAAACATTCTTTTACCTCCAGTTACAATATTAAATCTAGTTGAATTGTATTTGTTTGGCACTGAATCAAAACTGGACACTTCACAAAGAAAGGTTAGAAAGGACCTTAGACTATAAAAGAGAGAAATCGAACTCTTCAAACTGAGAATAAATTAAAAAATAATGATTATTATTATGATAGTTGAATAGTCTCAAGTTTAAAAAAGGTGCAGTCCACACATGTTCTTCTCAGTTTATGCAATTCCTTTGTGTAACGGCTGCAGGGACTCTGCTGGTGTCACTGACACTTCGATGCATCCGTGCGACCCGGCAGTCTCACCTCCACCGCTGCTGTAGCACAAGTAGGGAAACCTCCAGACGTTGCCCAGTCCCACCGCGTAGCCCACCGACGCCAGGACGAAGTCCAGGCGGCCGCTCCACGTGGGTCTCGGAGCCGCTGCACCCGCCTTGACATCCAACGCTCGCAGGGCACAATCCCTCTCGTCCGTCGCTGTCCGCGGATCGTCGGCGCCGACCTCCATCGTAGATGGTGATTCGAGCAGAGTCACAGTTAATTATGTCACCGCGACACTGTCACGCACGGGACTACTACGCCGGCGAACCGGCGGCAACGACGGCGGTGGACCACAGGATTGCCGCAGGTATTAACGATAATCATCCAATCCGCTTTCTTAATAATGATTACTGACTTTCAATAAAAAGCGCTGATAAGGAGAGTGCCCTTCAGTATCCCACGGAGCCTCTCAGTGACCCTGGACTTCCACTGGATGCGAAACGGCGACGCAGCGTGTCTGTTGAGTGTTTCGCCGCAGGGGTGCGCTGCGCTGCGGCCATGACGTCACGAGGACCCACGAGATCTCGCGAATTCGCGTATGATCGCGCGATATAGCAGGGTGTAGTTTCTATAAAGAGAATCACAAACCAACAAGTTATTTCCATCATAAATGATTTGGTGATTTTGGCACCGCCCCGGTGCTCAACTCCGGGTCTAGTCTGTGGCACATCCCCGAGGTCCTCGCTGGTCGCTCCACCCATGCTTACGTTCTGTTGGCCTTTTAGCCAACAGAACGTAAGCATCAGCACTATCTCTGTGGATCTTACTTTTCTCATGCTCCTCTCTCCACTGATGAACATGTTTTCATACCTCCCTCTATGAAAGGACTATCACTTGCTGCAGGTGCAAATGCCAAACACACACAACAATACAGTGACAGTTTTATCACTGTATGTCAGCCACCTGCGGTTGGTGCCATGCTTGCTGTGAAAAACTTTAGCTAGCAGAGGATGTTTTGTGGGTTGCTGAGGATGGTAATGGAAAACGTATTTGAATCCTGTGGTTGAGGATGAGCAAAATAATCAAAATGACGGTTCTCCTCGTCTACACTAGCATCGGTCTGTACCTCTGGGATCTTCTGCTGGGATCTTCTGCTGGGATCTTCTGCTGGGCTTCTGTTGTCTCACTGGATACTGTCTCTTTATCTCCTCTCTCAGCATCGGAATCCCCTGTATTGCATGGCATTAAAAAAGCAGAAGGGCAAAGACACTGATGTCATGACCGCAGATAGGAACTCTTGATTAAACAACTTGAACCTATTATTTATTCAGTCATTTTACTGTAATGCATTAATGCGGCACAATTTATTCTGTCTAGCGTAACTCTAAATCTATAGCCTAATGTTAAAACCATTCTGAATATCTGGACATCATATAGAATCTCTCACCTCTCCTGCTCTGTGTTATCTAATCTTACATGAAATAACTTAAATTTATATTGTTTGCTCTGTTATCCTCTCTACCTGCCCCCTTTGCAGTCATGGCCTCTGGCTCCTCTTCCTCATCTTCAGCAGGGAACTGGCTTATCTGTTGCTCAGAGGCTACAAGAACAATCATGAAAAGGTCATTTTACTGTGTACACAGATCAAGCTTGAGGTTTTTTTTTTATCAATATTCGCATAATATTAGCAAATTCTGTGATTCACTATGGGCGATACAAATAGGCTAATATTTAAGCCTAATAATTACACTGCTAATCATTAGGCCTATATCTCTCTATACCAGCTGCCACTTGGGTCTGTCCTCTCCAAAACATGTGTGACTTTGGCACATTTGGCAGCGCCAAAAGTAAGGTATTATCTATGTATCTAAAATATTTTTTAAACGTTTTTTTCAGAGAGTGGGCGTATCCACCCGGTCCAAGATTTGTCCAATAAGTGGCCGCAGGTGACTTATGAAACAACAGCTCCTTTGTAATATAACATGATCAGATCTACTGCTTAACTGCAACACAGGATCAAACTGCTTTCATACAGTCTATGGTTGTAAGTCCTGATGCGACTTACTGTAAATCAGTACACAACCATCCATCAACCGCGCGAACAGAGTCCGTGGAAACCACACTTCAGCGTCAGAGTAGGTCTTCAAAATAAAAGCACCAAATTCCTTTATGCTCAGTGTTCGTTTCCTCTGCCCACACTTAGAGTAGGTTATACCTACAGTGGTTAATTGAGGCTAAAGTCCAAAAAGAACTGCAAACGTTAACCTCCATCTGTTTATTTATTTGTCATAAATGAACTAGGCTTATTGTAAGATCCCAGCCAGTCGTTTTAGTGTCCACGTCGCTAGAGTCTGGTCGAATCATAGGGCTAAAGGAAATGCGGTGTCTTATAGTGTTATATTTATACTTGCACTTCATAAGAATCACACTGTCGCCTACAGCACAGACCGAGTTTAGGTATGCCTATGCAGTCCTTCCTTTCTTTTATCTTGAAACTGGCAGTTGAATTTAACTGAATTTAAGTGTTAACCCTATTTTATCACTAAACAAGATCAGACAATTCAATGATCTGCCTCAATTGACATTTGCAGCTCATCAAACTCAACCGGTTGGACATGGGGCATCTGGCAGTTGTATATTAGACCTGCTTTATGATCCATGCTTGCTATTAGCCCATTTTGGTGGTACATCTTTACCACGAGTCTGAAGGAGCCATCTTACTGTTGAAAGTGTCTCCTGCCACAAAGGGTGCCGAGTGTTGATAGTGCAGAGCAAAAAACGTCCCCCACCCCGTCAAATGTGATACTGCGAGAACCAGATAAAATGCACCGACCAAAATGTGTCGCCTTAACGTTACACCCCCTTTTTGCATCGTGAACGCAGCATTCGGCTTTTATTTTGATAAAAAGCGTCATCCCCCATTGCAGAAGAGGGGGGACTTTAGCCAGGACTTACAACCATAGACTGTATGAAAGCAGTTGGATCCTGTGTTGCAGTTAAGCAGTAAATCTGATCATGTTATATTACAAAGGAGCTGTTGTTTCATAAGTCACCTGCGGCCACTTATTGGACAAATCTTGGACCGGGTGGATACGCCCACTCTCTGAAAAAAACGTTTAAAAAATATTTTAGATAGATAGATAATACCAAAGTCACACATGTTTTGGAGAGGACAGACCCAAGTGGCAGCTGGTAAAGAGAGATATAGGCCTAATGATTAGCAGTGTAATTATTAGGCTTAAATATTAGCCTATTTGTATCGCCCACAGTGAATCACAGAATTTGCTAATATTATGCGAATATTGATAAAAAAAAAACCTCAAGCTTGATCTGTGTACACAGTAAAATGACCTTTTCATGATTGTTCTTGTAGCCTCTGAGCAACAGATAAGCCAGTTCCCTGCTGAAGATGAGGAAGAGGAGCCAGAGGCCATGACTGCAAAGGGGGCAGGTAGAGAGGATAACAGAGCAAACAATATAAATTTAAGTTATTTCATGTAAGATTAGATAACACAGAGCAGGAGAGGTGAGAGATTCTATATGATGTCCAGATATTCAGAATGGTTTTAACATTAGGCTATAGATTTAGAGTTACGCTAGACAGAATAAATTGTGCCGCATTAATGCATTACAGTAAAATGACTGAATAAATAATAGGTTCAAGTTGTTTAATCAAGAGTTCCTATCTGCGGTCATGACATCAGTGTCTTTGCCCTTCTGCTTTTTTAATGCCATGCAATACAGGGGATTCCGATGCTGAGAGAGGAGATAAAGAGACAGTATCCAGTGAGACAACAGAAGCCCAGCAGAAGATCCCAGCAGAAGATCCCAGCAGAAGATCCCAGAGGTACAGACCGATGCTAGTGTAGACGAGGAGAACCGTCATTTTGATTATTTTGCTCATCCTCAACCACAGGATTCAAATACGTTTTCCATTACCATCCTCAGCAACCCACAAAACATCCTCTGCTAGCTAAAGTTTTTCACAGCAAGCATGGCACCAACCGCAGGTGGCTGACATACAGTGATAAAACTGTCACTGTATTGTTGTGTGTGTTTGGCATTTGCACCTGCAGCAAGTGATAGTCCTTTCATAGAGGGAGGTATGAAAACATGTTCATCAGTGGAGAGAGGAGCATGAGAAAAGTAAGATCCACAGAGATAGTGCTGATGCTTGTTAGAATTGTTAGAACATATTATAAATAAAAACTACACGGTAGTAAGAGCTGAACTGTTGCTTCATGTATTCAATTTCCACCACACCATAGAAAAAGTGGGCCGGTCTCGGGCCTGAAACTCCCGGGCTGAAAAGTGGCCCCACTCCGGCCCTGGCCAGAGGTGAGGTGTTGTATAGTTTTATAGCTTGTGGCAGGAATGATTTCCTGTAACGGTCCTTGTGACAGTGAAGCTGAATCATCCTATTGGAGAAGGAGCTCCGCTGTCTGTCCACTGTGAGGTGGAGAGGATGGTCCGGGTTATCCATGATGGATTGCAGTTTGTTCATAGTCCTCCTCTCCACCACAGCTTCAAACGCGTCCATCTTGCAGCCTATTACGGAGCCAGCTTTCTTGATCAGTTTGTTCAATTTGTTGGTGTCGCTGGCTCCGATGCTGCTACCCCAGCAGACCACAGTGAAGAACAGTACACTGGCAACAACAGACTGATAGATCATCTCCAACATCCTGCTACAAAAAATGTAAGGATCTCAGCTTCCTCAGGAAGAAGAAATAACAAAATCAATCACTAGAGAACGAAATATAAAACAAACCAGAGAACCAAGGCACAGCAGACAGTATCAGGAACAACACCACAGGTACTGACTGGGGGGGGGGGAAATAACAGAGGAATCAAAGACTTGGGGGGGGATAACAGACAAACAGGGAAGCACAGAGACTGAATAGACACAAGGTGGGCGGGGCAAATTGAACACAGGGGGGACACATCAGGAACAGGTGCAGACAAACACAGGGGCAGGAGACACGGGCAAAGCTAAGAGACCAGGAACAAGACATGGCAAGAAAGTGAAGCAACACAAGGAAAGGGACAAAATAAAACAGGAAACATTAACAACCAATACACAAGGAAAAGTACAACAAGGGGAATAATAAAATAAACAACTATAGAGTCCACTATAACTTAATAGTTCCTTGCGGATCATGACATACATTCGAATCAGCAACTCTTTATAATGGAATGAGGGGGGGGAAAGAGATAATCCTTATTATAATCATTAACAACTTATTATTTAACGGCACAATATTACAAAACAGAGATGCAAATCTTTTTGATATGTATTGGAGAAGTTCAATAAGCACGTGTGTGTTATTAAATTGCATGTCGTTGGCTCTATGTGTGTGTGCAGTGCGGCCATTTCGACAGTAGGTGGCACTGTTGTTATTCCCCGTCAGTTTGCGGCGCAAGCGTCGCCCCTCTCCTGTTTCCAGGTGCCGCTCTGAGCCCTTCCGCTCTCCGTACAGGAATGTGGAGAGCGCATTACGTCACTTCGCCTGCCAGAGGCGAGAGTCGCATAGCGCCTCCGCTCCTGAGAGACGACTTCGGGTTGTTCAGCTTCTGTGGAGGTTTGTAGTGATTAGTGTGAACTGTTCCACCCCCCCGCCCCGGTCGCAGTCCGAGTCGGGAGCGTGAGAGTGTTCGCGGGACAACGGAGAGGAGCGAAGCTTCGTCGCGGCTCTCCTGCTTCAACTATGAGCAGTTTGTGAAAGTGTCTGAAAAATCGACGCCACACACAGAAAGTAGATGGAGGGACCAGAAGGTGAGGCACCACCTGACACACACACACACACACACACACTGTTCCGTCGTGTCGGTGCTGAAGCTAAACGTCGCGGTCGGTGCAGTGTTTACAGTTGGAAGTCGGCTCCTCTGGTCCAGGTCGCTCGACCGACGTGTCGTCGTCTACTCGCCGTCCCTCGACTCACCCCGCTCGGCCGGCTGCACCGTGCGAGCCGGGCGTCAGGCCGCGCTGCTCCTGCGGGGTTTAAGTGAGCTCTTTTGTCTCTCTCTGCTGTTCTTGCAGGTACAGATACGTGTTACTGTGTGGGCTGCGGAGGAACAATCCAAGACTCGTTTCACATGAAAGTGCTCCAGGACCTGTGGCACAACGCCTGCTTCCAGTAAGTGTCCGCTCGGCTCGATCGCTGGGAGTCGGATGGGGGGACGGAGAGGGCGACCACTTTGCGTTCACATGGGTACAATTGTTTTTCTGCCGTTGGCTGTATTTACAAACGGCCCAGAAGCTTCTGCCTTGTAGCCTAAACATGGCCCTCATTGTGTGGGAGGCTCCCTGCTCCGTCTGCACCGTGTAGGATGTTGTTCCTGTCCCGTCCCAGCTGACAGGTCTATGGGTTCCTGAGGATAGATTGGTCATTGGAATGCTCCTGCCACCCCGCAGGACTTTGTCCCCCTGCCTTGAGGCCCATCGATTGGCCCAGTGGAGCTGATGTGAGCCCCGGGGTCTCTGAGGTTCAATGGCCCGCGGTGAGAGGTCTCTGTGCGGGCCAGTGAACCTGTGGCCGCATTGCCAACATGATGTAACACCTGGGAGGCTTCCCCTGTGGTCAGCACTGACATGCACTGATTTTTGAAAAATGTCTTGGTCAAACTGTTGCTGGTCATAACTCACGTGTGAGCTGCAACAATAGTAGTAATCGACTGCTAAATTAATCAGCAACTATTTTGAAAATCGATTAATCGGTTAGGGTTCAGGTAGTTTCTATGATTATTTTTTTTAATTCTCTGATTTCATATTCTTAAATGTGAATATTTTCTTGTTTTCTTTGCTCCTCTATGACAGTGAACTAAATATCTTTGGTGTGTGGACAAAACCAATCATCATCTGGGTGGTTTTGGGAAACACGATCAACATTTTTGAACCGAGAGCCAGTAGCAATGTCCTTACATAGCCTAGGTTTGCGCTCTTTCCTAACACCGCCTCTCTAATGACACATGCAGCTGCTCGAATAATCTCAGAGGCAAGGTGTCTACCTTCCTTTGTACTTGTTTACGCCTTCACATTTTGGTTTCATAGCTGCACCTTTGTCTGAAACATGTTCAACTACTCTAATCTTGCACATATTAGATGTTTTGCATGTGTGTGTGGCATCTTAGCTAAATGGACTGCAGGGTTTGACCTCTGGATTCAAACTTGTCAAACTTTTTATTTCTATATTTGTAGCAATGTGGCACTCTAACCACTGCCTACATATCTTTGCAAGTCAATTATTTTACTTAAAGATCTTAATTTCTGAGTGTTTAAAAGAAAGACACAGTAAAAATAAAATGTCCTTGTTATTCCAATACCCCCAGAGGAGTTCCTCTTGTCTATTGTCCACACGCTGCCACTCTGCCCTCCATGTACCTCCACCTTGTGCAGCATTCTTCCGAGCTGAGGTCACTCTTGTTCCAGTAAACCTGGCAGTGTTATTGAGTCCTATAGGTAACAGCACGTTCGACTCTGCTGCGTTCTGCATTCCTAGACAGCGATTCAGAGGTGTGAGCCCGCTGTGTGAGACGCTCACTGCAAGTTCTTGTTTTTTTTCTCTCCCCCAACAAAGTTAGATATTTCAAATCTCACACTTCACTTTATGTGTATAGCTGCAGATATCATTGTCGTACTAAGCCACAAAAAGAGTATCATATTTCATATTTGTTTCCACAATACAGGATCGGGTGGTATTTGATACTATTATATTTTTTTATTATATTCACATAAACCTGTGACCACTGTCTTTTTTATTTTCCAGTCTAGTTCAGTGAGGGGGTTGCAGCTGAAAATATTATAAAACTGCTAAATACCCATTCAGAGACTTGATGTTCTTTTATTGCTTACTCCACCTATTACGGCCTGTGTGCTTCAGACCATATTTAAACATTTTGATAACAGATGAATATCTTTTGTTCCTTCTTCTCGAATGTATATATTACTCTGGGAACACAACAGTCAAACACCCTGAGATAAGGTCTCACTGAAAGTGAAACGCGGCACTACGAACTATCTCTCCTTCATACTCCGACAGAAGAAAAAACACTTCAGAAGGAATGTGGATTAAGGGGAATGAGTAATGTTTACTTTGTAGTGTTTGTGCAGGCAGGACCATTGTATTGTTCATTGAAGAACCACCTGAGTTGAGCATGCCCGCCCCCCATTCAACAGTGCGCATAGAAGGAAGTCAGGTGTTTTTATAAGCAGCGCTGCATCACTTTATCTTGATATATTACAGGGACATAATGGACATTAATTATAGTTTATCAGACGGTTTTGTCTCGGAATGCTTTTTGTTCAGAACAAGACGCACAAGGTGGAAGTTTTTTGTTTTTCATGCCACACCTATTCTGAAATGTCATATATAAATCAGATGAAATACTGCATTTTTCACAATTCTTTCTCTTCCTTGGGCGTTTTTATCCTTTCTCTGATTGGACCAAATGGGTGCACTGATTTTACCAGGCAAAACCAATACTGACACTGAGCAAGTGCTGTTGTATGCCGTCGATTGACTAATGCTGGATTTTTTTAAGCTGATGCCGATACAACAATAATTAAAAGTTGACAAATCTTATAATTTTTTTTTTTACATAAATGCACTACTTAATTCAATGTTTGTTTTCAGGATCCCTTATTTTTAATCTGTATATTAAAGATTTTTTTTTACCAAAGGATACTGTATTAATGGAGTGAGATCTTTGACAATTTAAAAAATAATTTCTAAATTGAACACACTGACCCTGATCCTACACCCAGCGTGGATCAGCTCCAAATGCAAGACAAGTGTCTTTGCTACTTTCAGACTGACACTGTTGTCATTTCCTGTCCAGCAACCTCGTTGTTTAAATAGCAGGTATACTTTTGCACGTCTCTGAGCGGCCACGGCGCCATGGTCTTAAGATGAGGTGTATGTCAGGTGCATTGTTGGTGCATTGCTATCGTCAGGCAGTGGAAAGTGATTGTGCCATTGAGCAACAAAACCCTGGTATTATCAGGTCAGTTGCGCAATATTTCACTCTTACTTTAAGGACGTATTATCAAGATAGTTATTATGTGTGCCCACATAGGACCCAAATCCATCATTATTATTATTATTATTATTATTATTATTAATAATAATAACAACAACAACATAATGGCATCTATAAGTGTCAGTATTGTTTTTTTAATTATAAGTATCAGTCTGGTAGAGATTAAATCAGCGGTTTTACAGCTCTTCTCTCTCAATTCTCTCGTCCTTTCTCTCCTCTCGTCCTCTTTCTGCCCACCTCTCCTCTCTCCCCCATTTTTCTCCTCACCCCAACCGGTTGAGACAGATGTTCCGCCCACAAATGAGTCCGGTTCTACCAGAGATTTCTTCCTGTTAAAAGGGAGTTTTTCTCTCCACAGTTGTCAGTGCTTGCTTATAAGCACTTGGCGACTTGCATATAAGCCAAAATCTGTGCTAAAATAATACCCAAGAACAATTTATTGGTTGAGCTTTACTAGAAATTAGAATTTCACCAAGCTTTACAAATGTTTTAAATGTCTAGGGCCCTATTCAAATCTTTCACAAGCCTAAATTTGTGTAATTCTGCATCCAGACTGTGTTACATTGTTCACACAAACATTTGATCAAATGTGGCCTTCAGTGTAGCTGTGGCCACAGCCGCAGCAGTCGACTTCCATTATTCATGCAAACCCTTTACCCCAGCGTGACTTTTAATCACAGTTGCCACTTGATGTTAAAGACTGAAACAATCCCTCAGGCTCAGAGCTAGTGGACCCCCCCCCCCCTCCACACACACTTTTCTCTCCTCTCTTCAAAAGACACAGACATGTGGTCTTCTCTCTATAAGACGACTCCTTCTTAAGTAACGCCAGAAAACTTTGAAATATCTGGAAACTTTGCCAAAGTCAATAAGCCTAGATCAACTATACCTGCAGGTCTGAGAGCAATGTGATGCACGAGGCTCAGCACCAAAAGATTAAAAAAAACATTAAAATGAGATTTCCTCTCAAAGTAATATGTCTGACTTGTCATTCTATCATGCATACTGGTTCTGTAAGAGGTCAATATGCTATTCTCAATATTTTCCAAAGGGCAAAAGCGTCAGGAGAACTCTCACAGTCTGTCGTGTTTGTTGCATTTTGTAGCCTGAATCTCAAGTCTACTTTGAAACCCAGGTGAAAAGACAGAGAGAGGGACAGTTGCAACATTTGCAGCAATAGCTTAAAAAAAATCTGGGCTGCAGACATTTGAGTAACCTAATCTTTGACAGAGTGGCTCATCCTTGTTTTTATTCTGGCCGTCCAACCTGATGCCAGTATTTTGCATAACCAGTGCAGCTTGTTTGAGGAAAACTCACAGCCTGCAGGTGCTTCCCAGTCTGCTGGCAACTTCAGCATTCCTCACTCTGAACATTTTGTCCTGAAGTTGCAGCCACACCAGTTGCTTTAATTTGCCAAGTATCTTCTCAGGTGACAGCTTGGATCAGTCAGCTGTCGGAGTGGTATTATTGGAAATGAATTTATTTATGTTGACGTGTTATTTTTGCAGAATCTTAATGAAGAATGTTGAGAATCATCCTAATTAGACAGTTGACAGAAGAGAAATTTATGAGCGAAAAAACAAAGGATACAACTGGGTTCAGGCTCCTAGGATGTTAAGTTATTTGGTTTGCACATTTGACCACAAGGCTAATGGGAAGCCTTATTATTTGCAGCGGGCCAGAGAGGAAAATGCACAGTGAGAAGTTAGAGTAACAAGTACAAACCGCCCCAATAAACAACCAGATGAGGACCAAGGACTTCGCCTGTAGAGATTATAGGGAAGTATTCGTTGTGCAGAGGCTAATGACTAAATGATCCTTTGAGTCCACCCTCTGCAAAGGCACCGAAGATTCTCCTTTCTCAAAAGTGGAAGGACACGATGTGCCCCCTGCTTTCTGACTCTGTAACTCTGCACACATAGACGACCCAGCAATTCCCAAGCACAAGGTATTTACACCTTGTTGAGCACAAAGAAAAGTACATGCCGTTGTCATCGGGGAACATGCCCCCAGCTAATATTACCATCTCATCCAATCTTGGAGTTCTAATTGTGATTCATGGTATCTATAGGATCTTTCCTTTATCATGTAACACCAGTCACTGGAAAAGGATGCCTGTCGTGAGGAATGAGTTTCACCTGGAACAGATGTTTTACTCTTATCAAACTCTGTTTCCTTTCTGTCTCTTTGCTTTTGTGGCTCTCAGCTTCCCTTTACTTTTGTCTTGTACTGTGGAAACAAGTTAAATAATAATTCAGAACAGTAGGGAATTTATTTATCATTAAAGTAAAGAACAATACTAAACATTACTTTGTTATGGCTTCTCAAATGTTATAATTTGCTTCTTTTCTTTGATTTATTTCATTGTAAAGACAAAATGTCCCATCTGAAGGTGTTGTTGTTGAACTATGGCAACTTTTGCTGATTTTTAAAAACAAAAAACTGTTTATTTTATACAAAATACTCATAGATCAATCAGAAATTACAAATATTAGTTTGATTTTTGTGGAAAATAATTGTCTTGCTTTTCGTGCAAGTGTATCATATTAAACCGTAGAAGACAGAGTGGAGGTAAAGTGCCTGACACAGTTAGTTAGTAGAATCGGTGCTTCATAAGAATATTTCAGGCATCACCCACATATACCTTTGAAAGTAATACACCATGTTTTTAAGTGTCTACCATATCTCCACGAAGATGCCTTAAAAAGCCCCCTGCTGAAAAACCCTTACGTCTTCATTCTCCTCTGTTCATGTACTGTGTTCTGTGAGATCAGGACCTGGACTGTTTTTTGTCCTTGCAGGTGTTCAGTGTGCTGCGACCACCTGACTAACTGGTACTACGAGAAGGATGGCAAGCTGTACTGTCGCAAACACTACTGGGAGAAGTTTGGAGAGCTCTGTCACGGTTGCTCCCTGCTCATGACTGGACCTGCAATGGTACGTCTGTTGCAACACGCACACTAGGCCCAGTGCCTGTCTTTCAGTCCAAACATCAGACCGTTAGATGGATTAACAAAAAATGTTTTAATCCTCACTGCATCTGAGGTCTGTGAAGACTCTCGGTCATCCAGGTCAGGGTTATCTAAGAAGTGCAACTGGATTTGATTGTAAATACTTGAATATATATATATATATATATATATTTTTAAAGTTGTTTAGTAACTTTTCTGACTTGAAAGACTTCATATTTATTACAGTTACACACTGGCTGTGTGCCATGCACAACAAAGAAGTGGACATTTTCCACGTAGAGAGTGGGCAGCAAAAGGTGTTCATGTCACAGCCAGGTTTTTTTTTTTATCCTTTAAAATCTAAAAGCCAGGGTGTCTTGGCCTCTGCCGCTTCGATTATGACCATTCATATTCATATCCTCCACCTTTATGGAAGTGCTATATTAACTTGCTGAAGTACTCTTTTAATAAAAACATGGCACGCTAACTATGGCTCTTGCTCTGTCACCACCCTCGAGCCAAACTAAAAAAAAACAGCAGTCTGGGCTTTTTTGTTCTGTCGAAGATGTTTTCATGGTTTATAATGAGCATCTCAACCCAACAGGCTATGAGCGTGACTATATTCGTCAAGACCTGTTGGTGCTTTTCTTTTCTCCTTGCTGTTTAGTGTTTTCCAAAGCACAAGTCTAATAAATCCCAACACCGGATTATGACTATTAGATCACTATTACTACATGTGATTCCTAAGCTTCCAGTGTCTGCCTTGTCATGATTCATATAACAACAACTTCCCCCCTACTTAAATGATACCAGAATACCCACAGAGCATGTCAGTGTTTTCTTTGTGGACCCGATTCTCTCCCACGCCAGATGAATACTACCACGCTTTGTAGGGCAGGGGGGCTGGGGCGCTGTTTTTCTGGCAATTACACGAGTGATACTTTGCATAGGCTGCCGCCGAACATAGCACATTTAACCCTAGACCACACTCGTGAATTAGTTTCCCTGTTTGAGGCCCCTGGCTGTTCCCAGTCTGCACTGAAGCTCTCCACGGCTCACTTCCTCAAGTACACAGAGGATCTAGGGAGAAGACGCTCCAATGTGAGGTGGTTTTTGGAGCGGGTCATTGTGGTGGGGTTAGCTCTGTAGATGTTATACGCAGTCTACCGCTTTTATTATGATCCGTACTTATGGGTTTTCAGAGATCAAGTATCTGTTGTTAAGGCGATACTATGAGGAAACACAATATACCCTCTTTAAATTAAAAGCTTAATTAAGAGGCATTAAAACACACTTGAATGTTTGTTATACATTTTGCTGACCAATAGTGTAGTGGCTAATGTTGCAAACCTTAGCTAAATATAACTATGTAACTGACATTACTGAGTCAGTGCACTGACTTCTTGGCTTCTGCTCCTGTTTACACACTTCACCTGCCAGTTGTGGTGCCCGCAGAAAGAAATACCAGTTAATGCCTTAAAGATCCACTATTTTACCCCTTTTAACACATTTATATTTGATCTCTGAGGTCCCCAGAACATGTCTTTGAAGTTTCCTTCTTAAAATACCCCTCAGGTCCCTCATACTGTGATCCTCACAGTATTTGCTAAATGAAAACACGAGTGCAGGGCCAGATTACCGCTATAACTCTAAATAATAAAGTGGCAGACTGACACAGACTATGAATCAGATCAGATTTAGTCTTGTTAAGACTTGATTCAGTCAGTTATAGAGGGTAATGCACATTTGAACAATATCTTAAATGGAGAAAAAAAGGCACCAGAGAAGGGTACCAATATCAGCAAGCTTTGATTAAGTATCTACAAATTGAAACATGAAACTCAGGTGGCAGCATCCCGTCTTAACTTGTCACTCGAGCCAGACTGAAGTTTTTCTTTTTGCCACCGAGCAACTGGCATAATGGACTCCTCTATTTAGTATTGGCATCCAGCTTCATCAGCCCGTGAAGCCAAGTGTTTCTGGCAGGGCTGAATTGGCAGAGCAGCCTCTCGGCCAGAAAGAGAATCATTGTGGTCCATCAGCAGCGGAGGGTCGTGCAGAACTGTTGCTGCTTGTCAGTCATTCAGGTCCAGGACACTATTGTTTTTGTCCAGCTTTTGTTGGTTTATTGATTCACCGAAGATGGTCGTCGTGTTTTAAGACGCTTGCTGTGCCTCAGATTGGACACTTCAGTCACACACATAGTACACTGTGTACACAGTATATTACCGGTGTAGTGCATTAGGACAGGCTGTCATCCCAAATCAAACATGGCAGCCGTGCAGTCACCGGAAATGAGGATCGTTACATGTGTGACTGCGATTGTCGCCTGCCAAAATACCTTCTGACTTTTTTTTTGCTTACTTGGACTTAAAAATTTAATATACTTATAATATAACTTAAAATGTTAATATATCTAAAATAACGTTTAGCTTTTTTCCCTTGGACGCCATTTCAACAGGTTCACAATAAGTTAGTGGTCGCTCCTCTACGCAGGGTGAGGAGTGTCCATCGTTTTACAATATACTTTTTCATAATTTTGAGTTCACTATCTGGGCACTTTTTGAAAGTATGTGAATTGAGACACGGCAACTTTGTACGATGACCATTTCTCATAATTGATCTAAATTTGCTATCCAGCTTCACATTTTCTGCCTCTCCAAAATGAGTCCTACGTATTGTTTTGGCAGCTCTGTGTTGCTGTTGAAGCCTCCGGCAGGTTGTGACTGGTTGTTGTGTT
This sequence comes from Scophthalmus maximus, assembly GCF_022379125.1. Classification (NCBI taxonomy): domain Eukaryota; kingdom Metazoa; phylum Chordata; class Actinopteri; order Pleuronectiformes; family Scophthalmidae; genus Scophthalmus; species Scophthalmus maximus. The sequence continues at coordinate 13,000,709 of NC_061533.1, read as the reverse complement.
GTTTGCGTGAAAGCGGAGAGTTACAGAGTCCCGAGGTGTCACAGTGATTTGACTGACATCACTTCAATCTCTCTGAAACAGCAGGTTATCTCTCCTCAGCGCTGACTCACTGTCTCACACAGCTGTGATAGACGTGGGGAAAAAAAGGTAAAACTAAAAATGCAGATAACTAAACGGTAATTTCTTGTTTTTTCAACTTGTGCCGTTCATGGACATTACTTTCCTTCAATGATGCACAAAGGAAAAGAAGGAGCAGCTCACAGCTGGAAAACATTACAAACCAGTTATTAATGGGAGTGTAAGAGCTTCTGGAACAGCACAGGAAACAAGAACAACCACTTAATTTATGACGAAAAAAACTACATTTTGCTTTCTCCTTGTGAAGTTGAATTGGCAGTTCCATTATGAAGTAACAGTTGATGTTATACAATGTGTTGTAGAAAATACAGTGATTTCTTGTCAACGCACTGCAAAAATGGTATTCTGTTAGATAAATCTATAAACCAACAACTATTAAGCAAAGGTTGCGTAATATTACTGTTTGACATAACTTCAGACTACACCAAATACATAACAAGGTCCTTTCTTAGACATTTATTAGTTTCTGACTCTATGAAAAGTTGTGAAACATCTCAAACATCTTAACTATCTCTTTAAGCAAGTTTTCTCCACATCACTCGGGTGCACGTTTTCTGCAGATTTTCCTTCTTAAAAGGCTTAATTTATTTAACTTTAGTTTCATTATTGAAAATGAAAGCAGCATCTTTTGTGCTCAGGTGTTTGTACAGTTAGATCAACTGTTTGCTGAAGGCCGGACATGTGATCTCATCTCACATGAGAGATAGAAGTAAAAAGCCTGCGGCCATGTGAGTGTGACAAATTGCGGAAAGGGAAATCGGTTAGTAATGTGCAGGCAGTGTTAATGAGACTTGAAGCACACGATAGAATGTTGAGAGTGAGTACGTCAGCGAGACGAGCAGAGGGGAGGTGACATCATGGCAGATTCCAGACAGACTGAGAGTAAAGCAGGTGTTGCGGCTGTGTCACCGCTCACTACGCAGGGAGGGCAGAGTACAACACGCAGCACAACACACTTGGCTCTGAAGAGCAAGGCGCAGCACAACGGGAGAGCGGCCGCACCGACAACACATTGCTTCTTTGAAGATTAGCATAGTTTGTTTGTTTCTCCAGGTGGCCGGAGAACACAAGTATCACCCAGAGTGCTTTGTGTGCCTGAGGTGCGTGGTGGTGATTGAAGACAGGGACACCTACGCCTTAGTGGAGCGATCAAAACTCTACTGGTAAGTCACCCGCACATCCCCACACCACGATCACCGAATTCACCCTCGTGCGTGAAATGTGTATTTTTTCAAAGGTGGATTTGAAGAATAGAAGCAACATATTCTTCAAGTCAATGTTCAGCCTTAATGTTCTTAGCAATGATTAGTTGGTCATCATTTACCCAACTCCTTGTATTCTGTGTTCTTTGAACTGTAACCCCCGCATGTAATGATTCACCCCCTCTTCTGTTGTTTGCAGCGGAAAGTGCTACAAGCAGGTGGTCCTTACACCCATGTTGGAAAAGCGTTCACATGACTCGGTGCTAGACTCCCTGCCCCACACAGTGACTCTGATCTCAATGCCTTCTGCAGCCAACGGCAAGAGGGGCTTCTCTGTCTCGGTGCTGAGGGACGTCAACGGAGCGGCGAGTGTTCAAGTCAAAGAGTGAGTGGCACATGATGGAGGGCAAATCTCTGTAGCGGGCTCGTGTGAAGACAGCATGAGTTATGCTCTTACGTAAGATTATAGGTCCGCTAAAAAGCGGAGCACTGGTGTGTGTGTGTGTGTGTGTGTGTGTGTGTGTGTGTGTGTGTGTGTGTGTGTGTGTGTGTGTGTGTGTGTGTGTGTGTGTGTGTGTGTGTGTGTGTGTGTGTGTGTGTGTGTGTGTGTGTGTGTGTGTGTGTGTGTGCGTGCCAGTGCCAGTGCCAGTGCTGAAAAGGGGAGGTTATTGATCATTTAAATTGATGTAAGAGTGTTTAGTCACTATTTTTTTTTCTTCTGCCTTTGTCCAATGGCTGCGCAGTAGACAGAAAAAGTTGTCCTCCATCTGCTGACATTAAATCAGTACATTTCTTTGACAATGTTAATATTCACATATCGGTGTTGGTACTGTGTTGTTCCAGGGTCAGAGGGATGCTTATTAGTCCAGAGGTCCGAAATGCCATCCACGTTGGAGACAGGATCCTGGAGATTAATGGCCTTCCTGTGGCGACATTAACGGAGGTGGAGGTGGGTTCATACCTCGGCACATGTCTGATGCTCAACAACGGAGTGATATGTGATCTGAACTTCTTTTAAATGAAGCTAATTACCGTCTCTATTAACTACAAATCAATTCCTTGAGTGCAATTTGCATAGCGACATTCTTACATGTGCTTTTTTAACATTCCTCACATTCCACCATCATTTATATATACTTCAGCTGGGAGAGGATGGTATTTGGAATGACTGCATGCAAAGGCTCATTCCCACAGCCTTACCCTCGCAAAATTTAAATGCATTTCAACACATTTACACAACGTTCACCGCCTAGATTCTTGTTTTGTTTTGAGATTGTTTAATTTCCCCAGTTCCCACCTCTGCGGGTTTCCCGATACCGTATTTCAATACAACATCCCACCTCAAAGGATGAGTTCAGTCGCATTACGTTTACTGCAGTCAGGTCACGCTTTTTAATTTGCTTTACCTGATAAGTTTATCCAGTTTTCACCTCACACAACATGGTTTTGGCCAGAACTTACTAAATAATACCTAACAGAATGTATACTAACATAACATAACATAACTATGACAAAATTTCACCAGAAAAAAATCCAATAGGTTTCGTGGCTACAACTTTGTGTTTTACCAGAATCGGCTTTATTGGCAAAGCATGTGAAAACATACATTTTGAGTTTTTTGCACACTGATACTGTACATTAGATTTACAGCAGAAGAGAAAGCATAGCAACAAAGTCGAATGAACAATAAATTCAAAATACTTTCAACACATTTTTTTTTAAATTAAATTCTTCACTACAGACTGGTTTAACGCTGTGGTGGCTGATTGGCGTATATTATGAGTCTGGAGAGACATGAATGTAAACTGACAAACAATCACGAGTTGGTATAATTATTTTCAGTTGATCAATTGGCACCATGTTTTTCCTTCCTCCTACTTTTACCAAGATAAACTAACAAATATGGAATTTAGGAAGTGAACTTAGAATAATTATAAAAACAATAAAATACTGAGAATTCCAGGTAGAATGTGATATATACCTTGGAATTAATCATTTAAAAATCATGGAAAATCTTTCTACCCCAAAATCTCATTGTCTATGCAGGTGGACGATCTTATCCACTGCACCAGTCACACGCTGCAGCTGCTGATCGAGTATGACCCGGTCAGGCAGCGTCTGGATCGGCTCAGACTGGGCTCACCCAGGGACCGGTTGGGAGTCCCGGCCACCTCTCGTATGCGTCTGTCCTCGCCGTCTGATGCAGTCCTGGAAAGAACGGATGTGGTCGATGACGGCACACTGAAAAGGAGGTCTTTGAGGTTTGTTAGGCCTAACTAAGCCGCCCCCCAAAAAAAAATTATGGGTCAGTAATAAAAAAATAAAAAAATTTCAATCGCAATATTCTCTCTACTCCAGGCGCAGCAACAGCATTTGCAAGTCACCCGGGCCAAATTCTCCCAGAGAGTCACCGTTCATTACACGAGACATTGTGCGCTCTGAATCCTTGAGATCCCCCCGCAGCTGCTCTCATCGCATCTTCCGCCCATGTGACCTGATCCATGGAGAGATCTTAGGAAAAGGTTTCTTTGGACAGGCCATCAAGGTCAGCCTCCTGCTCCCGTCACTTCTTCACCGTGTATTTTCCCCCGGCTTCTCTGCTTAAGTACATGTATGCTTTTGTTCTGCCGACAGGTGACTCATAAAGCCACGGGAGAGGTGATGGTGATGAAGGAGCTGATCCGTTGCGATGAGGAGACCCAGAAAACGTTTTTAAAGGAGGTTGGTAATCTGTAGCAGAAGGCCAGCGCCTCTTCACAGACAAAACAGAGATAACTGAAAGCACACCACAGGCTCCACTTACCTCGTTGTATCCTTCTGTTTTGAGGAATATGTCTCAGTCTTGTGAGAAAACATGAGGCTGACTTTTTCACATGGATCCAATTTCACCTTTTAGTAGAAACTGATTACAGAGGTAATCTGCTTGCAATCATAAACTTGAACGTCTTTCTGTCACTCAACCAATCTCCAGGTCAAAGTGATGCGAAGCCTCGAACATCCCCACGTTTTGAAGTTCATCGGTGTGCTGTACAAGGATAAGAGACTCAATTTGATAACGGAGTTTATCGAGGGAGGCACCCTGAAGGATTTCATCAGAGACACGGTGAGTTGAACTAGTTCATTCACCCTTCTTTCTTCCTCTCCTCTTCCACTTGGAGCACAAAAACCCTTCAGTGGCCACAGAGAGAGGAGCCGGCTGCAGCACAGAGTCGTGTGGGAGGTGGCTGACCTGAAGTAAACTCTGCACTGATAGAGAGCTCTCTGCGTTCGAGTGAGCTGGCAGGCATGTCAACTGGCTCAGTTGTAGACAGAGAAAAGTTGTAGAAAGTGCTCCCAGGTGAAATTCAAAGAGCTGTGCTCCCTTCCTCTTTCTGCTGACTATTTCTAGGAGCAGTTCAGCTCAGCACATTGCCCGCGGAGTAGAGGGAGTGTTCTCTTTTGTGTTATTTTTTAATCTGTAATTATATTTAAAGTATGTGGGAGAGTACAAATTTAATTTTATGCATAATGGAACCTTCTATTCATTTCTTTCGTGTTTTTTCCCCCGTTACTCTGAACTAACAGGACCCGTTTCCATGGGATCAGAGGGTGAGCTTTGCAAAGAGTATCGCTTCTGGCATGGTGAGTTGGCTTCTTCCACAGATGTGACTGAAACTACTTTCAGCCGTCAAAATGAGTTTAGTTGTGTTTTTGAGCTCAGGGATCACCACAAGGGGTTCTGATGTTAATCTGAGGAGCAGCAGTTGATTACTGGGATAGGGAATGAACATTTTGTAATGTTGTTTTTTCTCTCATTTAGTTTTTAGTTTGTAGTTTGCTTCTCAGAATTAATCTGAGAAGCAAAAATCATTCTTTGACTGAACTGCTCACAACTCATAGATGTGCAACCTTTTGTGTGTTCCTAAGTGGACATGGATTTGTATTAAGGGTTCACAAACAAACAGCTTTAGGAACCACTGCTCAGTATCAACACGTATGCAAAAATATGGTGAAACATTTTTAGAATGTGCTACAGTGCACGTGTGATTTTTACCCTCCGTGACTTTTCCTTTGTTTCAGACCTACCTTCACTCAATGAGCATTATACACCGAGACCTCAACTCTCACAACTGCCTGGTCAAACTGGTAGGTGACTGCATCTTTCCCAACATGACGTTGTACAGTGAGAATTAGAGGTGGCAAGGATGAGTCAAAGTTGTTTACTGTCCTGTGATTTACCGAGACAATTGTACCCATAGAAACAAATAGTAGTTGTTAAAATGAGACCTATTTAGCTTTTTCAGTTTTTCCCTTTCCTCTAGTGTGTTATGTTTTTTTTGTGTATGTAAAAGGTCTGCAAAGTTAAAAAGGCCAAAGTCTGTGATATAGGGAGCTCCTCTCCACTCCGCGACAGAAAACACTGCTCCTGAAGCTCCATGTGAACCTTTTCAAGTCATAACCTTATTAAAAGTATGAACCTGAATATTAACATGCTATGTCTCCTTTAAACTTAAGATGATATTGCTTTAGATAAACAGACCCATCTGTGCATTTACTATATTTATGATTCTTTACCTTGTAGAGCATTTGTTCTACTTCCATGAGTAACTAAACATCTCACTTATTTTAACCTGATATTTTATCATTCAGTCAGTTGATGGTCAGACTTATTTTTTTTATCAGATATATATATAAACGTATATATTTTATATGGCTTTTGACTTCAGATGGAGCTCAGAGTAACCATTAACACTGTCTTCTTTCAACAGGACAACACTGTGGTCGTCGCTGACTTTGGACTCTCCCGACTCATAGTAGAGGAAAAAGTGAAGCCTACACCTGAAAAAACATCAACTAAAAAGAGGGTTTTCAGGCGAATTGACCGAAAGAAGCGGTACACTGTTGTGGGAAACCCTTACTGGATGGCTCCAGAGATGCTAAATGGTGAGTCGCTTGCCAAAAAAGCTATTTACCAACTTGATTTAGAGAGGATAATCTATTCTGTGGCTCAATAAGCGCATTTGCTTTATCTTTTACTTGATGTTATTTCAGGTAAACGTTACGATGAGAAGGTGGACATTTTCTCCTTTGGCATTGTTCTGTGTGAGGTGAGTTTTACCCAGATTATCTGCCTTGATTGTTTGGTTACATAGCTGTGCTTGTGTGGTGCATTCTGGCAGACAACTCTAAAACCTGGGACAAGCGAGCTTCTAGAAAATCACCAAAAATAGTTTTCAAAACGGCTTCTGCTCGTAGCTGTATTATCAGACAATGACAACAAAAACTTGTCAAAACCTTTGACTGTGAGGAAACTAAAGATGTGAAGTGCAGTCATGTGCTTTAGAAAAGAACAGGATATTACATAAGGTAAACTCCACTGTGGCTGATATAAAAGTTTGGGTCGATTCACCCTGATATTTCTCAAGTGTGTGTCCATCTGTCAATTGATTGAGCCTTACCTTTTCCCTCTGTCTTTTGATCCAGATCATTGGGAAAGTCTATGCAGACCCCGAGTGCCTCCCCAGGACAATGGACTTCGGCCTGCATGTTGGCAAGTTTTTAGAGAAGTTCCTCCCTGAAGACAGTCCACCAGTTTTCTTTCCACTGGCCGTGGCCTGCTGTGACCTCACACCAGACAACCGGTGAGCACCTGCTGTTATTGTAACAGTTCATGGCTTACACTTTATTTATTATTAAAAGTCATTTATAACCGGAACGAAGCTAAATCACAGCTGTGAAGCAAACATTCAAAGGAATCTATGGGAATAATTGTGTTTGTCGCTCGCTCACGTTCACCTTGGGACACATTATCCTGCCAGTTATTTGAGCTCCGTTGGAGCAGAGGGGGAAGAACAACTTCTTTCAGATGTCACCTCGACCTGCCTGCACAAGTTCATACCTCTGATGCCACATTCCTTCCTCGTGTTTACTCTCACCCACGTCAGTCTGGTTCTAACCTCTAACCCTTCTTACTCTGTCCTCCTCCCTCAGGCCGTCTTTCCAGAAGCTTGAGGACTGGTTTGGCGCTCTGTCCCTCCACCAGGAGCTGGGGATCCCCCTGCCAGCCGAACTGGAGGAAGTGCATCAAAGTCTGAGTCTACTCCACTGGCCTAAAGACGGCTCTCCGGCGGCGAGCACGGATCCTCCATCCACCCCGACAGCAGCCTCTCCGGACTCTTCCAGCGTGACGGATAACAGCATCTAGGACGTGTGCATCCTTCATGTGACCCCTCTGAACTGCTGCACTAATACTGTGGATGTGAAAAAGAGGAAAACTGTAGCCGAGCCATATTAGAACTGGATAACCTGAGGTAGCTGGACCAATTTTCTCCCTATGTGGGCCACTAAGTTCCACTCAAACTTAATGTGAGTGGAAAGATGCATTTCAAAGGGACATGTGTTAGTTACTAAATCTCTTAATGTACCCGACTCAGCCCCCACTCAACACACGCAGGGTTGTACTAATGTTTACTGTGTATAAAGACAAAACACAACTTTCTTTTAAGAGCATCTTTACCAGGTGGAAAACCTTGATGAGTCCCTGTGTTACAGCAGTTTTGTTTTTCTGGCGCTGAACTTGTTGTTTGCCGTGTGTGGTATGCACAGGTCAGTCCTTGCCAAGATGAGAAATTCCCTTCACCTCAGCAGCAGCAAAGACAACAAAGAGGTTCGACAGTTTATCTGATCAAAATGTCGAAGTAAACAGAGGGCAGGGCTTGATGAGGACAGGAGTGAATTTAAAAGGCAAAAACAAACACTTATCTTGAATAGTTTCATCACTCTGAGATTTGGCACAAGATGGCAAAGGAGGTGTTTCCTCATTTTTTTCCTTTCTCCAATCTAATTTTTGACGTAATGGTTAGAAGTATGGTTCTGTACTTTGTAGACTAATGATTTTAATTCACTTGATTTAATGATTTATGAACACCATTTAGATCAAACTCCTGATGGCTCTTAAAATAAAATGGGGCAGAAGCTCCTCTAGAACAGAAGAGCTGTTATTAATAATTGTTAGACGTAAAAACATTACAATGAAAAGTTGCCTTGTACAGAAAACTCTTCTTTTTTTTTTCTTTGCAATGTTTATAAATATGTACATATGCCTCTTTTTGGACGTCATTTTCTTATGAGAACACTAGATTTTTCGACATTTCGTCAACGATGAAAAGTCTTTGTCTTTTTTGGACTCATCATGCAAAGGTACTTGCGACCAGTTGTAACCACTATTATTTATCACTTTAGTCATTCATAAATAAACCTTCATAAAGTTGCTGATTGTCGTTCTTCACTTATCCACGTCAGGAAACTTAGAATCACATCTTCTGTCACAAGTCAGGATCAAAGTTATATCATTAGGTCTGTCTGTATAAAATACAGGCTGTCGGACATTTCACAGCAAAAAACTAAAATGAACATATTTTCAAGGACTTCATTCATTCATTCATGACCCACTATGACAAATGATTAATGGAGCATAATAAGGCATATAGTTTAGCCTAAATGATAAATAGGTGTAATGCCAAAATATTTCATTCTATAATAATCATTACTTGAAGCCTTCAGAGTGATTCTCATTGACTTATCGTATTTTTACTTTTGGCACTGAATAGAGCCGCAGATTACTAAACATTTGGTGAAGTCAATTGAAATCTTAACCTTCAAGTTACATATAAAATTCAAAATAATTATATTTAAACAGGATTTGTTTCTTTAGCTGCTGAGTTATGTCTTCAGAGGCCTCTTTCATCTTTGTCCCACTTGTGCTTCTTGTGTTGTTCTCTTTATCTGCTCTCTCGGCGACTCCGATGACTAAAGTCATGTGTTTGAGAATTGCCAACAGAGGGAGCTGGTGCAAAGAAAGTCCCCTGCTGTGACCAAACCTTGGATAACAGGAGTCTTGTAACAATCCTAGAATTCCTGCGGTGTTATGTTGTTCTACTGGTGGTCTTGTCTTTCTAGATACACAGATGACATTACTCCACGTTGTCTGTGTTTGATGTTTTTATTTCAGTCTCATCAGTGAAAATCTGCATCCATACAAATACAAGCACTTAATTCCAACACTGCATTGGGAAATTGAGAAGAAAACAAGGAGAAAATAAATCATGGCCAGCGAAGACACAGATATAATGGAGCAGCAAAGACAACCAGTGATGTGATACCAGCAATATTCACAAAACAAGATCATCGGGAGTGATGGGAGTGATCGATCTGGCAACAAAACAAGGGAGTAACAGTGCATCATGTGCATCAACGAACCGACATCTCCAGTATAAGATGATTTCTGTTTTCAGGCAGGTTTTTCAGGTTCTCTAAATGTCTCCTTCAAGGAGTTGTACTACTTTTTAAGATGCAAAAAGTTTCCCTCATATACAAACATGCAACAGGGAACCATGTTCATGCATTCATTTTTTTGAAAGGAACGCCACCAAACTTTGGACTTCTTCTGTTCTACTCCATCCCCGTCTCTACCATGAAGCATCAAGTGCATAACTCAAATGTCCGTAGCAAATTCTACGCAACAGGCTTATTCAGGACACACATACTGTACATACACACTCAAACACACACACAGTCCTGCTCTGCAAAGACCATATTTGAGGCTTTCTTTTCCTCGTCGGATCTTTTCTTGTCTATCTGTGTTGTGGCAGTGCTATTTCGTCCTGAGGACTAACTACTGTCTCTCATGCTTCCTGAGAGCTCTCAGAATTTCCTGTCACTCCTTAACCTGTGGACGAAAAGGGAACGTCCTCTATCATGTCTGCCAATGACCGCTGTCAGGCTTTGTAACAGCGTGGACCTGTCACTCAAGTACAAACAGAAAAAACAATAATCTGGTAAAAGATAAGAAATACATTCAGAAGTATCATGCTAAGGCAATTTCCAAGGTGAAGGCCGTCCCTCATCTTTACTGGGTCTGTTTTACCTCGTGATTCCTCATCCTGTCTCAGGATAGGATGACTATCATCAGTGTGTCTAAGACGACCAGTCTTTACACCTTTTTTTTTGTACGCGTGTCCCTCAACACAGCCAATGGGTCAATACAAATGAAAATACACCATATATTCACCATGTAACCACACCTCCTGTGGAGAGCACCATCTCCACTTGGAAACATACTTCCCCCTCCACACCAAGCATCATTATCAAAACTCCTCAACGTCATTTGACTAGATATTATACTCTGTATTCATACTGTTATTTACGGGGGCAGCCCATAACCTTATCTTCTTGGCCATCAAGCACTTCAAATATGAATATTTAAGACTTTTCATGAACAACAGATTCACCTTGATGGCTCCTAGATGTTAAGACAGTGTCCAGTCTTGTCTTTCTTGTGCCTCAGATGAATAGAACCCAAGGGAGGGGAACACAAAGGACACAGCATTCAGTTTAAGTCTTTGGAGCGAACACTCCTCCCTTTCCCCCCCTTTTTTTTTACAAAACAGAAGTAACTCAGGGAGGCAGAAAGGGGAAATTGGGAGATGGGAGTGCTTTGGTCCAGAAAAATATATCACAGTCCCGTCTGGACTAGACGCCTGCTCATGCTCCGGGGGTACCGGCTTGCGGGCCCATGAGGGGGTCACCGCCCTCCACACCCTCCTGGACCGGGGTCGACTCCTGCTCCGCTGTGATGACGATGGTGTTCTCATCAACCAGCTCACAGGTGGGGTTGGAGAAGGCCGACAGGGGCAGGGTGATCCTCTGCATCTCGCGCTCATACACTCGCTGGTCATGCTGCTTCTTTAAGTCCCGACCCCTAAACCCCAACACAAAACCAGAGGAAAACAAGCTGTGAACAAAAGACTTGATACAATGTAATCACATTTTTACTGTTTTAAGTTAACTCAGTCCTGGTCTCTACCAACTCCTGAAGGAAATATTCTGCTCTTTAGCTGCTTAATGCTTCAATGCAATGCAGTGCATAGACGGTTTATCAGAGATTTTCCACTGAAATCTGCCAAAAATGATATTATGGGAGAGGGGAGTTGTGGACCAGAAAACCAAAACGATGAGCGGAAAACAGCTAAAATGCTCTGTAGCACTGAGGGTGAAAATAATGTGTTCGACATGAGCAACTCCACACACTCACACAAGTAGTCATGTGATCCTATGCGTTAAGTCATCTTTATCATAGATGCTTATATTATTCCGGAGCTAAAGGTCAAATGTCTCATGAAGAAATCCGAGTCCCAATTTATTTTGGAGGTAGTAAAATATAAATAGCGACTTAAGTAGTCTTGTAGCTGATACTGTGTTCAGCACTGTTGTTTGAGGGCCACCCAAGCTAAATATTCATGATAAGGAGCTTCTGATAACATACTGTATATGTAGATAACAGAGCCTGTTATAACAAGAGCCTGGTCTGGGACATGGTCGAGGGACAGATGGTGGAAGGGGAGAAGGGAACTGAGGAGCTGGCGAGGAGTTTATCTGCTCCAAGGCAACGCTGATGGGAAGCAGCACGAGGCCGCTTTCTACTGATCTGTGGCCAAGACACGCAAATATATGCTGTTGGACTCGAAAACACTTTTCTGCCAACCTGTTTCAGTGCAGCACGTTGTTCAACTCAAACTCTCACACCGTATATCACCACCAACTCTTTGGACAAAGGCGTGGTTCGTTTTTAGTTTGATTTGTTTTTCCGAGCTTGAAGAAGAATAAAAAAGGGCTTTCATGGCAGTACGGTGTGTAGTAAAGAACCAGATGGTAGTCAGCTTAGCTTAGCATAAAGATGTAAAAACAGTTTCTGTTTTCAGACATGGACTGTTATTGAAGTGTTCGTATAAAATCGGGTCCAGACATTTTCTGGACTTTGCCGTTCACATTTGAAGAGTTTGTCCGAGTCAGACACGTTCACAGGAGCAAAGAACATTTCCAGAACATTCAGGCGAGGTGAGGTGGAGCGACCAGAGATTTTCCTGCTTCCGGGAAATTTCACGAGGGGGCTGGCAGGAAAAGTTATGAAAAATGTCCGGAGCAACATTTGCAGTCATTTGCGTTCTCACATACAGCCCCTCACGCACGTCTGAGAGCAGCTATAAACCTCACACATCAACAAGTGTAAGAATTACAACTGGCAGGACCAGAAACTTCCTGGAGCTAGTTAACTGTCAAACTATACAGGATCGTTCCTGTGTTCTCCGTCCCATTCAACCCTTCCTCCACACGCTTCTCTTTCAAGAACATAAACGTAGAACGCTCAAAATAGACTGAAGGCGCTTCACTTCCTGCCATGTTCCTCCCCGTGTTTTGTTGTGGTTGTTGTGCTTAAGGGCATTAAAACGACTGCATTACATGCAACTGGAAAAAACAGAGAGCATTGTTGTGGAACAGCTGATGCCCTAAACTCAACAGACTATAAATATGCAGGTTGTTATGTGATTAAATAAACATACTGGCCATTGTCCTGCACAGCTCAAAGTTATCAACATTTCTACATGTGCCGTTGGAATGAGAAACACAAGAATGGCGCAGCATCATATTTGATCTTTGTGTCACAGTTACTGTGATATTGATGATGTCCTGGAAACATGCCTGAATAAATAGCTGCTCTATACTGGGTCCTCCTTCACAACAATCCTGGGTCTCAAATGATTACTGATGTAGATACTGACCTCTTATAGAAGTAGCCAAATGTGATGCCTACTCCGAGGAGGATTATAACCGCCATCATGAGAATGCCGATGACGTAGCCTGAAAAACAAAAAGGACACAAAAGGTTAAAAAAATAAAACTGAACCTTCAAAAGCATCACAAATATATTGCGTTCATGCAGCAATTATAATAAGTCAAACTGCAGGTTAGTGTGGACCTCCAAGCATACAGTATCATATACACATACCGAGCGTGCCATGGTCCTTTTTCTTTTTGGACGCTGTGTGCACTCGCTGGCTGATTCCCATCACTGGCTGCACAGCAGCAACTTCCCCCTGAGAAGATCCTGACTTGGCTGGCTGAAAGGTCTCTGGGGAGGGACTGGGGGGACTGGAGGGACTGGAGGGGCTGGTTCCTGTCGGGTCGAGGGGTTCGGACGCCGCTGGCACAGTAGAGGCTAGTTCTAAAAGACACAAATAAAAAATGACGGCATTGAACAACGTTGTTCAACGAGGACTCTCTAGTCCACCTCATTCATCCCCTGCAGGATACTCCTCCAGAACTGTAACCATGAATAGCAAATTTGATAACACAGATTATGCCAAATAAGGAATATTAAGTAGGCCAGTATATATATATATATATATATATATATATATATATATATATATACCTTTGTACCCCTAAGCTGTATAGTGGCATGGTGTAGCAGACAAATGTGGGTTACACAATTAGCTTTATGGCTGCTTTATTTTTGGATTTTTATGACTATTTAAAAAAATCTTTATTGGTCTGTTATAGACATTTTTTGAATCAGCCCGAAAGATTGCGTATTTCAATTATTTTATTATTAACAGTTAATCAACTGATTATTGAGCAAATTTCCTTTTTTTCACAGCATAAATCGATATCACATTGTATTAAACACCTCTCAAACATTTTAACACCAGATAACATTGGGAGTATTCATTCTTTGGTGCTTAATCTGACTTATCTTTATCTGTGCTGTCCTACTGTTGTTTTATTGTTAGTGTGAAACTTAATGCAATAATAATATTACAAATCAGTCAACGTAATTTCTTATTTTATTTGACTAGAAGTGCATCATCTAGAGACCTTATGGTTTCCAATTACTGTTGGTCCAATGACATTACCACTGACGCAAACATGTTCTCAGCAGCAGGACGAACGCCCTCACACTGCTCTCAATAGGTTGTTGGGCCACACAACTTAGTAGTGTTGACGTGCACAGGCGTTTATCATACGAGTCGACATGAACAGGCTCTGTATGCTCGACTCTTTCAGGAGTTCAGCTGCAGATCTCAACATCTGCTCTTAAACTCGTCGTCCATTTCCCTCATACTGTACAAGTTGATGTTTACCAACTGTGCCGCAGTTAAATGGCATGAAGTCATAAATTCAGGCAGCCAGTGAGCTGCTGTCTCCAAGGGAAGACGGTTCCTCTCTGCCAATGAGCTGTTTCAGGGCGTGGACTTTTTTTTTTTAAAGAGACTGAACTTTCTGACATGTGACTGCAGGGCTTTTGTTGTTGTGTGACTTGGGCTGGCTTCGGAAACAAAGAGGAAACAAAGGGGGGCAGAGTATACACGACTTCTCAGGGTATTCAGGGAGAGAAGCTGCCATTTCAGTGTTGTTGTTTTTTTTCCATTAATCTGGAATATGTAAATTTACTTTTGAAGCCAGGGTTCTGGCCGTGTTCCTACTGAGACACACATTGTTGTGAAGTGCAATTGTTTACCAACCTTTGCACATGTCAATTGCGCAGAACTGTCTCTGCACCGTCCCGTCCGGTCCAGCAATGTAGCACCACGGCCTCTGAGCGGAGTCTGGGTTTCTGCAGTAATTGTGATCTCCAACACCTACAGGGGGAAACGGCTCGACTGTTACCGATGCCTCATGGAAACACAGGCCGGTCTCTGCCTGCCTGCCTGTCCGTCCCTGCAGTGTGGGTAAAGCCCTGGACTCATTAATCATTAACACTACTTCATCACACTGCAATGAACAGGCGGCTGCTGTGAGCACAAAGAGAGGAAACAGAAGCTGCTGTATTCAAAAAAAAAAAAAACCTGTAAACACACAAATCAGTGGTAGGGCATCTGAAGTGTGTGCTGTGAATATCACTCCTGTGTGTACTGCTTGACATGTTGGTAAGATCACTTGCAGTCCTGTGCCAAGCCGCATTATTGCAAACAACCACATCTCAAAAGGAGCCTCCTTTTGAGATGTGGTTGTTTGCAATACTGCGGCTGAGTTCATTTCTCCTGTCAAGTCTCTGGACTGAATGCAGAGCATGATTCCACCCTGCACACAGCGGCCAACACCAAGCGACGTGGTTCACCTGTCTGAGAGTCGGGGTGCGTGGTCACGTCGTAGTCTCTGGAGGAGCTGGTCCACTTCAGACAGGTCCGACCCGAGGAGCTGCGCCCCTGCGCCCCCCGGTACTCGGCCCCGTCGGCCGGAGTACAGTCTGGGAACAACAACACCGCATGGACATGAGCGACCGCGAAATCAGATATAAAGTAATAATTATGATTATTATTATTATATAGGTCTTCTTCTTTTTTTCTTTACCTTTTCTATTTCCACTCGACGCGCTGCTCGCCGCCGCCGCCAGACTCAGAACAACGTGCAGGGACACAAACACTTTGCACAGTTGACGGGCGGAACTCACCGACAACATGGCGCGCATTGAAAAGGACCGATCAATTCAATTTAAAAATATATATATAGATATAGATATATAAAGAGAGACGAGCCCTGTTCAAACTGTCTGAGGAGCCTTGCTGGACGCGCTCCAGTCGCACTGCTCTTCTCGCGGACCTTGTTTTTGTCGGAGCAGATTTCTGCGTAAACAGCCCTCTGAGGGAGGAGGGGCTGCCGCCTGCACAGCGGAGCCCCGGGTCCTAAAGCTCACCGGCTCTCACACAAGCTCTTGCCCAACCCTCCTCACCCGATTCGGACCCTAACCCCACAGTCTCAACCCCCAAACAACGACCCGTTGAAGGTGTGAGAGAAAAGCGAGGAGCCAAAATGTCCTCACTCCATTAGACCTGGACACACACACACACACACACACACACACACACACAGAGAGAGAGAGAGAGAGCTAGCATCAGATGAAAAACACTCCAGCCTTGTGAAGATAAACAGTCAGCCTAGAAAGTCACCAGAGTTCATTCACATTTTTGTTTAAGATTAGAAAAAACAAGGTTATGGTGACTCCATTCTCGCACCCCCCCCCCCTTCCGTATATTTCCAAACTTATTAAATTTTTTTGTGGTTGTCTATTAATAGCATGCTCTGCTTTTCCATTTTCATTTTTAAAAAAATACCCCTGGTAACTACTTTCCACTTCTAATCCTCGTCCAAGACAGCAGAGTCTTATCTGGCTCCAAGTGCTTGCTGCGTCTATCCTGAACCAGACTCCCCGTCTCCTCGGCCGTGAGGCCTCCCTGTGTTTTCTGGTGCTGCTCTTGGTCGGTTGTGGGCTCTACAGAGGGCTGATAAAGATCGGCTGAGTAGACTCAAAGTAGGGACGCCCTGTGTCATTGTTTGCTGATGGGTGAACAGGGCAGCCAACACATGACTCAGTCAATGTTCACTGGGCCACTTTTCAAATAGATGCCTGCCCCAGGTTTTCAGGCAATTACTAGAGCAAACACACAGCATCTGTCTGGCACTCTCCAGCACACTGCTCGCACTCATTCAGGGTTACAGCCTCTCCCAGCATGCACTAGGGGAAATCATATGACAGCAGACTAGCATGTCAGTGCATGGGGACTGAAAAAAACAATACCTTTTAAGGGCCCATTTCATCAAAAATAAAGATAAATAAGATGGTGTGTTGTGCACTGTAAAAAGTGAATTGTTTGCCAACCAAGTGGCGACCCGCCCTGACGTCACTCATTGGTTTGTGAACTACTGCTTTGAAGCCATGATTTTAGCATTTAGGCCGGGGCCATCTTGGTTCTTTGGAACCAGAAGTAACCATATTTGGTCGTTGAGGATCGTGGGTCGTTTCTGACAGAGCTTGTCCACTCAAACCTGCAACCATGCACTGATTGAACAGTACTGGCTGTCAATCACTATGTATCCACGCCCCAATACATACAGTGCTTTATTGTGTGTGTGTGTGTGTGTGTCTGTGTGTGTGTGCAGTATGCTTATCTGGGTGAAAACAGATCTGACCATATGAAAGAAAAACACTTTTGCAGAATAATTATCAATATTAGCATATTTTATTGTTTAAGGTTTTTGAAAAATCAAAAAGAAAATTTACAAATGCATTTAATCAACAATTTTTTTATAGGGATTCCATTTGTAGAATAAAAAAAGTCTTGCCATTGTACTGTTGTTTGGATCCATCAGTGGAAAAACACGTCTGTGCGAACTCTCACTCTCTCTCACACACACACACACACACACACACACACACACACACACACACACACACACACACACACACACACACACACACACACACACACACACACACACACACACACACACACACACACACACACACACACACACACACACACACGTCATAAAAGTGGTTGTACCTCCTGGGCCTTTTTCCCTGTGGCCATAGTTAATTAGCAGAACGTACTGTGGATCCAGAGATTCTCTCACTCAGCTCTTATTAAGCCAGAGGGGTCATTTTACAGTTTTTTACCCAGCTTTCCACAAGCTCTCAAGAGCAGAAGCAACAGGTTTTTCATCTTTAAGTAGAGCAAAGTTCAAGACCCATTTGTTTGAAAGAGTCTGTGCTGTGGAGCTTCGTCTCAAACTGATTATGAATCTATGAAACCAAAACTTACTTTTGATTTTGTCTGTCAACATTTTTTAAATCAAATAATGCATTCTGTAGGTGTGATTCAGAGGGAAATAATTCAAACTTTGGAACAAAAATGTTGACACATTTCGGTTTTGCTTCCCAATTTTCATTATTCAATATGACCTTGTTCTATCCTTATTCCTCTGTGTTGTGTTCATGACATGAACCACCCGTGGCTTCCTTTTGAAGCTCATGTTCACCTTATAGAGCCTCTACACACCAGTTAGTCATTTTGGCAAATACACCTCATAAGCTAAATGTATATGAATCATCAATGAGCTTGATGTCACAGCTGTTGCATAGCCTACATGCGCGCAGGCACAATGCTTCAGGCATATACAGTGGACATCTTAGCTGAAATAGAGGTATCTTGTGTGCATATTAAAGTAAAACAGTAAAAAACTGTTGGTTTACAGTCAGATATTGATAACCGGGTTGTTAATACATTATTCAGATGCTTTAATTATCACTAACAATAGTCATATCCCAAGGAAATCAAAGTTACAGTGAGGATACAACTATAAAGACTTCCATGTACATTTAATTAAATGTCCAACGTGACAAATCATTGCATGTGCAATCTCTTCCATGTCAGTGTTTATCCAGTACCGAGAGCCACCCACCTCAAACAGAAGCAGGAGGTTTATCTGGTGATGTCAGACTGGCCGAGTGTGCCGTCTGTTGCGGAGCAACCCGCCAGCTCTCTATCAGATCCAGTCAATCATCTTCAGGCCTCGTGTGGTTGGAAAATGGACACTTATCCAGGCAGAAGGCCTCTAATGGAGCATTAGACCATGAACCATATTCCCCTGCTGGGCACCAAGCAGCCCATTTCTCCAGATGCTGTTACATGACATCACTGCGTCAGTGTGAGCCCTGCTGCTGCTGCCGCCGCCGCTGAGACATGGCAAACAACTTACAGCAACAGAGGAGAGGAGCACTGCTCTTGGGGTAAGAATGAGCATAAAGCTTGGGGTGGTGGGGATCATAAAGACAGACCTGGGGATATTCTAGTGGCTGTACTTCTGCATAAAAAAAAATAAAAATAAAAATGAATAAAGCTCCATTAAATGTAGTATTTTAAACTCTGAGCATTGAAGCAAAACCCCAGAGGTTATGCGGAACAGCTGTTTGGCTTCACTGTCCTAATGCACGACACATGAAGCTCATTGGGTCTCTTCTCAGCGTAGGTGATATGAAGATGGAAACAACTGGCCTCATCTCTTGCATAACTCAGTCAGCCAAACCAAGTACTAGAGTGCTGCAGCATCAGCACTTGCAGGACTCATTCAAGACTGAAGCCGCACATGTAGATGTCATGAGCTGCAGTCATTTTATCCAGGGCCACACCGGCCAAAGGGCTTCACTCATTCTGTCACAGTGGCAGCCCTCCAGCCAGAGCAGCTGTTAGAGCGGAGGGAAAGTGGACACCGTTTCGACTGAGCCGACTCAAAACTTCCTGTAAACTCGTGTGCAGGACAGAAGGATCGCAGAGGCTTTGTGCATCGTTGGATGTTTTCAACAGTTGCAGGAGGAAGGCCGCCTTGGTGAACAGGCTACACAGGGTGCTGTGGAAACGGGGTTCCATGAGGAGAGCCAGCCAGGCCGGGGTCAACGCCTCCGCTTGGGAGAGAGCAAATAATCGCATTGTAACACAGGAAACACATTATTTATACATTTATATAACATGTTCTTACATCCACACTGACACCGTGAATGCAGTACCTGGTTGTAGGTCTCTGCACACTGCAAGGCTGTCTGACACCTGAGCAGCACTCTGCTCTGCCCATGCTCGCAGGCTCTGTGCCAAGGCAGAAGATTGAGAGCTTTTGTCAGCCAACCGCAGCAGGTGAGGCAGCACGTGGGCTGACATCACAGACGGCTCTGCAAACACATTGGCCTCATCCTGCTCATACAAACTGGAACCCCTGAATAAGAGAGGAATAATGAGAGTGACACCCATTTCATTGTAGTTTACCGATGCAGCAAGGTGGCCAACATACCCCGTCTCGGAGGCCTCTCTCAGCACACATCTGAGGTCAGACTGAGGCAGGTGACACAGCAGCGCCTCCAGTGTGCCAGGAGTGTCGAAGCATTCCTCCAGCAGCAGGTCCAGCAGCAGCGGCACAGCCTGGTTGACCTGCATTACATACACGCTCCCCTGGCTTTCTCCTCGCCTTGCGTGGCTCAGCATGGATGTGAAACATCCTGCTTTTGTTCTCACCTGCTGGCTTTGGTCCTGCAGCAAGTAAAGGGCTGTGTTGATCAACCTAAAGCAGAAAGATTCAGCATTTAGAATTTCTGTTCCATCAAGTATCACTTAATAGACAACGCAATTCTATACGCTATACTTTTGCCATACCTCAACATGATGGCAGGCAGAGTGCCGCGTTCTCTCGGGATGTGGCTCATCAGGGGAACTCCAGCCACGCACAGAGCGTCGGCACACGCCATCCTGAGCACCTCGGGGGCGTCTGGGCACCGATGGCATTCCAAGATGCTACACCAGCGCAGGAGCATGGCAATCTTTCGACTAAATTCCATAAGAATGAGAAGAAAGTCAGAGCTGCAGGAAGGAGTGTTTCAGTATGTGACTACAATCAAGTAAGAAAAGAGTTTAAAAAAATAAACAGTGTAAAAACCTGGAGTCTGACCACTGGGAAAGCAGCAGACTAGCGGCACACAGAGACTGGGACAGACCCTCTGGCCCACCTCGCTGGTCCTCCAGGTCCCCAAGCAATAAATCCAGACACTCAGGCATAACTGGCTCCTGCAGTGGGGCCGTCTGAGGACGACGCTGGAGCAAAGTAGAACAATCTGCAGCCAACACTGCTCCCAGGGCTGTGAGGTAAGTCCTGCGGTACTCCACACTGTGGCTCAGCAATGCCTCCCTCAGGTTGGACTGGAGAGAACAGAGCATCAAAAAAAGATCAATTGTGCTTCCCAATCACATTTATATTTTAAATATTATATAACTTGCAGCAGGGTATTGTTTTCACCCCTGTGTGAGTGAGTGAGTGAGTGAGTGATTATAGCAAATCTAAATTAGATTCATGAAGATAGGAAGCTGTAGTCTAAATAAATGATGTAATAAGTTTAAACATGTGAAACAAATGTCTTGGCAACATGAACAGTGGTCCCTATCTTAACCTACTGTCTGTAGATATGCAGCATCAGATCTTATCTAACTAATTTTAGAGAGAGAGAAAGTAAGTTCAACACTAAACAGGATTTACATCGGAAGGCAAAACTGGGTGGTCTAGAATAGATAATGTCCCACACTGTCGAGTTTATAAAAAAATGACCTACATTCTTCTACACAGCCAATATATCCTGAGGTTCACTGTACTAAAGTCTCTTGGATATAAAAGTTTACAATCGTTTTTAAGTAAAAGGGTAAATGAGATCTCCAGCCAGATTTCAGCCTCATATTTGTTTCCTCAATTTCCACATATTGTCATTATACAGAAAACTGTTTCACTGTTTTTTGCAAAGTGTGTCTTCTTTCTTTCAACTCACCTGCAACTCCCTCTGGATCACTTCTTTCAAACTGGTCTGCAGCAAACCCTGCCTGTCCGCCGCCCACGTAAGCAGAGAGAGCTTCAGATCAGGGCTCGCTGCAGAGAAGCCGTTCCAGATTTGGCATGCCCACTCAACATCTGCACATAGAAAGTGGATGGCTTGTTGATGGAAGGATGACAAACCAACCTGTGGAGATGACACAGATAAAGCTTCAGAAAACATATATGCTGGGGCATTTGTGCGTGTGTGTGTGCGTGTGTGTGTGTGTGTGTGTGTGTGTGTGTGTGTGTGTGTGTGTGTGTGTGTGTGTGTGTGTGCGTGTGCAGTGAATAGAGAGACGTTATGCTGGCTGAGCATTGTATTGAAGCTAATGTTTTCCCCTGATGTATCGGTAACACGTCTGTCATATCTGATAGAACAGTGAATAGTAAATGTGCTGTCACATCATTTTTCCTTTCTCTAGAAGCAGCAGTGATCCTCTGAACTGACAGTGTTTTATAATAAGACTGGAGCGACACACTTACTGTTCCTATGGATCCGGGGGAAAACAAACATATGGTGATAGAATTCTAAATTTATTTCAAAGACCAATTATTGGCTAGCGACGTTTGCATCATTGTTCAAATTGTTTAAGTCTTTGGGATCTGTATTAGGAGAGTGTATAATTCTGTATAAATTACAAAGAGAATGACTCTTGATGTCAAATGATTTTGAATCCTTTAATAATCAGCTAATCTACCTCTGCTATTGTGTTTGCTGCTAAAACTTAACCGGTGCACATGAATAAGTAACAGCATGATTTTTCCAACTGAGCTCCGCTCACTTACCAACACTGCAACATATGATTCCATGAGAAAATAACCTAAACTGCTTGAATTGTGGCAGCAAATGTTGTGTTCATGCATGAACCCAGCACTTATGTTTAAGAGCTGTTCAGGTTCTTTAAGACTCGTGACATGTAAATGTCTCCAGATCACTTCTGAGCCGGGCTCGGACTCAGATATATATATATATATATATATATATATTTATGTGTGTGTGTGTGTGTAAAAGGAATTAAAATAGAGAGACAGAATAGACAGAAATAAAGTGAAAAATCCTGGAATTAAGTGACAGTATTAACAGATGTGCTTGCATACGTGTATAAATAGCACACCTGAAGCCCTGTCTGAGGTGTTTGGAGGTCACGCGTGAGTACGTCATGGAGCTTAGACAGGTAAGTCTCACAGAAGAATCTTCTCAGCAAGTCTGCCACTCCAAGGTAGACCGCTCTCACTAGGGGGCAGCGTTGAGCTTGGGTCACCAGCCACAGCGACGCACCCACCTTGCTCAGCACCTCCGACAGGGCAGATGAAGGGGCACTGCGAAAACAGCAACACAGCAGGACTTCAAAAGCCTGACTGTCTGATGAATGAATGAATGAATGAATGAATGACCTGGATTTTAAAAAGCCTGAAAGTGTTTGAAGTCTTTTAAGTCTCACCTGTCGTTGCACAGAGCTCTCCCTAGAATAGCTTTTATCTGCAGCAGCTGTCCGTGGAGCCGGTTGTGACAGCAGCGCTCCCGTGGACCGGGCAGCTGAGTCGTCAGTTCGACGAGGATGTTCATGTACTCTGAGGGGGGAGTCATGGCAACCAAAGCTTTACAGGCCATCACTCGCACACTGTAAATGGGACTGGCAGAGAGTTCGAGTAAAGGAAGCTGGAAGTCTGACAGAGATCTGAAAAGAAAGAAAAGCAGAGTGTCCTTTAACCAGTGGTCCTCAGTCACAACATTAAGGCAAAGAAAAGGCTGTTTCCTTTCGCTGGTAAAGATGAGGAAATTGTTGAAAACACTGGTCTCATATTTGATTGGAATAAAAAAAAACATAATTCTGGCCTGAAATAAAATCCTTACTATAAAGAATTCATAGTAGTTGACATGAATAAAGTGTGAAGTAATAAGTAAACAGTAATCACTCTGTTGAGTCTTGGACACCAGGCTGGAGTTGGGCTAACAGAGTGAGGACAGGGTAGAGCGAAGGCTGGAGGTGTAGCCTGGCCTCATCCGGTCGAGCCTGCAGGTCGAGCGCTGCCCCTCTCAGCTCTCCGAGGAGGAAGGGCTGGAGCGCAGGGTAGTGGAAGAAGAAGGCAGCGGGGGACAAGCCATGCTGGGTAGGGCCACTTTCGTCACAGCTGGGCCGCTGGCCGAGCATTCGTGAGCACAGAGAACCTGGAAACGGGATTTTACATGACTCAGGTGTTGATTAGGGCTGAACGTGAAAGTCGATAAATAGATCAATCGAAAGACAGAAAAAACTATACTGAAAACCCATGAATTGATTAAAGTCCTTCAGACATCAGCAAAAATTGCAGACACTTGGTTTCAGCTGCTAAAAGGGGGTTTGTTGGATTTCTTTGTCCTCTATGACAACTGAATATATGAAGGAATAATACGTGAGTGTTTGGGTTTAGATCAGTCAAACAAAACATACTGTTTGAAAAAGTTAGTTTAGCTTTGGGAAATTTCGATGGGTAGTCATTTTTGGGAGAGAAAACAATTAAACAAATAATCAAGAAAAAACTGAACAGATTGATCAATAACTCCTTATGCTAATGTGTAAAGGTCTTAAATGTGCTCTTTTCCTACTGTAAAGCTGAAGTGCAGCGTTCCTCATGGCCCAGCAGGGAGAACTGAGCAGAGTGAGGGACAACATGGCTACAGCAGGAGCAAACTGAAGGACGGCTACTCCGAGACCCGCGCCACGCACGAGGGCCTGCAGAGTGTGAACAGCACACACCTGCAAGTGAAAGGGACAATAAGGGCGGTGACCACATCTGGTTATGAAGACCAATATCCACAATCTTGCTTTTTGTGTCTACAAACCTGTGGCAAGTCCAATGTTTGGTCCCAGTTTTCAGGCAGAGGCATTTTGGCTGTCGCCAGTAAGGTTTGCATACTGTGGGCTAACAGTGGCCTTGCTTTACTGGCCTCCTCTGCTGACACGACACACAGGATGAGCATAGGCAACCCTGCAGCCCGCCGGGTCACCGATGTAGAACGAGGGCACTGCACAACCAGCAACCCCTATCGAGAGAAAGCAGAGAAAGTCGAGCGTCTCCATTTATGAATGAAAAAAGAATAATAATCATGCAAGCGTAGTTCTCTACTCACTTGTTTCAGCATATAGGCTGGAATATCCCTAAACTCTGGATCATTGCTGCTCAACAGAGCTGCACAGAACTTGGTGAAGCCTATACAGCATCCCTCTACTGCCCCCTGGTGAGGAGAAATATGTTTTCTCAAAAAGGAACATGGACAGATGTTTTGGGGAGTTTCTGCCTCTACATTAATTCATAAAACTTACCCAGTGACGGCATTTGAGGAGAATATTCTTGAAGACTTTTGATGCTCTGATGAGATCCTCTTTTTCTAGAAGGCGCTTGCTGGGTTTGAATTCATTGAGAATTTTCTCCACCAGAGAACCTAAAAAGATTCCAATTTCCTAATAAGAAAACATGAAATTCAGTAATAGTGAGACAAAATGCACAAGCGGCAATAATATGCTGACCTAAAATGTCAGGTTTTAGCTATCTTCCTGAATGTTTAGAGACCAGATTATGATTGGGGTTTGTGTTTTACCTTGAGTGAGACCCAGCAGCAGGTGAGAACGAGGCTGTGCTCCTCAGACAGCAGGACACACTCCTCTCCATCCTCTCCAGATGTTTGGCCTATCAGGGAGCTGATGGCATTTCCCATATCACAAAAAGACGGGGGTGCATCTAAGACAGAAGAGAGTGATTTCCTGTGTGGAGTCATAAAATCAATTTGAAAATGAGATGTGCTTCATCCCTGTGTCACTATTGTTTCTGCAGGTAACTCATATTGGAGTTTGTCCATTGGCTGGTTGATTCTTGAGCTGGTCCGCAACTTCTGACTGTTCACTGTAAAAACTAAGATTGCAATAACTCAAAATAAGAGTAACCAAGTACAAGTACAATTCAATAGATTTACTAAAATAGGCAGCAAACATTCAGCAAGCCGAGGCTGGTTCATGAGCAGACACTGGACTCGGGAGGCGGACACTTCCGGACAAAGAAAGTGGAGGGACTTTAATCCCCAGGTAGGCCTTGCATCTGCACCGTCAGCAGTTTCGGAGCCTTCTGCTAGAAGTACACGGGTACCTACGTTTCCATTCCAAATATGGCTAGTTCAGAGTGTGACTGTAGTTAAACATCACTCCTCCTCAAACAGAATACAGATTTTTCACCCCCATTACCATTTTCAGTGGCACAAGCCTCCTGGTCTCCGTACAGAACACCCAGCAGCAGTAGAGAGATGTTCTCCAGCAGAACCAGCACCTCGACAGTCAGTCTTTGGTCAAGTATGTCATGGACGCTGCTGGCTGCCTCAACCAAACACCTCTGAAAGGCACTTACGACACCTGGAACATAATTCACGACATGAAGATTTAAAGAATTTGAAGAGAAGAAATGTCCGCACAACAGTTGATGCTCGCACAGACTTATTAATTACCTACCAAGTCATGTCTCGGGCTGCTTTGTAATTTGTCTGAAGAAGGGCCTGTGCCCGAAACGTAACCTGGGAGGTAATGAAGTGCAAATATTTCTTGTCTTCTAGTTTTCTGTCCATTACTTGGTGCATCTCAAGTTTTGATGTGCTTGACTTTGTATACTTTGAATACTTTTAAAGTAGTGAAAAAGTATGACTTATGTGTCACCATGTATGGGCTTGGTCCTGGCAGCCAGCATCATTTCAGCTTTCGCTGTCAGATAGTGCTCCTCCAGCTCCTTCACCAGGAATGTGACCATGCGGGGGGCCATGAGGTTACTTCCACTGCTGACAGCGACATCGCTCTCTTCGGGCGAGTGTTGTGACCTACAGACAGAACAGCTGATAACTGCAGATCCTTTGCAACTAAAGCAGACTTAATAATTATGAACATGGGTATGCAGGAGACAGGTCTTACTTCAGAAGGAGGACCTTCATCATCAGCGCTCCCATCTGAGCCTCTTGCACACGAGGGCTGCACAGGAGCTGTTTGGTTCGCATGCGCAGCACTGCAGCGATATCATCTGGAAAACTGGGTGGGAAAAATCTCAACAGTAACCCAGCCGAGAGCTCCCGGATCTGCAAAAGAAAAGAAACCCACGACCTAAATATATTCTATCTTTGAACAATATATAGACGAAATATGAGCTGAGGTGGAGCAGCTCTACCTCATTTGTTGAATCTTCTAAACAGCTGATAAGGACCAGCTGTTTTGTCCTGCAGAAGAAATCCCACTGTCCTCTTTGTCTGGCGCAGTCAATGAGAGGCCCCATATCCGCTGCAACGATTTCATGGGGCTCATTAAAAATCCCAAGACAAATTAATATAAAACAATGTAAAAGGTGAGATGGGTAGGCACAGAACCAAATACTAGCACCACATTGGAATGTTTGGAAAACATGTGTTTTGGGCATTTTTACCAAACTGTTTCCAATCACTGGTGTGATAAACCGACCTGGAGGTTGTCCCTTCCTTCTGTCAGGGCTCCATGTGTCTGTGCAGGTTTCCAGCACTGCAGAGAGCAGCAGCAGCGCAGTCTTCTTCCTCTGATAACTGTGTCCTGGTGCCAGATAGCTGTATGGAAGTTGGTCCAACCATTCCACAAACCCTAAACGATGAGAAAAAAAGGGTTTCAATCAACAGACAATAGGCAAAGGATTGACATATTACATAATTCATCATTTTAGTCCCTGCGGAATACCCTTATGTTTGATCCAATTATTAGTATTTGATTCAGTATTCAACAGTGTGTCACCAGCAGATGTACCACAAAGCTATAACATCTGAAACTCATTAATAACAGCAGTAACATTAAATTTAAAAGAAAGTACAAAAATTCAGTATGATACACATATTAGTGTGGACGGTAGCTCAGTCTTTTGTCATGGCTGTAAAAAAAAACAGCTGTCAATTATCTCACCTATTCCCTGCTGCAGTACATCCAGTGCCTCCTCTGAGTGGCCTTCTTTCTTTTTGCTCTTCTGCCCTCTGACACATGCCAAGCAGGCGTCTCTGACACGAACCAGAAACCTCTTCACTCCAGCCTGAAAATGCTGGCGAAAAGACGAGGACTCACAGTTTAGGTTCTGAGGGATAAAGAACCTCATTAATGTCATCTCCTTTGCAGTCGGGGTGTCGTTGGTCTTTCGGCTGCAGCAGAGAAGGCTGAGAGCGGCGAGGCGGACTTTGTCATCCGCAGATCCTAGAGCTAGCTGGAGGGTTTCAAGGGTTGAGTTTCCCTGCAGAGCCCAGGGAGAGCCTCCGGTCGTGGCTCGATAGGAGCTCATGATGCAGGCCCAGGCGTGGAGGTGACCGGGGGCGAACAGGTCCAGCGAGGCCAGCAGATGATCCACGGCAGCGGGGAAGACTTGAAAGGTGCAGGGTAACAAGTGTGTTGAGCTGTTGGTCTGTAGAAGAGTCACGTCAGACGTCAGCGCCTTGAGAAGGACGGGCCGCCAACGCTTTGACCACTGCTCGGCCAGATCCAGCTCAGTGTGTGAATCAGACTTTAGGGAACCATCACATAGCTCTTTCCTCTGCTGCTGGACCAGACACTTGTAAAGCTCTGATCCACATGGTGAGAGGTGATTGGTCGACAAGCACTTCAGGAGATGACTGGGTATTTCAGCATATTGATCCAGCACCTGGTGATTAAAGAAACATGCAACAAAGTCTTCATGGCCACTACTGACAACATCATGGCATCATTTCCTCTGTAATAACACTTTTCATCCTCACCATGTCAGTACCCAGATATGGCAGTAGGGCACAAAGGCGAGGATATTTGGCTTTGGCTTCCCAAGGTAGTTCGATAGTTCGTTGAAGTAAAGTAAAATACAGAGTCTTCTTCGTGTCACAGAACTGCTCACAGTCCATGTCATAGATGTCCAGCAGCAGACAGGTGGCACTGCGCACAAATTCTGACACACCTTCCACCTGCCAATGCAGAGTAAGTCAGATTTCAATGAGCAATCCCGAAAGTACGATTTTTATAAATTATGAAAGAAGCTAACATGAGATCCATTATGTTGTTTATGGATACTTGGATGAGACTTTCAGAATATTCCTGTTACTGTGTAGGTGGTATTGAATATATGTCTACAGCCGTTTTCAGGCATGAACTTTGGAAAATGTCCAGAAAATAGGGGCCCGACATTTTCTGGAGTTTGCCTGTCACATGTCCTCGTATTTTTATGTTTTGGAATTGCAATAATATGATGTTAGTTCGACTCACTGGGCTTTCTGCATTGGTCCAGATAATGTGAATGAGCTGTTGCTGAAGGCTGCTGTTGTCAGACAGAAGGCAGTCGCCTGTCATCTTCCAGATATCAGCCAGACATTCTTTAACCTTCTTCAGCCATAGTGTTAACACTGCAATGACATGACTTATATAAACAAATGATATCAGCATTTAGGGCACGTTAATATACAACCTACTCACCCTCGAAGGCAAAGTAGTGGCAATCCAGCTTCTCCTCACACAGAGCGAAAACCAGGGGAAACAAACCTTTCAACAGTAAACACTCCTGAAAAGTAGGAAATTCTGGATTTGGTCACGAGAGAGAGAGATAGCAGAACAAAAGTGAAACGTGTTTTTGATGTATGAGAGCTTTAGATAGATTTACTTCCGTGCCATCCATGTGTGAACTGAGCAAGATGTGAGGTCGACAGCAGGTCAGGAGGCCCCTGCTCACAGCCAGCCGCGCCACTCCGTCCCTTCCTGTACTGGTGCACTGTATCTGAAGAGCACCAACAGAAAGCAGCCAGGGCTCTGAGAAATAAAAAGGAATAACAGCTACTCTGTAAACGCAGACAACCACACTCTAGTGTGAAATGGGATGCAAAGGCTAAATGTATGTGGATTTTGACGCATTTTGACCTGGGTCAAATAATTCAATTTGATGAGCTCATGTTTGTCAGGTTGGTCAAGTATTGGTGATTACCTTACCTGGGTCTGAGACCTGTAGCAGAGCCCAGGCAGCAGCTCCTCCAGCTCTGCTCTCTGATGCTGTGTTGATCAGCATGGCCACGGCAGTGCCTGCCAAAAGACGAGTGTCCCTGTTGCAGCACTGCGAGACAAGACACTGACTGATTAAAAAATAAACCGGTTAAATAAAGGTAACAACTAAACAGACACGTGTCTTTGGTGAAATGACTAACCTGTCCAAGTATTATGTCCATAAGAGCCTGCAGGATCTTCTGCACCGCCGAGCTGCTGTGCGCCTCGTCCCACACGAGTGGAGCCACTTCGCTGGACAGCAGCTGAAATATCTGCAAGCACAACTGCAAAGATCCCAGTTCTCGGGTCAGTGACAAAGATTGCACATCACATCTGCGATGACTGTGACAGACGAAGCGCGCTGCTCTCTCTGTGTACCTTGACAGCAATGTAACACTGTGGTCCATCTCTGAGTGATTCTTGTTGCAATGCGACGGGAAATAACTCTGACAGTTTATTCAGCAAGGGCAGGCATGACTCTCGCCACGCCTCACGGCCAACAGCGCTGTCTTCCAGGAACATACAGGCTAAAAACAAGAAACAAGTTGATCGTAACTTACATGTGAAAACAGAGACATACTGTAGAAACACATCATTTGTAGCCAGCACTTACCTCTCTGTAGATCCTCAAATGACAATATCTAAACACAAAGACATGTAAAAGTCAATCTGCAGCTCCTTTAAGCAAATCATTCATGGGAAACACAAGAGAAGGGAGAGCTCTGTACCTGGTCATGGTGGACCATGGACTGCAAACAGCAATGGGTTTCTCTAAAAACCAGTTGGCGCTCCACCTTTGCCAAATGTTGCAGCATCTGCAGAGAAAACATGAAGGGATCGGTGATCAGTGCCATTTTGTCATGAGAGTTGCACAGTGAAGGCGCAAAGAGTAAGGCGGACCTGGTCCACTTTGCGACAGGCCGTGGAGATGTTGACCATCTGCAGCTGCATGGAGAGGAGCAGTCGGACGAGGAGGTGGTGGCTCTCCCCCAAATCACCGAGCTCAGCCTCGGAGATCTGCCTCAGCAGCTGCGCAGCCTCCTCCAGACAGCGCTCCTTGCATCTCTTAACACCGCTCCTGTTCGCGCACAGGGAGGCATCATTGATCAGGCATTACCACCACACCTTGTTTAAAAAAACCACGTGAAGAATAACAGAGTGTTTGCAGGACAGAAAGAGTTTCACTACGTGCTCGCACCGCATGCTGATATTTCGGCACCAACCTGGAGGATTCAGACAGTTTGTCCAAAACGAGCCCGAGTGTCCGTCGGACACGTTCAGGTGCCCGATCGTCGCTGATCACACAGTCCTGCAGACTGCTCATCAGCTCTTCGTACGACAACATGGTAACAAAACAAAACACTGGCCACACGTCTGAATATTGACAACCACACGTCTAGTAAATATAAAGTGTATATATATAAATAAACATATATATAAATAAAGCATAAAGTCTGTCAGTGTTGTACATCTACTCCGCCAACATGAGGGAAGTTGGCCAGTCTTCTTCTTCTTCTTCTTCTTTCAATGGCGAGTCGCAACCATGTGGCGCATTATCGCCACCAACTGACTCAACTAGGTATTACCTATATCATTGAGATTAGTCCTGTATTTTGGAGATACATGTTTTAAAACACAAAAATTGCTTTCAGGTCCATGTGTTGGATTCCTACTAGTTCCAGTCCAATCCTTAATAACTGTTTATTATCTGTACCTTCAGGATCCACTGTTCCCATTTGATGGCAGAGATCACAGTTGCCGCTACAAGGTGTAGAGATGAATATAATCTTCTCTGTGTAGTCAAGCACTCTTCTGTCCTACTTCTCCCCAGTGACCTTCCCTCTCCAAATTATTGCTGAATCTGATATAAATGGCTAAAGTCATTTTTCTCTATATAATATGTTCAACATTCTGTTACCATCACAATCTTACATATATGCGATTTTAGGGCTATAGGCCTATTAACTATCTGTATAGGATCTTTTCCAGGTTCTCTGATGGGAACTATAATTGCGTTGCCTTCCTCTCAGACATTATTATATAGTTCCAGTAATTTGAATTGTGATAACACACTCAACTTAACTAACAGTGTATAGCAATCACTAGCTTTACAATAGGGTATCTAACTAATGTTTGCTGCCTTTGGATCTTGCTCATGCTTTTGGCAGGTAGCATTAAGGGCCTTGACTATGGGCTCACACTGGATTCGAAGCCTGACCTCCTGTACCAAAGTCCAAAGAACCAAAGTCAGCAGTGTTCCACCTGAGCTATACCAGCTGAACTGTGAACTAACATTTCTGCCTTCTCAAATTGTCACATACAACACATACATTCCTCTCATCTTTTTTGCCTTGCAAGATTCTTATCCCGCCTAATTCTCCTCATGATTTAATCATTCCCCAAACTTTAGCTAAATGTGTTGTTCTTCCAAAAGTTGAACAGAATCCTGTCCAATATGATTTTTTGGGGCTCTTTTAACTGTTTTCTGAACCACTGCTTGAGCCCTTTTATACTTTAGTAAATTCTGTAGTGATTTGGTAAAGGGCTGCAGGTAGGGGTGTGTTGTGTGTGTTGTGTGTTAACTTCATTAGTGCTGTGAGCCAATGGCTGTGATCTGGTTGATTGCATGCAGGTGTGTCTCTGGAGTTGATATATGCCACTGCTGCCAACACTGTGGTCTCGTATTCACTGTCGTTCTCTTTGTGCAGGTATGTGATTTGTGCATGATATTTGACTTGGTCAGTGAATATTGAAAGGGCTGTTTTTATGCTTGTGCTATATATACATTTAAGATTCAATTGAAGATCTGTATTGTCTCTCATTCACAGTTGTTTTGTGTCCAGGCCAGGGTCCACACACCACTGTCTAAAGACAAAAGTTGGGCTCCACTAAGGCTGATGGTGCTGCTAGCCGTGTCCTGAGCACGGTTTAGAATTAACTGCCACCGAGTGAAGTGTGGCTACAGTTGGGACCGAGGAGCAACCAACCTGCGGTGTATCTGACCTCTGGCCTCCCTCTTCTCCACTCAGAGTAGGACAGTGACTGTTTCCCCTCTCACTCCCAATAGACATTAGGAGGCTGCCCCAAGACTTTTCATCTGTTTTTATAGGTGTTCATGTTTTTAATCTTATAATTAATAAAACTAATATTTTATAATTACCTTGTGCTGCCTTTTGGCCTTACTGAGACTGGCTGGTCAAATAAAAAGAACCTCACACCCAATGTATGTGGGCGTGTTATGTTTGTTTGTTTGCTTCAGAGCTTTCCTCATTCCGCCATTTTTTTCTTATTAGTACTTTAGATTACAATAGATTGAGATGCTCCCTTTACTATAGCTGCAAACATATTTTTATTTATTTAATTTATTTGTTGAGACCATTTCTAAATTCTGTCATTATATATTGCAAATGTTCCCTTACCTGCCTTACTTAATTTCCATCTCATGATGTCATCTAAATGAACTGTATTTTTATATCAGTAATAATTGCTATAGGATAATGGTCACTACCAATTATGTTATCACTCAATATTTACTGCAGCAGCTAATTTACTGGACACAAAGGTAGGAGCTATAGCTGATTTTGCTCCATTGCTGAAATTAATTAGGCCATTATTTAAACAAACGAATTACTTTATGACTTTATTTCCTTGCTCAATCAACTCATTCTAAACTTTTGATTTTCTTCCATGGATTGTACAGATTTATAATCATTTGTTTAACCCAATTCTCTATGTAATTCTGCATTATGATAAGACAGTCAGATGTTTAAGATGGACACTTGATTGGTCAAAGTTTGTATGTAGGAAACCGTTGCGAGTATCAGCCAATAGACATTCGACTTGCGCAGTAGAGGGCGGGTTCGATAGTATAAATAAGAGCAGCCTCCTCGCTGGCTCCATTTTGTGAACCCCCACGAAGAAAGTCGAGATGAGAGAAATAGTACATCTCCAAGCTGGCCAGTGCGGAAACCAGATTGGCGCCAAGGTTGGTAAAACTAGAATTGTTTTTGAGTACTAAAGTTATTTTCTGTAGAAACACTATGTTCTCCTCTGGGAGCCGGTGCTTTGTGCCTGTACTCGTCCCAGAAAACCAGACTCTGTATTTAGTGGGACACATTGATTCCCAATGTTCCGTTTAGCGCTTCATTTTAACTCTGTGGCTTTCTTGGTATGTCGGTAAGAACCCGAATGTGTCAAAGAATAGACCAATAAAAAAAAAACTTTTTTGGTCATATTGTAAAAATCTATGTTGAAATAATATATCGTTTATTAAACAAAGGTTTGCGAGACCGATTAAATCTCCGGTTAACGATACTAGCGCGATTAAATGACAATGTTCTTTAAACGAAACCATTGTTCTTCACATAACGTAATGCGAAAAGGGGAAGCGCGGGTTGTCGGTTACACAAGAACAATGCGCCAAATTCCTGTAACGTTATACAAGATATATATATATATATATGTATATATTTATTATTTTTTAATAAAACGTGGTTTTACCGTTTCGAGGTGAATTAAATTAGTCTATTGCGGGTTAGAGCAGCTTCCGGCTCACTACTTGGCGATACTTTTTGAACTCTCCGGTTTTTGCCTGAAGTTGGCGGCGCGAGTGACCGTTAATGACGTAGCAAGGAATTTTCAAACTGATAAGTCGCAGCCAATAGGCGACCAGGCGAGGCAGCGTGGCGGGAAATCGAACTCAATTTGTTTGGTTACAGAGCGCAACAGTGAGCGCCAACGTTTGAATAGCTCCGGTTCCGGAAGTGAATTTAACATTCATTTTCTTTATTGACATTTCATGAAATCCTCATGAAGAGTTGTAAGCCTGGAACAGAGCCAATGAGCTACGAGATGAATTGTTAGCATAACAAGTTTTATTCGGAGCAAAAAGAAAATTGGAAAACGGAAGAAAAGGCAGATGACAAGACTACAAAAGTATTTTAAGAGCGAATGAACTACTCATCCCATAAGCCATTTCGTATGGATTTCAGTCGACCGTTTAGCACACTTCTAATTGAATCATGCTGCGTTCCATTACATCTCGGAGTTTGGAACTACGAAGTCGGTGTTGGTGGGGTTCCGACTCCAGAAGGCGTTCCAGTTGCAACCTCAGACTCCTTTGTGGGACGAATAAATAAATATCTTGACAGTAATTAAAACAATATGCATAAAAAGTCCCAAGTGGCAAATTAAATTGACTGATTAATCGATTCCTGAGTCACTTGTTTTCCTCAGAGCTAACAAAGCTTTGTATACTTTTTGTCACAGTTTTGGGAGGTCATTAGTGATGAACATGGTATTGACCCAACCGGTTCATACAATGGTGACAGTGACCTGCAGCTTGACAGGATCAATGTCTACTACAATGAAGCCTCCGGTAAGTTAAATTCACCTTAAATTTTTATTGATCGAAATAGCACAGTGTTGTGAAACTTAACATTTTCCTTCTCTTCATTTTTATAGGTGGTAAATACGTGCCCCGCGCTGTGCTGGTTGATCTGGAGCCAGGCACCATGGACTCTGTGAGGTCTGGGCCGTTTGGTCAGATCTTCAGACCCGATAACTTTGTGTTTGGTAAGTTATATATTTTAAATGGTTGAGGAACTTTAAACCTCATAATGCACCCTGAGCTGAGTGAATCTGAATTTTAATTCTTGCCTTACAGGCCAGAGTGGTGCTGGTAACAACTGGGCTAAGGGTCACTACACTGAGGGTGCAGAGCTGGTGGACTCTGTCCTGGATGTTGTGAGGAAGGAGGCAGAGAACTGCGACTGCCTGCAGGGCTTCCAGCTCACCCACTCCCTGGGTGGTGGTACAGGCTCCGGTATGGGAACCCTACTGATCAGCAAGATCCGTGAAGAGTACCCTGACCGCATCATGAACACCTTCAGCGTGGTGCCTTCCCCAAAGGTGTCAGACACTGTTGTTGAGCCCTACAATGCCACACTGTCAGTCCACCAGCTTGTAGAAAACACAGATGAGACCTATTGTATCGACAACGAGGCCCTGTACGACATCTGTTTCCGCACCCTCAAACTCACAACCCCCTCATACGGTGACCTCAACCACCTGGTTTCTGCCACCATGAGCGGTGTCACCACCTGCCTCAGGTTCCCCGGACAGCTCAACGCTGACCTGCGCAAGCTTGCCGTCAACATGGTGCCATTCCCCCGTCTGCACTTCTTCATGCCAGGCTTTGCTCCCCTAACAAGCAGAGGCAGCCAGCAGTACAGAGCACTCTCTGTGCCAGAGCTCACCCAGCAGATGTTTGATTCAAAGAACATGATGGCTGCCTGTGATCCTCGCCACGGCCGGTACCTGACAGTGGCTGCCATCTTCCGTGGCCGCATGTCCATGAAGGAGGTTGATGAGCAGATGCTGAATGTGCAGAACAAAAACAGCAGCTACTTCGTAGAATGGATCCCAAACAACGTCAAGACCGCCGTCTGTGACATTCCTCCCCGTGGCCTCAAGATGGCTGCCACCTTCATTGGAAACAGCACAGCCATCCAGGAGCTGTTCAAGCGAATCTCTGAGCAGTTCACCGCCATGTTCCGCCGCAAGGCCTTCCTCCACTGGTACACCGGTGAGGGCATGGATGAAATGGAGTTCACCGAGGCAGAGAGCAACATGAACGACCTGGTCTCTGAGTACCAGCAGTACCAGGATGCCACTGCTGAGGAGGAGGGCGAGTTTGAGGAGGAGGGCGAGGAAGAGCTTGCCTAAATGTGAATGCTGAATATTCAAGTGTAAGGTCCTGGTGTTCAAACTGTAAATACATATTAAAATGATCAAGTGTAAATAAATGTTCTTTTGCATGTTGAAAGTTTGCCTCTCGTTTCAATTACTCAGTACATTATGGTAATTCATGTAACATGATGGTAGATCAGGGTGTTTTCATTTGAGCAAATGCTGTAAACTATATGAAGTTGGTGGCATAACTGTTTAAATGATTACTACTGCTGAGATATATGACCTATACACTACGTTATTGAATACTGCGCCATGCCTTAACCCCAGCATTTTTAAAGAGCTTTATTTCGTGTGACTTGTTTAATAAATATGAACTATTTTAGATATAAAAACAGATAAAATATTTCTGGGCTCTAGCAACCAAACCAAACCATGAATATGGTTCACATCAGCCTGCTCTGTTCTGTAATCCTCACCAACTACACTGCACAGCTGACATGGATAAAAGTATAATACCAGAACAAAGTCTATATACTTCCCTTTAAACATTCAGTCACAGTATCATGCACATATCAATGAAGTAGAAATTACACTATAATCATATTATATTAAGAGTATTAACTAGCAGTCTTTGTTTTGTTTTAGCTTTACAGACAGCATGATTTTGACTCATAACAGATAGATGAATATTTCCAACATTATTAAATTGCTGACCATTTTTGGTGTATTTGACAGTCATACATATAAATGGACTAGCTCCGAACCGTGCTTTGTCTGCTTTATTGTTGGACTCAAGCAGAGTTACTCGTAGGAAAAAAAGATCTTCAGTTTCTAAAATGAATATAGTTTAATATATATATAAAAAAAATCCTCGTTTGTAAAATAAACCTCCAGGTCTAAAGGGGTCGCTCTTGTTCATTTGAGTATACATTTTGTCTCATCTTTCCGCAGAACAAGAACTGTTCTGTGCTCTGATTCGTCGAAGAGCTGCGTTGCCATGACATCAACAGTTTGCTCGACGCTAAAGTACCATAGTGAAACCAAATGGCTAACGTGGTTCATATGCTCATTTCCCACCAGCTCATATATGTTTTACTGCTCTTTAGCTTGGCTCACACTGAGAACGTTGTCGGTAGGTGGCTGATATACACGCACCATCCGTCCGGTGTTACTTTAAAACTGGTTTAGCTGAGCTAGCTTCAAGCTAACCGAAATGTCACCGCTTTGTTCAACAGTTTTCCGGCCGTCCTATCTTACCGCCACTAGACCGGTGGTCTCCGCTCTGCTGCTCGGAAACACGTCGGACATCTCCCTGAGTGTGAGGACGGTGTCTCCATCCAACACCACAGGTAACTGTGAAGGAAGGAGAGACCCCGCATCTCTGTTCGTACAGTACGAACAGAGTAATGATGAATTCATGATTGATTTAATTGAACCGACTGGTGTTTGGTTGCCAGGCTACACCACTGGCTCCGGCTCACCAGGAAGAAGGAAGGGGGCGGCCATGTGGCTGACCTGTGATTGTGCAGTCTGTGGTCAGAGATGTTGTGGTGATGGTGTGTTTTCTTCTTACAGGAAGTATCGGTCTTCCATCATGTGTGTCTGAGGTAACACAGTGGATCCTCACAGTGGAGCAGGTGGGAAAGGTGAGAAGAACCAAAACTGACAGTGAACACCAACTTATATCCTTTTAAACTAGTGTGATTACATTTTGCTGAAGTAAGAGGTACTTATAGTTTATAGTAATTCAAATTAAAATCCCAATCAGTTTAAATAGAGTGCATAGTATTGTGTGACTGTTCATTTTCTTTATGATTCTTCTTTGCCCCAGACTGCAGTGCGAGTTCATCTGAGGTTGGATAAAAGTCTGCGCTTGTGTACTGCGAATGACACGGACACGGACTGCTGTCCTGATCCACTGTGCGTCCTGGAGACTCTTCAGGTTTCTGCCTGTGCGGGCGGGACACCTCAGGCATCGCTGCTGATCCAGGCAAAAATATATGCTCTGCTGGTCCCCGCTAATGCTGCATCTGGTAATTCAAATGATACGTGTCTCATTATAACAGGCCTTTGTTCTGAGGATGTTAGCACGTCGAGAGTGCCATCTTTCTAATGAATATAAATCTCCTCTCCATTAAAGATAATAAAACAACCATTCCAAACCAAGTGTACCAACCACTGGGCTCTTGTCCCTGTGATCTCACATTCGGAGCCTGTGATGTGCGCTGTTGCTGTGACGAGGTATTTATTTTTGCATTCTTTTAACATGAGAACAGTTCACTTTTGCAAATGTACTGTATTTATTCCTGTATTAACTAACATTGATTTATATGTCTCTCATTGTATCAGGACTGTTCCACTGAAGATTTGAAGCTGTTTGTGTCCCACTGTCTCCCGGGGCCATTTGGTGGACAGGTCTCTCCTCCTCCAGATTATGTGTGCTCTGTGCAGTCCTCTGAAAACTCCCCAGATTGGTTTCCATTTTTGTGTGTCCACTCGCCACCTAAAAACAACCCTTACCTCGGGCTCTTTTACCAGGGAGCCATAATGTGAGTTATGACTGAATACGTTTTTTTGTTTAATTTATTAATTCTCTTCATGTAATCGTTAATCTTTTGCCCTTGATTTTGTCTAGTAAATCCACGCCTGGTCCAACCTTCCAAGGCCCTGTGCTGTCAGCTCCAGTGCCAGTTGATGTTTATATTGAAGGAAGTCCCATTTTAACATTAAATGACCAGTACTTAACCATTGCTCAGGTTAGTTATGTGTGTGTTGTTTACAGTACAATACAGTGTATTTTTGATTATATTTAATCTGAAAATGCAACAACTAATGCCCTGTACATTCCCTTCTACAGAAGGTGCTCGGCCAGTGTGCAAACAATGCTCCTGTAGCATTTTTGAAAAATTTCAATGTCGAGTGTGTAACCCCACTACGCACCTGTCCAGCTCGATCTCCCTTACCAGTGGATTTGATGATAAAAGTGAAGGATGGGCAAGGGGGTATGTTTTAACCTGCTTAACACTCTGTAGCAATACTTTGATACATTCAAGAGATCCTTAAAAACATGTGTTTCTGAAGTTTGGTTTATTTCTTCCTATGTCTTCAAGGTGATGTGACAGTGGAGGAAATGGATGAAGTGGCCACTGACTTGAGTCAATTTATTTCAAGCACAGATGGCGCTGCCTCTTCAGGTGCAGTGATTACAACATATCATTACTAAAATTCCAAAGGAATGAAACTTTCATTCAACTCGTTAGTTGAATTGTGTTAATATGTCTCTGAAGGTGAGGGCCTGATATGTGAGAATGTGACCATAGCACTGGATTATACATTCTACTGGAAAGGAAATTACATCACAAATATCACACTGACACGCACTGTTGGGACCATCACTTTGATTGGTAGTGGTAAGTGACCATAGTGTCTGCACTTATCATCAGCCAGTGATACTATTTAACAGATATGTTTGCTGGAGTTTGGGCTAATATTTACTAATCTGTGTCCTGAACAGTGCCGTTAACTACGAGGTATTCTGCCGCGTTTCTCAATGGGGAATTCATGGGTGAGACCAATTCAGGGAACCCAGGTGAGAGCAAAATGAAATACCTCTGGTTATGATGGTGATTTTGTAGACAATAGCGCACAGTGCTTTTGACATTTCCAATGACAGGTT
The DNA here is from genome assembly GCF_022379125.1 of Scophthalmus maximus. NCBI lineage: Eukaryota > Metazoa > Chordata > Actinopteri > Pleuronectiformes > Scophthalmidae > Scophthalmus > Scophthalmus maximus. Next base: position 12,960,993 of record NC_061533.1, on the reverse strand, counting down.
ACCAGGTGGGACGCCCTGTGATTGCTGGAAATGAGGACACTTTGGACAATAATGCAAGCTCAATACAGAGGACATCAATCAATCTGTGGAAACCAGGTAAAACCCATGAAGCCATGTGGATTACCAGCTCACTTCAAGTAGTATAATTGTGAATTATGAATGTTTCAGTCAAAAACAATTTGACTTAAAGACAGTAACATTTTCTGATCTGACTGACAGTGAGTGATGGACTCTGTGTCACTTATGAGAAGAAACCAGTTTTGTTTGGAGAGAATTCAACATCAGGATGTTTGCTGCCCATCAGCCAAGAGAATCTGACTGAGTGTGATCTCTTGAGGTCAGTAGCTCAGCATGAGTTCATGTTTGATTTATGTTAATATGTCCTGAAATGAAATAAAATCTTTGTCTGTTTGTTTTTGGATTCAGAGAGACCGTTAATTCTCTCCAGGCAGCTTTGACTTCAGCTATATATGTAGCAAGGAGTGGAAACCCAGATCCACTATCTGTGACTGACTGGGTGCACATAAGCTGTAAGTTGATGTTGCAAATAAACAATTCAGTACAGTCCATACATTTAAGAGAAATTAGATCATGCATTTGTTAATGAGAAAATGTATTTTGTTCTACTTTTCTTTTAACTTGAAAAGCAAATTTATTTTAACCAAATGGTCGTTTATTTTGGGTTTAACTAAATGTTACACAAAAAATTTGATTTCCAGTTGTGACAGTGAACTTGAGCACAACTATGGAAAACACTACAAGTTCATGTTATGGGATTCCGTCCCATCAGCATATCCATGTTTGGACTCTTATCACTAGCATGGTAGAGGGCATACCTCAAAGGGAGATCCGTGCTGTGCAAATCAGGTCTGTGTCCGGTTGCTCTTTGCATTCAGTTGTGTTCTCAGTCATTGTGTTCTAATTCCCATTATAATGGTCATTGTTAATCGAGTCCTATTTTGGTCATTTTTAGCTATAGCATGTCCACCTGGGCACTGGATTGTGGAGGAGGTGATGTCTCTCCGTGCGTGGACCCAGTGGAAACTCAATTATTCCCCATCACCTCCTCAGTCACCTTTACTGATATTCCTGTCAACACAGGACCACCGAAAACCAGGTGCTTCCTCACACAGCGAGACGAGTTGTTGGATAAATTACTTTATATATGAGCTGCTTGACTGTTCCTAACCTGGATTGTTTTGATTTTTATCTTCTAGGTTTCAGATCAACTTCACAGAGTATGACTGTAGCAGGAATGATGTGTGTTGGCCTGAGCTAGCCTTTCCCATGACCAAGTATTACACAGGTAGGAATCTTATCTAATTCAGTATTTTATTGTTTCCTTCAGGAGATTGTTTAGTATATTGGAGTATATTCTTTGAAAAAGAAAAGCGTGATTGAAAATTTAGTACAACTGGTCCCAGAGAGGATCCCCTCCACTCAAAGTATCTCACAGCTGTGAAACATTTGTGCACAATACTCCTTAAATTTGACAACTGACGGTACCATTTATAATTGATTTTGCCTTTATCCTCCCAAGGTGAGCCATATTCTCAGTCCCTGGCCAAGGGCCTTATCTTGGTTTTCTTCTTCATCACTGCCTCAATTCTCGGGACTCCATGGAGACAAATCCGACAGGCATGGAACATCTCCACCCTTTAAGACTCTGTAGAGGAAGGAACACATTTCAAGGGCATGATGAGAGTGTGACCGGCTAAAAACAAGATGAACTTTTAAAATGTAAATACACCTTTTTCCATTCGATATTGTTTGTATCATTTGTAGTTTTTACATTTTTGTGGGAATGTAACTTGTTCAATTTGTGCACATTTTTTAAAATAAAAAGTATTTTTCTATTATTTATTTTAGGCTCAACCCTATTTTTGATCACAACACTCTCGAGAATAGGTTTGAAAAGTGGGTAGGGCTTCTAATCTGATGTGATTTCAGTTTGTTTCTTATTGGCTGCCTCAGGGTTAAATTTATTCCGGTTATGCATGTTCCAGGAGGGGTTATCAACCACATGCACGATATGTTCCGCCCACAACTGAGTCCGGTTCTGCTAGAAATGTCTTCCTGTTACAAGGGAGGGTATTTTCTCCACAGTTGCCATATGATCCTCATTGTGGGAACTGTGAGGATTTCTCTGTAATATTGGGAGTCTTGACCTCACTATGTAAAGTTACTTGAGATAATGTATGTTGTGATTTGACGCTATACAAATAAAATATAATTGAAACAACACCCAATGAAACATAGCTGCTGCTGCTGCTCCTTAGGATTCTAGACCCCTGTTCTGCCTCGATCAGTGTACTTGACCCCTATTTCTTCCAACTGAATAAGTTCTGAACAGAGGTTCTAGATATCAATACAGGGGAGTGATGTGTATTTGTTTTTATCTTTGTGCAAATGCTCAATAAACTGATAAACTCATTTTGTGTGTTTGCGGCTCATGTTCTGTTTACTTTTCAAGTTAGCCGAGCTCATGTGCCCCAGGCCGCACACTCGTGTTCGCACGACTGCCTGGCCGTACTTGCCGCCTTCAGACAGTGTTGAGGGCTGAAAAGCTCACGCGTAGTGCGCACTGCGCAGACTCCCGCGGCCGTCGATCATTGGTCAAAGGCACATTCGCCGCTGTGGAAGTTGACCGTGTTCAACAGTATGGAAGTGAAGTGACGTGGAGAACTGTGGACACAACAAGCGGACGTCGCACGAAACTCCAGTTGGGACCACATCTCCGGATATGAAACACCATCAGCTCTAACACCGGCGACCTCACGTTTCCAGCGTCAAATCTTGACGACGCGAGTTCTGTATTCGTCCAAGAAACAAACGCGGCGCTTCATCTGCTGGTTAGCTGGTTAGCTCGTTAGCTACCAGCCGCCGCCGCCGTGACGCCGCCGGTTGAAAGTCAGCCCCATGCAAGTCAAACACCGCGCCGTGACTGGAGGCTAAAATGAAAAAGGCAAAGAAAGACAAGAAAGACTCGACTGGCCGCCGCTGACGTTCACTTCACAAGACGCCGCAGGAGTTCGCTCGCTAACATCAGCCCGTCGACTGAGCAGGGAGACGCCGGAGCGAAGTGTCAGAATGGACTCCCTGCTGCGAGGCGAGGAGCTGTGTCTGGCCCAGCTGTTCCTACAGTCCGGCTCGGCGTACGACTGCATCAGTGAACTGGGAGAGCTGGGGCTCGTGGAGTTCAGGGACGTAAGTCTCCTCACACATGTCGCCGTCTGGGAGTGAGCTGCTGCTGCCGCCGCCGACTGTCTGCGCAGGCTCTCGGCCGAGGCTTCATGGCAGTTCAGGATCTGTGCTGGTTTCACCGTGACTGTTAACCTCTAAATGTTCGCCTGTCTCGCGCCTGTTTCAGCTCAATCCCAGTGTGAACGCGTTCCAGCGAAAGCATGTCAACGAGATCAAGAACTGCGAGGAGATGGAGAGGATTCTTGGTGAGCTCGCGTCCACCCTTAGTTTGCGGTAGACCGTTAACATCTGGTCCCCGAGTCTGTACTGGACGTCGTCAGCAAAGTTGTAATGGAGCGAAGCCATGAAACCACCGGAGGCCCTTGAATTGAATTGAATTTAGAGCCAGTGAGGCTCCAGTCATGGGAAATGTCAGCTGGTGTTGTATTTGACTGACTGGAAGGCCGTCCCTGCTAAACCCGTTATTATTACATTAAGCACAGTGCTGTTCCTGGTAACTGAAAACTTTGAAACGTCTTAGAATCAAGTGTTTGCTTGTTGTTTAACAGGATACCTTCTGAGGGAAATAAAGAAAGCAGACATTTCACTGCCAGAACGAGATGTGAACCCCGTGGCTCCCTTACCCAAACACGTCATGGCTATCATGGTTAGTCACTTGCTTTTGTGTCCTTTTATCATTTGTGAATTTAATGTGTTGTTGGCAAAATTCCATGCAGCTGTTGAGTTGACTTACTGCCACTGAACCATGGTGGTTTATTTTAGTCTGCCCTGCTTTGTACACATTTGGTAGACGACACCTAATGTGTGTTTGTTCTTTTTAAACGTAGTTGTTGTAATCACCGGGTGTCTGTGTGTTTACAGGAGCAGCTACAGAGGCTAGAAGTGGAGCTAGGTGAAGTCACTAGGAACAAAGAGAAGCTGCAGAAGAACCTGCTGGAGCTGAGGGAGTACACACACATGCTACGCATCACCCACAGCTTTGTACAGAGAACGTCCGAGGTGAGTGTGTCGGGCCAAAAAGTGGCCGGATTCTTCACATCCACGTTTCATCTTGTTCACACAGACTCTTTATCACAAATATTTCAATTGTAATCTGCTCTCTGATTTGATTTGGATTTTTAAACTCCTGCTTGGTTCAACTTTTAGCGAGAGCCCCTACATGTGCAGTATGAGGAGTTTCCCTTCCTAGAAAAGGACACAGTGATGGACTACAGCAGCATGCAGAGGCTTGGAGCCAAACTAGGGTGAGTAATGTAATTCTGTCAGCCGTATCAGTGTCAAAAGCTTTTGTTAGTGTTTCGACATGGAGGTTGATTTATTTTCGAGTCGAAAGTAAACCCTCTCTCTGTCACGTTTACCAGCTTTCACAATCGACACACCTCTTATCACGTGATTATCCAAGCACAATTCTATCACAAGTAAATGAGTTGCACAGTTTCTGATATACATTTAAAGAAAGTTTCAAATGTGGCGGAGTTGTACATTTATTTGCTCATAACTGGTTTTCTGTGTCTTGCCTGTTTCGCATTACAAACCTTTACGCTCAGTACACACTCAGACATGCAAAATCTTCTCAAACTAAGTTCTGGATCTTTGCCAACAACCTAATGCTCATACAAAACCAGTGTTGTGTGGATGCTCTGTACTCCGCAGAGGACAACGATTTAGTTAAATGTGAGTTTTTGTTGATTGTGAATGAGCTGCAAGAGTGAGGTCTCAGTGGAAAGACAGCTGAGCTCACAGCTGCAGGTTTGTGCAGTCACTATACAACATAGAAAATATCACAGCTACAGAAGGCGGCTTGAGAAATATGCAACATTAATGATGTAAGATTGTTCTCGTTAGAGCAAAGCTATGACCACTGTTCACACCTGGTATTAACATCTGTCTCAGGTGAGCCGATCACATGTTGACAGCTCCAAATATGTCAGTTCACACACCTGGCGTTAGAAGGCGTCTCCACGTGTCTCGAGTGACAACCTCACTTTCCCGCTCCCAATGCAAAAAACACACGTAAATAATTTCCATTTACAAAGATGAAATAATGTTCGTATTTAGCCAGTCGGACTTGTGTTTGTGTGTGACAGTGAGGGGGAGAGAGAGAGACGGGCATGGGGGCGCTGAGTGAATCAATGCATTGTGCTATGCTCTACTGTGAAATAAGATAATACTCATTTGAACAAAAAAGAAAATCATTTGTTAAGACTGTCATGCTAATATTGTGGCGATGGCCACAAATAGATCAATGTATGGGAAATACTGAAAAGTGTTAAAAAATACTTTCGGTGTATTATGAAACTGTAGCAGGTCAGAGGACATCAGCCAAATAGTCGGTCCCTCATTGTTGCCCCGGACGCCTGTGATCGGACTTCAACGTGTCTTTGGTGCTTTCACACCTGTATTAGCGCTGTCCACTTGTGATCGAATCACTCAGGACGGATTAACACCAGGTCTGAACGGGACCACCAACATTAACCAGAAACACACAGAGTATGGGTCTTCATTCTCTGCTCCGGACACCAAAATTGCACCAATTTGTTAAAAAACGTTGGTTAAAAGTTTATGTTCCCTTGTCAACACGTATATGTATACATTAGGCTGATGGTAGATGTTTTCCTCATTTTCTTGCAGTTTCATCTCTGGGCTTATTCAGAGGGCAAAGATCGAAGCATTCGAGCGGATGCTTTGGAGAGTGTGTAAAGGCTACACCATCCTCAGCTATGCTGAGGTCGATGAGTATCTGGAAGATCCCGAAACGGTAGGTTTCTCCAGGATAACTGTCCTTGATTTGTGCTGAGCTTTAATTGCTTTGTTTTGCCTTCCCTGCATTTCACTGTGAGATTGAAATATCAACAGCGTTTTTGTGACTGATCACTAGTGGAATGTCAGAACCCACTTAACTGGAAAATGTACAAGCTACTTAAACGTGTTTCTGAATGGTTTATAAAGAGGAGGCTTGACGTTGAGCTAAAAGCACCTCCAGTCATGCTCTATCAAAAGTCAAGGAGCAAAGGAAAAGCTTCTCAGCTGCTGTTTCGCTGGTCAAGAATGAACTTTCAATCTGGAGTACTTTTTTCAGTTTTGTTTTGGCAATAAAAACAAGTTGATTTTGCAAATATCACTGCATGTTTTAGTACATTTTTAACTGAATATAACATTTTGAACAAGAAATTTACTCTAGGCTTAAAGTGACATTTCTTTTTTTGTTGTCAGTGGAGCAGATGGTCCTTATCATTGATATACATCACATCCTCTTATGTTTGTGTTTTTTTTGCAGGGGGAGCCTTCCAAATCCATAGTGTTTCTGATCTCTTACTGGGGAGAGCAAATTGGCCAGAAAGTGAAGAAGATCAGCGACTGGTAACTATTCTGCAATACAATTATCTTGTGGTTGCTCCATTAATGGCAGGAAAAGGGATTAGTTTGTAAGGTTTTACTCGTCTGTTTTGTGAATTGTGAATAAAGTTTGTATTTTTCTTCTATCCATAGCTACCACTGTCACTTGTATCCCTATCCCACAAACAACGACGAGAGGAATGATGTCGTGGAAGGACTAAAAACTCGCATTCAGGACCTGCACACAGTATGTCTAACAATAATTTGAATGTCTGATCATGCAGATGTTTAATTAGTGACAGAAAAAAAAAGTTATTCAGTTTTTTCATTCACTACACATTTACTTTGTGTTTGCCATCATCTCCCTGTTAAACAACAACTCAGATGATTTGAATTCTGAGCTTTCTGGGTGTTATTTTCCCTTGCTGGATTTGTAGGATTTATAAATACAAAATTTTTCCAAAACAAGCTTGCAGACAATCTTTTGTTTTGTGAGTCACATTGCATATAGTTGGTGCATAGATAGTTTGTCCCCTTTTAAACCAGTCTTATGGTAAAAGTACAAAGAAAGAACTAAATTAAATGGCTGATTTATTTTCTAAAAAGATTAACCCAACTGTTCTTGTGAGTCGGACCCCACAGTCATGGAGTCAGGTTAGTTTCTCTCTGTGCCAGTGCACCGTGAATCATTTGGTAGCTTTAACTTGCTGTGACTGAGAAATGGGATTACGTTCACTCCCTTGTAGCACATGATCAACAGGAAGTTCATTGTCTCTTACATCATACTCTTTTCACCCTCTTCTTTTTTTCTTGACAGCTGCTCTTCTGATCTCTGTCTCTTATTCACAGACAGAATGTCAAAAAAATTCCCTCTGTTAATGTTGTTCCACAGATAATTATAGAAATGCCAAAAAGGTCAAGTTTAGTAAACTTTCCCCTTTCTCGAAAGTCTTGAATATCTTTTAATATGATGTACCGTACTGTTTATCTCCTCCTGTGTCCAGGTACTTCACAGGACAGAGGACTACCTGAGACAAGTTCTGATGAAGGCTTCTGAATCTGTATACACCTGGGTCATCCAGGTCAAGAAGATAAAAGCCATCTACTATATTCTGAACCTGTGTAGTCTTGATGTTACTAACAAGTGTCTGATTGCCGAGGTGTGGTGTCCTGTCAACGACATTGCCAACCTGAGGAGGGCCCTAGAAGAAGGATCGGTGAGGAAACTCTCTTCATGGACTTACTCTATCTTTGACTTTGGCCTGAACGTGGGCTTTCTTTTTGTGTTTATTTAACCGGGGTAGTTGCTTCATGATTTGGGATATTGTTATCATAAAAGCAAATACTGTAATGAAGAATTGCTTTTATTTTGCTCTCTTTAAGTTTAAGGAAAACTAATTTGAGTGTTTTTTTGGGATGAAAAGGAATTCACAGATGCACTGAGGTATGACACAGTATTTGGGCCATGTTGAAGGTAAACCTTTTTTTAGTTTTGGAGAATAATTTCATTATAGTTTTTGCACAATATTTTCAAAGTCCTGATACATACGATAATGTGGTGCTGATGAAGTATTTCATTATTTGTGAAACCTACATTACAGTTTAACTAAACAAGATGCTCCACATTCCTCACAACAGGCGACAACATTTCCCCTCTGAAATGGCATGGTGCCTAAAATTTTGACTTTATTCTCAACGTCTAAGTTTTTTTCCCCCTTTAAGTGGCCCTAATACTCTGTCATACTAAATTGTACCCTACAGAGGTTTTTTTTAGCTAGCTCCCTAAGGATTATTACATAATGCACAAAGGGAAGTTACATTCACAGTCTTTTCAGTGGCTTTCTTCAGTGCTAATCAAATGTTTCAAATTAGTTTACGGTAATATGCTGAAATTTTGATTCAACATTGATATTTCAGAGAAAAAGTGGAGCGACAGTTCCTTCCTTTGTCAATCGTATCCCCACCAGCGACACTCCCCCCTCCCTGATAAGAACCAACAAGTTCACCTCTGGCTTCCAGGGCATAGTGGATGCCTATGGAGTGGGCAATTACAGGGAGGTCAACCCTGGTGAGTGGGGTGTTTTGTTTTTCTGTAAATGTTCAAAGATCTATCAGCATCATCAGACGAACATCCAGAGTAAAGAATGCGTATGGGCTAAAATTAAATGTAAAGTCAGCACTTGACTTATCAGTTTGGAGATTTTACGAGGTCTCTGCACTGTATCAGAAGTCAACGATGTGACAGCAACATGCATGTGTCACACAACAGTATTTGCAAAAGAAAAAGTGAGATCCATTTATTGAAATTCTTTAATAATTCCCTCCTGGGATAAATCTTACATGATGCAACCAATATTTAATCCAGTCCTTATGAATTTATGCTTGCAATTACATTTTTTGTTGTTGTTTTTCCCCCTATTTATTTTTAGCTCCTTTCACAATCATTACTTTCCCGTTCTTGTTTGCTGTGATGTTTGGGGACCTGGGTCATGGACTCATCATGGCTCTCTTTGCTTTCTGGATGGTGCTGTATGAGAACAACCGCAAACTTAAAAACACCAGGAATGAAGTGAGTGAGTTCACTTAACCTAATGCCTGTTATTCATTTAAGCAGGGTAATGACGGTGTGTGTCCGACAGCATGTGATGGAGTGATTGAATGTGTATGTGCAGATCTGGAACACATTCTTTGAGGGCCGTTATATCATCCTGATGATGGGCCTGTTCTCCATCTACACGGGCCTGATATACAACGACTGCTTCTCAAAGTCCCTGAACATCTTTGGTTCTGGGTGGAGTGTGAAGGCCATGTTCACAGCGGAGATGTGGAAGTAAGTATTTCACGATGAGAAGGATTCATTAGAGTAGTAAACCCAGCTAAACAGGCACACGGGTGCATATGTAATATTTTCTTAGGACTAAGAAATGTAACGAATAACTTGTTATACGTGTTCAAAGATATTAAACTAAGATGTTTTCTGTGTATTGGTTTCACATTCAACACACTGGTGGCTTTATTTGTGCCCAACAGGACAGATGATCTCAGTGGGAACCGTTTCCTCACTCTGGATCCAAATGTTACAGGAGTTTTCAAAGGGCCGTACCCTCTGGGAATTGACCCAGTGAGTAAAGAATATTGAACATGAGTCATGGTGTATGAGATCATTTTTTTGATTAGACTTCAAATACACAGATTTAATCATTATGGTGGATTTAAAGTATCATTGTACCAATCAAACCTACCCATTGTATAATACAGAATATGTCATCTTTCTGTTTCAAAGATCTGGAACCTCGCAACCAACCGCCTAACATTTCTGAACTCCTATAAGATGAAGATGTCAGTGATAATTGGCATCATACACATGAGCTTCGGGGTCATTCTCAGCACTTATAATCACTTGTGAGTACAAGCTTTTTTTCTATATCTTTTTAAAAGTGTTATAGTTTTTAATATCCTGCCTTATTTTTGTCGCCGACAACAGGCACTTTAGGAAAAAGCACAACCTGTACCTGGTATTTCTCCCTGAGCTCCTGTTCCTGCTGTGTCTGTTTGGTTATCTGGTCTTCATGATATTCTACAAGTGGCTGGTCTTCTCTGCCAAGGACTCCAGAGAGGCCCCGAGCATCCTCATCCACTTCATAAATATGTTCCTCATGCAGGGTGATGGAGTGCCGCCCCTCTACCCAGGACAGGTGAGAAGCTAATGTAAAGCTCCTATCCTGTACCACTGTAACTTATGTCCCGGTTCTTACTAAACAGACTCAATCTAATGCCATTTAAAATACACTGCAGATGTCACTCGGACAGCTGGATCATAACAGTGTAATGCTGTATGGTTTTGCTTCTTCTTCCTCAGACTGGCTTGCAGATATTTCTGGTTGTCATTGCTGTCCTCTCAGTGCCTGTCCTGCTCCTGGGGAAACCCATCTACCTTAACTGGCTTCACAACGGAAGCCAACGACTTGGAATGTACCGGGTAAGGGTCTTAAAATGGGTGACAAGTAAATGTGTTCATAGATGTGGAAAAACGACTCCAAATATTTGTTCTCCAACTGTAAATATGCATATCTGACTTGTTTGTCTGTGTACACACAGGGATATGAGCGTGTGCGGCGCAACAGTGAGGAGGAGCTCTACCTGATGAGGGCTAATGACATGGAGGAGGGCAGCAGTCACAGTGATCTCTCCTCGAGCGGAGATCACGAGGCAGAGGAGGTCAGGACAGAGATATACTGACTATAAACTATCCTTATCAGCATCTATTGTTTTTCTCTACTTTTTTACCTGTTTCTTTGTGTCATGCTGAGTTTTGCTTTATTGTTGGAATAGTTTGACTTTGCAGACGAGTTCCTGCATCAGGCCATCCACACTATAGAGTATTGCCTGGGCTGCGTCTCCAACACAGCCTCCTACCTCCGGCTCTGGGCTCTGAGCCTGGCACATGCCCGTGAGTATGGGGGTTTGCATTACAAAACACAGGTTGTCCCTTTTTCAAACCTGTCCAAGCACACAGCTTTTCAATTAATGAATTTCAGACTTGTGTCTGAATGGGCCTTAAGGTATTTAACACTTATCCTGCCCCATTCTAACCATTTTGCAACTTTGGTCATGGACATTAAAAGGAGTCAAAATAAAAGCCAACAAATGTAGATCATCGACAAGCCCAAGAACACACTGAATATTAGTAAAGCTGCTTTCAGACATGCACTGAAGTCCAGAGGGGCTACATTTTCGAACCCAAATGTTGTGTTCTTGTGTGTCTGACTTGGACAATCTCCTTCTCCGTTCTTCATACGTGAACAGCAAAGGTTGAAAACCCTATGTCTTTATTTGTCGCAGTTACTTAAATCAATGGTACATGTTCTTTCCTGTGCTTCCACAGAGCTGTCCGATGTGCTGTGGGCCATGGTGATGCGAGTAGGACTCAGAATGGACACCCGCCTTGGAGTTTTGTTCCTGGTGCCTGTGTTCAGCCTGTTTGCCGTTCTCACCGTGTCCATCCTTCTGGTAATGGAAGGGCTGTCTGCATTCCTCCATGCACTCCGGCTGCACTGGTAAGATAACCATAACTCCTGTACTACTTGTGTCAATGACATTTCCAAATGACCTTTGAGTAATCTCAGTGTTTGATAGCAGCTGTTTTTCTTCCTCAGGGTGGAGTTTCAGAACAAGTTCTACAGCGGGACTGGAGTCAAGTTCTCCCCCTTCTCATTCTCTCTCCTGCCCTCCAGCTTTGAGCACGATGGCTTACTGTAACAAAGGACTACTTGGTAATACTGTTGATTGTTAAACGGAGCCAAAACATGCAATTTATAAAAGACATGTTCCAGATATGTCATGAAGTGATTTAGACTTTTCATTTCTTCTTTAAATAATTTAAAAAAATTGTATGGTGAGCCTCACAATCTTTAGTTGTGCATCAACAGTTGTTGATGTCACTTGTATTGCCCCCAAACTTAGAATAAATAATAATAATGATAAAAAAAAGATATATGATTTAGTATGGGGTACCTTAACAGTAATAAGTAAATGGTTGGTTAGACAGACAACACTTGATAGGATACATTTTTGGTGATTCTGATCTTTTCATGGGATTTGCTGACAACGAAGATGAGAACATCGGTCTTTATCATTTCTTTATTTAGTTCAGCTTTCTCCCATTTCTTTTCTTCTGTATCTAGTTACATTTTTAGCATAATTGGGTACAGAAATTCTATTTTCCCTTTATTTTGTTAGTTTTGACTCGTCTAGTTTCCATACACTGGGTAGTGAGCCACCTAACAACACATACAGTAGTTCTTATTCAACTCTTTGGTGCACTGATTGTCTTATGTAAGTACAACCAAATGACAGCATACTGTATGGTCCTTCAGATTCCTCATGTATTCCTACATTGTGGTACCAAAACACTATGACGGATCTTTGACCTTTCAGTAGTGAAAAGTGCTTGGGCAGGTGTGTGATTAGATGTATATACTTTTGCAGAATTTGTTTTGTTTTTTTAATTTTATTTTTAAAATGTTACTTTAGAATTAAAGATGAATTATAATGTAATAAGATTTTCACTTTTATGCATTCACAGTGTTGCCTATGTCGTCCATTTATTGTACATTTTAGCATTCCACACATGAATACCTTGTCATTTATTTGTTGACCCCAGTTCTCCTTGAAGGATTCAACACTGTGGTTGCTTATTTGTTATTAGAAGATTGAATTATGGACTAACACCAGACATTGGTGGAAATGGCTCATTTTGTGAATTTGTTAGTATTGTATGGAATTGGTATTGGTATTTTTCTCTAAGGGATGGAGACTTAATTGTCGTCATTGCTTCAATACTAACCTGCACTTTTTCAAATGGCAACAGAGTTTGCTTCAGTAAGATACTGCCACACGTTTGATGGTCACGACCTTGTTTTAAAAAAAATTAAATTATATGGTTTTATATCTTCATGATACAAGTGGCAATAAAGGTTTTCTAGAGCCAAGTGATGTTTGCCTTAACGCTGACTTTTTGTGGTTTGGTTGAACAGGTATTGTAATTTCATCCAATTCAGCTCTGATTTTGAAATTCACTTTAATATTAAGAATTATCTATTTCTTTTTTCCGAACACTCCATGCTCCACTTTTTAAGAAAAATCATTTTTCCATCATTTTGTCAATAATAAACTGTATTTGTTTAAGTTGGATTTGTTGAGTCCATAACTGCATTTGTTATTGCATCTGGATCTAAACCCAGATGCAATAAGCTACATGGAAGTCAACACAAAGACATTTAACCCACTGAGTGAGGCAGCATTTTACATTTGAAATATGTTTGAAGGCTTAGAAACCTTTTTAAATATGTTGTCTAGTCCCCCCCCCTTAAAAAAAGTTTCTTTTGTCATACACTCACACACTACAGATTGTATAAGGAAGCCATAGTGCTGTGTAGAAGGGTTGCGTGAAAAGACGCATCACAACTAATTTGCTTGAAACAGTTCTGCATATCTTTGTTCATTTATGGATCAATTGCTTAAACAACGCCCCAGTTTTATCACTCTTTGTACTGACATGCTGAAATAATTATTTCAAATTAATAAATAAATTGAAAGATTTGCATATGGAAAGAAACCAACAAACTAGAAAAATCTGTTAGTTTTGTTTTAGGATGGGCTCAGTGAGAAGAAGAACAAATATAATAATAAAGCTCCTAATTAACAAATGAAGTAACAAATTATAAATTATATTTTCGTTATCAATTTATTGTTTAAACATTTAAAACTTAAGTGCGAAACTCATTTTACTAATGGATGATTATCACATCTTTTAGGTATTTCCCCCCCAAATGCACAGGGATTTACATTATTATGATTATTGATGTATCTCTTAACGGGGCGATTGTCTTGGTATGTGCAGCTACAGAGCCATCATGAGACTGTCAGGAGAGTCAGGAAGGCAAACCGCCTGGCAGTCAAGGTCCTGGGAGACAAAACCCAAACAACTGCGGCATGTTGTAGTGGTTGACATGACGACCTGTAAACGCTGGGCTGCGACACTAATGCAACGATAGTTAGTAAATCAGCATCATCACCTTCATCATTATCATTCATCATCATCATCATCTTCATCATCATCATTCATCATCATCATCATTCATCATCTTCATCATCATCATCTTCATCATCTGATGTAAACCGAGCGGCGCAAAATGGTCCACGACGATTTACGAGTGGAGTGGATCCGACAGCGGGTGACCGCCGGGTTCAACTTGTACAAGTGTCCGGACTGCTTCGACGAGCTGCTGCTGCTGGGAGACGGAGAGGAAGAGAAGAGGGTGATCCGCTACCTGAACGTCGTCTCCGAGGAAGACTCGCCATCGTGTCTCCTGTTCTTCAAAACCAGACGAGAGGAGGAAATTGAAGTTGCAATTCCAGTCGGTAAGTTGGCCGAGTTGGTTTTCTCTCTTAAACATTGAAATAATAATAATCAAACTACTTGTTCTACAGACAACATTGTAGTTAGATGAAGGTATTGTATAACAAATGGAGCGGGTGCAAGTGTACAGATAAATGACAAGCGAGGGACAAAAGACTCATGAAACTGAAACATTGTAAGGAAGAAGAAAGAAATGAATCATAAATGGAATAAATCAATAATAAGAATAACTTTACAATTCAAAGGGCTAAGGCATATGAGTCCATTGGATTTTTTGGTGAAGCTGTTTGTATCTAACATGTATTAGAATAACAGTGTCACAGAATTGGCCTAAGGAATATACTGTAGATAAAGACATTTACAAATGTAAAATGTAATGATTTGTATGTTAACCAAGTTTTTTTTAAACTTTATTTTGAATCTTGTCAACACGAATAATGAGAATTTATGTAACTGAAATATTTATAACCTCAGAGGAGAAGAAAGACAGAGACAATGAGACCCGGACCCCAGATGGAGCAGAGATGACCTCGGGCACAAAGGAGCCCAATAGAGAAAGCCCCAGCCAAGTGAGATTACACTTAAACTCATACCTTCTTGTCTCGATTTCTGTCCCACCGTGACTGTGTTTGAATGAGTTTTTCATTGTATGGATGGAGAGGAAAGGGATCATGAAAAAAAAAAATGATTTCAGTTTTTTTGCATTTTCAGAGGATTGAGGTTCAAGTGGTCTATCACATTGAGCTTCACGTAGCAGTAGACAGTTACCCAGAGAGATTTCTGAAATCCACTGTCTTCTACTTCCTCAGGAACACAAAAGGTGAGAATTATTACAATAACGCACGTTAAAGAGCCTATTACATTTAAAAACAAGATTAACCAAGAGATTGTGATTTCCGTTTGAAATAGAGACCATCGTTGAACCACTGGACATGACTGAAGCCAACATCCTGATGCCCAGGCTGTTCGACATTGGCATGCACAGTGGAGATCCCCTTCACGGGCTACAGCACAAACTTGCCAATGTAAACTTAGAAATAATTCACAAGCAACCAGCCACAACCACTATCAGTCAGACAAAAAACTTCATTTCACACAGCAGAAAATCTGTCAACATAAAACATGCATTTCCAAAAGTTTCACGCACATTTTCCTCTCAGATGTACATACCCCTGCTCACTGCCCACCAGATGGAGGCAGCTGGCCGAGAGGCAGGAGAGGACGGCTCGGCAAAGTCGAGGGAGCAAGTCACGAGTCGCGACGAGTTGCTCCACAGGACATACAAGTTTTTGGGAGTGACCAACACAACTCTCCAACAACTTCAAATTCTAGGTTTGTTTTATATCATAATGCGCCTGGAGCCTATTCATTTGAATGTCAGGTATTTATCAGTATTTCACTATTGGAAAAAAAAACAAAATACGTGAAAGGTGAAGCCATAAGTCTGCTGGACCTGCTTAGTTTTTTAACACGCATTTCATACAATGTTTGTAACGATGAACGGTACAATCTATGTTTGTCACAGATGGGGGTACACTGCACATCCCTGAGCTAGACCTGAAGCCGGAGGTGGATGTGCTTCTCTCTAATCCAGAAATGGTTGAGGAGTTGGAGCAGTGTGTAATGAACTGGCACACTCAGATTACCATTGTTATTGAGGAGCAGCAAAACAAAGAGCCACAGGTTTGGGACTCCTCTTTCATTCTGAGTTTCAGCCCAGGCGGGTTTGGTGGTAGGGCAGGTAAGAAAATTCCACTTGAGCTGCAGCACGTGAGATCAAGCTCAGAATGTACACATGTAGTTGCTGCTGAAATGTCTTGACTGTTACCAACAGGATTAAATCCCTGTCAAATATAATCGTATACCAATCTGGAACATTTGCTTTCCATTTTCGTCCAGGCGCCTGGCCCTATGGCCGAGATCGCCTTTTGGCAGCAACGTGCATCCATCCTGAGCGCTCTGAACGAGCAGCTCAAACAGCCGATGGTGAAGAAAATCTTGGCGGTGATGGCCAAAACGGATGCCGGCATCGTCCAGACCCTGGAAGGAACGGTTGCCGAACTTAATAAATACCGCGTTGAGTCGGAGGATAATTCACGTTTCCTCAGCACAATGGAAAGACACTTCATGGTGAGCTGCACTTTTTTTTAGAAACGCACTGCTGAATTTTCTTTACTCTGACTTACATTTTTCTTTCCTCACCTTAACCTTTTCCTCCGTGACCATTGTCTGTCGTAGGATCTGTCCACGGGAGCAAATTTTGCTGTGATCCTGGAGACGATCCCTCCTCTGATGGAGACCCTGCAAATTGTGTGGATGATCTCTTGCCACTATAACACAAATGAACGTATGGTCCCTCTGATGGAGCGTATTGCCTGGCAGCTGTGTGAACGTGTGTCACACGTAATTGATATCCGCACGTTATTCAAGTATGTGCGGATATACATCTACATTTATGTTATAAGTTCACATCTTAGGTCAAATCTACATTTATCTATATTTGATAATATTGATATTGTTCAGTTGTCAGTCAGAATCCTGTTTTCAAAATAGTTTGAGTATAACTCACCAATGTGCTGTGTCCCGGACAGAGATAAGAGGGAAGTGGCCAAATCCAAGGTGCATGATGCTAAACAGGTTCTGGACCAGTGGAAGTCGTGTTACTTTGAGGTGCGCGCTGAGATCGAAGAATCAGGAAGGTTTTCACGCTGGGAATTTGACCGCAAGAGACTGTTTGAGAGGACTGATTACATGGCTTCCATCTGCCAGGATCTATGCAATGTTTTGCAGGTCAGTGAACATAAACCTCACAAATACTGACCTCGCATTCATTAACTGAAAAAAAGAAAAATGCCGCTCAGTTTTTGAAAGTTCTCCTGGATTTGTCTGGTGCAGATCTTGGAGGAGTTCCATAACATCTTTGGCCCGGAGCTAAAAGGTGTGACCGGTGACCTCAAACGCATCGATGAAATGCTGTGCAGAGTGGACAGTCTGATTTTGCCTGTTGAGGAGGTCCATTTTAATCCTTTCGACATCTGTAAGAAGAGCAGCTGGAAAATGATCATGCAAGACTTGGACACTACAGTGCAGGTGAGTTCAGGACATCTAGAACGCAGAAGCAAAAATAACATTAGGTTTAATGAAGCAGGGCAGGATCTATGTGCTTGTCATTTCGCACCAGTACAAGTTTCTGTATGCTGTACTGCAGTTTTCAAGCTGATTCCCTTTTTTGAACATGTGTCTGCACAGGCCATTGAGGGCGAGGCCATCAGCTTCATCGATCAGTCTTTTGAGACACTGCGCTCTTCAGCTGCGGCCTTCGACATGCTGCTGAAGTTCAAGCACATGCGCTCCAGGGAGGCCATCAGTAACCATTTGATGAGAAAGTTCAATGACATACTGGCCCTGTATTGCAAAGAGGTATTGCGCTCTGAAGTCAAGAAAAAAGTGCCGGTTGATAATTGACTTTGCAGTTGAATTGATGTCATGTTTTAATGTGTGATCATATCAGATCATCAGAAAGCTTCTGGTGAGGAACAGTGAGTCCATGCATGTGTTGTGCCATGTGACTCAAGCAAAGGAATGTACAAACCTAAATGACTTGCAATGTTAAACTGCATTACAACAAAGTTAATGTAGTAATTACCCATTTATTTCTATATACATTTGATCAATTTCAGCCAATAAAACCTAGAAATAATTATTACACTATTATTATAATTTGTAGAACGTCTAAGTCTTTTTCTCTGTGTTGTAGGTGGAAAGCATAAATGAACTCTTTAAGGCAAACAAGGACCAACCACCGCTAAACAAGAATGATCCTCCCGTGGCAGGATCCATCAGGTGGGTCCGATCTCTGCTCCACCGCATCAAACGCACCATCCTTCCCTTCCTGGAAGTGCCAGAGATGCTCGAGAGTGAACAGAGCAAAGTGGTGAGTTATTTTACTGTTGACACCGTGGTGACAAAAAACACAGAAAAAAATCGTTGTCTAAAACCCTCTGTGTGACTTCTGCTGCATTCTGCTCAGGCCAAGGACAAGTATGTGCAAGTGGCTTTGCAGTTCAGGGACTACGAGGTGAAGAAGTACGAGCGCTGGCTGGCTGAGACAGAACACAACTTGCCACTGCTAATGAAAAAAGCCCTGTTGGTCACTGAACACCAAATCCCAGCAACATTGGTACTGTATTTGTCTCTTGCGATTTGCTGTCCTGTAACTCTTGCTCAGCATTGTGAAAAATACATATACATTAACTGTTCATAATGTCTTTCTCTTAAATTCCCAGCCTCTCTCTAAGGATGCCCCACCAGCTGAAGGCAACCTACAGAGGGGTGTGCGATACCTGGTGAACTTTGCCCCAGAGATCAGGGAAATCATTTGTGAGACGATCCACCTTGTGTCACTGGACTTCTCTGTGCCTCAACTGGCTCAGAATGTTGCTCTACAGGAGCACAAATTCCTCAAGTAATGACACTCGCAGCACCACGGTGCAGTCCATTCCACACATCAGAACCTCCATCTGACGTCATGGCCATATTTCTGACTCGTTTCATCCTTGTTTCTTAGGTATGTTGATGATCTGAAGAAGCTTGTGAACTGCTGCCACTCTGTGATGGACAGCCTGAGTGAGGCAAAGTTCAATATGCTGGCTCAACAGATCGAAACGGTCAAAAAGGTGATGGATTTCGGATGCAAAAGACTCAACTGGAATTCCTCGGGTATGCTACTTACAGAACCGGAAATCTTTTTTTCCAGTTCATGCCCATTTATGCACACGTGCGGTGTGATGAAATCAATATTGTCTGTTGTGTGTGTTATTTGGTTTTAGGTATTCCTGAATTCATCAAACAATGCATCCAGGCTGTCTCTAAATTGGAGTCGGTTGTCAGTCAGATTCAGATGAATGAGAGAGACCTTGATTCCAAGCTGCAGTCCATGGTGATGGCCAACTTAATGAAATGTCCAGTCCCTGAAAAATCAAACAAATTGCCAGGTATAACTAATAGAAGGATATTATTTATTGGATTTAATCATTTGTACTTATTTTCATTGACTTAATTGCATGTTGTCCCCCCCCCCAAAAAAGGTGTCAAGGAGTTCTGTGAACACATTGAACAAGAGCGGGTAAAAACTGTGAGTTTGCTCAGTAAGAAGTACGCCGACGTCGGACACAGCATTACTAAAACCGAACATTTGATCATGGAAAGCAGCAGTGGCAAAGCCAAATGTATGGCAGATTATTACACGCACTGGGAGCGCAAGGTGTTCGACTCCCTCGCGAAGATGGTGCTGAGGTAGTTACACACTGTTAATGTTTTTGAAGTCATCTATTTTGTGAGCAGTATTTATCACCCTGTCTGTCTCAACCACTCTCACAGCCTTCTTATCACATTTAGGAGCATTCAGGCCTTCAACATGGCGTTGATGGGACCTACCGCACTTTTCCAACTTGATGTCATCCTGTCTGCCCCTGAGGTCGTGTTGCAGCCCCAAAGCAATGAGATCTACTGGCTGATCATGCACTGTGTCAGCGACTGTGTGGAGAGCACCAAGGTTGGTTCATCATGATTCTCCTATGTGTCATTGTAGTATGTTACTTTTCTGAAAATTTACATTTGTAAGATTACGACACACAACATTTGACACTGTGACTTAATTCTGGCTAAATTTCGTCTTTCAGCAATTTGTGCGTTGGATGCGTGGGACCTGCATTGAGTGCCCTCCACAACAAAATGAATTGGTGACGTTCAGCTTCTACAGTGACGTGAAGCAGCATCCTCAGGTGAATGAAAGTGCCATGACAGTGTCCCAGAACATCCAGCAGCTGCTCCTCTCTGTGGATCGGTACCTTTGCCACTGCCGACACTATCGGCCTCTCTGGGAAAGGAACAAAACCATCGTCAGTGAAAAATTTGCTGCAAGTAAACCGTCCTGTGTCAAGTATGACGATGAGCTGCAGTTCTTTTCTGGGATAAGTCAGAAGGTGATGCTGGAGCCTCTGTTTAAAATTGACCACATCATCCATCTAAACCTGGAACCTCTGGTTCACACAGTGCAAAAGATTGTTGAGTCCTGGATCAGTTCACTCGGGAGTCTGCTCAACAAGGCTGTCAAAGAGGATCTCTTCAACTTGAGAGATGAACTCATGGTACTGAATTCTGCTACATAGTTAGTATCCAATTATTTTAGTCTTATTATGTGATATTTACGTTATTCTTGGTTATTTTCTACAAAAGCAACTGTCCACAAAGCTGAAACAGAGCCCTGACACTTTTGAAGACCTGAAGTCCGTCCTTGGTACGATCTCGGACATAAAATACATGTCTCTAGATGTGGAGATGAGAGTCAATGATATCAAGGAAAGATACAGAACACTGGCAATGTACAAAATGGAGGTACTGTGAATTAATTCTAAATTATTATCGCCTGAGAGCATTAGTGGTTTCCCTTGTTGTTGTTCTTATGCAATATATTATATGCAAAGGTTGGAGAGGATGAACTGGAGCTGGTTGCCAGTATTGACCAGATGTGGAGTGACCTTTTTACAGAATCCATACAAGTGGATCGAAGTTTGACAAATGTCAAGAAGTCATTTACTGAGGTAAGACACCAAATCCACACATTCCACTTAAACGGAAAATGAAAAGCAACAGTTTGTAGAGGATTACATTTAGAGTTCTCTTCCTAACTTCCTCCAACAATCCCAAAGATTACAGAGGAGAAGATTGAAGAGTTTAAGGAGGAGTTGTCTATCTTTGCTGAAAGCTTCAACATGCATGGTCCTGGAGCTGTGGGGGATGATTTGGAGAAAGGTACTTGAACCCTGCGTCTGGTTCTCATATCTAGAACAATGTATATCGTGTTGAATCTGTAGCAGGGGAACCAGTCTCTCTCGTTTGGTCTTTGCAGGGCTGACCATTCTGGGAACATATGAGGCCGATCTTGCCAAGATGATGGCAGGACGACAGGAGCTGGCTAATGCTGAGAAGCTGTTGGACCTACCATTCACTGTGTACCCAGAGATTATCACCATGCAGAAGGATATGAAGGGCTTGAGACAAATATATGATATATATAAAGCTCAGAAGGTGAAATTTAAGTCGCTTATTGGGACACATAATTCTGATCAACATGTTTTGTTTTTTGAAGTATTTAATGTTTGTCCTTAAATCTTCCAGGATACAAAGACAGAGTGGTCTCAGACGCTGTGGGTGCATTTAAACATCCAGCTGCTACAGGAGGGAGCTGAGGGCTTCATCAAAGGCCTGAGGCAGCTGCCCAAAGATGTGCGGGCGTTGCCTGTGGCCTTCTTCCTGGAAGGACGCATGAAGGAGTTCAGAGAGTCTCTACCTCTTCTGCTGGACCTGAAGAATGAGGCCCTCAGAGACAGGTCAGTCCTCAGAAAGAAATGAAGCATTAGTATGAAATATTGAAAATTAAGGTAGACCAGAATATACAGTATAACACATACATTTTTATATTTGGGCCACAGACACTGGAATGAACTGATGGAGAGGACCGGCACCAACTTTGACATGAACCCTGACAGCTTCACTCTGGAGAACATGTTTGCTATGGAGCTGCATAAATATGCAAATGTGCTAAGTGACATCGTCACGTCTGCTGTAAAAGAGCTCAGTATTGAGAAGGCAAGCATCCCTCTTTGTCAATAACCTCAAACTGGAGCTAGGGTTCAGTTGTACTAGTTTATCTGTGAAATCATGTTTGTGTGTGTGCTTCCAGGGAGTGAAGGAGGTGGTGGAAACCTGGGAAAACATGAAGTTCAGTGTGCAGCCCTATGTTAAAGGGACCCAGGAACGTGGTTCTATTCTGGGTGCAGTGGACGAGATCCTGCTGAACGTGGAGAACGATGCCATGAATTTACAGAGCATGGCGGGCAGCCGTTTTGTTGGACACTTCCTAGGCACCATACAACAATGGGAAAAAGACCTGTCCCATATCAGTGAGACCATAGAGGTCAGTGAGAGAACGATCAAATCTCACTCCACACTTGAGCTGATCTATAAAAATCCCGATTGAAAAAAGTATTCCTTGCACAGGTTTGGTTGCTGGTACAACGAAAATGGATGTACCTGGAGAGCATATTCATTGGTGGAGACATTCGCTCGCAGTTACCTGAAGAAGCCAAGAAATTTGATGACATTGACAAAAGGTTTAAAGAAGTGAGTGTTGCCAAAATAATAGCCTGATGAAAGCACAGTGGTCTGTTACTGGGCCTCTTATAATAATATCATTTCATTCATTTCCCATGTAGACAATGAGTGACACAGTGAAGGGCCCAAACATCAAACGGTGTTGCCTGCTTCCCAACCGACTAACGGACCTGCAGGCCCTGAGCGAGGGTCTGGAGAGGTGCCAGAAGAGCCTCAGTGACTACCTGGACTTTAAGCGGAATGCGTTTCCTCGCTTCTTCTTCATCTCTGATGATGAGCTGCTCAGCATTCTGGGGAGTAATGACTCTACCTGTGTCCAGGAGCACATGATCAAGGTGTCATCCTTATGATACTTAACATACTAATGTACTCTTTCAAATTGGGTGGGAACAATGCTTTCAATGTGTGTGAAACATTTTTCTCATTATTTGTCTTTGCTTTGCTCCGCAAGATGTATGACAACGTTGCATCTCTGAGATTCGATGGGGAAAGCAATGGGGAGACAGCAGCTGGAGCCATGGTGTCTGCTGAAGGGGAGGTGATGGAGCTGAGGAAGCCCGTCCCAGTGGAGGGCAGAGTGGAGGACTGGATGACGGGAGTACTGCTAGAGATGAGGCGGACCAATAGACTGATTACAAAAGAAGCAATCTTCTACTACTGCAGAGACAGGAGCAGGTGGGTATGTGGGTGGCTGTCACCCAGGAGTCGCTCATCCCCCTTAACAGAAGGTTTCTGGTTTCAAAAGTTTCCTCGACCAAGACACTGAACCCCAGATCATACCTGACGGCCGTGCTAGCAGTGTGTGAATGGGATAAATGAATGATAGAGAGGCACCATTTATTTAGATGTATAGAAGCACTGTATTAATGTGTATGGGTGAATGCTACTTGTCAAGCACGTTGAGAGGTAGTTCAGGGTAGGAAAGGGTGCAGCATAAGTGCATTACATTTACCATTTCATTTAGATTGATTTTGAAAGGTGTGTTCAATTTGTCATTTCCGTGTCTCTCAGGGTGGATTGGATGTTGCTGTACCAGGGCATGGTGGTGTTAGCTGCCACTCAAGTGTGGTGGACCTGGGAGCTAGAGGATGTTTTCGAAAATGTGAAGAAAGGAGAGAAGCACGCATTGAAGAACTTTGCTCAGAAAATGCACCAGCAAATTGATGAGCTGGTGACACGTATTACACAACCTATGAAGAAAAATGACAGACGAAAGATTAACACCGTGCTTATCATTGATGTGCATGCGAGAGACATTGTGGACAGCTTTGTTCTAAACAGGTAAACCTTTTCCAGCTTTAAATATATTAATTGATATGAATTCATTCATATGATAGTGTAACTCATGTGTTTCCAGTATAATGGACCCACGAGAGTTTGAGTGGGAAAGCCAACTAAGATTCTACTGGGTCCGGGAACAAGACGACCTATTTGTGCATCAGTGCAGCGCTTCGTTCTCTTATGGGTATGAATACATGGGGTTGAATGGTCGATTGGTTATAACCCCACTGACCGACCGGATCTACCTCACCCTCACCCAGGTCTGAGAGGCTTTCCATATTTATATCTTCAAAACAAATTAATAAAAGCAAGCGTACATATGCAAATTGATTCCGTCAGCCAGTTTTGACGACAAGATGTCTGTGACCGTGGGTGTGTATTCGTGATGCAGGCCCTCTCCATGTTCCTGGGTGGAGCTCCCGCCGGACCGGCGGGTACAGGAAAGACAGAGTCCACCAAAGATCTGGCCAAGGCTTTGGGCCTGCTCTGTGTGGTGACAAACTGTGGTGAGGGCATGGATTACATGGTGAGTAGCGTACATTGGAAGAGCGAGCAGCTACTGTACAAGTACAATAAAACCACTTTGTGATATTTTCTCGAAAAAAAAGGACTTCAAATTGTTTACATTACAATTTATCTAAGCCATTGCTTTTCCCAAAAGATGATAACCCACACATACATTTACATTTGCCTTTTCCCCCTTGAAATACCTCTCTGTATGTGTGTGCAGGCTGTTGGTAAGATCTTGTCTGGCCTTGCCCAGTGTGGAGCTTGGGGCTGCTTCGATGAGTTCAATCGAATTGATGCCTCAGTTTTGTCAGTTATCTCCTCTCAAATCCAGACCATCCGCAATGCTCTCATTCTGCACCTCAAAAGGTTTCATGTAAGTCTGTTGTAGTTACGCAGAAAAAGTAATAAATTCATCGAAAATTATGCCAGTTTTCATTTAACCACCACCTTCTCACTATGCACTTCAGTTCGAAGGGCAAGAGATCCGCCTGGACAGCCGCATGGGGATTTTTATCACCATGAACCCGGGTTATGCGGGACGCACCGAGCTGCCAGAATCAGTGAAAGCCCTCTTCAGGCCTGTGGTGGTCATTGTTCCTGACCTGCAGCAGATCTGTGAGATCATGCTCTTCTCTGAGGGGTTCCTAATGGCCAAGGTGAGGGACACACACACACACACACACAAATGATATTGTTGCTAGTTAGCTGATGATCTTCTCCTGAGTAGTGTTAACAGTAATCATCCATGTATGTGCAATATTACTATAATGTACCAAGATGTTTATGTTCTCAATTAAATTACTTGGAAGATTCATTGATATTTTTTTGTGTGCACAACATTATTTTCATAATTCAGCAAACATTGATACATCTGTAATTTGGTCAACTGCACATGTAACCTACACATGTAAAATTCTTACCGAGGATCTAATCACTCCACTTTTGTGCGATTCAGGTGCTGGCAAAGAAGATGACAGTACTGTATAAGCTGGCTCGAGAGCAACTGTCCAAGCAGTCTCACTACGACTTTGGTCTGCGAGCTCTGAAGTCTGTCCTCGTGATGGCAGGAGAACTGAAGAGAGGCTCACCAGACATCAGTGAGGTAGACCATTTTTGAAATTTCATTTTCGGAAAAAGGTGAATAGAAAACATTTCAGTTTAAATTCAATATGGAACCAAGGAGTCTTGCCTCATTCCATTGGTATAGAGTGAAGTTTGATTGCTGTAAGGGATTATCCAGTGCAATATCCGGATGATATTTCATGACAAAGATTCAGCGAGTGTCCACCATTTTGTAGTGCTTTTGTTGTTTATCCACTGCTATTTCTTTGATCTCCACAGGATGTGGTGTTGATGCGCGCCCTCAGGGACATGAACCTTCCAAAGTTTGTGTTTGAGGACGTGCCTCTGTTCCTCGGGCTGATCTCAGACCTGTTCCCTCGGCTGGACTGTCCTCGCGTTCGCTACCCCGACATCAATGATGCTGTGGAACAGATCCTGCAAGAAAACAAATTTGTCATAGTGCCTGACCAGGTGTCTCATCATGGGTCTTACATTTGATTTAAGTAGCAAAGATTTGGTTTCAGCATACGAGTGGTCTAATGTTGATGTGCTCTATTCTTTATGGTTCAGGTGGATAAAGTTGTGCAGATCTATGAGACAATGATGACCAGACACACTACTATGGTTGTGGGACCAACAGGTGGAGGGAAATCAGTTGTCATCAGCACATTATGTCAAGCTCAGACCAAGTCAGTTTCAGTTTACATCACCTAAGTTTACACCACCCTCTCTCATATTTAGTTTGAACTGTTGTGATCTTTATTATATCTCATCATCAGATTGGGATTGCACACCAGGATATATCCACTGAACCCTAAAGCCATGAGTGTCATTGAACTTTATGGTGTTCTCGACCCTGACACTCGAGACTGGACTGATGGGATCTTATCCAACATCTTCCGTGACATCAACAAGCCTTCTGACAAAGAAACACGGAGGTTAAAAAAAAGGAAACATGCAATTAATCTGTGAATAAAGAAGTGACGTTTATTCATGCGCAGATTGAGAAAAGAGAAAGTCCTGTGAAATCTCAGATTTTGACTTTCAGGTACATCCTGTTTGATGGTGATGTGGACGCTCTGTGGGTCGAGAATATGAACTCAGTGATGGATGACAACAAGCTCCTCACGCTGGCCAATGGTGAACGGATCCGTTTACAGAGTCACTGTGCACTGCTGTTTGAGGTCTGTCTGCATTTCAAGAGTGCTGTTACCTCTCCCTATGCTTTTCTGCAAAGCAACTTTCAGAGCACATGATAAGAAAACTTCACCGTTACAGGTCGGTGATCTGCAGTATGCTTCCCCCGCTACTGTTTCCCGCTGTGGGATGGTTTTTGTTGACCCAAAAAACCTCCGATACACCCCGTACTGGCAGAGATGGCTGACAAACAGATCCGAAAGGGTTTGGAAACAAAACATATGTACTATTTAATATTTGTACTTGTTTAAAATTTGATAACATATCAACACTTTCTTTTTTCTAGGAACGAGAAGCGCTCGACAAACTGTTCAAGAAATATGTGCCCAGCTGTATTGACATGATTGTGGATGGTATTGTTAATGGCAAACAAGGCCAGAAGCTGAAGACTGTTGTCCCACAGACAGATCTGAACATGGTAGGTTCATCTCATCTATCTCGCATGTACTCCAGTACCTGAATTGTTGTATTCTTGCACGAAGAATTGTGTCCCATCTTCAGACTCAATGTGTTGTTGGTCTGTGCAGGTGACTCAACTCTGCTCCGCGCTGGATGCGCTGCTTGAGAGTGAAAGCGGCAGTGCTGAAGTCCTGGAGTGTTTCTTCCTGGAAGCTCTCTACTGCTCACTAGGGGCCTCATTGCTGCAGAGTGGCAGGATGGAGTTTGATGAGTTCATCAGAAGGATTTCCTGCTTAACTGTAGTGCATGACGAGAAAACCCTGGCAGGACCTGGTGAGATCCCAGGTAAAGAGAAAAATGCATTCTTAAGACACCCAGTTTGGGTCATATCTCATATTGTATATAAGAGATTAGGGTTAGGAGTTCACTATGTATAATATGCGATTATAAAAAGAATGTTTGTACACCACAACTGTCACTGTTGAAAAGCAATGGACAGGATTTCTTCCCATGTTCATTCTCTTTCCTATTATTTATAACAAAATGTCTGCATCCATACAGGATACCTGCCGTCTCTGTATGATTTCCATTTTGATGGCACACAGGAGAAGTGGGTTCCCTGGAGTTCCCTGGTCACCAAATATATTCACAACCCTGAAATGAAGTTTGCTGACATTCTAGGTAAAGATTAATTATGTGAGCTGCGAGGACATATGAAGTATCCTCTGTACATGATTTCAGTTTTTTTGGCCCATCCAAGCCTCATCCTCATTCTGTGCTTTAGTGCCAACTATCGACACCACGAGAGCGAGATGGATCCTGGAACAGATGGTGAAGATAAAGAGGCCAGTGCTTCTGGTTGGCGAGTCTGGCACCTCCAAGACTGCCACCATTCACAGCTTCCTTAAGAACCTAGATGCAGAAACAGTGGTGTGTTTGCTTATCAAATCTAAGCCTGTCATCCAATGTCATGAAATGTATTTCAGTTTAAATTTATTCCCTTCTGTTCCTAGATTACCCTGATCATCAACTTCTCATCTAGAACGACCTCAATGGACGTGCAGAGGAACCTGGAGGCCAATGTGGAGAAAAGGACCAAAGGGAACTATGGGCCTCCAATGGGAAAGAGACTGTTGGTCTTTATGGATGACATGAATATGCCAAAGGTACCAGCTCCAAGCATTCAACCAAGTCTCTTATCTCCTGCACTGTTGTGAATGACAGCGCTTGCATGTCCAACATTTTTTGTGATACACCATATGCTCATCCAGGTGGATAATTATGAGACACAACAGCCTATCGCACTCATGAAGCTGTTATTGGACCGAGGAGGCATATATGACAGAGGGAAGGAGCTGAACTACAAAATCCTCAAGGACCTTGGCTTTGTTGCTGCCATGGGAAAGGCAGGAGGAGGGAGGAACAAGGTGGACCCCCGCTTCATCTCACTCTTCAGTGTCTTCAGCATCCCCTTCCCTGCAATGGACTCACTCCACCTTATCTATGCTTCCATTATCAAAGGCCACACCAGAGTGAGTACCTCTTTCCCACACAGATCAATCGTCCACTAAGCCGGAGGTCGGCAGTTCGATCCCTGCTTCCCCGATGTGTCCTAAGCAAGATGCTTAACCCCTAAATTACCTCTGATAGCTCTTTTCCGACAGTGTATGAATGTGACTGAATTGCCATTTACCATCAATACTGATATCAGAATATCATTCAAATATAATCACATAAATTTAATAAACTCTTTTATTATTTTAGCCATTTCAGGAGGCCGTACAGAAGGTTTGTGATAAAGTCACCCTCTGCACATTGGAGCTGTACAGCAGCATCATCAAAGATTTGCCACCCACTCCCTCCAAATTCCACTACATCTTCAACCTGAGGGACCTGTCAAGAGTCTACAACGGACTAACGCTCACCAAGCCCGACAGGTCTGATCTGGCACATTCACTCTATGAACAGATCAGCAGAGACTCTGCAGTTAGAGGTCTATGTTTAAAAATGTCTGTTCTCTTCATGATTCTCTCAAACAGGTTTTTAACTGTCACGCAATTTGTGCGAGTCTGGAGAAATGAGTGTCTGAGAATCTTCCACGACAGACTAATCGATGAGACTGACAAAGCCATGGTAATAATTGATAATAATTAATCATTACTGTGTGTAGGTAAAAATGTGTTACGGTTCCCTCAGGTTAAAATTCTATTGTATATTGTTTTGTTAATTCAGTTAATGTTTCAAATGTGTGTTTTCGGAATCAGGTCCAAGGCCACATAAAGAACTTGATTGAGGAGCACTTCAATTCAGACATGGAGGCAGTCATCAGGGACCCAATTCTTTTCGGAGACTACAGGACAGCCCTCAGGGAGTCCGAACCCAGGGTCTATGAGGACATACTGGACTATGATGCTTCAAAAGCCCTGTTTCAGGTATTATCATGTTGACATTTTATAATTATACATGTTTTTTTGTTTTTTTTTACCACTGTGTCCATTATTTGCTCTCATATTTGGCCTTTAAATATGGCCCGGGCCTTTCTGTGTAGAGTTTGCATGTTTTCCTTATGCATGTGTGGATTACCTTTACTTATTCCACAAGATATGCAGGTGAGGTCAGTTGGTTCCCCTTAAATGCCTGTAGATGTGACTGTGAGTTTGAATGGTTGTTTTTCTCTATATGTCAGCCCTGTGATCGACTGGCACTCTTGCCGGAGGGGATCGGCCCCTCATAGGATAACTGGTGTAACTAGTGGATGGATAGATATACTGAAAGACAACTGAGTTTTTGCCCTCTGCAGGAACTTCTCGAGGAATTCAATGAGAACAATTTGAGGATGAACCTGGTACTGTTTGATGACGCACTGGAACATCTGACCCGGGTGCACCGCATCATCCGTATTGATCGAGGCCACTCTTTGCTCGTCGGTGTGGGGGGCTCTGGCAAACAGTCCCTCACCAAGCTTGCTGCTTTCACTGCTGGCTGTGAGGTAGTAAAAACCTATGACGGGTAGTATTTCCATTCACTGCAATAAGAATGTTGCATCTTTGTTTAGAATATTTATTTTGGTCTAGTGGGTGCTTTATTGAGGATTTGGAATCTGGAAGATGTGCAAACAGCAGTATTAAGACTAAAAGGGGACTTTTGGGTTCGGAAGGATAATCAGCATTAAGCTAAATTTGCAAAGGAATCTTCAGGCATTTGTAATGGAAATCCCCCTTTCCCAGGTGTTTGAGATAGCACTAAGCAGAGGATACTGCGAGTCAAACTTCCGCGAAGACCTGAAAACACTGTACTTGAAGCTTGGCATCGAAAATAGGAAGATGGTGTTCCTCTTTACTGATGCCCATGTTGCAGAGGAAGGTTTCTTGGAACTCATTAACAACATGCTGACTTCAGGTCGGATATCGCTCTAATGTCCTGGCTCACAGTGCCTTTGTTTATTTTGAAAAGCTACAGCTCTAAGACTCTGATCATCCTCTCTCTTATCAGGCATTGTTCCTGCATTGTTCCCTGATGACGAGAGGGAGTCAGTTGTCAACCAGCTTCGCGACGAAGCTCTGAAGATGGGAGCCGGTCCTTCTAAAGAAAGTCTGTGGCAGTACTTTGTCAGCAAGAGTGCCAACAATCTACACATTGTTTTAGGCATGTCTCCGGTGGGAGACACCCTGAGGACCCGCTGCAGGAACTTCCCAGGTGAAATATGGTGTCAGGCCTCTCTTTATTCGTGATATAACTTTTGATTTCATTTTACCAACTGTGTGTAACTTTTTCCCCCCAGGACTGATGAACAACACTGTGATAGACTGGTTCCTGCCATGGCCTCCACAGGCTTTACTCGCAGTTGCTCAGTCATTCCTCGGTGTGTAATAATACAAACATCTTTTTTTTACTATGCATTCTTTTTTTTCAAAGTTTGTTTTCAGATAGCCATTTAGCCACATGTTGTTTATGTTTGTTTTTTTCTCCCCCTTTTACAGGTGAAAGTCCCATGGTTCCTGAGGCCCACTCTGCAGATGTGATAGCTCATGTATGCATGGTCCATACTTCTGTGGGTGACTACAGCAAGTTATTTCTGCAAAAACACAGGCGTAGTAATTATGTTACTCCAAAGAACTACTTGGACTTCATTAACACTTATTCTAAACTCTTGGTGGAGAATGATCAGTACATCCTGGGTGAGAAGATGGAACATGTCTTGAATGATTTGGTTTCTCGTGATTACTTGAGAGCCTTTGTTTTGTTAACTTGTTCTCTCCTATAATACTGTAGCTCAGTGCCGGCACCTGGAGGGAGGTTTAGATAAACTGAAGGAGGCCAGTCAGCAGCTGGCTGAGCTGAATGTCAAGCTAGCAGAGCAGAAGGTGGTCCTCACTGAAAAGTCCACAGCTTGTGAAACCCTGCTGGATGAGATTGTCACAAACACGACTGTAGGTCAGTGGGCATCTGATATCTAACGGACCCCCCCCCCACAGAGCACTGTAGTCTTCCAAAGGTAAACACAGCTGTTACAAACCACCTATTAATAACTTTTCCGTCTAGCGGAGGAGAAAAAGACATTGGCAGAAGACAAAGCCAAAGAGATTGAGGAGCAGAACAAAGT
The DNA here is from genome assembly GCF_022379125.1 of Scophthalmus maximus. Classification (NCBI taxonomy): domain Eukaryota; kingdom Metazoa; phylum Chordata; class Actinopteri; order Pleuronectiformes; family Scophthalmidae; genus Scophthalmus; species Scophthalmus maximus. Next base: position 12,929,305 of record NC_061533.1, on the reverse strand, counting down.
GATTGCTGTGGAGAAGAAGGAAGCTGAAAGTTCCCTGGCTGAGGCTCTGCCGGCATTGAAGGCAGCCCGCGACGCCCTGCAAGACCTAGACAAATCTGATGTCACAGAGATCAGGTAAATTCTCCTCCTTACTCAGATTATTGTTTCATTCATTTGTTGAAAAAGCTTCCAATAAGCATGAATGAATAGATCAACGGTGACATCTGTAATTCAGACACCCATAACAAACCTCTGAAAAGAAAATAGAAGACAATCCAAAACATTGGAGTTGATTATTTATCTAGATTTTTTAATTGAGAACTAATCAGTTTTGCAAAGCCAGGATTTACAAAAAAAAACAACAGCTAATGCCACCTGTGAATCTTCATTGTACAGATCCTTTGCCAAGCCACCCAAACAGGTGCAGGTGGTGTGCGAGTGCATCTTGGTGCTGCGTGGCTACAAGGAGATCACTTGGCAGTCGGCCAAGGGGATGATGTCAGAGGCTAACTTCCTGCGCTCGCTGATGGAGATGGACTGTGATTCCATAAGTAACAACCAGGTCAGGACTGTCAAAGGTAAGTCGGCTTCATGATCAATGGAAATCTACCATAGAAAATGCATATAATAACGCCCGCGTTGCATATATGATAGTAGGCATCTGTGTTCGCCAAGTATGCCTCAGTTGTTTTCCTTGCAATCTCTCTCGGCTAGGCTTCCTGAAGAACCTCCGGACGAGCCTTGAGGAGATGCAGGCCATCAGTAAAGCTGGCTCAGGCATGTTCAAGTTTGTTGAGGCTATCATCGGTTACTGTGAGGTTGCCAGAGAGATAAAACCCAAGAGGGAGAAGGTAATGTGAGGCTCGAAAGGGGTATTACATCATGCTCCTTAGGAAGGAAAACAGTCAATAGCCATTCATCCAATATTTTTTCTAGGTGGGACTTCTGGAGAAGAACTTCTTTCAGAGTAAGCAGGAGCTGGAGCACATTCAGGGTGAGCTTGGCAATATCCAGGGAGAGTTGCAGGCTCTTGGAGAGAAGTACCAAGCTGCTACTGTGGAGACACTGTACCTACAAAAGGAGGCTGAGCTCATGGAGAGGAGGCTGATAGCAGCTGACAAACTCATCTCGGGTCTGAGCTCCGAGAATGAGCGGTGAGGCTGCAAAAGACAACGAGTCCCACGACTGCTGCTGCTTATCTGTTTCTTTGAAATCTCATTTCCTCCATCTCTTCCTGTCTCTAACTATCTCTCTTTACAACTCACCCTTTTCAACTATCGCCACTCAGGTGGACACAAGATTTGGAGGAGTTGAAGCAGAGGCGTGTGCGTCTCCTTGGTGACTGTCTGATCTCTGCTGCTTTCCTGAGCTATGAAGGGGCCTTCAGCTGGGACTTCAGGAATGAAATGGTGTACCAAGTATGGGTTAGGGATGTACAAGAGAGAGGCATCCCCTTGAGCCTGCCTTTCAAAGTGGAAAGCCTTCTTACTGATGAAGTAGAAATCAGCAGGTGAGAAGGAGCGCGTGCTCACAACAGACTTTGAAACTTGCGAGACAAGACAATTTGCAACATGAATTTGTCATAACTTATGATAAAAAAAAGTGTTGTGATAAAAGAGCAGCTGCTTGAAAAAAATAATTGGATTTGTCTTTATTTAGTCTTTACTTGTCGCTAGCTGAGGAAGCCGTGGGGTTAAGTGTAAAGTATGTGTACCAAATAAACCCTGTATGTTCCTGTAGATGGGGCTCGGAGGGATTACCACCAGATGAGCTGTCAGTGCAGAATGGGATCCTCACAACCAGAGGGAGCCGATTTCCGATGTGTATTGATCCTCAACAGCAAGCCCTCAACTGGATTAAGAAGAAAGAAGAAAACAATAAGCTCAAGGTACAAAAGAGTTCATGCTTACGCAAGTAATGTCCTGATGTGTGGTCCTGACACTGTGACCGTCATTCTATTCCCCAGATCTCATCTTTCAATGATCCAGACTTCCTGAAGCAACTAGAGATGGCCATCAAATATGGTTTCCCATTCCTTCTCCAAGATGTGGATGATTACATCGACCCTGTGATTGACAATGTCCTGGAGAAGAATGTGAAAGGAGCAGAGGGCAGACAGGTCGTCATGCTGGGAGACAAGGAGGTGGACTACGATCCCAACTTCAAGCTGTATCTCAACACCAAACAAGCTAACCCCAAATATTCCCCATCAGTGTTTGGAAAAGCCATGGTCATTAACTATTCTGGTAAGATCCTTTGGCATGGCAACCATAGTTTTTGTCTATAACACTTGACCAGCATGTACAAAATCCTTTGTCTGTCTATCCGTCCTTTGTCTGTACCTGTGTTTCATGTAGTGACCCTTAAGGGCTTGGAGGACCAGCTGCTGAGTGTTATCATGGGCTTTGAGAAAAAGGAGCTGGAGGAGCAGCGCGAACGTTTGATCCAAGAGACGAGCAATAATAAGAAGCTGCTCAAAAACTTAGGGGACTCCCTGCTGAGAGAGCTGGCGACATCTACAGGCAACATATTGGATAACACAGAGCTGGTTCACACGTTGGAGGAAACCAAGTCAAAAGCCTTTGAGGTCAGTCTGGCTACAGTTAGCATGAGCGACCTTAAGAACAGCAATTTCACCAAAGTTCTTTATCTTTCTTTTTTCCTTGTTCGATATTGTGATCGATAGGTATTTGAGAAGTTAAAGTTGGCTGTGAAGACATCCTTGGACATTGATAAACTCAGAGACGGCTACCGACCTGCTGCCAAGCGCGGCGCTATTCTGTTCTTTGGACTGATGGAAATGGCTCTGGTGAACAGTATGTACCAGTACTCCCTGGCCTCCTACCTGGAAGTGTTTGACTATTCACTGCGCAAATCTCTGCCAGACTCTTCCCTTCACCTACGACTGAAGAACATCATGAGCACTCTGACACACAGTGTTTATAACTACGGCTGCACGGGTAAAATAATTAAGCATGGAAATGAGTCTGTTTCTTAGGATAAAGCACAGAGTTTATTATTATTTTGTAGCTTTTATAACCTGAACTTTCTGCGTCTCCCCAGGTCTGTTTGAAAGACACAAGCTGCTCTTTTCTTTTAACATGACTGAGAAGATTGAGCAGGCAGAAGGGAGAGCACGTCAGGAAGAGCTGGAGTTCTTTATCAAGGGTGAGATGTCCACAGAAGTTTGAACACTTGAACTCGTCTAAAAAACGTAGATCTTCTTATATGTAGTTTTCGTGTTACATGTGTATGTCAAAGTAATCACAGACAGACGCAGATGTTCTCAGCAAATGTTCATGTTTTTTCCACCTCACGTGTAAAGGTAATCTATGCCTGGAAAAGAGCAAGCTCAAAAAGCCTTGTGACTGGCTTCCAGACCAGGGCTGGGAAGACATAGTGAAACTCGCAGAGCTCTTTCCTGAACACTTTGGCTCTCTGCCTGATGACGTGGAAAAAGATTCCTCTGACTGGAAGTCTGTAAGTGACCACAGTGTCAGGACACGCAAGGGTATTTTACTGAATCGGTTGAGAGTCTAACCCTGCTTCTTTTTTCAACCTCAGTGGTATGACTTAGATGGACCGGAGCAGGCTCCATTCCCCATGAAATATGAGGAGAACCTGTCCGCCTTTCAGAAGCTGTTGTTGCTGCGCTGCTTCCGTGTGGACAGAGTCTATAGAGCCGTGACTGACTACGTCACCGTCACCATGGGCGAGAAGTGAGACTGTTTCTGTTGCTGTTTCTCCCTCTCCCTCTATGTACAAGAGATATTATAATTTATCATTATTTTTGATTATAACCACGCCCTGAGTTTCCACATGTTTTCCTGTATTCCTGCTCAGATATGTTCAGCCCCCCGTGATCAGCTTTGATGCAATTTATGAGCAGAGCACACCTTCCTCCCCCATTATCTTCATCCTGAGTCCGGGCTCTGACCCAGCCGGTGACCTCATGAAACTGGCTGAGAGATCAGGTTTTGGGGGGAGCAAGTTCAAGTTCCTTGCCATGGGTCAAGGCCAAGAGAAGGTACTGAAAATTATTTTACTTGTGTATCGCAGCTATGAAGCTTTAAGTGAGGTCGAATGAAAGACGTATAGGGATCACCAAGTAGTCACAATAAGAAACAAGTAAAGATGTTGATGGGTAACTGTCTTCTGTACCGGTGATGAAGGTTGCGCTGCAGTTGCTGGAGAGCGCTGTGTCCCGTGGTCAGTGGCTGTTGCTACAGAACTGCCACCTGCTGGTGAAGTGGCTGAAGGAACTGGAGAAATCTCTAGAGAGGATCACTAATCCCAATCCCAAATTCCGATTGTGGGTCACCACCAACCCCATCAAGGATTTCCCCATTGGCATACTGCAAAAGTCTCTAAAGGTGAAAAACTCCCCCCCCCCCTTTCATTCAGCAGTGTTTTAACTTTCTAGAATCCAGTGTTTGGCACCAGGATTTCCTCATATAGTTGTTTGCATTTTAATATTTTTCATCTATATGTTGGAAAAGTAATTTTCATTACAGCAAGGTGAGTCCTTTTTTTGAAACTGGACACATTCAACAAGCACGGAAGAAACAGTTGCATACCTCAAATACATGTTTTTTAGAAAGTGGTGCAGTTGTCTCCCTCAACCTGTTTAATTTGAACATATTGACACTTCTTTGTAAATTATTTACTCACTCCCTAGTTAGGAGTAAGAGGTTTTAAGTCTGTACATGAGACCAAATGACTTAACGTTAAGAATAGTGTTTTGATGGTTAACACTTTGCCAAAAAACTCCTTCTGATAATAATAGATAAGACTGGATTAGTAGAGGATAAATAGCTGTTTTTACATGTAATTCAATATTGTGTGCAGGTAGTGACGGAGCCTCCCAATGGACTCAAGCTCAACATGAGAGCCACGTACTCTAAAATCTCCCACGAGTCCTTGGCTGAATGCCCACACCCTGCCTTCAGTAATCTGGTGTATGTGCTGGCCTTCTTCCACGCTGTGGTGCAAGAGAGACGCAAGTACGGCAAGATTGGCTGGAATGTCTCCTACGACTTCAACGAGTCCGATTTCTTTGTAAGTGGCACAGGAGTCTTTTACACTATGTTGGAAATAATAGATTGGGATTTTGGGTCTCTATTTAAGTGCTATATTATCAGTTGTTTTTCATTTTTCAACAGGTGTGTATGGAGATCCTGAAAACCTACCTGACCAAATCTCACGACCAGGGAGACAGCAATATTCCCTGGGGAAGTCTCAAATACCTTGTTGGAGAGGTTGGGCTAAATTCATTATTTTCTAATAAACTGTATCTCCATTATCCTGCTAGCTGATGCTGTTAGATAATTATGTGTGTGTCGTATTTTAAAGGTGATGTACGGCGGCCGAGCCATCGATAGCTTTGACCGCAGGATCCTGAGAGTCTACATGGATGAGTACCTCGGAGATTTCCTCTTCTACGTCTTTCAGCGCTTCCACTTCTTTCACAACAAGGATGTCGATTACAAGATCCCTCCAAAAGGGCCCAAGAAAATATATGTTGGTCAGTTTCTATTTTTTTTACATTATTAGACCTTATTAAGATGAAGTTAAAGTTCTGTCACCACTCACAGATTTACCCTTTTATGTGTGACAGATGAGATTGAGACCTTGCCACTGGTAAATACACCAGAGGTATTGGGCCTTCATTCTAATGCAGAGATAGGATACTACACGCAAGCAGCTAAAGACATGTGGGCCCACCTAATAGACCTGCAACCTCAGACAGGTATGATTTGGCATCCTTCGTCTCTCTCACCTGCTCTCCCACCTCCACAATCAACTCTAAACTCCAAAGAGGATCCCTGGTAGCGTTGAGGGATGTTTGCTTTCTTTCTTACTGCGTTTACTCTTATGCCTCAGGTGAATCTGGTGGAAGCATCAGTAGGGATCAGCACATCAGCCAGGTGGCCCAGGACATTCAGAACAAGCTCCCAAATTTGTTCGACATGGACGTGATCCGTAAAAAGTTTGGCTCGGACGTTTCCCCGACCTCGGTCGTGCTGCTTCAAGAATTAGAGCGCTTCAACAAACTTGTGGTTCGCATGCAGCGCTCTCTGGCTGAGCTGCAGAGGGTGAGAGGGAGGGTCGCACATCAACAAGATGTTCATAAAAAAATGGATTGGTGCAAGGTTTGTTTTTGTTCTAATTCTCTTGTATCACACAGGCTTTGGCTGGTGAGGTGGGGATGAGCAGTGAGCTGGATGAGGTCGCCCGAGCTCTTTTTAATGGTCACATTCCTGCCATCTGGAAGAAGTTGGCACCTGATACGCTTAAGTCACTCGGCAACTGGATGAGCCATTTCAAGAGGCGTTATGAACAGTATAGCCACTGGGTGAGGATGGACACTCAATATCACAGATAACCTCTGACATGTAGCCTTCTGTATTATTCTGGAGTTACAGAAGAGTCAAGAAAGCTTAGAATATACATTTAAATAATACAGTATGTGTATGATGTGTGCATCAGGTGGATGAAGGGGAGCCCAAGGTAATGTGGCTGTCAGGACTCCATATCCCAGAGTCCTACCTGACTGCCCTGGTCCAAGCTACATGCAGGAAAAATGGTTGGCCTCTGGACCTCTCCACACTGTACACACAGGTGACCCAGTACCGCAGTGAGGAAGAAATCAGTGACAGACCTGGGCAGGGTAATGAAATTAAATGTGTCCCTTTGCAGCATGATTAGTGATGAATTCACCCTAAGACAGATGGTTTTTTTCCTGCAGGCTTTTTTGTGTCTGGCCTGTATCTGGAGGGAGCAGACTGGGACACGGAGAAGTGCTGCCTGGTGAGGAGTAGACCAAAAGTTCTGGTTGTGGAACTGCCCATTCTCAGAGTCATACCCATAGAGGCACGCCGCCTCAGGTTACAGGTGTGAACCACCGGCATGACATGCATCTATACTATAGTTCACTATTTTGATCATTTTTACTAACACTCATATGCATATTTTTTTTTAATTTGATACCACAGAATACGCTGCGGACACCAGTGTACACCACGTCTCTACGGAGGAACGCAATGGGTGTTGGCTTGGTGTTTGAGGCCGACCTGTTCACCACCATGGACATCTCCCACTGGGTGCTCCAGGGAGTTTGTCTGTGTCTCAATGCTGACTAAAGACAACCCTCAGTCTCACTTAGCTGTCAACTCTCTGTTTAATATTGTTTTTTTAATAAACTGTTCCGAGCAGCAGAAAACTAGATTGATATTATGACTCATTAATCTACTTCAGTCCTCTTCTCACTAGATGGCAGCACACAACAGTACCGAGCTCTTCACTCTGGGCAGCAGCTCCAGGGATTTGTCTTCGGAGTTACACTCGGCTAAGTGCCAGTATTTTACACTGGGTCAGGATCTACCAGGCCTAAAGGTCTACAACTGTTTGGTAGTGAATAAATATTGGCAACTCAGTTCAGTCATATTTCATTTTTTTCTTTCTTAAAATATTTCATAATTCTGTCTCTTGCTCAAAAGGACAACAGAGGGTAAACGTTTCGTCTGAGGTTGTAAGGGGAAACATAACCTGCTGCCTACAGTGGAAAATACAACACTGACCAAAGGTTTCTCTAAAGTTTTCCACTTTTCCCAAGTAACTTTTCAGCTTTTCCCTGCAGTATAGGTGGCACTGTAGATGATCTAGTGCAGCACAGAGTCAGTGAGGCTGCGGAGGTCAGCATGCTGAAGCAGGTGAAGTAAATTCTTGTGAGGTCACTGAATCACAGAAATGACAATAACGTCGTCAACTTACATCATGCAGCTAAACTGTTTGACTAAACTGTGGACTCAAGTTATCATAAGGCAAAAACAATCAGCAATATGAAAATATGTTAAATTTACTATATGAGATCACTGTCATGCTTCACATTACTGTACTGTGTAGCCTAAAAGGGCCCCTCTGAATGGCAGAGGCTAAAGGTCAGGCCACTTCTCAGCCGTAACTGGCATCACTATCGTAAAGAGTGAAGATCACAGCGTGTTTACGACCAAACACCGGAGGAGGGGAAGTATCCTACTCTTTATATGAGTGAACATCATCACCTAACTACATAGATGATTGGCAATGCAGTTTGAACAGTAAAAGGAAAGGGAATTATGGACGAAGGAAAGTAACTACTCAAGAAATGAGAAATATGAAGAAGAAGAAAAACTCTCAATGGAACCAACCCCCACCTTTCTCTCTCCTAAGAGGTCAAATTATTTTCAGCTGCTTGAGGGATTTACATTAACCCTACTCTGCTCCAGTTCCTGCTTTGCACCAAGCGGTCTCGTAAAATGCCAAGGGTGCCCTGAAATAGATAAGAAAAAACAGTCTTATTTTCCAGCCCTCCCCAACGAACACCTAATCCCAAGTTTCCGTTTGTTGTGATTGAGAGCAGGTGGACTCACTCAGTCCAAGTGCATGCACTGTTTTCTGCTAGTGCAGGGGGCAATTTGTGCCAGTCTGCATGCCTTTTGTGCCAGTCTGTGAGGGTCGAAGTGTTAACGCCATCTCTCATCAGCTGAGAAATTCACCAAAACTACAGCAACCGAGACAGTTGCATAAGCCCTCCAAGCCGCCTGCAGCATCTTTCAGTGGCTGCGACTCGCAGCTCAGCCCATGGTGCTTGAGATGTGTATCATCAATCCAACCACAGATATACATGTTGGGCCCCAGATTTCAGTTTCAGTGCCAGCTGTTTTAGTTTGGAGCAGGACCGCAGCTCTGTGGTTCATGATGACCGCTTGTAATGTAAACCTACATGTCCCACATGCAGGAACAGAGAGAGGTTACAGTATACTGAACTATCCTCCTGATAGATAGATGGATAGATAGATAGATAGATAGATAGATAGATAGATAGATAGATAGATAGATAGACGGATAGATTATAGATAGATAGATAGATAGATAGATATAGATATAGATAGATAGACATAGATAGATAGATAGATAGATTATAGATCGATATATATATATAGATATATATATATCTATATATATATATATATATAGATAGATAGATATAGATATAGATAGATAGATTATAGATCGATAGATACAGTAGATAGATAGAGATTGATCGATACAGTATATAGATATACAGATTATAGATATAGGTAGATAGATAGATAGATAGATAGATAGATAGATAGATAGAAGATAGACAGATTTAAGCATATCTTTCCTGAACCCAAACAACCAGAATTGAAGAGTTATTAGTTTTTGTTATTCATCAAACAACAGTGACTCATCGCGGGCACAGCTCCAGTGATTTTATAAGAACCCCGGAGAAGCTGCATCAGCCCACAATTCATTTAAAACCAATACAAACACAACGCGGGGTGGGCCGACGCCTTCAGCATGGCCTCTGTGAGGGGGTGAAACGGGGCAGGGGAGGAAGAAAAAAGAAGAAGAAAAAAAAGCCCCAGCAGGCTGTGCTTTCAAAAGACCCGAGGAGACTATAAAAGTGGTGTCGTGCCCGCTGCTCGCCTCGATACGCGCTCAGGGAGACGGAGGGGAAGGAGGGCAGCACACTCGTCAGAACAACACACACACACACACACACACACACACACACGCGAGCTGTGCTCGAAGTGTATGTGTCAAAGTTGGAGACAAACGAGGAGCTGGGGTGAAGGGGCGGCATTTCTCTTCCGCTCACTCAGGATTCGAAGAATAAACAAAAGCGCATTTACGCACGGACACTCGCGCGTCAGGAGCCGTGAATAGGATGCGAGGCTTCTCCCGGCGACCCGCTGCTGTTTGACACGTCCCCCCCGCGGGCTGGATCCGCCGCTCGGCTTGTGGGCGTCCTTCTTCTGTCCCGGGGAAGTCGGGGGGCTCGTTTAGAAACTTCTGCGGCCGTCCGGCTGCTCGATGCCGCGGGAGATGCGAGCGCGCCGGCGGGGGAGCGTGTCCGCGCTCTGCGGGAGAACGTGGCTCTGGACGGCGCTGCTCCTCTGGCTGGCCGCGTGTGTGGACGGGACCTGGAGGACGGGACTGTACAAAACCTACTCGGTCGGGACGCAGCTGAGCCGCGACCAGACTGCAGCCTCTCACACCTCAGTCTACCAGAAAAGGTGAGGAGAGCATCCACTCCCCCCCCCCCCCACACACACACACACACTCACACTCACTGAGCTGTGTGTTCATCCTCGTGTCCTGTCCTGTGCACATGATAAACCTTTTTTATTTTGCCCCCACAGTCTATTGAACTTATTAGCCTTTAAATGCAGAGCTACTCCCATCTCCATCCATCTCGCAGCTGCTGTCGTCTTCCTGACAGTTGGTTTCCTTTTTCCTGTGCTGGCAGCACACACACTGCTCTGCTGACTCTGACACTTTTACACCGTGAGGCTCCTGGGAGCACCTCTGATCTGATCTGTCTCTGAGGTGGGTCGCGTTGCTCTTTATCCCACAAACAGCAGCAGCATCAGCATCATCATCTTCTCCTCCTCAGTTGTCGGGCTGCTCCTTCAAAGCACCTCCAGTCTCCTGCCTGCTCCTCCCTGGACCCCGGGCTGCATCTTAACTATCCCATCTTCACTAGACAGTGGATGAGGGAGCAAAAGTTTTCTTTTGTGCCTCCAATAATGTTGGTCACCGAATGACAAAGGGGGATGAGATGGTTTCATGAAAGGTCAGATTCTCTGTGTGTGGCTGATGAGGGGGTTTCTGAAAGAGAGTCATCAGACTCAACACACAGGACAAGAGCGCTAACCAGCTCTGCTTCCTGCCCGCACAGGGGCCGGTGTTTAGCTCAGAGACCAGCCGGTTCTCGGTGATGAGAGGACTTTTGCCATCATACAAATATTTATGCTGTCAGGCCGCGAGCGTGTGTGTGTGTGTGTGTGCGAATTGTGGTTGAAACTCTGTCTCTCCGATGAGGCCCTTTTCTCCCCGGGGTGTGTCCAGGTGGCCCCCGACCTCGCTCCGCTGACTCTGCTCCCCCGCCGCTCACGGCCAGAGGTTCGTGGACATGTTTACTAAACACGAGCAGATGGGGCTGCACTGCATCTGGGCTTGTGGAGATGGAGTTTACAGTGGGCTTGTTTGCTGCTGTTTGTGTGTGGCTGCAGAGAGGACGCTGCTGTCGGCGTGACTCAGCCGCCGTTCCCAGGGGCAGAGGGGTCGGCGGGTTCGAGGTGACATAAGAGGAGCTGAGAGTCTCCGTCCACCTGCTGTGTGGCCCGATCTGTGAGAGCCGTTTATGGTGTGTCAACAGAGCCGGGGGGTTGCGGGACTCAAGGGCATCAGCAACATGACATTCAATGACAAGAGACTTAACTTCACATTGGGCGTCCGGCAACTAAAAAAGCAAATAAATATTAATTTGATCAGACTGTGGGGAAGAATTGTCACAGGGAAACCTTCACTGTGAGTGTCCTCCCATACCAGCCTGTATTCACACAGCGATTACCCAAATCAAAGGGGATTAACAGCTCCCGAGTCATTTCTTGACTGGAGCGGTCGCTCTGTAGAGGAGCTGATGAAGTGTTCGTTCACCCCTGGCGTTCTTCACAACTATATGAGCTCAGTGCACCGAGGAGGTTTACGGAGGTAGCTGCCTCTTTACTTTTTTTGTCTCGCCCACTTCTTTATCCTCCCTCGGAGGACTTGTCATGGTCTGACAGGCAGTCTAAGCCCTGTGGCCTCCCTCATCCCTCATCTTAACCATGTCCACATTTTTCTTTTAAGCATGGGAATGAAGAGGGAAGAGATTCCAGTCGGCTGAGCCCCGGCTGGCTTAAAGCAGAGTGGCTTTGGATTTGACCACTCGGATAACTTCAATCAAATTGTCCATGGTTATTGGGAAGCAGGCCACAGTTGATACAGCTCCATTAGTGGAGGCTAATTTCCTGAGGGGTTCTTACAGAACCTGTGAGGAGCTGCAACAATGACTTGATACTGTACTTGTGAATGTGTTCCCTTTTTGTTCTAGACTGTCGCCTGGACAAAACGAGACATTTGAAGACGTCACATTCATGATATTCTGTTATTTTATAATATAAATGATCGATTAAATGAGAAAATAATTGACAGATAAGAAAGAACAGATAAGTTAGTTTCCGGCCTGGTTCTGCTCCCCGATCACACTCTGTACTGTCACTGCAAGTGACCCCATCCACAAAGTCTCATTCATGATCAGCGGAGCAGCTCTTCACGGCCCCCAGACACTTGAAGATGCACACACCCGTTACACAGAGTGACACACTCAAAGCCCACAGGTGTCCAGGCCTGAAAGCTCAAAACAGACAAAAGACAAATTGAGACTTGCGCCTGGTTCCTCCGAGGCTGCTGTGAAGAGTCACTTAGCCATGACCTCCAAGATCTCACCGCGGTGCTTTCATGAACCTCACCGTCCACTGCACACGGAACCTGCAGAACTCGTGTCTTATTTAGTCATTCTTCACATGCTAACTGAACATTTCTGCTGTCAGTTTATTTTTTCTCATTTTATTTTACACGTCGTGTCACGCTGCTCCCTCACTGGCTACTGTTTTTCCTAAAAGCTGCAGATTGTGACTCCAGCAAAGCCGTGTCCCTCTCTCTTTGTTCATTTCACAGTGACTGTACTCTCTCTCTCTCTTTCTTTCTCTCATTGTCTTTTGTTGTTGCACCACATTAATCTTACGCCTCCTCTATTCCCCCGTGGGACCAACACTGCTTCATAACTGTCTTTCCTTCCATTTCCCTGTTCCCATGTGAAGCTCCCTTATGTGACCCTTATGATGAAATGACCTTTGCCTCCTCTCCTCTCCTATGCTGTCCTCTCCTCTCCTCTCCTCTGCTCTGTCTGGCCGTTTGCCACATGTCCTTTGTCCTTTGTTCTCCCCAAGTGTTTTTCCAAAAGAGGGAAATCTAGAGGAATTCCTCTAGATTTCTATCCATACTTCATTTCAGCCATATCTTTGACTGTCCAGCCCTCCTCCCACAGTACGTGAATGGATGGGTGGAAGGAAAAGGGAGTTACTGAGACAGGTTTTTTTTTCACCAGTGTTTTTTACCCTCGTCAGCCCTCTTCAGTTCACACGGCCTAACTCCCAGCCTCTTCCTCCCCACACAGTCTGCTGCTGAAGACGCACTTACTCAGTAGTGTTAACATGAGTACAGTGCGAAACGAAGGCACACACAGCAACTACAATGCAGCATATAAGGCTTCCGACCAGTTCACAATCTCTCTGTCGGCATTTGCATCCATTTACTCTTCAGCAAGTTTTTCGTTTCCCTCCAATGTTTTACTGTCTTGGCGTCCGCGGCGTTGAGGAACAGATGGGCCAAAGCTGTGATTTTTCCGTCCCTTTCAAAATTGCGGATTTCTTTCTTAACTGTTGGCTGTGGATGTGTGTGACTGTGAGTGATGGTTGATGATTTATTTAGCTTGGGCCCTGCAATTCAGAGTGTGCCATGTGTGCTTAGAGACCTGATACTCACCGAGGGCCTGCTCGCTGCTTTTGCCAGTGAAACAGCACGGTGCCGGTGGGTTTCACACTTCATAACAGGAGGGCGCCTGCAGTAAGAAGAAGGTGTTGACTAGGAAACATTTTACAGAGAAGGACTCCGTGCATTGTGCACCTGTGTTGCTTTATGAATAAAGGCTGACAAAATGCAATAGACTTTTGTGTAGTAGATCTCAGCAACAATATGAGTAAAGTTAGGGGTCTTAAGTAAGATAGATTCTTAATTTTCGGGTTAATGGCGTGAGTGTCTTCAGACATGAAAGTAATACATTATCCTCTTTGCAGTGGAGAGAGTTTTGTTCTTGCTGCCTTGTAATTAATTTCTGAATCAGCTTTAGCAAATTATGTAGGTAATGCCGGTATTGGTTGTCAAGCCATGTGGGAAATCGTAAACTGCCAACTGCTTTTGTTCTTTCACTCACTGAAGCAGCAGCGGTCGGCATTTCCTCTTTGGTAATTGCATTAGTACAATGCAAAGAGAGGGGGAGACCATAAAATTCAATCCCACTTCCCTCCTCGTACCCCCCGGTGATCTTAGCTGTTCCCAGGTGAAACCTCCTGGTCCCAGCCTGGGAAACTCCGATGTTTATCCGTTGGGTCTGGAGGGTAAGTGGTGGGGAGGAGTTAAAGGTTAGATCCCGGCACGCAGCTCTACCTGACCATCAACTCCTTCAAAATCCGATGATTAGTGCAAATATTTTATGGACAAGGGAAAGCAATCATAGGATGATCATGTACTGTCGATCTGTGTTCACTTTTGTAGCTGATGCATGCATTGAGGGCGGCCTGTATTTAAGCAGCATGTGTGGCGGATTAATTCCCTGCTCACTTTTCTTGACAAATCCATGAGTAATTCAAACCGTGTCTTCCTTTTGCACAGTTCCTTTTACTCCTTAATAGTCCCTGGAATATGTTGTCTTAGGGTCTTTCCACACCAAAGACCGAACCAAGGTTCATGTTTTTTGTTACGTGTCGTGCACACTTTTTGTGTGCAATTTTGTGAGCTCACTAAAGCTTATTTTGCATGAGATCCCAAAGTCCAGTCAGCATCATCTACGTGTGCTGCATCTCCAATTACGCTTCTACTGCAGCAACTTTTGACTTATCTTCCAGTCATTTTTCTACTCCTTTTGTTTAATGGAGTAACACGCTTGCTTCAACTTCAGGTTAATGCTCTGAAAGTCTGTACCATTCAGAAGAAATGTTGCCACACTGCAAACGAACCAAACCGCACGGTTTCCGTTTGATCCCAAACCAAAACCGCCTTCCCTTGGTCGGACCACATTTTGATCCAGCTGTGGTCCAAAAGGACAAACTGAGAAAGGTGCAGATGAAACCAGGGAGGTGTGAAATCGCCCTTATAATTAATGCCTTTCACCTCTGGCACAGTAACCTTTGTCAAAATGTCCCAGTAACTGCGGTGCTGCACAGACATTACTCAAAGGTTCAGGTTCTGTGTGTGCGGCCGCCGCAACATGTGGAGATTGTTAATGTGAGGTGGTTCGGGGCTGCTCCGCATCCTCCGCCTTTGGCAGTTTTCTTTATTGTGAACCGTCTCACACACACACACACACACACACACACACATATGGTCTCATATATTGACAAACAGGCTTTGGTGGGACGCCCCCCCACTCTTGTAAACACACTGGCAGCAGAACACACAGAGTGCAGTTTTATGCTACGAGCCACAACAAGCCTCCTTTGTGGTTTTGACATTGAGCCCCCTGTACGTACGTCTATTGACTGTGTTAACACAGGCTATAGCAATTTTACTCCCCCAGTGTTTATCATACATAGTTAATCAGGGCATACTCTTCGTTGTTTAATAAAAATAATAGTCACATATGGTGGCTCAAACAGCCTCAGTGTGTTTTCCATATATTAAAGTCCTTCAGGATCGAGGGATGAGACGAAACTGGCCTCTCGTGCTAAATCAGGAACAGATATGTCCTCCTATTAGAAATCACACTGAGCTCCGGGCGAGGATTAAACTAACCAGTTAGATCACAGTCTCCTTACATGAATCACTTTTAGCGTAAAGGTTTGCTGAGGGGAAAATGTTTCATTCGGCTTCTAGAGAGGCCAAAGGAATAAATAATGTATGAATGTAGGTGAGTTCACGTGACTCGGCCTGCTCTAAGTGATCATATGTTCACTGTCAGATAATAACCTCTGACCTTTACATAAGGGCCAGTCTCCTAACAGCCTCAGTGAATTCTCATAATGTCTTGCAAGGCCTCTCTGAGAGCGAGTGGACCCATGACCCAGCGTTAACCCGTGCTCCATATGAGACCCTGTCTTCCTCTTTACCTCTTCTGAGAATGAATGCAAACGGCTGCCTATTGACAGAGGAGAGGCTGCAGTGTAAATACAGCCCACAATGCACTCCTCCAAATCTCGTGGCTGATAAAAAAAAACGTGTAAACACCATAAAGGAGTTTCAAAACAAAAGCGTGGGGAAGAAAGGAGAGAATAATCGAAACCCACAGGAAGATAACCAGAGTATTGAATGTGACTGCATGGTTCATTTACTTTTATGAGAGTGCTTTAGTGGGAGTGGTTTTGAAATATACATGTTTTTTTCCATGAATTATTTACTTGGGAAAATGGGATTGCCTTTCTGTGTCTGAGAACCTGCTGTGCTTTTTTTAAAATTTATTCTCAACTCTGACTTTCTGACTTTGGCCCACTTTATTTCTCCCCTCAGGAACTGGTGTCCTCATACGGTCACGAAGACGGTGACGTGCCAGGTGCAGAATGGGACGGTCCTGCAGCGAGTCTACCAGACGTGCCGCTGGCCACAGGGATGTACGGGTGGGAGGTGAGGAAGACAAGGGACTTCACCACTAATGCTACTGCCGTACCACTGAGATGTGAACCCTTCAAAGAAAAGAGGCCACTTCAAAAAATATTTTTTAAATGCTGTGGTACGACCTTTGCCTTTTGAATTGTTGCACCTTTTTCTTAAGTTTAACTATAGTTTAACAGTAGAAAAAAAACCAAACTATCATATAGCTGTTTTAAGACATGAACTCCGGGAAAATTGGGTCCGGGCATTTTCTGGAGTTTGCCGTTCGTATATGACAAGAGCAGAAGGAGATTGTCAGAGTCAGACGTGAGCATGCAGGAGGCGGGACACGAGGATAATTCTGAGTAATTTTGTTTGCAGTCATTAACGCACCCACTCGCTCGCTGAGGATTTCTTCAGAGATGTTCCCGCTGTGTTCTAACATGGACTCTCTCGCACATTCTCCGGACACAAATTGTGGAAAGCAACAATCGCAAACATTTGCGTCCTCACACACAGCGCCTCATTAACCAACTCAGGAAAGCACACTGGACTTCAGTGTGTGTCTGTAAGCAGCTTAAGTCTCCCCAGTTCCTGCCACATTCAAGTCACATTGTTACAACCGCATTTAATTGCAAGTGAGTCAGGAAGTCCGTTCACACCAGCCTCTGACAATGTGAGTATGTGAGTTTATATATGAGTTTGTGTCTCTTTGTTTTCCAGCTATAGGACCGTTGTCAGACCGTCCTATAAAGTGGTGTACCGCACAGTGACGTCTCTGGAGTGGAAATGCTGTCCAGGATTCAGTGGCGCTGCCTGCGAAGAAGGTAAGTCAAGAGAGGAGTAGGGTTTGTCATCCATTCACAGATAAGTGAGCGACACTTTCGGCTCTCGGAGGGGACTAAACAGAAAAGGTTAGCGCAATGATTGTTACTTTATTCAGTTTTATCGCTTTTTCACCTTCTACCTTTCTGTTTCCCCTTTTCTTTTTATCATTCTTTGTATCTTCAAACTCATTAATTTACAACCACGTGTGCCTTCCAATACAAGTAATACCACACCTAGACAGGAGGGATTTCAATTAGGGCTTACATGAGGCAGCTTCTGTCTTCAAAATGAAGTGAAGGAACAAGATCCCTTAGCCTCTTCAGCAGGAGTCGCATACCCCCACTGGCCACTTCATTAATCACTTTTAATGTGTTCATTCACAAGAGTCACTGAGAGGGTCGATTCTTTTGTGTGGTTTTGAGTTTTATAGACCGCCTGGATCCAGGATCTCCTAAAAGTGGCATGCTAGCACTGCTGTTTTCATTTTTCAACTACAGTAGCCACACACACACACGAACACCGCACACACGGACACACACACACTCACACACACTCACACACACACACACACACACACACACACTCCTCGTGTATAATGACTTCCCCTGGCACTGGCCCCTGTGTCTCGGCAGTCTGGGGAGAAGGGTGGAGCGTCTGTTTCTGCCGGGACCCAGGACTTGACTGGGTGTAACATAAATCCCTGGGCTTTATGACACAAAGGACAATAAATATTTACAGTGGTTAGTTCGGAGTCACTTTTTGCATTGCTGAAAGCAGGGGCTATTTTTCTCTTTTAATGCCCTCCCTCCCAGGTGAGCGGGGAACAACTGTCAGCCCCCCCTCGGCGGTCTGCTGTCGGCTCCAGTGTGGCCTCGACTGGAGAAATGTCTCCAATTTTCTTGCCTGTTCGCGCCCGACAAACATCAGAGCTGCGTGAATATCGAGCTTGTTTTAGACCTTCCCCACTCCCAAAGTCAAGAGGCGCATTCACAGTCTGACACACCAGACTTTACTTAACAAAAGCAGAGGAACACACAGTCAAACAGGGAGGAAATTATCCAATTAAGTTGTTGCTGGAGGAGATTCCCCTCCGGTTGTCATGGCAGTAGGGGGCTGTCGGGCCGACAGGGATGCTGGGATTAGCCACTTATCTGAGCGTCGTTCCGGTCGGCTCAGATCACAGGCGGGCGCTGAGTGGAAGTGACAGGTCCCATTCACAGGGCCTTTACTCCCCGGCACCGTGGATGCTATCCAGGGCCACCGGCGCTTTGTTCTGCTCCTGCCGTGTGAGCAGAACCTCTTGCCAGCACAGAACCTGATATCCCGCTGCCGTCTGCCTCATTCGTCGCTCTAAGGAGAAATAAAAGCTTGCCACACAGGCGAAGATGGAGACAGGGATTGTGCTTAAATCTGTTGCTGCAGTGTTGCAAAGTGAAGTTAAAGCTGCATTCACGGTTCAGTGGGTGCAAGTTTTCAAATCCAGGGTCTTAATACCTGTGTGTGTGGCTCCATCTGCAAATGTCTACACATTTCTTTGTGGATTTTCAGATGGCTGTAAGCACTTGTGTAGCATCTCTGTTATACAAAAGGACAAACAGCCATTAGGCGACTGCACTTTTCAAATTACTGTCTAGGTCAGACATTAAGAAAATCTTATTTTTGATCTCATAAATCTCTTAAATAGCTAATTCCAAATATGTATATCTTTAAAGCGTTCTTTAAGAGTTCCAGTGTTTATCATACACTTTTACTCCCACCATCCCTTTTCCTCTGCTTGTCTGTGTTTCACAGACTGTGGAAAATGTGTATGATCCATTCATTTACTTTTGCTGCTCAGCTTTTTACTTCCACTCTTCTCTCACCAGCCTCACCAGAAAGCCCCTTGGCCATGTCTGACTCTCAAGGCCGGTCTGCTTTACAGCAGATCTCAATAACATCCATTCCAGCGGTACTCTGGGGTTGGGGCTGCATTAAGGTGCAAGAGAGAGAAGGAGGTGCGTAATAAACTGAGAGCGCAGTTATACAGTATTTTAAATGGAGATGAGAGAGTTGTTTTCTCTCGTGTCCCTCCGTTCTCACCCCTCCGCCTGCCAGCTGACTGGTCAACATCTGTAAATCGACAGGTCCAGTCTGAAGATAACATGTCTCTGTTTTAAGTTTTGGATCGTGCGTTTCCAAAACCGAAGCAGCCGCGTGGGGAGTGCAGATATAAATAAGAGAACTTTATGGGAAGACCATTCTGTCATCCAGTCATGTACGAGCCTGAGAGGATTTTTGGCCTCTCACATTAAAACCGAGGACTTCAAAAGCAAAACATTACATCACACCCAGAATGAGAAACAAACAGACTTCGTATAAGTCCAAGCGGTGTAAGATAACACTGCATCAGACAGGCACCTTTCACATTTGCTCTCTTTCTGGCTGGAATTCCAGGCCAGTGGTGTAATTACTGGGTCCTAATTGTTTTCTCTGAGGTTTGGGAGATATTGTCTTACTTCTGGACATGGAAAACAATGGACTTTATCACTGATTGAGCCTGAGAAAAAAACAACTAAGTATTTGCAGATGTAGGCCTTTTAATTGCCTGCCAGAAACAGGGATTTAATGTATGCTTGGTTGGCTTTGGCATTCCAAGCAAGTAAATGCTTGTTTTCAGATGGGATATTGCAATTTATGCTACATCAAACACAAACATCGAAACTATACTAATTTAGAGGTAATTGTTTTGACATGAGAATATCAAATGTAACACTTAAATGTGAGATTATTAAATTAGGGCTGGCTCTCAGGGAATCTATCCCACACAGGCTGCATCAGCATCTACACACAGTGCAGCAGTGAAATGTGATTGCAAACTCAGGAGTCGCATAGATCTGTAAAAATTCATTGGCATTTTGGACTTTCGCCCTCCATCTGCTAATTTTGACGGCGTCTTGAAGGTGTGAAGATGACACTAGGAGACAGTTGACACCTCGCCGCTGATTTTATTTGGGGAGCAAAGCACTTAAAAGAAATATGGCTGGAGCTTATCACAGGAGGGGGGCCGCCGTGCTGCAAAACATATGGGGGAACGTAGACTTGAATTAGCACGGCTGTCAAAACTCTGCCGCGGGGGTCCCCATCAAGCCATATCTCGCAGCCAAGCGGAGGCTGTGGTTTTTTGGGCTGCAATTACGGTATGGCTGGAAGGCAGATGCGCGCTGTCTGTAATAAGCCGCAGAAATGTAATCTGTGTTTTCACAGCTCAGCGCAGCTTATCACAGGCCTACACGCTAAACCCCGCGCTTTAAACATCAGTCGACTGCAGCTTGCCATTAGCGAAGGAAGAGTGGGAGTGCATGGACGTCGATATATGTGTGTGTCTGCCTGCCAGGATGAATGTGTGGGTGGGAGAGCGAGGTGTTGAGGATTTGTACAGTGAGGGATGCAGCTGTTCAGTGTGATTAGCTGCTTTAATGGCAGCAGGCTTTAGCTGTGAGTGGAGGGACCCCAGCCCGAGGTCAGAGAGGATGGAGCTGAACAGGAGCAGGTGACCTCCACTCCCACTCCTCTTAGACCACACGGTGCAGCTCTATCAAAGTATTTGCATTAGCAGGTGTTTGAATACGCTGTAGTCTCTCTTGCTCAGGTTCATTCAGAAACCCCCCCCCATCCAGATTTGATATAGCCGCAATCACAACCACATCCAGAGGATTTATGCATTCGCAAGACAAAATGTGCAAAGACACAGAAATCGCAGACACACAGGGAGGCGGGCTGCAGCCGGTGTGCAGAAAAGGATATTCATGCACAAATGCTCAGCCCAAATTGGAAGCAGCTGAAGTTTAGTCAAACTGGTCTGAGGGCCCCAGATGAGATTAGACATGGGAGCGTCAGCCCTTTTAGCCCACACTGCTCCTCTCAGGGGAGTCGTCATAATAGTCATTAATTAACAAACAACTCCGCTGAAAATACAAACCGGCCAACCTAAAATTAACTAAACCAAACAGTGGAGGGATTTTTTTTCTTCTCTTCTCTTCTCCTGTCTGCTTCTCCTTCATACTGTCACCCTCTTCTTATGTAAGTGTGTGCTGGTATGTGCATCAGAATTATGAAAAATACCCAAATTATACTTCACAGAGGGGTTTCAGTATTTAGATTGGAATATATACTAATAATTATGATAATGTT
Organism: Scophthalmus maximus; assembly: GCF_022379125.1. Taxonomy (NCBI): domain Eukaryota; kingdom Metazoa; phylum Chordata; class Actinopteri; order Pleuronectiformes; family Scophthalmidae; genus Scophthalmus; species Scophthalmus maximus. The sequence goes on along the minus strand of NC_061533.1, from coordinate 12,908,071 downwards.
ATTATGGCATTATTTTTCGAAACGTTCCATGCAAACCACATACAGCGCTCTCACACACACACACGCACACACACACACACACACACACACACACACACACACACACACACACACACACACACTGTACAGCACCAACCTTGCAGGCTGTGGAATAAAAATGATGGAGTCATGTGAATTATAATAATAACTCCAGACGCCTTGATGATTCATATTCGTCAGCAGAAGGCCAAAAGAGACAGACACAGTAATGTTAGGATATAATTTTCTAGCACAACCAGGTTCACTAAGACTTATAGGAGATGTGATTGAAAATTGTATTTATCATAAGGTCTATCTTTTTTGTGTTATAGTGAGTCTCGTACATAAAGAACCACATTTGGTTTAATGCTTTACGCTCCATTTCCCGACCTGTATCTTCTAGTGTTCAGTCTGTTCTTAAATCTAAAATAAATGGACGTGAACTCCAAGAAAGAACAGAAAGAACAGATGCATAGTTCTTTTGCTGAAGTCCTTTTTCTTTTAAGTTTCATGCATGCTTAGCCTTGAATCTGAGTTAAGTTTTATGTTTCTGGCTCCTGGACTGGAAATGCCTCTTCTGCTTACTGATTTATTTATTATTTCCCAAAACTTCCCCGGGGAGCACATTGAAAACTATTTTTCCTGCTGTCAGACAGAAATTAAATGTGCCGAGTCAGCGGTGCAAAACAACTTTTAGGTATGAAAAAACGCAACACACTCTGATCTACTCAGTGACTGATGTCATTAGAGATGCATCGACCGGCCTGCTCCCTGCCCTTCAATGTATCACCACCTCTCAGTTCGCAGGTATAGAGTGGCATGATGTGCGTACCGTGCACTGTGACACTGCGCTACTGTCTCTAGGTAGGATCGGAGAAGGTAATGAAGCATATTTGGTGTTGTGACGTCAGCGCTGAGACAATGGCAGCATTGATGGAGTGGGGACGCTCTGGGTCCTGTTGGGTCCATACCGCTGTGATGAGTTCAATGGGCCCAATTACTGCCTGCCGACCACTGGGAAGCCTGGTAATCTCTTTCACAACCCAGACCCGATGCAAGTCTCCATCTCTCAACTAATTTGTCAGAATTCCAGCCAGCTATAGACTTTTAATCAGCCTTTTTGTCTTATTCTTAATTTAGCTTCAAAAAGCTGTTTTTCATTACATTTTTGTTGAACAAGGCTCGCGTGTTTCCATTGTGGTTCTCTAACCTACAACAAGAAACACAACAAAAACACAAAGCTGTATCACCACTTGCCCTGGCAGGGTGGCACAGCCTACATTGTTCTGGGTCTCTTCATAATATAAACCAGGCCACAGTCTACTTCTACAAAAATTCACTCTCTAATTTTCTTGCCCCAGAAATGTGAGTTCCTGTAAAATCCTCCTTAGCGCTGACTCGTCTTCAGTTATATCCACATTCCGAACCACAAAAACATGTAAATACAATGAAAACTGTTGCTTGTAGGTTAGATGCTCTTCTCCCACACTGTGTCATTCTGTGGTTTCTGTACACTCCCAGTAGTCCTGATGATCCAGCTGCTCATTTGTCTCCGTTATGAGTTCATAAACATATACAACACCACATAAAAGAAGCTCGAGTGTTGTGGCTCCGTGGGTGGGGATTTCATGAAGCCAAGCTTCAACCCTCCTCCACTAAACCACAAACAGACCACCACATCACAGAGATCTTGCTGTGGTGTGTTGTGGTGACATCATTTAAGGCCTCACATATCACAGACCTCCCAAACAAACCCCCCGTCCGGTTCAGTCTCCATTTCCCAGCCATTAAACGCTGCACTTTTGGATCAGGTGTAGAATTTAAAAGTCATCGCCCCTGTCTGACTTTTGAGCTTTACTGTAAGCTGGTCTTTGCATATATTTCCATTTGCTCATGTAGATGATACAGTGCTCGGCGGGGATGAGGGGAGTGGTGCTGATGGTTGTGATTAGTTCTGGACTGAAGACGAGAGTGGAGAGGAGGTTTGGATGAACAGCACCAGCAGTCGGTCTAATTAGAGTCATGCCTGGTTGGCTTCGAGAGCTCAAACCTGACAGAGGAGCAGGCATTCCCCTCAAGGAGCCAATCACCTTGACCAAAGAGGAATGACCTCACTTGACTGGCGAGAAGAAAGTAGAGGATAAGAGAACTTGCCTCTAGAGATGAAATTATATGTAAAGCTAGAGCCTTTACACAGTGAGCCGTATTGCACTTAACTTTCTGTCAGACATGCACTGACCTCCGGACATTTTCCTGAACTTTTCTGGAGGGGCTGTATGTGAGAACGCAAATGTCCGAAAAAATGATGCACTGGACATCTTCCAGAACTTTTTTAGTGAGCCAATGTGAGAATACAGCAGGAAAATCTTTACAGATTTACAGCGAGCGAGTCAGCGCTCTACCCAGGTGCCAGCCCTCACCTGAATGTTCCAGACAAATTTACTGCTGTTGTGAACAGTTCTGACTCAGACAATCTCCGCCTGCGTATGTGAAGGGAAATCTCTGGACCCCGTTTTCTGGACATTTTCTGTTATCATGCCTGAAAACAGTTTTACATTTAGAGATGAGAAAACTGCGGGGAGAAAATCTACTATAGACATGTGTTTGTAAATGTTCTCTTTAGGTTTTTAGGTGTTTGGCTGGACAGTGTTTACTTAGGGTTAGGGTTAGGGTTAGGGGTAGGAGACTAAAAAATGTCTCCCTAGTTATAATCATTCAGGGCAAACTTGTGCTTGCTTATATCCTGACTGTGGGGAAACCAGAATTGAGTTTGCATACTACATCCATTAGTTATCCCTAAGCAGATGGCAATGAGCTCTAGTCAAATGCAGGCTACATAAAGCTATGGATCCTAGCATGTAAGCATATAGGTTACAGGTTAACAATACTAATCGAAGGTTGTGAAATACGGACACAGGTTTCTAAAAAGTAGAAAAAACAACTCCTTTACCACATGCGTACATACATTAACGTACACTTTGTGTTTCACACGAAGTGTATGTATTTCATGTATGCAGAAGGCTGTTTACTTTGCACTGGATCGAGTAAGATGTGTTTAATGTATGATGTGCATCATTTATGAAAGCGCTCATGTCTTTGCTGCCCTGTATTGTCTGGCGTGATGTCTCGTGGGCTGTTCTTAATAATCCAGTGAATATCCAGGCGTGTACATCCTGCAGCGCTCCACTGACTTCAACATGGCAAGGCACGTTCTCGTACCGTGCTCTTGTTCGCCCGGAGACGCACATCTTACTGAGATCATGTCAGGGGCACAGAGTTGTGCAGGAAGTGCAGCATGCTTCAGTGGTCCAGGTTCAGTCTGGTTGTGGCAGCGCTGGTGTGGCTGGTGAGGCGGTGTCGGGGGCTCGGAGCCAGAGAGGCCCAGCGAGGTGAGCTCATTAACAACAGGACGTACCCCTGAACCTCTAAACCCAGGCCTGCATTCCGTCCGCTCTAGTGCCCCCTGGGACTCATCCAGGGGGGGGGGGGGGGGGGCTTTAACAGCCCCAGTGTTGTGGTTGGACCCTCGCCACGGCCAGAGCTGGGCCGTGCATGATGCTTCCCCCACCTCAATCAGGACCATAAATACAATTCAGAGAGAGTGTCTGTGTGTTCCTGTTTCCTCAGGTGTTTATGGCCCTCTCACTCATTCATGCCGAGCTCACAGCCAGGGCCTGGCAGCAAACAAACATGCGCACCCGCACACATGTTGGAGGCACCGAAAACACCTGCTTTCACGAGCGCAGGCACATATATCAAGGTTGTATGTACAGACGGACAGTTAAGCGTAAATTTTAGCACCGCAGACCACTCAAAGGCGCTCAGAGTCTCTCGCTGTTTCCACACGTACATACTGTATATCAGTTGCATGTGTACCTTATGACAGACAGGCCGACAGGGCAGTAAATCACTACTACCGTGCCAGACTCAGAGCTCTATCTGCTCTGTCTGCTGCCGTCATTGACTTGCGGGTTGAGGGGCAGAGGATGATGTCATGGACCTTTTATTTCTGTTGGCTGCCCTCCATGTTGCCTTCTTAGAGGGCTGCGTCTCACCTTATGGGGACCGCATGTGCTCCCATGAGGCAATGTCTGGTCGGCTTTTGCAGAGACACTAGGGCTGAGAGCCAGATAAGACGATCAACAAGTCACCGAAAACTTTCACTTCAGAGGCTCCACCGCTGTCTGTGTTACTGTGGATTTATGTACATTTGTATGTAATCCGGTCATATTGTGTTTTAACTGTATTCCCCAATGTAATTGTTCCATCCCATTAGCTGTACAGCTTATCCTCTGAGGGCTGTGGAGGCGCTGCTACACCCAGACAGATCGCCATTCGGTCACAGGGCCAGTGTAATTGTGTTTAGATTATTTTTTGCTTTGCTTTACTGGAAAAGAGGATCATCACTTGGAATTTCATCAAGTTGCTTCATTGTCCCCTTAACCATAAGCAGTAATCACTTCTAACCACTTTTCTTATTAAAAAAAAACATTCACGCGTAAGGATCTTTTCTGTTTTTCTCTGTCTCGTGGTGACAAATCAGTACGTTTTGGTCTGTTGATTGGAAAAAAACAACTGCTATATTAAGATGTCTGTGAACAGAACTGAAATGAAGAAACTTCTTGAATGAGAGTTCCTCAAGAATTTACAACCAATTCCTGTTGCTCCTGATTCCTGATTCGATACCCTTTGCATGGCTATTTTTAGATATTAGCTTTAGTTTTAGGAAATTGTAAAATACACTGTACCAGGCAGGTATGTGTTCTACAAACTACAGTTCATACTACCACTATTACAAACCACTGCAAAATGCATCCGCCAAATGACATATGCTTCTCATTTTACACATTACAGGACTAAAGAAAACAAGGAGGAAAAGTATAGGTTTTGTAGACTTTCTCATGAATGAAAGTATTTATCCGGCTGAGATTAGGTAAATAGCGATACTGATATGTCTGAAACCACAGTCGTACTGAGTATCAAAGTATCTGAACCACTGGCTGCACGCAAATTGGCCTCTCTGAGCCTTTTCAGAGTGGTTCCCCTCTTAGGACATCCCCCATCATTACATCCTATTTACAAAGACCAAAAGGATTATTCTCAGTCGATACGTTTTATATGAACTCTCCACTCTGCCTGTGTAAACCTAGCTACTCGAGTAAACAGAGCCCTATTGAGGCCGAGATACTAAATCTTCCACCAGATGGATTCTCGACCCCGAGACAAAGTGGAGAATTAGAGAGTTTGTCCTGAAGGTCCGAGCTCGGCTCTCGCCCCCTTTCATCCCTCCGGCCTCGCGCAGAGGCAGGGATATTCTATGTGGTCCTCTCGTAGATGGAGAAAGAGATGAGTGTGTAAAACGAGAATGGCGGAAAGAGTGAAACTGTGGCACGGCTCCAGTGGGACATGTTTCCCCAAGTGCTGCCCGTAGGAAAGACAAGAATGAAAAGATTTCATTTTTTTCTTCCCCTTTTGTTGTCACAAGCTCACGGTAGCGAATAAATGAGTTGGTACTGTTGTTTTACGTAGAAAGTATATTACAAGGGAAAAGAAGAGAGGGAGAAATGGAGGGGTTTTCTTAACTGGAAAGGTCTGTTCGTGTTACTGTTAAAAGGACAAAGTACAGACTGAAGTAATAATCACGACGAGCATCATTCATACTTTCTCTGCGAGCCATAACCGCATGGTTCCCTTTGAAATAATTTAACTTTTCACAATGTAACTGAATTGTAGAAATGAAATTAGATTTGAGCTCCTACGTCTTTGTTTGCTCTGTCTGACGCTCTCGCACACGGCTACCCCCTGGGTGTGGGTGGGTAGCCACAGGGACGCCAACGGGGTGAAAGGGCAGAGAATTGAGGGGTGCAGGGTTTGTTCTTTTCTGCAGAATAATGGCAAGTATTGTTCCTTAAGTGGCAGCACTGTATCAAGACTATCATAGGAAATGTCTTGACACACTAACTCGGCGTCAGTCTTAAGTTTCAGAGACACTTCAGAGCTGCATGTTGTGAGCTGGTCATGTTAAGGCAGTACAATGTGTCCCTGTTAGCGCATGAGTATCAGTAAATCAAAAGAGGATAATTGAGTGCAATTTGCGTTACGCTCTTTTTTTCTTTAGTTTTGCAGTGATCCCTTGTTATCTCTTCATCTGCACTATTAGACATGGATGTCTGCCAGAGACGCCGATTCTCCAGCTCTCATTATGAGTGAAGTCTCAACGAATGCTTTCACTGTGGGTGTGTAATTGTGATGTGTGGGGCCCCCACACACTCCCTGATCCGCACAGGGACAGGAGAGGGCACGCTGGGAGATGAATTACAAACACTGCTCAGGATCATTCCTCCATCAGAGCAGATCCCTCGCCAGGCTCGAATTCCTTTCCCCCGGCTGCACCTGACGGTGCAGAAACCTTAGCCCGAGCTACGGCCAGTTCACGTTTTGTTCCAGAAGTGCAGCTGAGTTTGCTGGAACTTTTCTGGAGGTTCTCAGTCAAGGCCAGTCAGTCAGTTTGTGTCAACGGCAAGCAGCCGGCCTCCTCTCTGGAAGGGCCTGACGAATCGATCTGAGAGGCTGTGCATCAGACGGGTGGAGCACGGACGGCATCTGACTCCACTCGCTGAAGTAGAATGTTTGGGTTTTTTGAGATAAAACTTTTATTTACATTTTTTTTTTTCAAACATAGAGCAGTACACAGGATATAACACATGCATGGAATATCAGTGCACTGACAGAAAATAAAGGAGGGTGCATTTTGTGAAATCTACTCAAAATGTACACGAGAATGACATAATACGGTACAGCTCACTATGCAGAGGGTGTGCATAGGAAAAAAAGATGTACTGTACTTATTGGCCAATGAATCCTCAGCCGTTTTTGAAGACCAGGTTCAGTTCAGAGACTGAAAACTCTTATTACAAGATGAAAACCTTTTTCAGAGTTGTTGCTTTGTTTTTATTGTGTGTGCAAAATGACACGGAAACGTAGACTGCATAGGTCAGCCAGTGCACAGAGAGAGGGATCGTCTCTGAGCTTTGTCACTTTGAAATCAGCCCTGGTTTAACTAGTCGAGCTCTGTGGGTTTTCACCCTCACAACTTCTCAGAAATAGAGGAGGATTTTCCACTTGTGTCGGGTCTTATCATCTCACCGCCCAATGATGTCATGTGTAATTCTGAAGCTTTCGTGAAGTTTTAAACTGAGATACTTATTTTAATAGTGGTCTGGTGTATAGTTTGAATGTAGATGGGTGTATAATGAGTTTTAATGGGTGAACTGCTCTAAATTGACACTTGTGAAGTTTACAACTTTCATAAGTAGTTTAACAGTCGGCTGATCAAACAGAAACAGTCCCCTGAGTCAGCAGAATCAGCCTTCGTGTTTCATGTGTCGATGGTGAAACTTGAAATAACTTTTATGAATCAATTAAAACACAATAAATAGAGGGTGCGTGATGAGAATTATGAGCTCGTAAGAGGTGCCGTTGATGGTTTTGGTCGACCACTGCATCTTGAAAGTCCTTAATAAGCCGCCGCTCTGTTCTTTTAACCTCTGTCTATTTTCTACTGTACTCGGCGAGGAGGAGATAAAGAGGGAGCATTTGTTTTGCTCATACACTCTCTCACACAGTGTGATATACTGTATTTCAGACATTTTTGGGCTTGGAGTCAGACAGTGGGACTCATCCATCCATTTTTACTACAGCACTAAATGTCTGGAGAGATGAGGCCATTCTCAGCCAAGACCTCCAGGTCTGCTCCAAAGCACAGCTCACGCTGCCAGATATCAGAGATGACGAGGGGAGGACAGAGAAGATACACACATCACGTTCGGACTACACACACACACACACACACACACACACACACGCACACACACACACACACACACACACACACACACACACACACACACACACACACACACCTAGACAGACAGACACTGCAAACATACACACACAGGGGGAATTTAGTTGAGACAGGCCAGATGTTTTATCTCAGTATGTATGTGACCGAGCGCTCCGCTCACCCTGACGGAGGACTGTTAATGTCTTGTATTCTGCACGTTGCCACGGCTGCTGTGACCGGGACGGCTCTGATAAAATACACCACGCTGACCATGGGGGGTCTCGGGTGTACATGATTTAGCCCTGAAAAGTCATAAAACACCCCGTACAGCATAAGTCTTTGATAAACGGAGTGTAATTTCTCTTTCATGAGTCACTTAAAAAAAAAAAATGTGATAACAAAACTTTAACTTTACCTTCTCTGATGGTCTACATTGGACCACTCATACTGAGGGGAAAAACCATGTCGATAAGATGATAAATACTGTTGTTGATTACTTTATATGTTATTAAAAGAATCGCATAGTTAAACATAAATCACAATCAAATTCATAATTTTATTCATAATTTATTGATGCCGCTGAGAACCGCTCACCTAAATACCAAAATGACTCTAAGACACATCTGAGGTCTATTACTATTTATTAATTGATTGATCAAAATTGAATATATAAATGAATCACCTGTTTTTTTCCCCAATAATATAAGATAATAGAATTGATATAAATTCTCTGGTTCGACCTCATCAGATGAGAATATTAGTTTCTTTTCTTAGACTTGGATTTCCGACAAAGGTTTCTTTGCTCTTCTCATTTTATAGACCAAACATTTAGTCTCTTAATCAACCATGAAAGGTAATTATTAACAGCTACAGAAAACATTGATGTTGCCTAAGTGTCGACTGTGGAGTTCCTGGAGTTTTTTCCTTCCCTTGATCAGCAGTTTCTTACAGTGTGGGAGTGAGGGAGTGCAGGGAAGGCAGTTGTTGAAAAACTTTTCTGAATGCCAGCGGGGAGGAGTTTGAAGGGGAGCCTGTGTGCCTTTGTAATGCGGTGCTGAGATTAGGGCCACATCCACCACGTCAGCCCTCGCTGGAGCCCCGCAGGGTCGGACGACCCCTGTTGACCCCAAACTGTGATCACACTGCCTGTTTTATTGGCCGACAGGAGCGACATGATTGATGGCGTTGCATTGTTAGCTTCTCGTTTGGCCTGTTGTTTCTCTCTGCTGATGAATGTGATGGCGGTTCTGCAACGTTTTGATGTGTTTCCCAACTCCTCTGATCCTGTAATCTGCTTCCACTCCCCTGCATGGGAGCGTCCCCCCTGCATGTGTGCACTTTCATCCTTGTGTGAGTGTATTCTCACTGTCAGATCTGTCTGTGGGTGTGTTTTGTTCGAGTGCCTTTCAGAGATAAGACCCTCACTCTGGTGTGATGGCTGAGGGAGTAGAGGATGAGGGGGTAAATAACCTGTGAATAGACGTGTTGCTTCTTCCTCCCTCTGTTTTCCCTTTTCATCTCCTCTCTTATCTTTTTTTCCTTTTTCATTTGCGCCAGCAGTCTTCTCTTTTTCTCTCTCCGAGTGATCTTAAGCAGAGGCAGTAAATTGCATTGCACTTGCAAAATGTGAGAGAGTTATCTGGGTCCCCAACACAGTCTTTAGCCAGAGAGCGATGGAGAATGGATGTCACATTAATACTCCAGCACTCCATCGCCTAGCAGCATCTCTGCCCTGGCAGAGACGGGGAGAGAAAGAGCTGGACGCAAAATAGCGGAGAGCTTTCCGAGACTGAATCATCCAGTGTTAAAGCCAAACAGAGAGCAGAGTCCCACATCTGCTCTACAACATGGAACACTCCTTCTACAGCCGAAGTGTAAATTACCCTCAAGTCAATTTCATGGTAGAATTTTGAGGTAGTAATATTTGGATTATGATTAGTACGAAAGCTGGTGGTTTGAAAAGATAACATTTAAATGATGCATATTATAAATGGACTGACATTTATATTGTGCTTTTCTAGTCTTATCAACCACCCGAAGCGCTTTACAGTACAAGTCACAGTCACCCATTCACACACACACACACACACACACACACACACACACACACACACACACACACACACACACATACACACACACATTCATACACACACACACACATTCATACACATTCTTGCAACCAACAAGGTTAGAGACAAGTTCCACAGTTTATTAAGATCAACCAATCATTTGTCATCATATGTATTAACTGAGGGCTGCACGATGGTGTAGTGGTGAGCGCTGTCGCCTCACAGCTAGAGGGTTCTGGGTTTGGTTAATCAGAGACCGAAGGTGTGAACGTGAGAGTGAATGGTTGTTGCCCTGCGATACATTCACGATCATTCACACAAATCTCCAGCAACACTCGATGCATATAAACTTTCAGCATTCAGTGAGTGTATTTAGCATTTTGTACCGTGTTTTCATGGTATGGACAAACTAAAGAGGCACTTTGTGGAAAAAGACTTCACACATATCCATGTCTGGTTTATATGCTTTAATATTAATTGAACCAATCTTTAATCTTTCTTTCATGTTCACCCTGTGTCGGTGTTGATGACCCGATAAAGGCCACAAGCCAAAATATGTTGGTCTCACAATATAGTTTTTCTTTTCTTTTTCTTTTGCTCCTGTGCCAAACCCTCCAGGAGCCTGATTTGGAGACTGAGTCTTAGAAAAACACGAGCTATCCCCCGTGTCTGTATTTTTATCTTCCGCTCTGCTGTGGATGCCCCTCTTTAGTTTATCATCCCTTTGTGGAGCACAGAGAGCATGCATCGTTATCTCCAATGGTGCAAAACACAAGCAAGGCCCCCATGTGCAGGAGGGCCCACTTTATTTCCATCTGTCAGAGGAAGCAGACACGAGACAGAACCACATGTTGGAGTAACACTGCCCAGACCTGTGGTGTCGTCACCGGGTTTGGGTGTGCAGGTGTGGGGGCTGCTGTTTCTCCAGACAGAGCAGAGATAGAACATGTAGATGCAAGAAGACACCTGTGCAGAAGACTCACAAGTAGCACAAAGGGCCTCCATGGGTAATAACCTTCTGTGTGCACTGACAGAACAAAGAGCAGGAATACGACATCAAGATAACACTCTGCAGTGGCGTGTCCTCATGCCTGTCATGATTATGTTTATCTGCAGGGTGCTGAAGTCCTCTGGAGGTCATTTAGTTTATTTCCTCTGAAGTTTCCACAACACGCTGCATGTAAGTGTTTGTCATCAGGATTGGGATGCTGGAGATAGCTCGGGCTACACAGAGATTAGCTTTGGAAATTCCTGCAAGCTATTTTTAGAGAGACAGTCATTTCTCATTAATATTTGTGTATATTTAAGGATCTACTCTGTTTATTCTCTGTGTGGCCAGAGGATCTCGCCATGTTAATCCTGCTGCTGTTTCACCGACAGAGGACCGGGGCTCAGAGCTCTTTACAATCTCTGTGTATTTGTCTCGCTGTGAGCTATTTTGGTAATTCAAATACTTTAAACATTGCAGTGTCTTCCTCCACTTCCTCTGGATTAGAGACGACCTCCTGTTTTTTCTGGCAGGGTAAAGGTCAGACGCTGTATGCGTCTGTTGAGGTCACTGCAGATCAGTCATCATGTTTGTTTTGACTGTCCTCTGTTTTGGTGGATGTAAGTTTAGCCAGCGTAAAGCCTTCAGTGCCGTGCGAGTGATCAGAAAAATAAAGTCCAGATTGCGGCACTTACCTGTTTCATTTATGTCTTCCCCAAGAGAGGCTTCTTTTACTGTGTAAACTTTTTTTTAAAAAGCCATGATTAAAATATCGTTTGTGATTTGCATTTTGTGTTTTTGTAACCTCGGTGAGCCGTGGTGTGGTATATCTGCATCAATGATGGAGTTAAAGCCTTACCTCCTGCAGGCCAGCCATCAATCAGCACAGTGCCGGTTAGCGCTGTGCTGGATTAGTGCAGGTTTGACCCCTACCAGGTGTGTGTGACCTGTGTCAGCGTCTCACGTCTCGCCCAAGGTGTTATGTTCCCTGTTGCCTCCCTGCGACTCTACCTGAGCACAGGCTCACTATTTCACATGCTATCAACCTGAACCCAAAAAAGCCCAATCAGCTTTGATCCCACCCTGCGGCCCCTGGAAGTAAGTGGGGTCTAATCCCCAGAAAGCCTTAGAAAGACACAGAGGAATGCCTGGCACACAGCACACCATTCTCCCAGGGATTAGACTGAAAGGAGCTCAGCTTCACACAGTCATTTACTCTACTCACTCAGTGGGAGTTTATATACCATGTGGGTTTGTGGTGTGTGCGTGCGTGCATATGAGCATGTATTCAAATGCGGCATGCATGCATTCATAGAGGGGGACAAAACACTCTAAAAACCTCTGGGGGACTTTGCTAACACTGCCAGCTATTCAGGTCATATCAGGCTAAATGCTGATTAGTCATAAAAAGAGGCTTCGCAATCAGCTCTTTCATTCTTAAGGCCTGTGTGAGTGTTCAGAGCAGCAGGATCTCCACAGATGCCAAATTCTCTGTGTCAACGCTCAGGGTGCACTGCCTCCCCCAAAAATAAAAATGTGTTCAGTTAAACCTGCCTCTAAATTGGACCAACTTGTTGGTGCCCCACGAAAAACAAACAATGCCTATCATGTAAATAAGATTATTCTTCAAATATCAGACAGTCCCAACCATTAAAGAAGACTTTTTATTTTACCCATTTGTATATCACAACAAATGTATGTCCACTGAAAGCTGGTAAAGATTAAAGTTACTGAGTTACTGTGCAGCCCTGTTACTAACGAAGACAACAGGAGCCAAATATTTACAAGGAGGAACGATGACAGTGCAGTTCACGTTATGTCTGAGATTAATCCCCCGTTATTTCCCCCGTTATCAAATAACTGTCTGTTAATTTGTCAGTCTGGAACCTGAAGCAGTTTGATAAACATCTCTAGCCCAGAAATCAACAGCAGCAGGTCGCCATCTGGTTTGATCCCACCGACACTCCTCTTTAAAAGAAACAGAAACAACTCTATACATCCTGCAAGGAGAGAGCTAAGGGCTGAAAGCACAAACTTTCGGCCATTGGTTGAAGTCAAATTTTCTGCAGCAGCAGTCTACAAGAAATAAAGGCCCCATCTGTCAACACAGAGGAGGGATGCAGTAGTATCAGGTGGATGACAGTGTTATTGCTGCTCATGTTTCGATGCACAGCCCCTTGCTCCTTCACGCACACGTGTGTGTTTTAACAGGTGCACAGTTGCACAGAAATGTGTGAGGATGTAAATAGTGATACTCGGATTTGGCACTGATTTGATGGTGAAGACAAAGAGGCAGCAGTGTGCAGCTGACTCATCAATCCTACACTGAGCCTGGAGTGTGGAGGGAGTGATGTTGATCCTGGCACACTGCCGCAGCTTCGAGAGCTCACCCATATGGGACTGTACTGTACGTGATCTGATGGAAGGGATGTGCATCTGATGTCAGTTTAGTTCATCTGCTTTCTTCTGCTCTCTGCTATCCTGCGACAGTTCTTAGTGACTGTTCCATTCTGTGCTTTTCTTAAAGTTTTTCAACCTGAGGAGGGAATATGAGCCGACTAAATCATGGGCTTAGAGACGCTTCTGTCGAGTCACATCCATGTCTGCAGGTAGAGACTGTATCTGACAGCCAGGTCCACAACAAAGGACCTCCTCAAACATTAAGCATGACGGACACACAGACGCAGCCGGCTGTGCTTTTATCAGCCAGACTTCCATGTCTGCTTCCCGTTCATGCGTGTTGTCAAGGAACCTGTCATGGAACTAGTGCATTACTTTACATTTTACTCTACATTCCTTTAGCTGACGCTTCTGTCCAAAGTGACTTGCAATAAGTGCATTCTGGAGTGACACATTGCAAAACCCTATGACTTCTAAAGGCTTAAAACAAACTAGTCTGTGCAATGTTTCATCGCTGACAGTCAGCGAGAATGTGAAGAGGCAAAAATAGTTGAAATGGTTATGACATTGCAGAACTGTCTTCGTCCCATAGTCCAAACACAGTGAATGTGTTTGTGAGTGGTTGTGTTCCTCTATATGTCAGAACCTGCAATACTCTGGCGACCTGTCCATGATCTTCCCCGCTTCGTGCCCAATGTCAGCTTGGTTTAGCTCCAGCCTCCGAGTGACCCTCAAAGCGCAAGCGGTGTCGATTTGAGATTCTTAAACAGTTTCCAAATCCCATCATTGCAACATCAGTTCAGATAAACACAATTGCTACGTTTCAACGACAATTAATGGGTCATTTATGAAACTGTGACAGTTTATGTTTCTCCTGTTTATATTGGCAGTCAAGCATATTTACTTTGACAAGGGGAATAGCTGATAAGAAGAGGTTACAAATAAAAAAAAGTCTTCTTACAAACCCAGTCCCATTTGAAAGTATGTGGTGAAACATCAGGTTTCCTCTGTTTCAGTGTGTTACATCTAACGTTTTTCTCCCTGACAACCCTCTGAGCCGCGCCGAATACCTCCACAGTAAAATGATCTAGACTTGTGAAGGCAAAATGGAGATTAGGGAGTTATATGAGATGTCCCGCAGGATAGTGACAAATCAAATGATTTGTTAAGGTGGAGGACAGGCTCTCTGAGAGAAACTGAATCATGAGCAAAACTGAAACAATTGTGAGGAAAGGTTTGGCCTTCTCCTTACCACACATGTCTGCTGTTCTCGGGTCATTTATAGCCGTGCAGAGTGAGGTAGGTTTATGGTTTGCTATTGAAGCAAAATATTGTCCTGAGGGGAGCTGGAATGGCTACAGTCTGGCAATCATGTCTTGGCTCTGGATGGACGAGCGCAGTCACTATCACAGTCATTGTGTTTGACTGGAGCTCTTTTGTTTGGTTGTTATGGATCCTGCTGCTCGGTTGTCAGAGGGGACTTGATTGTTTTTATTGTTTGAATGGGTGGTTATGGAAAAATATATGTTATTGAAACCTTCTTAATATCATAAGACATAGTCGCATGTAGTAGTCTCAGAAACACACACACACACACACACACACACACACAGTGCACCACAGTTGGGAAATCACATTTGGCCGGTGTGGCAACAGGCCTCTGAGCTGTAATAAGTCAGCGATCTGACCAGTCTTGGACAAAATTAACTGTGCGTTGGGCTGGACATGTCCCTCAAAACACTGTGGGCAGAGTGAGTACAGTAGAGGACGTAGGGCAGGATGTTTAGCTGAAGATTTGTGGGTTGGCCTGCGCTCTGCTTGGCTGCAGCTTGGGCCGAGTTGGTGCACTTGACAACCTCTGTATGGTAATGAGCAGGGTCAGTGTAGCGGGTGCGTTGACCAGGAATTCAGCAGCATGTTTTTGCAGAGAGCAGCAGCGTTTAAACTCCACTGCTGGTCCTATTACAGTTGGCCAGTTCGACATCTTTTTTATTGTTTAGTCTTTGCAACCTATTGTTTGGACATATTTGATCCTCTCAAAGGCTTTCTTTTTTTAACATCTCATCTTCATACTTATTACTTTATAACTTTTGTCTTGTTCAGTCTTGTGCAGAGCTCAGGACTAGGCTCTTTTGTAACCTTCCTTTCAGACATGCACTGAAGTCTGGACATTTTTCCTGAACTTTTCTGGAGGGGCTGAATGTGAGAACGCAAATGTTTATCTGGACATTTATACCCAACTTTTCCTGCCAGCTCCCTAATAACATTTCCAATGTGAGAATATAGCAAAAAAATCTCTGGGAGATTCACAGCGAGTGGGCAGCATGTCGTGCCACCCCTCGTCTGAATGTTCCGGAAATTTCCAAACTCATGTCTGAAAACAGATTTGTTTTCTGTTTGTTTCTTCTATTGGTTTTCCCTGTAGCAATGCTGCCCTATTCACAGACCTCAGCAGTCACTTTGATGACTTCCATGATGTCACAGTTGACAGAAATGTACCACTGTATGAAACCCTAATGTAATAAAGCGGAATTATCCTTTAAAGGAAAGCGAGCTGTGCATAATATTGATGGGTTTTGCGTGTTCTATTCCCAAATGCTTATAAAGTGCAAACTGTTAAACAGCTCAGTGCATGATATCTAAAACTTGTGTAGTCAGCAGCAATAACTTTCAGTTAATATGTTGTCGTTTGTGGGCGCATGGAAATCTAATTCTGGCTTCGGTTGTTTTTAGAGCTATTGTTTGTTAGCCACTTGTGGCAGTGTGTTGGCTGAGAGTGGCGGGGTTTAATTCCTGCGGTGTGTGTGGAGTGTTTTATAAGGAAAGGTCAAAGACAAGATGGGACCCTCCCTGCCATACAACTGAGGAGTGTGTGGTTTCACCAAGTCAGTCCTGCTCTGCGGCCCTGTTTTTACCGTTTCCTTGGTGACAGCAGTGGAGACGGAGACTGACAAAGGTTGCACATCACAGGATAGGATGCCAACAAAGTTCAATGGACGGGAGAATCGTCGCCAAGGAAAAGTTTACAAAGCAGCTTTTATTTGGGTCAACCAGGGTCATTACAGGGAGGAGCCGTGTCTCATCGGGCCTCTGTGTTATTGTGTCTCTCTTAATAAAAGTGAAGGGTGTGAGCTGGATCGTCAGCCTCTGCCACGCGCTTTTAATAGACAGCTGCTGCTTTCAAGTGGAGGAAATGTTGAAAGATTGCTGGATGTATTTGTAGTGCAGCCAGTCCTGACCACATACTATCTCAAGTCAGCACGTCGCACTTCGACAGATGTGCCCACAACTAATTTAAGCCTCTTTACGCAAACCACAGCATTGTTTGCTTTCATGGCACAGAGAAAATTGTTTCCATTTACCCATGTACTAGATACATGGGTAAATACTACTGGGACAGCAGCATGTTGGAGTCATTCCACAATTTAAATTTACTCAAAATTCTTGTTTTTCTTATTCTCTCAAGGTTGTGTAAATGCCAAATTCTCTTTCTGTTTTGTGGCTTACTCTATGAACATAAACTGCCTCTCTCGCTGTTGTGGACAGGCAGCATTTTGCCCAGTTAGATGACCGCCAGTCACACAGATTACACAAGAGGATAGAACACACTCTGCTCCTACATCCCAAAGCAAGCAGTTAATAAACAGTTGATTCAGGTCTGCTCGACTCAGTAATTATAAGAAGGTGCTGAGTGATCGTGAAACAAAGGTCAATTTTCCTGTCAGTATTATGTACGAGTGCCTCGCGGTTCTTCTCAACAGTCTGGACCAAACCTCTTTGGGGTAGATAGTTGTGGGTCTGTCATGATGAAACCTTCTGGAAAAGACAATAAGCAGGAAACCTGACATGAGGGAGGTTATGGAATGTGAGTGCTGCATCCTGTGCAGAGAGGTCTACCCCACAGCTGTCTGTACCAAGGAAGGCCAGTCTCCTGTCCCAGGATGCCAATGGGAGCACATGTCTTTAGGCCAGATATACACCTCTGTCAGCAGTGCACAGTCAGACCACCAGTCAGACCATTCAACAAGGCACTGCTCTGTAATTACACACCACCTCCTGCTGGGGAGGGGGCAGGAGGGCCAGCCAGACGGAGATGCAGCCCCTGTCACTGCCCTCAGCATCACTACAGGCATGTGCCTGAAAAAAACAAAAAAACAACAGAGAGTGAGAAGGATAGGAAGAGTGAGTGAGAGGGAAGGTGAGGTAAAGACAGCCCTGTCTGGGACAGAGAGGCGGGAGACCCTCCTCCTTCCTGTGAAAGATTAGAGACTGTGTGTGTCAGAGCATCTGGATGGGCGGGGAGAGCCGACAGGACTGATGTGCGAATCGGCAGAGGCAAAGTGAAGAAGATTAGTGAAGCAACACTGCTGATGACGCTGGCCTCTGAGGCATTTATCTGTGTGTGTGTGTGTGTGTGTGTGTGTGTGTGTGTGTGTTATTGTAAGTTTCAGAACGACCCAGGTTAACTGAAGTACCTTCAAAAGTCAAAGTCCGGTTTACTATTTATACATATATTTATATAGTCAAAGTAGCATTACATATATAGATTATAGATTAACTATTGCAATTGTACACATTGACTGAATCTGTGTTATTGCACAGATTTTAATCATTTAAAGTATTTTTTCAGCATGTATGTCAACCAGTAAAGACAGGAAGCTTTGAATCTTGCAATTTTAGTCTGAAAAAAATCTAGTCGTAAGTAAGTGATATAGTGATGAAACTAGTATCTCACTAAATGGAACAAAGTAAAATTCGAAAGCTGATGATATTCATGGTCAATATAGTGTGTGTAGAATATATTTTTCTAAACAATAAAAGACAACTATTGCAATAAAAGTTAAATATATCAACTCGATTGATATGGGATGTTTTATCTTGCTAACACTGTTGGCCATATCGCCCGGCCCTAACACTGCGTAAATGAAAGCTTACTGGAAGTCGAATCACTGACTTTAAAACTACTCCAGAAAGTACAAGTACACAAATCATCTCCTGCACA
Source organism: Scophthalmus maximus (assembly GCF_022379125.1). Taxonomy (NCBI): domain Eukaryota; kingdom Metazoa; phylum Chordata; class Actinopteri; order Pleuronectiformes; family Scophthalmidae; genus Scophthalmus; species Scophthalmus maximus. Next base: position 12,889,748 of record NC_061533.1, on the reverse strand, counting down.
AATCATCTCCGGTGGAGGTCCTGCTCTGTGGTGAGTGTGTGATTAGGGCGCTGTGGCTCTGCCCTCCGCTGAATGATGAGGTGAGATGTTTGTGCATTAGGTGGGAACCTCTCTGACCCTCCATGCTCTCACCTCAGGGTCTCGGAGGCTGTAGCAGGCAGGTTTCATTTGCAGCAGGTGTTTCCAACACCTCACCGAGACTTATGAACCAGAGCAGATGTAGTCTGGCTGCCTCGGTGCACTTGTTTCCAACTTGACCACAGCAGGATGGTGAGGATTCAGCCTTGCTGCACTTTTTCCTCTGGGATCAATTACCTGAGCAATTGTTACAGCAGGGCCGCGCTCCCTTCGCACCTGTAATTACAGTTGAAACCTGTCCAGTGTGTGGGCTGCCCAACTCTCGGGCTGAGAGGTGGGGAGGCAGAGTGGCAATTCCAAAGGAGGAAAATGATGAAGTGTGTCCCACGCTTTAAGTCAGTCACCTAATAAAGGAAACCTGCGACCCTGGGAAAGCCTCAATAAACACTGGGGTTCACATGCAGGTTTTCACTGGACAGAGCTTCAAGTGCTGATGACCAGACTAAGACCTGTCAGCTGCATGGGAGGTGGAAGCTGTTTTAATACACTTTAATACTGACTGTGATTGATGTGAGTCGACCATCAGTGAAAAGTTTTTTCCACTGGTCCAGCAACTTGTGTAGGAGAGAGGGATGCACAGATCCACTGACCTCACTGCACGTCACTGTCTTGACATCTGTACTGTACATGAAGTAGCCGGTCTGCACAATAACTGGGTTTATATTATAACAGCTATTCTTTGGAAACTAAGTATTAGACAAGGAAAGAGAGAGAGAGAAGAACAGAATAAAACCATACCAGGTTTACATCACCTCAATTTGTCTCCCTTGGATTCAGAAGTAGAGAAAAAACAAAAAGGATTCGCTCAGCAAACATGTGTTCTGAGTAGCCAACTTGTTCAACTCAGCTTGGTTTATTTTGAGTACAGCGTTTTGTGTGTGTGTGTGTGTGTGTGTGTGTGTGTGTGTGTGTGTGTGTGTGTGTGTGTGTATATATATATATATATATATATATATATATATGTGTATATGTGCGCGTGTGTGTGTGTGTGTTATCTGAAGGCAACTGCAGTCTTCAGTCTTGAGGCAGCGCCGGGACAGAGACAAACGCCTCCCCGGGTTGGCTGTCAGCACCTGGTCACTAATGATGCTGCAGCGCTGAGCTCAGCTAGTTGACCAGACAGAGATGGATCAGGACTTCGCACTCTGCTGTGTCTGCTTGCTGCAGTGTGTGTGTGTGTGTGTGTGTGTGTGTGTGTGTGTGTGTGTGTGTGTGCGTGCGTGCGTGCGTGCGTGTGCGTGTGTGTGTGTTTTGCGTGGTTGCGTTCACACAGCCGTTGCCAGGCCTCATACTGGATATCGCCGCAGGAACTTCAAACTTTGAGATAACACAGCTACACTTCGAGAAAACTGTCCGGATGAGATTTTGGAAGCTGTGCAGAAAACAAGAGTAAATGTCTACCTCACCCACGTCTTCATTTATTCTTCCACACTCTCAGCTGCAGACCATATGAGAGAACTGCAAAAGTCTCACCGATAGGTTAGTAAAGCCGCTAAATCTTTCTGTAGAAGCGGAGAACTAATAAACCTCAGCAGGTGATGAGCTTCAAGGATCAGTTATTCACTGCTGCGGAGTGTGCGCAGTGTGTGTAATGGCTCTGGTTGGGCTTTTAGCATGAGGTCTCTGGTTTATTTTCACTGGGAGAGTATTAGTGAAGGAATGACCTTGGCCCATTGATAAGACAAGCAGTGTGTGCGTGTGTGTTTGTGTGTGTCTATGTGTGTATTTGTCACACATGCACAGGCAAAGCCCTTCTCAAGAGCACATGGACACACACCTCGGTTGGTAGAGTGCGAGGTGCAGCTGCAGTCCTGGTCATTGTGTAATTGTCTCTCACTCTGGTGGTACCTGCAGCGCTGCAGGGGTGGTTTTAAGACCAATATTGATAATAGCTTTGAATAAAGCTGCCACTATAATGACACGATATATTGATAGCAGCAGGTCCTTAATGCTTTTCTGTTGAGTGCAGTCAGTTCGGGTTTAAGGGTTTTCCTCTTCTGCATGGTTTGCACTTGGCATAAATATTTGTCTGGTGTTGGCTCACACTCACTCAGCTTCTGACTGAATTGTAGTGCCTCACTTTTGTTCTTTTCATTTTAATGGCCACTGGTCAGTTTAGGCTCCGTCAGTGAGTGATGTGAAGCAAACACAGTCTGGGTTTCACCTGCGAGGCTCTGGGGGCTTGGCAGACCTATTGTCCAGATTTCAGCAAACAGTTTCACTGGTGTCTAACTCTATCCACCATCTACGTGCTTACAAAGACTACATACTGTAAAGCTGTTAAGCTAACAGATTTTTCTTTGGATGGCTTCAGAGCTCCATAATAAACTTTAATATGATAAATTCAGTCTGAAATAGACGTTCTGCAAAATCGGATTTCTTTTGAGAGGCTTCTCATCACTGCCAGAGTCCTAACGCCTTTTCCTGCTCCTACTAAATACCTTTACATACAATGTTCAGTGCAGATCATCATGTGCTGGAGCAGAAACAATCTTACTTCATAACCGCCAATAGACATACACTAAATATAACCTTCTTGCTGTGCCCTACGCTGATATCTTCCTCCTATTCCTATGAGATTATTGCACCAGCAGGGGCAAATATTGTTAACATAGTGTTTGTAGACAGGAAATTAGACTGTGTGTGTGCGTGCGTGCGTGCGTGCGTGCGTGCGTGCGTGCGTGCGTGCGTGAGACAAAAATGGAACGAGAGAGAGACAGAGCTCATGTCAGGACGGCCTCTGGCTGGCTGAACTCTCTGTGGGGGTATTTCTCTAATGAAGAGCTCTGACTCAGTCACTGATTTGGGCCCAGCGCAACACGGGGCCAAAAGGTCAAATACATTCACACATTTCTTTGACACCCCCCCCTCACCACCCCCACTCCCCACTAGGGCAATTAGCCCACTGAGAACAAAGAGTGGATACAGTGAACCGAGTCCGTCAGGCAACATTCATTAATTGCGATGATGTTGTTGTTGGCCAGGGGAGCAATGGATCAGACATCAAAGTCGGTCTGTGTCTTCAAGTCTTCAAGGCCCAAACACATCCATAGACCTTGTTATAAACAGACGCTGTCACAGGAGAACGCAGAATATCAGCGGGGTCCTGCAGGATTTAAAATGTGTTGTTGGAAAACACAGAGAGCGAGTGTGCATGAGGTGTGTGTGGGAGACAGAGCTGGCTTAATACTTCATACAATAGCTGGAGTGTGGGTGAGGGGGATCTTGGCATTTGAGTGTTCTTTTCTCTGAAGGGAGAAGAGGTGCCGTTGGGTGGGGAGTGGCGAGAGCTAGATTTCCTATCCAGAGCCCCATTTGTAATTGAATGCAGCCATCTACACGATCCCAAACTCCAGAGAAATCTCCCCAACATACGCTCCTCTCTCTCGGTCTCTGCAGCCTTCCCCGTGCGGACGGTAGTGCGGTACAGGCGAGTGAGGCGCAGGTCAAAGTGTGTGTGTTCTCCTCCACCCTGCGCAATGTTTATGTTGTTATTGAAACGTGAACGAGTTTTTCGACAACCTAGAGCTCATGCCATAACATTTCAGTCTCAGGTCTGATATGGTTCAAATCCATCTACACTTGTAATCCTCTCAGAGACACACAGAACCCAAAACAGTGAAATCATGAGCACAGAGGTTGAGGAGGAGGATTCATTGGCGCGGTCTCAATTTAGCCTAAACCATGTGTTTTGTGTACTTTTCATGCTCCTCCTTTGCCCTCTCTCTGTCTCTCCCTCCCTGCCCGTTGGGTAATCACTCAACCCGTTGTGTCTCCTGTCTTAAGTTCCCAAGCGTTTATTTTTTCTTCATGACAATAAGATCTCCATTTTCCTTTTCCTGGCTCCGCGGTGAATACAGGCAGATCATTACATGTGGTGTTATAGTAAGTTAGTCTTTTAAGAAGAAAACCATTCTCCTGCTCCTGCTCCAGCTCGGTGCTGCAGGTGCATGGGTCCGTTTAGTGCAGCACTTGGCGTTGACCGTGGCCGCTGGCCACTGGATGGGGAGACATGCGTCCTGGAGGCTAATGAGGTGCTGAACCCGGCCTCTTGTTTGTATCAGGAGCACCTGGGCCGACCAGAGCCACACCAGGCCAGACAAAGGAGTCAGTCTAGCATTTCCACCATGGTCTGCCCATTCAAAACATCCACAGTCCAGGAGCACAAACTCCCACACTTCATAAAGTGAAGGCAAGACAGAATGTGAGCCGGGACTGCCCATTCTCTCTGCACAAGGAAACTATTGTTTGTCTTTACACGCCCTCTCTCCCAGGCCGTGTGATTTTATACTCTTTAAAGAAACGAGGTAAAAGGAAAGCAACTTGGCAAAGATGCAGCATGCGCAACGTTTTGTCTCTTGGAAATGTGCGAGAGACAAAATGCGCAACTGTGGATTTCCATTTCTGTCTAATACTAAAGAGCCGAGGCAACATGTAGGAGATTTCTGGTGAAATTTCTTCATACAGCCTACAGCCTCGTCCGTCGAGCTTCCACAGCACAGGAGTGGTGACATTACAGTAAACTGATACCTGCAGTCTATAGCAACAGGCAATGGGAATCAAAAGTGGGATCAGTTGAGAATCAGAGACAAATATTCTTCTTGTCTCTTTTTCTTTTGACCCTATTGTTTTTCCGTTGCTGTCTGTCAGGACTTATATCTGCCGTGCACAGTCAATGTAGGATATATTGTGATCAATGAATTTGCGTCATCTCAGTACTTTCAGTAATAAACATACTGTATGTTCCTTATTTTTGTCAGCTAGTACTTCAACTCCATATTATTTTCATTATCAATTGGTCTAATGATTAATGTTCATCTTCTCCATTTGTCAATTATTGGTTTTGTGTCTGTAAAATGTCAGGGACGAGGGGAATATTATCATTTCCATAATCTAGGATGATGTCTTCAAATGTCCTGTTTTATCCGTCCAGCATTCCAAAGAAAATACATTTTCCATTTTGTAAAACAGACAAAAAGCAGCAGTCAAACCAGAATAACTTGGATTTGATTGATTTCGTTCATGAACAAATTCTTTCAGCTCTGGCAGCAGAATAGTGAAAAAAAAAAAGTAAAAAAAATCTTACTCATTTCCGCTAATCGAAAGGACAAATCGTTATTGGGCCATGAGATAATCAAACGGTGCCTGGTGGTGATTTAGATCGGTGATTCATTAAAATTCAGCTCCGATATACGAATGGAGACAGGGACTTCCAAATCGAAAGATTACATTTTCAAGGTCTAGAAATATTTTGAAGTTCACATCAAAGTTACAGAAGTTACATTTTTCATTTTGCTGTATCTTCTGTTATAGATGCAGGGAACCAGCTTGTGGCTCAGGAGGCAGTAAGGAAACCATCTACACTACGCCGGCCGCCTGCGCGCACAGTCGAACCAATCTCTAGTAAGAACCGTAAACATGTTACTACTTTGAGTACACAAGTCAATGGCAGAGGTTTACTACATCTTTCAGTGTCTTCTGTTTTTCTTCTTTTCTTAGACTGTCTCAACTGCAGCCGAATCACAGCTTTGAGTGACAGGCTGAACTCACTGGAGGCGAAGGTAAGAGTCACTTATTCAGCCACTGATCCTGAGCCACTGACAAACACGACAGGCCTGCAAGAAACAGGCATATATTTTTAATTGCCCACTCTTATCTTTACGTCTTCCTGTACCAGGTCCAATTAATCACTTCCCCGACCTCCACATCGCATCGCCACCTTCAGGGAAAAGGAGCAACTGTACCAGAGGCCTCATCGTTGATAGGGGCTGTGCCCGCTCAGGGAGCTCCTGGGGAGCAGGGACCCGCAGGTAGGTGTAGCACACTGTCGTACATGAATACGTTTTGAATTTTAAAAAAAATTCATTGAGGGGAGCCCAGGGTTTTGTGCTTTGATAAATAAGTTAATGTTCACTTTCGCAGCTTTTCTCTCTGAGCAGCGACTCTGTGTCTGCCCTCTACCTGCACACCTCTACACAAGCGAACACCTTAGAGCATGAAGGATGAAGTTCCTCTCATCCCCTGGCATCAAGAAAAAATTGGTTTCCCTTTAACGAAGAGAGACTTCCTAACATCGCTGTTGCCAGAGCTCTGTGTTGAACCCATCACTGAAGAGCTGTTTTTAGACAGACGCATTTAGAGCTAACTAAGGCCTGCTACAACTGAAATCATTCAAACCAAGGGTCACTTTCAGGAATCTGTTCTCTGAGGCTGATTTCTTTAATCTGGAACAGAAAATTAAATCAGCCTTAATGAAGGCATTGTTTTTGCTCTATTACTTCAGAGAGTTGGACGTCCTCCCTCAGTGAACTTAACAACACCTCTTCTTCAAGAGGTTTGGGCCCAGATGTTGTTCACGGAGCTGCACCTCTCAATTAAGCCATCTCTGTTTTCATTACAGGTCCTCAGGGTGAAAAGGGGAGAGATGGGCTTCCTGGCAGAGAGGGTAAATTGCAATCATATAGTTGCCTTTCAGTCAGTGTAAAACCATTTAAGATGTAAACCAGTTACGGCTCCATGATTACTCATGACTGTTTCCTCCTCTTAGGGAAGCCAGGGTCTCGGGGGCTGCCAGGTCCCAGTGGGCCTCGCGGAGAGGGCGGGACAAGGGGCCCATCTGGAGCCCCTGGATCAAAGGGATCCACAGGACCAGCAGGTAAGAGAGGACTGAAAGTAAAAATACATACATCTGACTGTTAGCAGACACCCATCCACTTAACCTATTGTCTGAACTAGACATTCGAATGGGATACTATTGACCAGAGACTTGTGGAAACACGGAGAGATCACTCACATGTTCTGGTCCAGAGTGTTTGTGTTTCTCTTAAAACACTCAGTCAACCCGCAAAACCCGCCTGCGGTAAATGTCGGAGCTGGTAACTTACTGGAATTCTGGCATTGTGTTGATTGGCATTTAAAATCATATGTTTCTAAAAGAGCTGTTTCAGTGGGCAGCAAAAGCATTTCTTTACAGACCCATAAACACCCCAACATGTGCTGCCGCTCATGGTCAACTGCCAGAAAAGAAACCAAAGCATATAAGTATTTGGAGCTCCCGGCTTATGCACAAAAAATAAATGACCTGTTGGGAGAAAAGTAAATCCACAAGCAGCTGTGACTTGAATGATAATCAAGTGAATGGCGGTATAAGTTTATCACAACATCTGCTCTTGCTATAGGTTGTTATTCCTCTGCTCTGCCCCCCACCCCCCTTTTCAACATATGACCCCTGCTCTGTGCCTGCTGCTGGGTAAAGACGGGACTTAGCGCAAAACGTTAAACTACAAACCCTCGCCATGTGACTTCAATCTGAAATGAACATGAGCTATATACACACAAATCCCAATTTCTTATGATTTCCATATGCCTGTGGTGTTATTGTTTTTTCTATCTCCATTACTTCATAAGTACCCAAAGCCAGCGCTACATCTTGCGTCCAAAGCTATACTTTCCTTATTGTGCTGATTTTTTCTTTCTTTCATTATTTCATTTGAAAGAGAAAGATGAACGCAGGACTGGAACGTGTCCAACGTGAGGAAAAATTTAGACAAATCTGTTTCTGAGCCTGGGGTCATGGGAAAGATGGGGGGATTTGTGATGTTAGGAGAAGTGACACTGTGCATTATGATGAGTCCTGATAAGTTACAGGAGAGTTGTATTACAAACTGTGAGTCATATTTTGACAGGGCATCCCCCCAGCTGCTCTAGGGAACCATTATTCTGCAGGAAAAAAGACAAATGTTTTCTCAAATATGTCACATATGCTCTAAAAGGCCAATTTAACTGGCCATTCGATATGCTATGCTGCAGACTGCAGATAGAGTCTCTCCAAAGCAGCCAAAACACAGCTGGCCACGTTGCAATGTTTATCGAGGCTAAGTGAAAACGACCCACAGAGGTGTCAAAGCCGAGCTGTAATAACATTACCTTGCAAAGTAATAATTAGCAGACTGTCATTGTCATTTGCATCCGTGCATAAACAGAAAGGTGGGGAGTGTGCGTCTGTTGGAGGGCAAGAGGTGGTGTTTGGGGGGAGCATTACCTCGGGAGAGACCAAACAATGAGGTCAGGTGTAGTTGCGGTTCTGCTTTTTTTTCCCACCGTCAAAAAAGAGTCTGGTGGAGGAGGAGGGGCACTCTCCCTGACCGGCACACATCGACCAGCTACAAGCGGTGGGTTGTTCCCACACATGTCCAAAAGTTAGCAGCATGCATGCAGGGAGTATTTAATTTAATGTGAATCGGTGCCAGTAACACTTTGCAGAGTGTAACGGTGTTTATTTGAGTTTTCCTGTGTCCCTGAGTCAGTTCCCAGCACCAGGCCATTAAAGACCCTCCTCCTGTTAATTACAGAGAAAAGTTGGCCAGTTCGTATGCTTCTCCTCCTCTGTCCAGCGCAGCCACTGAATTCACTCCACATGTGCACACGCAGATAAAAAGGCATTGCTCACTCCTACCAGGCACTATTATAATGTATCAATCAGCACTTTATCTAATCTAGTTCCTCTCTGGTCTTTGTCATCGTTTATCATCCTTATCATTACCACTCTGCCGTCGTGCTTTTCCTCTCCAGAGGACGCTCAAGTTTCGCTCTGGCATACTGCTGAAGTACAGTGTGTCTGTCAATACACTGATCTTTCTGTTGTCTCTTCACTCAGGTCCCCGTGGTCCATCGGGACTCCCAGGAGAGAGGGGTCTACCAGGCCCGCCTGGGCCTCCAGGGCCTCCAGCACCTGCCAGTGCCCACATCCCAGACCCAGACCACAGTAAGACCCTGGACATCTAACAGACACTATACAGTCACCATGACACTCATTGCACCAAATACAGCACCTTTGCATTTGTCTTGAAAGACTAATATTCCATACATTCTTCCTGATCGAAACCTGGCACCTACATTACCCATAATGCAACCCAACTAGTCAGAGATCCGGATGGTTTATGCCAGTCTGGCTAATTTAAGTCTCCAGCTTGAAGCACAATTGAGAAGCAGACTACAGAGGTCTTGTAGACTCAATTCTTTCCAACTCCACACCCCCAGATTCTTTTTTTCTCTTCAAACTTGTCTTCAGCCCCAACCAGCAGTGACTCAAGTGAATATTTACATGTACATGTTTTTCTACATAAACAATAGCCTTTTTCTTCTCCTTGTGTGGGTTTATAAAGATTGAAAAGCCGCTATGGTGCCGCTTGGGCATTCTCACACTTCTCATAGACAACAACTTCACCACCTACATCCGTGCATGGAGAAGTTTCCCCCTGGGCTAAACAAGACAATGCGATCCCATGTCCAAACAAAATCAGCTTTCGATGAAGCCAGCATGAGTACGTGTACACAAATTCAATCACGGCCTTTGTTCTGAGGCAGGGTGACGTTAGTTTCACAGACCTCCAGCATGACAATTCAAACTGCTGATATTCGTCACCGACATGTTCTCTCGTGCTGCGTGAGAGCTCTCACAAGACTTGGGACTAATGGTAAACAAGAGAAACAAAGAGAATGAGAAACAGACTGGATGACGGTAATCCTTTAACTGCTACTTGCTCCGTGTTGTCTACCTGCCAAGTAGAGCAGAATCAAAGAGTAGTAAATGAAGGCAGAGGCGGTTTGAGATCGACACAGACTTCACATGCTGGGATGAGAACCTGTCCACCACTGATGTCACTCAACAACTTCCAGATGTAGGCCGCTCAGACAGCTGAGGGGGAGTGCGAGAGACAGATGGGGGCCTGCACCGGCTCTCTCAAGGTCAACACATCGCTGGGTTTTATATGTGGATTCAGTGGTGAAGCAAAGTATGTAGCGCACAGGTTTGTAAGCTCTGGGTTCCTGTGCAGAGAGTGCTGTGTGTACGTTGAGTTCATCGTGATGACTGCGAGCCATTTCTTTCACATCAAAGTAACACTAGGGAGCATAAGGGGTTGGGGGTGGGGGTGGAGGGCTCTATGCTGAGCTTCCTTTGGAAAACACAGGGTTATTTGGCTTTTGCATCTGCTTCAGGAGGATGGAATTCTCTTTTGCAGAACAGGAGAGGCTCCCTGAACCAGCAGCAGCAGCAGCCAGAACGTTAAGCAGCGGAGAGAGTGGACACTTTACAGAGAAAAGAGAGACTGTGTGTAGAAACAGACTAGGACACAGAGAGAGAAGCTCTTGTTTGGATGTCACCCCTGGTCCTGATCTGTTAGCAGTGTGCTGCGATCTGGCATCTGGAGGATGTGTATGGCTCCTCCTCCACTCTGTATCTCCCGATGCATTGCACTGTGATTGGATCTGCGTATCCTGTCGGTATAAAATGACCCAATGACCTCACACTTCCTCTATGGCGCACACGTTCCCCACCCTCTTCCTCTTGTGCTCTCTCTGCAGTCAGGTAGTTATGTATGTTGTTGCACAGTGGATGTGGAGTCAAGTATTCATGCAATAATGCCAATTTTCTAAATGACTCTGATCTGCCAGTGACAGTGCTTTTGAATATGCTTTAGTTTAGTTTACTCCCCTGCTGAAGTCATCAGATAAAGTTTGAGTATTTGTTAGAAAACACTGCCCCCTTGAGGTGAGTCCAACTTGTGAAAGAGGAACCTGCGTTTAGTTTTTCAGGCTGCGGCAACAAAGGTTTCCAGTTGCTTCAGGCAAGAGGCTCATGCAGCAATTTAAAACCATGCACACTGAAAGGCTTAACGCTTTACGTTTTCCCTCAGTAGTTCATAGGAAGAAAATGCATTTTGCAACTGGCTTCTTCAGGTTCATTTCTCAGGCAGCACTTTCTCTCAGGTCTAAAAATAAAAAAAACAAACATGTGATTGGTGGAGCGTGTGGAGGTTCAGATCCCAATGATTCCCCAAAAGGCAAAATAAAATCAAGAATAATTGACCTCATAACATTCATTTGAAGTTTGTTTGGAAAGTGAGGCTACATTTTCTGTCACTAAAGCAGCACCATGCTGTGTAAAGGTTCGACAGATTGAAGGTTAAATTCAATTTCCATTTTTTAACACAAGATTGAACTGCAAAATTACAGATTTGTCAGTTCAGTTAATGTTTGCAAATACTGTCCTTTACCGAGAGAGTAGCTTCTAACACACATTTTGTATTTCGGCTGCAGCTCGAGGAAAAGACCCTTTCTTCACCAACACTTTCCATGACTCACGAGGTCTACCAGTTCCAGGACCTCAGGGCCCCGCTGGGCCTGTCGGTGAGTGTCTATTTAACAGTCCCTTTATTGTGTTTATCCCTAACTGCACACAAGATTTTAGTGGTTAGTGGTTTTTATACTGGTTATACATATAATGTATATATGCTGTTTTTCCAGCCCACTTTTTTTTATTTAACTTTTCCAATGTTATTTGGTCTTGGTTTTAGTTCCAGTTTTTTGTGATTTGTGTCAACACACTGAATGCTCCTCTCAAGCTATATAAAGTTGCAAATAGCGACAGGTACTACATGTACAGTATCAGGCTGAGCTCAGGGCTCTTGCCCAGGCAGCACAACTGCACAGCTACTATGAATGTTTCTACCTATCGTGCAGGTCCCCCAGGTCCCAAGGGCCCAGTAGGACCTCCTGGTCCATCAGGACAGAATGTAAGCTCGCTCACAGTACACTGGTGCAATGGTGTCTCTTTACTGAATTTAACACTGTCAGATTTGTTGCAAATTTGTTTTTGTCATTTTGAATTTCCAATCTGATGCAATACAGGGGAAACCTGGAGCTCCTGGAACACAGGGCCCTGTGGGGCCAAAGGGAGAGCGCGGGGAGAGAGTGAGTGCACCCAGAGCTACATTGTATTTCGTCTTCTTTTTTCATGTAACTCTGAGACATGCCTTTGGCTTTTCAGGGTCCTTTAGGTTACCCAGGAGAGAGGGGTTTCAGAGGCGAGTCGGTAAGCCACCTCCACCTTACTACCTTGAAGATTATACCCTGAGTAAACGGGCGTGTAGGGCGAAACATCAACACATGTCATGGCTGGTTATATTTCTGTAAACTACACTAACCAGCAGCACTACAAACCACTCTGACCAGTTACAACACAGTCTCAGAGCTCTTCATGTTGGAATAAACTGCTGCACTGTGTATATAAATGTTTTGAAGTCAAACAGGATTTTTTAAAAATCTCTCCACAGGGAGCACCGGGTCCCAAGGGAGAGCCAGGAGAGAAGGGCTTGCCGGTAAGACAGTAGTGGGTGGAAGTTCACATTTAACATGGTGACACAGGGGCTGCACAGGAAGGACAGTTAAAGAAAAGTTTAACGTTCCTTTGTTGAGCTTTAAATGTTTTCTCTGTCTTTCTAACCGTTGCTTTTCTTTTATCTCCTTCTCATTTTACAAGAGCAATCTAAATGTAAGATATTTTTATTTATGTAATCATGTGTTCACTTTGCAATGCAATGAATCTATTCAGTGATCTGATTTATGTCTAACCATGACATACGTCGCGGGTCAGGGTTTCTCTCAAGTCCATACTTTCCTCCCTGTTGATAATCACAGTGTCAATTATGCATTGTGGATTTTCGTTTGTGCATATATGATTTTGTCTCTTGACCTGTCAGATTGTATGTGTGAAATCTTTTGGTGTTAACGTGTTTTTGTCTTTGTTGGTCCTTGGGGTGTGCTCTGGACTGCTGTCCCCTGTCACGACACTGTCCTCTTGACCCTAAAGCTGTCTGACTCCCTCTGCAAGCTGCTGTCCCCATGGCTACCTTTCACAGTCACCTTTTCAGCATCTGACTTTGGCAAATACATATGAAATATTAAATACAATAAACAATGCCAATTGTGTAACAACACCATACACCAACTCTGACGGAGTGTAAGAATATAGTAAAACAGAATATATACTATAACCAAAATATAACCATAATCATTTAAATTTAACTTATCTGTTCTGTCTTGAATCCAATCAGTTTGTCTGATTTAACAGAGACACAATATTTCAATGATCCACAAAGAAAATGAGATGAGATGTATATGCCAAATCACTCCATATTATGTCAGTGGTGGGTCCTGTTGGGCTTAGAGGTGTTGTGCTCTGATGTGAGTGGAGTGGATACAGCTATCCTCTTCTATCCCACTATACAACCTTGCATGATTTCATCTTTATGTATTGCACCACATAACCTTTATTCTCTGGATATGAAAATCAACAATGTGCATCTTTTGAGTAAAATAACACAGTGCCTGTTAAAAAAGAAATAAGGCAAAGTAGCTAGGATAAATTCAAAAAATTCTACCTGATGATGGAGTAAGATGAAAAGTCAGAGGATCAGGATATTACATTACAGTTCATCCTGAGGGGGGCATGAATGTCTGTACCAAGTCTCACTGCAATCCACCTAATAGCTGTTAAGATAGTTCACTAAAAGCTACAAATTTTCAGCTCTTGGTGGTGCTACAGGAAATATCAGAGGATTTATCCTCGGGGCATCATGAATGTGCTAATAAATGTTATGCCCATCCATCCTAAAGTTGTGGAGATGTTTTGGTCAGAAACAAAGTTTGGACTGAACTGGGCAACAAAGTGTAGCTTCTTTTAACCAGACATCCTGCTACATTGCTATTCGGAAGACCTGTTATGCCGAATTTTGCTTGTTTACAGAGAACCAAACATAGCCGGCATATTGCTATCCCAGTGTGTGATTTTAGATTTTAGATATACAATACCATGTCTGTACCCTTTATACAGAACAGCCAGGTGGAATATAGGCACATCTTTACCGCCCTGAACAGCCTGTGGTCAAGGGGCTTGACTTTGTAATCCCTATAGCATAAAAATGAAATGTGATCAGTAGCTGTAAGACTGTGAAACTTTGCCTTTTTTCTATAAAGTATGTCCTTGGTTTGTCTTACTAATCAGATGGTGAAACCACTCACCTGGGCTTCTTCTCTGCATGCTTTGTTTTGTATTGGTGATGCTTTCAGTTGCCTCCTACTTTACTTCTCGTGTTCTACTACTTCCTTTATTTAAGTTGAGACCCCTTAACAAAAGGCAAATCAGATTTCAATGTGACTCTATGCTATTTAATTCTGTCAGATAAAGATAGGTTATTATTGTGACCACAGCAATAAGAATGATCGCTGTGATGCTGAAAAATACTTGCCTGGCTTAACTGCTACCCAGTAAAAGGAATGCAGATGGCATGACCCAGTCTAAATCCTGGGAGAGTGTAATTCACCTGTGTTATGTCACCAACATGTGGCTGATCTGTAATGTGCATGCTGATGCTGCCCAGTTCAGCATGGCAGTGACTCCATACAGCAGCATGGCCAGAGAATGAGGGAGATAAAGAGAAATACAGGGAGTAGATCATGTGTGAAGTGCTGGGCAGACATGTAGACTGTTTTAACCTTCTAACTGCTGAACTGTATTGAGAAAAATGCCTTGCATCTTGGCGAGCAATTCTTTGGCTGGTGCTCCTTACCTTGACGGCTGTATCTATCTTCACAGGGGGACGGAATACATCAGATCAGAGAGGCGCTGAAGATCTTAGCCGAGAGGGTTTTAATCCTTGAGACTATGATCGGTATTCATGGTGAGTAGGAGGCCTGAGGCAGGGTCAGCTTTAGGCAGGGGTCAAAGGTGAGGGGGGGGTTAGTCAAACTCCCACCGTACCTCACTACTAGGACAGGGAGTGGGAACAGTCACGAGCAGCCCCAGGACTCGGGCTGGTGTTTCCACCCCTTCACAAAGTCCCCCCTGTCACTGCTCTCTGATAGGACGTTAGCTTGCAGATGTTCCACGACTTGCAGGCAGACCTTGAGCTTCTGGCTCGCAGGGTGACTCTGCTGGAGGCTATCATCTGGCCAGGTAACGCTGACTCATCCCCACCCACAGCTCTGCCGGCCCTCACTGACTTTTTTTGACAAGATTTAGAAAATGTTGAAATGCGTTAGAAGTATTTATGATTACCACTTGTAACTGAAGTGTTGAATGTTGATCTAGACATTGAAAAGTAGATGTTTTTTTAGAAATATATATTCTTTTGTATGAATTGTTGTAGTTGTGATGATTCCTCAGTACGATGGCAGCACAGATTTTACTTTAAAAGTTCTGAACACAAACAGGCTTTCTGCCAAAGTTTGAACATTTTTGGTGATTTCAGACAGCTGATGCATTTATTCTGATGCTCTGTGCACTTCTCACTAGTTTAAAGTGGAGGAGACTCAGTTGGAAAAAGATGATCATCACACACTTCCAAGCACTAATATAGGACATTTGAACTCCAATCAGAAGACAGTTGACTTGTTTGGTTGCTGATGTGACGAGAACTATCAATCAAATCGGATCAAACCACACACGAACAGTCCTGCTGAGTTCTTCTGTCTCGAACACTAAATAAACTTAACACATTAAATACATTATCCCTAAGATTGTTTTTTTTTTTACTTTAACTCTGTTGTCGTTTCATCATGAAAGTAATTTGGAAATTTATCAAGTTTTGAGAGACTTAGCTCTCAAGATCAATATTAATCTTGTATCATCATGTTTTGTAGGTTCTCACATACAGACGGACATAAAGTATGTTCGTCTAGCCAGTGACTCTGCAGTGATTAATCCATAAAATTTTGTCCAAAAACATAATATAAATCAACAACAATTTTGATAATCAATAAAGAAATTGAGTAATTTATTAAGCAAAAATGCCAAACAGCCAAAATGTTTTAGACTTTGACAAAAGTCAATTTTAATATAAAAACCCCACTCATGACCTAGCTATATCAGAGCAGACTTGAACTAGGACATCACATACATGTTCACACACACACACACACACACACACACACACACACACACACTCACACACTGATGGACAGGGAGGCCCCGTTCCAACTGCTGTCTTTCTTCAACAGAGCCTGATCTAGGGTCTGGGGATGGACCGTTTGGCACAGCCTCCCCTAGTTTCTACAGAGATAAACGAGCAGGTGCGCTCCCATATCGACTTGCTTCTCCTCTATCCTCCGACACCAAGGTTCGAGGGAAGTAGCTACCCCCGCTCACCCTGAGGATCACGGGCTGGGTTGACTCCCCTTCCTATAGGTCTCATCGGCACTCAACAGATTTAGACCTTATCTGGTACCTTCTCTGGGCTGTACCATCAGATTTAGGATGGGGGACACCTCAGGGAAACTCCACTGATACTCCACAATGCTCCTCCTCTATCAGGAACTTGAGAACTAGTTTGACCCCCCCACACACACATGATGCCATAACCACACACTCATCTATACATAATACACCCAGATGTACCCTGTGTGTCTCATTTCCTTTGGCTACAGAACTGGAGCCTCAGATCATCATCATGTTTGAAAAAAGGAAAATCTGAATAGTCTGTTGTGCTCCTCGAGTGCAAACAGTTCTGGACAATAGGGGTCATTCAGAGTAATCATTTGAAGGAGAAATCAGATGTGAGAAAAAGAGACTGGATTTGAGTTTGTATTGCTTTCACAATGTAACTGCAATCTGACGAGATTCCATTATTTAAGTATATTGAGCATGTACAGTTTGCAGGACACAATTTCATAAACAAACCTCTTCTATTATTAATTTTGTTATACTTCTATCATATTGTTTAACTCAATGTTATGTAGTGCACTAAAAATGAAGTCATCTCTTCTCTTACTGAGATAAATGTTGCTAGCAGTGATTTTGTGGTTTTCTGGTGTGAGTGTTATAAAGTACACACAGATGAATATTTACATTTAAGCTCTTTAAAAAATGCACAAATATTTGCATTTGAATTTGGCTTCATATCAATGGAAACAATAAATAATGTTGCATTCTGAGAACAAAACATGTTGAAATTCAATCTGATCCATTTCAAGAAATATTAACGCACACACGGGAAATAGCTAAACTTTTACTGGAACTTGAACATATTTTTACCACTGCTGTGTTGGTAAACTTAAACTGCTTAAACTGTCCTGATGAAAAGACTTGATAATTGTTTTTTCATCTTATATCAAACTTATTGTGAAACTATTTAAAAGGATCAATTGTAGTTCATTTTGTATGCTGTTGTGTAACCGTCTCATATTTTGATTTTTTTTCTTGCAAATGTGTTATTGTGTTGAGATAATCCTGTCTAGATGATCAGTGTAATAAAATAATGTTCATTGTTTTTTAAAAAACATGTCGCACCTTCATTTGTGTTTCATCAATATTGATTTAATCAATATCATAACATAAATAAATGACATCCACTCTCTCCGATGTGTTTTATGTGCAGAAACAGAGGCTGACACATTTATATTACATTTACAAAAAACTCAAGTCTTTTCTGCCACACTTCCATGGAAAACATCTGATCATTAAAATGGTTCAACGAGAAGCCCACGGGAATATGTATAATATTGAAACACAGCAAAACCTAAGCATTATTAATGTCCAGTTTACTGTATACGTGCAAATACTGTCACGAACTCAGTCCGGGAACGTGAGGTTGTTTAGGTTCTCTGCGATGGCACAGGGGTCTTCCCCTTTGAAACCACCACAGCTTGTTCGCCGACACTGTCGTCAATAAGCAAAGAGATGGCACCATCTAGCTGTTTTGAGGCTGCTAATGCCACTACAGCTTTGTCTGTGGGGAAGCCCATCTTCTCCAGCTGCTGGAGTCTGAAAAGAATCAGTGATCTTTAAGTCAACTGTGAATGATTACTTGAATTCACAAATGAAACTGTATTTCCAATTGAATGTAAAGAGGTTTAAGTTTTTTGGGGAAAAACAAGAAACATATCACAGAAAACAAACATAATATTCATGGTGATACTAAATTATTACTAACCGCAATGAGGAAACTGATGATTTAGGAACTTCCACCTTTGCATCAGGGTCATCAGGAGCCTCCTGCAATGAGGCCAGTATCCCTGCACTTAGCATCTGCTCTTCCAGCACATCTGTCTCGGAGAGCGCAGCAGACTCCTCTATTATCCAGGCAGGCAAAGGCTCGTTCCACGGACGGTGGGTCAGAACAGAGAGGTCCCTCATGGGGGGAGCAGCAACCTGATCAACTGGCATGATCTGAGAGAGTGACCTAGATGTGTGACAAAAGATGAAGATGAAAAGACAAAATTTGCCACTCTGGGCCTTCAGTGAGACGACACTATGAATGAGAGGAATCACACCTGTGTGAGGTATTGTAGCTGGGTAATCTGAGCCTCGCTGAAGAGGAAACATATGCCCAATCAGGAATGAAATCCATGACCCTGGCCTCCTCCAACTCCTGTAACATGCCAATGAAGGGCTGACGATCTGGGTTATATTAAGTAATATAAGAAATAAAAAGTCTAGAGAGAGACATTGTGTTATTTATACTGAAATATATATCATTATAGATTTGGTGGATAAGTGCTCACTTTGGCTCCAACCCCAAGTAACAAATAACACGCCCATCTATTGTGGGTTATCAAGACGATGACATTGCAATATTTAATCCTAATAAAATAGTGCCCAGGAGTTAGGGAAGTTATTAGTCATTGTTGTTAAATATATAAAAATTATAATGAAGAAAATAAGAAGCATTTAAATTTGTTATCAAATACCTTTTAACATCCCTGCACACCCACTTAATCACTGTGGCTGATTAGACCTCTACTCTGGTTGATGTTTGATGGAGATGTGGTGAGATGATACAGGATGACATCCATTTCTATTTACCAGTAAGATATGAGATATGAATAATACATCTACCAAGGAATGGGATTAGAGATCACATTTGCCAAAGTCAACTATGACTTTCCTATGAAGGAAAGGATACAGTTATGTCCGATGCATATTGCGCAGAAGTGAAGCAGGGCAGGTGTCCCCGGCAGCAGCAGCAGACCAGTCAGCAGAATAATCCAGGGGAGAAACCAGACAGGCAAAAACCCCAGCAGCTTCCTCTGTGTCGCCTGGCGACACAACGCTGTAAACAAGGCCAGCTGGATGGCAGAGGAGCCACAGATCCGGCTCGCCTCCCCACCACCGATGAAGAGGACCAGAGTGTATAGAAGAGGTAAGATGGTCGTCGTCAGGACGGAGAGGGCAAGGAAGGCGACCGTTCCCCACCGACGCTCCTGACATGGTCCAACCAGCAGCTGGAGAGCGACACTCACCAGCAGAGACAGCAGCTCGTCATGACTGAGGGCATACAGGAGCACATCTGAGGAGATTGGGGGAGATGGTGTGCTTCATGCTTTGATTTGACTGAAACACTGAAATACCAGATTACACAGGAGAGTTACCTCTGAGCCTTGGGAAGTCTCCGTTTGGACCCAAGCTGAGACTTGCCTGGATGCCTCCAACATACATCAGCAACGTAAGTGTTACCCATGAAGAAGTTCCCAAACAGAATCCAGGGCGATCTGATCCAAACCAATACCACACTGACAACATGCGGCCGAGCATTGTATTAAAACCAGCTGGAGTTTATCCACTCACCGGCCTTTGCCGCCGCTCTGGTAAACAGACATCTGTATCTGCTCATAACAGGCACAGCGCCTCACATCAATGAAAAGTGCAGTTAGATACAGATATAACCACCACATTAAACTACAACTGTCTGAACAGATTTGTCTCGTCACATCCTGTTTGCCGACGACAGAAGAGC
This sequence comes from Scophthalmus maximus, assembly GCF_022379125.1. Classification (NCBI taxonomy): domain Eukaryota; kingdom Metazoa; phylum Chordata; class Actinopteri; order Pleuronectiformes; family Scophthalmidae; genus Scophthalmus; species Scophthalmus maximus. The sequence goes on along the minus strand of NC_061533.1, from coordinate 12,870,036 downwards.
CTCCACACGTTTAACTGATGCTCCGCCATTAGCAAATGCTTTAAACACGAGTACATAAATGCGATAAAAATAAAGAATAAATGAAAGAAGTGTGAAAATGTTTACGACCACTTCCGCACTTCGTCACGTAGGTTTCTTCTTCGTGTTTATTAGCAGCTGGCAAAGGCGCATTACCGCCACCAACTGGACACACTGCAGGTAACAGGTCAACACTATTTTTTAATATGACTGTTGTGTTGTAACCATTTGTTAATAAAATCATTTAAAATGCAAATCTGTTTTTGTGACAGAAAATGTATAATCTTTGGGTTTTGGATTGAAATTGTTATATGTTGTTATGTGAATACAAATGTGTAAGCTGTGTTCTACTGATAGATGTCTTCAAGTTAAAGCGGGCTAACTATTTTTATACATTGCGGTACTTGTAGTTCAGTGGTTTCCACCTATTGTTCAGCGCATCCCAGGATTAATCAGAAATCTGATGTTTGGTTATTTGTTTGATTAGAAATATTTAAGCACTGGTGATATAAGTGATTTTTGACAAAGTGGTCATTTTTTTTCCCGGTGCAGTATTTCGTTGTTTAAGTGTTTGTAGTAGAGTTCTGCTTAAATATTTCATAAACTATTTCAGAGAGGTCACAGTTAATTTAAGGTGAAAACAGGAACTCAGATAACCTTATACGTTATTGTCATCTGCATATGATCCATCGGGAATCTACACAATAAAATCCTTGTACTGATTAAAGCACACTGATGTCTGTGTTCTTTTAATTCAGATAATCACACAACATTTTTTTCATTGTGTTCAGCATGAAAATAAACAAAATGTATGGTTAAGATAGTGCTAACATTGTTAACAAATACATTGTGTTTCCTGTGGCTGCTACAATAAAGACTTGCATTAGTGGGTAACACACCACTGCCAGTGGTTTTCTGTGAATTGTTTGAGTTTTACTACTACTACTTACTACTTGTAGTAGTTTTACTACTACTTAGTAGTATTTCAGTGCAGTTGTAAAAAACAAAAATCAAATCCGAACATTCCATTATGATGCAAATGTCATCCTCGTCGATGCAAAGATCAAAGGCACACCATAACCATAATCCGATTTAAATGGAATGCAGTACTTCAATGCTGTAAAATCAAAGAAAATATGTGAGCTGTTACGCCGTTGCCCGCCATTTTTGGTATTCCAGGAGACGTGCCTGTACGCATGCGCAAGCAGTGAACCAGTGAACCAATGAACCAATGAACGAGCTCGTTTTTGTACTTCCCACAGAACATTGCACTGTTAAATCGCGCGATACTTCGCGGTCTTTGCTAAGAGAAGAGCACTTCCTCCGCGGACCAGCTCTGTGCAGTCGTCTTGCGTTGAAACTCTGAAATGGCGTCGGCTCAGGGTGAGTTAAGATTTTTTGTATCTTTTACCGAATTTAGCTATATTATGTTATTTGATCTACACCGAAGAGGGGTTAGTTATTTGTTTTGAAGATATTTTGTGCATAATTCGTCCGTTGGGTTTATATTAAATGGAACATTGCCTGGCTAGCGCCAGGCACAAGGCCTAGTCAGGTGGGCTCCTCGACTCGTATTTTCAACATGATTATTTCTCTATACAGATGTGGCTCGCGGACGCCATGTCACACACGTTGGCTGTTTTGTTTATCAAACACTCGTGCAAATGGTTTCTAGTAGGTTTCTTGAAGTCCCGAGTCGTTAACTGGGACGCGTTGTGAGCGTTGCCGTGGTATCGCTCAATGGCGACCTAACTACCGGTCTGCGTAGCGTGCGGCTCGCGCGCGCCGAATGCTTTGTTCGAACGAGGAGTCGTTGGCTAACAGACACGTTCACTGTTGTTCCACAGATTACAGCTCGTACAACCAGGCCAGCGCCCAGCCGGGGTAAGAGTCCTCCATTCCTCAAAAGTACCGTGTTTAAGTGTCGTTTCGATGTACTTGTTACGTTTTGCTTCGTTGCACCAATCTGTTAGATAAATATTGTACTTATCACTCCACTGCATATTATCTACTATAAATCCTAGTAACTTATCAAAATCATAACAGGGAAGCGAACGTGAGCCCTTTTTTTTCACAAGGCCAAAGCTTTGATCTGTTTTTCTTGATTATTTACAGGTATGCCTCTTATGCTGCCCAGCCCTCACAGAGTTATGGACAGTCTGCACAGGTGAGGCTCGGTTGTTTGACTGTCGCTAATTGCTTTGTGCTCAGAATGTGGTTTTTAGTTTAATTTTATTTTTTTACAGATTTAAGATTGTCATAATTGACATTCTCAAGACCTAATTTGTAAATCTTAATATCAATGGAAGCACACACTGTTCTCAACATCTATGTAATGGGATTTTAACAGATTACAGATCTACAGGAAATATGATTTGTCTTATTAAAGACAGTCCTTTAAAATGGGTACAATTATCAATATGCATGTCCTTTTTTTATTCTGGTAAATGATTACATTGTCAGTCTTTATGTTTAGATGATGTGTAGGCCAACTGGAAGCTAAAGTATGCCTTTTCCTTTCAGCAGAGCTATGGCCAGCAGAGTTATGGATCATATACCCAACCTGCTGCTGCTGCTGCAGACAGCAGTTATACCCAGGCAACACCTGCTGCCGGAGGCTACCCTCAGCAGCAGCAGCAACAGTATGGAACCTCATACGGCCAACCAGCTTCAGGTCAGTCATTGGAGTAGAGAGATGTGACTAATTTTCTTTTTGTTTGTTTCTAAGCTGCTACAGATTTTTTTCAGCATCGCTAACCGAGATTTAGATCCGTTTTGTATGTACAACAATTACTGCTGAACTGTACAGCTTTTGTAGGTATTTGAATGCTTGAATATGTCAATCTTACCTGTCCAGTGGTAAATATGAACACTGAATTCTATTCCACTATCAAGCTTGTCTGCAGCCTGAACACTCTTAGTATTGTAGAAAAATCCTTGAAGTTGATCGTTGTTATTTTAGGCCCCCTTTTTGGTTCATCATAGTTTGCCGAAAACAAGGTTCTATTGCTAACTATGGCTTTTCTACAGCTGGCTATCCTGCTGCACAGTCTACCACTCACAGCTACTCGCAGTCAGCCCAGGGCTACGGAGCAAGTGGTTATGACAGTACTCCAGCTGCTGCTACTCCAGCTGCAACGCAGGCTTACGGCTCTCAACCAGGCTATACCGCCCAGTCTGCTTACCCTGGCTATGGCCAACAGGCTGCCCCCACTGCACCACAGAGGTATGTACTCCTCCGTAAGGAACCAAATAATAAGTTCCACAAGAAGGTACATTTCTTTTTACCGTATGCCTTGTCTTACTTGGTCTATTATCAGTTACAGTGCTAACGGACAGCCAGCTAGCTACAACCAAAATAGCTACACCCAGCCAGCAGGATATGGGACGCAACAGCCTGGTTACCAGGCCCAGCAGGCCAGCTACAGCCAGCAGCAGGGGTATCAACAGCAGACCCCACAGCAACAGACTCCTCCTGCTTACCCCCCTCAGGCTGCTGGTTCTTATGGGCAGTCTTCAGCCAACCAGTATGGCCAACAAGGTGGACCACCCAGTTACAACCAGTCCAGCCATTACAGTAAGCTTTACTTTTCATCATTGCTAAACTGTTTTCTAATGGCCATTCATACTGTCCAGTTTATTGTCACAGTAAATATAGGTTGATTATGTTTGATGCATATGTTCTTTTTTTATTTATTTTTTAAAGATAATTATAGACAAGAGGGCCAGGGTGGAGGTTCTGGTTACTCTGGCTCTGAGACTTCAAGGTACCAAGGTGCAGGGGATAGCAGGGGCTCTGGCAGGGATGGCTTTGATCGTGGTGGAATGATGCATCGTGGACGCGGAGGCATGGGTCGTGGCATGGGGTAAGTGTCTTTCCTCAATCCTTTCCTCAAATGTATTTTAACTCTACAGGTGCTGTGGCCACTTGGGGCAGGGCTGAGACAAGTCCCCATTAAAACAGTTGGAATAGGCCAAAATGATGTACATTACATTTATGTAACTTTATTCTCTAAAAAATGAAAAGGCCATGATTTGTCAGCTGGGAAGTTATGGGTCTCTCCTATAATGCCCAAGGACTGTGATGGCAGATGTAGTACATTGGGAGAAATTGTAGCTGTTGGCCTCTAATGTCTCTCAACCCTGCCTCTCATTTGGCCAAAGGTAAGAAAAAGGTTTGTTCCCTTTTAAAAAAAAAAAAAAAAAAAAAAAAAAAAAAAAAATTCAAGTTCATTAACTATTAGAGACCTGTGCATAAACTTTTAGGTTGAACAGTTAGTATCCTAGAACCTACAACATAAATTCATTAGTTTTAGTGATAACGTTTTTGGTAATTTATTGGTCAGGAAATGTAATATAATTGTATTTTAAGAATATTGTATCTACACATTATGAAAATTATAATTGGGTTTCCTTAAGGAAGGTTCAAACACTGTCTCAACAATACCCCCTCAGGTCAATTTCACATCATATTGGTAAAAGAAGAATGCAATAGATGTTTCAAAAATTCTGCAGTCATTTTGGTGCTGGAGCCCTTAAACTTAAGTTTGTCATGCAAAACCCTACAACACAGCATTGATATTTTAAAGACTTTATGAATAGACATTGGCCCCATGCAGGGCATTCTATCGCATTTCATAGTTATGTTTGATCGGGCGCAATATTTTGGTCAAATAGTTTCCTCTTGACAAGGTTTTTTTTTTTTTTTTAAACTTTCAAACAGATTCAAATGTTTTTCCAGGTTGTGGTTGTTTTTTACCAAAGCTGTATCTGGCAATGAGCAGTTGTTCTCATTTGACTGGCCCGAGGAAGAAACCCCAAAAAGATGGCACCATTAAAATAGTGGTATCACATGTGCGAACAGTAAGACCTCAGTATTACACTGCATCAAATATAGGGAGACAAAGGAAACAAGAAACTTTCTCTTTTCTCAGGGACGTTTGGTATTGTAGCTTCAACATTGGTCTTAGCGGATGATTTAATATGAATCGATTATAATGCCATGTCTTGTACAAAAACACGTTAATGAACCTTTTTAAATGTGTGTCAATATCAAGCCAACCTAAAATTCATCACATAAACTTGTATTTGGGTCAAAGCGGACTGGAAGCAATTTTGAACAAATGACACGTGTCTTTCTAACATTCACTGTCTATATTTGCCAAATATGTACTGGCAGTGTTTTGTGGTGTCGCAACACCTTGACAAAATTGGAGGGGTGGGGAACAGATATGGTGATTTAAAACATCATGGAGAAAGACATGACTCAACAGATATTTGGTTGTTTACTGTCACAATATTGTAGTGGTGCTCTAGAGATTTTCTTGGGGAAGAGACCTTCAATCCAAGGGTTTGGTTTAGTGTGATCCAGTCTAATCTGAAAGTGGCTACGAAACTGCCTTCAGGCGTATTAAACCTTTTTGTTTCTCATGTATTTAATCGATGTCCCCCTCATGATGGTGAAATGAGAACTTAATTGAGCTGGACCTCAAAACATTTACTCTGGTACCAATCAAAATTTCTCTCGATGCAGATTGGGTATTTAAACACTTTGTTCCTGTTGTCTACAGGGACTGTAATCAACAGTTTGGAGTCGGTCCTTTTTGAGGGTTCATCCAAACCCAAACTTAGATTTACTGACATTCAAGCCCCCTGAAAGGGACTTGTAATTATTACCAAAAGAAATGCCAGAGGTATTATGGTGATCAGAGATTGTATTGTGTATTTGTCTTGGTTTAGATTTTCTATCACTGCAGTTAAACTAAAATATAAAAACATTAACATTGAAGAATCATCATATTTAGTTTTCTTAAGACTACAGACGCACTTGAACAGTGTAAATCTCAGTGGCTTAAATTTACTTTTTTTCGGATTTGGCACCGTGAAAGAGCTTGGTTTGATTGTTTTTGATGAAACTTTGGTCAGAAAGGGTATGTGAATCATCAGTCCTTACTCCAGGTTCTTTTTTCTGGGATTTGGACTTCTCTGGTACAGCAGTTTAAACTTTTTTTAAATAAGAGGTCTCAAAGACTGGTATCTTCATGTACAGTGAATGCACACAGATTTTTAAACAATATAGTACTCTTAACGGAGCAAATCTGCAGTCTTACCAAAGTAGCTGTAAATTAGAATATCTCAAAACAAATTCCACAAATAGGTATAAAACCCTAAATACATTCATAAATTTAGCTATAGTACAGATCCCTTCATACCTTTTTTAATTGCAGCATAATTTCAGCTTTGCACTGGTGAATTTGTTTTCTTGTGGGGGGTGTCATGTCATTTTGAAATGTTTTTGGAATACAAATGTTTACAAATGTTTGATCACATTCTTTGAACACTTTTTAACATGCTTTGTCACATTTATACCGTACAGGTAACACTGAGAGCCATATAAAACCATCTATTCTCTATAAAGTATCTGTACTGAGTACAGAGCCGCCAGCTTAAGCAGAAGGAGGGAGCTTAAACAAAGATTCGGGGTTCTGCCTTTTTTCAAGAACTGAGGATGGTGGTTTTTATAAGCATGATGGGTATATTAATTGACCAAGTCTTTGTTTTTTAAAATTTAACATAACCTTGGTTAACACTGTAAACTACTTTTCTGGTGCTGATTTGTCTTGAATATTGTATAATTGTAATCTTTTTTCTTTTCTTTTCTTTTTTTTTTACCTGGTGGATGTGATCACCAGGTCATTTTGTGAAATTTCAGATGCATTGTGTTTTTACACTTGTACATTTCTGATTCAGCTGTCAGTTCTGTCAGAACAAATGTCATTGGGTTACTAGCTTGAAGGGTTGTCACGGTACCATCATTTTGAACTTTGATACAATACCACTTTTGAAAAAACGGTTCTCTACACCACGGTAAAAAGAAAAAAGGCACAAGAATAATTTCTTTTTATTAACAGCTGGCATAACACACTCCAGCTACAGAAAATGTCAAATACTGATCGCATAACAACATTATTAATACTCTTCTTGAATGTTTTTCCTTCCTTTAATGAATAATAAGAATCTAATGAAATAATAGTATAACTGTCTTGGCATTTCTCTGCATAATTAAGTTGGCTAATTTTAAATTTAATACAATTTTCCTATATGCTTGCAGTGTTGCATTTCCTTTAATTGTAGAAAATCTTATTTTTACAGCTTGGTATTGGTACTTTTACTGACCTGTGTATGTGACACAATCTAGCAAATTTGCTGCAGGAAGTGAGTGTCTGTCGGTGTTTAGTCCCTGTTCATGCAATGTTCCTACGTTGTTCTGATTTCTTCACAACAAACTTTAGCAAAATTTGTGGTGGTCCCTCGTCTAGTCGACAAAGATTTCTAACTGCGGTCAAGCGTGCCTGCGTTGCAAGGGACCTCAACAACATACGTTTGACAACCCTACTAGCTTGTGTCTGGGTACAACCACATATGCCATCAATGCATCTGAAATCTTTTCTATTTGTGTACAAATGTTTGGGTTTTGTCACATTTTCAAAGGCAGTGAGAATATGTTAACCATTAATATTTTTTGCATCAATGTATCCACTAATGAAAACTGTCACTGAGATTGTACACAGTAAGTCATGGTATGACACATAGTTAATACACTTATCCCCTCAAATAGATTGTGTAATTATAATTTGGGGGAGTTTTTAAGTTGCTGTTCGACTAGTTAGAATGTTTTGATTACTCCCTCAATCAAGCCACTTTGCTCGAGCCATGGAAGTGGCTGTAAAAGGGAAAACGCCTTCATATCTCCATTTATTCCCCCATAGCGGCGCTGGAGACAGAGGTGGCTTCAGTAAGCCTGGTGGTAAGTTAACGTGTATTACACTGGTTAGTCCTTTAAAAGCCTTAAACATTTTGAGCAAATATGCTTCGAGTATTGATGTCTTACATTGTGGTATTCAAAATTTTATGAACATATCTGAGGATATAGGGGGATATTTTTATTCAATGCCTGAGACCATTTTCTCTGGGGTACTTGGTATAATCAGTCACTGCTTATGGTTTGACAAAGAGTTTTTGAGAGGTTAATGACAAATTTCACTATCGTGTCCATTACTGTTTTTAACATCAACAAGTCCAGACTGAATCTTTTTTTCTCTCGAGGATTTCGTATTGGTCTAAGAGGCTTTTCAAATGACACAATTATTTGCCAAAGGGTCTGAGATGTTTTTGTTTTTTTCTTCAATACAATATATCACTTGTGGGAATTGTGGTGTACCATAAGGTGCCATGTTCAACTTCCCAATATGTATGGCTCTGTCTATAAGGGAGTGTGTATTATCTGTTGTAGTACTCAGGTGTTGTACATGAAACTGAAGTCGCGCAAACTGACTTTTCTCAATCTGTCCCTCTCCCCCTCAACTGATGGACTACAGGACCTATGAGCGATGAGCGAGATATGGGTGGGTAGACTCTCACTTTATCCCTTGTTACTCTTTGACATTGCTGGTTCACACACCGAAATACATTTCTTAAAATGACATTTTTTTTTCACCATTTACTTAACGTTGTTCTTTGTGTTTGATGTAGGACGCCCTGAAGAGCAGGATGACTCTGAGAACAGCACGATTTACATCACAGGGTTGTCTGAGAAGGCTAACCTGGAGGAAATGGCAGAATTCTTTAAGCATGTTGGTCCAATTAGGGTGAGTTTAGTTATTCACTCTGTATGTTAATGTAAGATAAATTAATGTGTAAACTAAATAAATTCTCATCACGTATCAGATTAACCGCAGACTTGGCCAGCCAGCTATCAACATTTACACGGATAAGGACTCAGGAAAGCCCAAGGGAGATGCCACTCTGTCCTACGAGGAGCCAATCTGTGCCAAAGCAGCTGTAGAGCACTTCGATGGTATGTTTGGTTGACTGTACATCACCTAAAAATAATAATCGAGAAGCATAAATCTGGTGGCATCTTAAAATAGATCCAATTGATATAACTAGGAATGGTTGTTCATGTTTTTGTCTTTTGTTTTTTATTGTAGGGAAGGAGTTCCAAGGTCGAAGGCTGAAGGTAGCCATGGCACGCCGGAAGCCCATGATGGGTGGAATGAGAGGTGGCATGCCCATGCGAGACGGCATGATGAGTCGTGGAGGTACGTGTCTTCTGAGTTTGTTAGTGTTGGATTATGCAAGAGAATATTCAGTCTGCTGCTTTTGTCATATGGAAGTGTCATTGAAATATCTGACTTTTGGCTTCATAAGAAGCTACATATTCATAAGGTTTTAATATTTCTGCTGCTTGTGAAAAACAGTTGATTTCTGTATCATGATTAAAATGTGCTACAGCGGAAATTTTGTGAATACAGCCATGACTTAGAAAAATCTCTTCCTTGTCTTATTAGGTATGATGGGTCGTGGAGGAGAGCGCGGTGGGTTCGGCCCACGAGGTGGTCCCCGTGGAATGGGCAGAGGTGGACCAACAGGCGGCAACATGCAGCAAAGAGCCGGAGACTGGGAGTGCCCTAACCCGTATGTATTACTCTCATTATGCAACATTATCTTGGATGCCTTGCTTTCCGCATGTCAAAGGTGAGTTTGTAATTCACTGGTCTGTGATCACAGGGGCTGTGGCAACCAGAACTTTGCCTGGAGAATGGAGTGTAACCAGTGCAAAGCTCCCAAACCAGAGGGGTTAGGCGGTGGACCTCCCTTTCCCCCCGGGGGTGACAGAGGCAGAGGTGGAATGGGAATGCGTGGAGGCCGAGGTATGGACCGCGGTGGGCCAGCGGGAGTAGGTGGCCCAGGTGGCCCTGGAGGTTTCCGTGGAGGCTGGGGAGGCGACCGTGGCGGATTCCGAGGACGTGGTGGAATGGATAGGGGCGGGTTTCGTGGGGCTGGTCGTGGAGGACCCCCCATGGACCGAATGGGTGGAAGAGGAGGAAGAGGAATGGGCCCCCCAGGTGGCAAGATGGACATGAGGTAGGATTAAGTTCCTCTAATCAACAATTTAATGTTTTCTTTCACTTTCTATTGAATAATACCAAATGGCTCACTACAAATTTTGTTAGATGCAATTGGGAAATGGCCATGTACTGCAAATCTGTGAGCAGATACTCTGAATATTGGTGTGCAAATCTGTATGTTATTCACTATTCTTTTTTTCGTTAAAGGGACCATCGCCAGGAGCGCAGAGACAGACCCTACTGAAAGGGGACTTCATGACCGTTCCTCTTGTGGAAGTTGATTTTTAAGACACAAATTTTTAATTTATGATTCCATATTTCGATGGCTGTCAAACTGCTGTTAAACATCCGGTGCAGTTTCTCGTGTTTCCATATATTTTTCTTTTTTTATTAAGTTTAGTTTATCCATGTTTACGCTGCATCTTGTATTGTGCATGTTTTTGTTTTTTTTGTTGCTTTTTAAAAAATGCAGGTTAGGTTTGACATTGTATTGTTAAATGCAATATTTTTCATTCATGAATATAATTGCCTCCTTTCCCATAACTGACAGTTGTATGATGACAAATTTGGGAAATAAAATTTTACCGATTTGATGTCTTTGTGATCTGGCATATACTCAAGTTAATAAAATAAATTCATACAGTAGTTTATTAATTTAGTCTCTTAACTTCAACGGAGAGAAAAAAGAATGTTGCTGCTGAAGGCCTACTGGATGGTGTTTCCAAGGACATGTCATTACAGCTGCAATGAATACTACATTAAATACTATTTTAAATACAACTTAAGGTTTGAGTCCAAAGATAACGGAACTAGTTTAGGCTGTATAAAAGGCTTTGATTGTGGTAAAGCCACAAAGGTCCTGCTTGCATCTGAAAAATTTAATCTAATGTTCAGTGTTTCCCCTACCATTGAATTGGTACTACTTAGTAGTTTTCATATCTAGAGATGACTAAAGCATTGTCCTCTGTCCCATTCACATGATTTGGTCACCTGAATACTTAATAATTAACTTAAAGTCTTAATAATTCTAGTCTATGCAGGAAATCTGTAGTGCTAAACAGCACCTGCAGTTGCTTCTCCTGCCAATAGGTGGTGCTGCAGCTCTGAATCAGACTGACGCTGACTGGCCGGGAGCTTTGCAACAGTGTCCTTGTTCACAACGGAGGCTGAAGTGAGCGACCTCACAAGCAGTAGCTCCATACAGGATTTCAATTATTTATGAATTATTTAATTCTACTCTTTAATTAAAACTAACCGTTAAAACAAATTGTCACAAACATATTCTACTTTCTGTGACTTACTTTTACCATCTACAGCAATGAAACTATCTTAACCAGATACAAAATACACAATGACCTGATGTAAATCTGTTGAGAGATCACAAATACCCTGAATATTTTTCTTCCATTTCAACTGCATTCAGGCCTTTTTGTGTCATTACTCCAAAATTAAGACGTATTGCCCTATAAGGTAACCAAGTTGAGCTCATTGCTGTTATTGATTACACATGTTGATCTTTGGCATATTTCATTTCAACATCTGTTTAACATGTGGCCGTTAAGAGAATCCTGCAGCTCTTTGATGTTGTCCTTTCCTGCAGCTATTGGGTTACCACCAATTAATTACCCATAGCATTTTTTGACTCATTTTGTGAGACACTTGTATACATCCTCTGCAGTGTTCTCTATTTTAAGTCAGGTTTTGTCATCAAATTGCTGAGGCCTGACTTTAAAAACGCTTTTTTTGTTTTTGTTTTGATTCTGTGGAACACTTCACCCTCGACCTTTCTGTGGCAAAACGCACGCAGTGAACAGGCCTGTGTGTTTCTCTAGGTATGTGTGGAATATAAGACAGTGAATACAGCAGCTTAGAACACCAAACTGGGATTACTGCACTCTGACTTACCTTTCAGAGCATAAGGGGGAGAAAAAATCAAGAATTATATAAAGCAGATAGGTCATCCTCTAACAGCTCACACCTCTGTACATCAGGAGTGGTTTGCCGTACAAACTTCTGAGTGACGAGACACAAACGAATTAACTTTAGTGTCCGTGGGTTTTTTTATTGGTTTTTTTCTTCTTATTTTAACTTGAGCTACCCTTCAGGGAAACCCGGTCACAGCTGACATCTCAAAGTACTTCTCATTTGCAGAGGCCAGTTGTTTGTATGGATTAAGAGAGTGCCGAGTTCTCTCTCTCTCTCTCTCTCTCTCTCTCTCTCTCTCTCTCTCGACAGAAAAGCTGATTCATCCAGGCTCAGAAAATGATCTCATCAACCCCTTCCCTCTCCCCCTTTTTCTCTATCTCTCCTCTGCCCCCTCCCTTCCTTCCTTTCTTTCTCGCTCTCTCTCTCTCTGTTTCTTAAAAGGACACATGACTCTTTTTAAATGAAAACAAGACCACCCTCTTGGCAGAGGGCTCTGCTTCAATTCAAACAGTCACACTTTAGAAGAGAACATGAGCCTCTCCAATAGGGGGGAAATGAAATGGTGGAAATGGTATTAAAGGCACAATCAGAAGATTTTGTACATCGTAAGTACAGGTATACCGTGTGTTGTTTGAGATTGCTTTTAGCAATGAAAAGTGCTCTATAAATGAAAATGTATTATTATTATTATTACCCACATTCTGTGCCTCCAAACAATTTTCAGAATAAAAGCTTGTATAAATAATTATTAAAAAAATCATTGCAAACTTGAAACAGTATCAGAAAACAAAAAACGAAACGGTTATGAGACATGACAATATGAGTTTGCGCTTCAAATATGCAGAATACTGCAGGAGATTGTCCGAGTCAGAAGCCTTCACAACAGCAGGAGTGTTTCTGGAGCATTCAGGCGAGGGTTGGCTGTGGCACCTGCAGAGCGCCCACAAGCTTGTTGTGAATCTTCCAGAGATGTTTTCTCACATCGGCTCACTCGGACATTTTCCAGACATTTTTCCAAGGGGGTGTCTATGAAAAGTCTTGTGAAACATTGCAGACATTTGCTTTCTCACGTAAGGCCCCTCCAAGAAAGTTCAGGACAATATTCGGTCGTCAGTGCATGTCGGAAAGCAGCTTTCGGTGTAGTTGAATTAGTACTAACATACGTGTTGCGATTCATCAGTTTCTACTCATGGCCACCCCTTTGTTTGGAGTTAGCTCACAGACTGTGTCTTTAATACCCCAAGGCAAGTTTCCTTGCTGAAGCCTGAAAATCAGGTCTCTTGCCCGTAGTAGACCTTGTATCGAGAACATTCTGTCCTAGGATTTCCGTCACTTGGTATTGGTCTTGCATTTGAATTCTGGTCTTTGATAGTTTCCCAACATTTTTCCCATGTTAACCTAACACTAAGGACCCTAAGAAGTCTGCTGCCGCCCTGTTCTAGCCCTGTTATCTTGTGCACTATGTTACAAAACGCACATTTCCTGTTTCCATGCGTTAGATCCTGTTCTCTTGAACTGGCTACTGTCTTGTGCTCTGCATGCAGCCCGCCTCACCAGACTGGATAACACTATTCACTGTATATCTCACTATCTCCCTTCTAATCCCTAATCTCTCGGGTTTACAGGCTCTGTCCTCCCAGGTGTGAGATCTGCAAACCAATCATCACACATTCATCACAGACGTCGTAAGAGTTCAGGACGAGGCTGTTAAAGCTTAACTGGCCTAGCATAGTTCCCTCTTCAGCATATCCGTAAATCATTGGTAAGATTATGGAGAGGTAATGGAAGTTTGGCTGTCTCATGATACTTAGATACAGACTTGAAAGGCCTTCATCATTTGAGGCTGAAGAGGCCACACACAGACTTCCTTGGTGTGAGACTTTGGAGTCATCGTGTGTGTTAACCTTAAATGACAAATCATTTGAAAATGCTGCCTGTTTACTCACAGTGTGACGACACGGCATGAATACATGAGGCCATCACCCATAACAGTCTCAAGGGTTGAACAACATGCGCTTTTGCCGCAAGTACGTCCACGGAACAATTTTGAGATGTTTTCACTTTCTAAAGTATTTCCATTATACATGCACATTCTCAAAGGACAGTTGTCTACTACTTACTTGAGAGTATCAGTTACAGGGAACATGTAATTGACATTTCAAATAGGACCCATTACTCCATCTCGACCAAGGCACAATTACATATTAATAATAACATAATATATAACCTGAAAAGGACCAATCTGCGTTGTGAGCAGCCTACTTTACTTTACTGCAGTACCATTTGAAGACGTGTGTGTTCAGACTTTGACTTTGAATTGAATTGTCCCGCTATTTGAGGGGCTGCCGTTTGAAACGCAGGTTATCAGAACCACACGTCGGGTGCAACGGGAATGGGAGCATATGCCGAGTTGGTGAACATGGGGTTAACTTTCCCTCCCGGTCATCCCTCATAATGGGATGTGCCGCCCAGTCCTCTGCTGCCCTGAGCCTGTGCGCGGCGCAGAGCAGCTGTGGACGCGGCGCAGCGCAGTGGTCGTGACTCGATCTGGACGCACACACGGTGACACGTGGATCCTCGCGGGCGGGAGCACCGACCGGCGACCGGCGACCGGCTGGATTCGCTGTGCGCGCCGACGCATGGGTGTGTGTCGCCGCGCGCGCCCGCTCACGTCTTTCCTTTCTCGCTCCGGGTCCCGGCAATGCGCCCCGGAGAGGAAACGGGCTTCGCAGAGACATCCGGGACAACGCATCCATGCGCCAGGGCCACTCCGCATCCCGACATGCGCCTGACAACACAAAGCCCGGCGTCAAGGAGCTCCGTTAACAAACCGCACATGCGAGTCGGCATGGGCGCGTCGACGCGGTTATCTCGCCGTCGCCTGTTCTGCGGATTGTGCGACGAGACAATCGGAACGATCGAGTAGGACTTGATTGACACCCAACCCGACAATATGGCTGATCAGAGCAACATCCAGTCCGCCGCCTCCAAGAGTATCCGGCCCTTTAAATCCAGTGAAGAATACCTGTATGCCATGAAGGAGGATCTGGCCGAGTGGCTGAAAACCCTGTACGACCTCGAAATCAGCGCGGACACCTTCATGGACGGGCTGGAGACGGGCTGTGCCCTCTGTCGGCACGCCAACAACGTGAACCGCGCCGCGCAGGACTTCCAGCTGGAGTACCCGGAGGCTGCGCAGTCCATGAAAGTGCCGTCCAAAGATGTGGTCTTTCAGTCGCGCAACGTCGTGCAAGGCTCGTTCTTGGCGCGGGATAATGTGTCCAACTTCATCGGCTGGTGCCGGCAGGAGCTCTGGATCAAGGACGTGCTCATGTTTGAGACCAACGACTTGGTGGAAAGGTGCAACGAGAAGAATTTCGTCCTGTGCCTCCTGGAGGTGGCGCGACGCGGCTCCAAGTTCGGCATGTTGGCCCCCATGCTGATCCAGCTGGAGGAGGAGATCGAAGAGGAGATCCGGGACCAGGAGAGCCTGCGCGTCGACGCACGGGAGCCCGCCGAGCAGAGCGCGCCCAGCAGATGCTCCGGTCGCAAGGAGAGCAGCCACAGTGTGGAGGAGGAGGAGGAGGATGGAGAGGAAGAGGAACCCGATCCGGAGCCGTTCATCTGGCAGCAGAAGAGAGTTTTATGTGACATGCGAAATTTGGACGAGTTGGTGAGTTGCCCATACCAGTGAATGCCCAAGCCACTGTACGTCATAGCCTGCTGTAATACTCCCAATAACTCCATGCTGGCGCCATAGAATCCCAAAGAATAGAATTTCACAGCTGCATTAGGATTCAGCAAGTCTTCCTGAACCAGTGTCATGACCTTGCAGCTCAGTTTTTACACAGCACAAGTGTGAATTACAGTCGATTTGCTGGCATGCCACGCTACCAGGATAAATATGAATCCATTTTCCCACAGGCTTCTCACACTCTGACTCTTGTCTTTTTTCTGGCTCTCAACGTTATTGAGCAGCTGACAGAAGACAGTCACTCCCACAGGGGAAAACAGAAATGTGTCAAAAGTGTTGCACCCTCTCTGAAAAGATCACGTAGGTGCTATGAAGAAGAAGGACACCTTATAGATTCCTCTTGGCGCGGGTGTGCACGTCATGCATCCATGCACAACTTCACTTCGTCCACATTCCTGGTTTGTCTTTGTGCTCCTAGAGCTCTGAAATGTCACAGGTCGGCTCGGTGACATTTTTCCCGCATTCCTGTACAAATGTCAGCTCTGCCTCTACACGAAGAGACTGCCAGAGACGGAAATGTCTTTACCACTGTTGATGGTCGTCTTCAGCTTAAGAATAATCAATACAATATCGCACTAGGCGAGAATTATTGTTAATTGTCTGCTACCTCAAAGAAAATGTCCCCTTTGGCATTTTGCATCTCATACATTTTCCTGTCCTGTGGAATCCAAACCATCAACTCTTGACTAGGGTTGACCAGGTCCTGCCTCACATGAGCACACAAGATTGCAAAGCTGATGAGAAGACAGACAGACAGACAGACAGACAGACGCACCAGACGAGCACATGCTTGGGTTGTGAGCATTGGGGAGGGAGGGTAATATTTTTCATGTAGATGAAAGAAGAAGAACAATGTCTGTCTTTGACAGTAACCATGCGAGGGACCGCAGAGAGGGAGAGAGGGGCGAGACAGTTGGCTGTCACACTGGAGCAAGGAGCTTCTTGTGTGACCTCTGCAGACAGAAATAGGAGAGCATGTGGAGGAGGATGTGCGCTGTTCACATCCAGACTGAGTCCTCACACACTCACTCATATGACCGACTGCTGAGGATTACACAAGCCGACTACATGTCAGGACAAAAAAGATCACAGGAAAGCCACGGAGCGTATGCCTGTCTTATCCGTCATCCGTGCTGTCACATCCCTCGGCGCACATACACGTGCCGTGCACAGTGTCATCTGTTGGATAGTGGCGGCATTTGACTGATTTGGGATGTGGCACTCCCAGTCGACAAGTGTCTGGTGGATGAAATATCCATCCTTGCCCTGTCAAACCTTAGAAAATTGCCTGCATGTACGCTGCGCAGAACAGCGCACATCAGCAACTTGATGGTTCTTCGAACCAGAAACCACAGTGGTACTAAGATGAGAGGCTGCAATATTAAAATAGTACAGTATTATGATGGGTATTTTATAGTGTTTGCTACTAGTTGTACTCACACATCCTGTCTAATGACTTTGGCTGTGTGGTTCCCATTTTGTGGCTGAGACATAATTCCACTGTAAACCTTTTAGTTTCCTAGACCTGTGTTTACTTACCAGGAAAAGAAAAATCTAAATTAGTCATTTTTCTTTTTAAATAGAGTGATCAATATCTGCCCCATCAGCTGCCCATTCACTTCCTATTGAAAACCACCAGGCTTCCTTGTGTCCATAACACCAGTGACAAGTTTATCCTGCAGAATACTTGCACACTTTTCTTTGTTTCTGTGTCTGCTGCAGTGGCCTTGCAAGAGATTAGAGTTGTGACGAATTTTGGAGCAGCTTTTAAAAAAAACGCATCATTTATCAACCCATTCATGATCTGTCTGCCTTTTCGTATCCAATGACATTACTGATCAAATGTCATCAATTCATTACCAGGCAATTAACTCCCACAGAGATGTGCATAGCCAGCATCTGAGCTTGTACAAACCAAAATGCAAAGTTTCCATTTTTAGTTATTGTATTTTTTCCCCCAGTAACTTCAATATGAGCCAACACATGGTGAAGGAAATTTTTTTTCCTATGATTACTGTGTACACAGGAACTCAAGTAGTAAATGTGAGCTATAGTGTAGGCATGACCACCAAGTTTTTAATCTGTCACTCTGACAGTTACTCTTTATCGGATCATATTTATGCTTTTAGTTATTTAAAACTCTCATATATGAAGAGCAACTTTTAATGCTGATGTACTTTTTTGAAAAAAGGTTTTGCCTTTGTTTCCTGTGTGGTTTGTAGCATTTCAATGAGATTTGTTCATTCACCAACTCTGTATCATTCTATACATTGTTGGGTTGTTGGGTGATCGCAGTAATCACCTTTTAGTGACAATAAGTGTAGTGTTAATAGGAATACACGTCGTTATTCTAATGCGTATATTAACAGACACTGATCACTCAAAGTACAACTCCCTCTTTTAAATATGCGGCTATACAATAATCACAGTAAATGTATATCACCGGTTAACACTTGTTACTTGTACTTTGCTTCTTGTCAGGGTCCTGCATCAACATGTTGGGCTTAATTTCACAATAATGAACATTATAATTGTCCCTTACCCAGACACCTGGGGTTATGTAACAGTAACGTGACTCACTGAACTTGTCATGACTTGTCATATCAACTACCTGTTGGATACAATAGGTATTTCATCTTAAAGTAATCTAAAGCTGTTTACTTCACTGCGTCTCCCTCTGACCTGCCATGACGGTTATGTTCTTACTCATCTCCTAGTGGGACGGATTTCCACTCATAAGTTAGGGAAGTGGCCGGTGTCTCATTTCCTTCACCATAGTTTGAGTCAGTGATACTTATGAGTCTAAAAGTTCCTTTTCCTCCCATTCCAGGAGTGACTACAGACAGCAGCTGGTTCACATCACTGTATACTTCACGTCCACATAAACATAAAGTTTATCCTGTGCATTAGGGGATTTTCCATAATATTACCACTAGAGAAGGATTATGACAGTGACTTCGATCAGATCTGCATTTGTCTTTATGCTGCATCCAGCCTTATAGGGAAAGGAGCATGGTTAGCATCCCACACAAATATCCTTTTTGTATATTTTCTAGGTCTTGCACTTAGGCCCTGGGTGAGCTGACGTGTATATGTAATAATTAAAACTGGACTCACTGACCCCTTTATGCATACTTTAATTGTTGACTTCCTGCATTGGCATCTATAGAGAACAATATGTGAGCTCATAAACAACAGACCATGAGGGCTTCGCTGCCTTTGTCACCTTCCTCAGTTCATCATCTTTCCTTCTTCCTGCTCACTCATTTTAAACTGGTTCATGTCTCTTCTCACCCCAGGCTTGAACATTCAGCCCCTGTTCAGTTCGAACATGTGCGAGACCCCTTTTCCCATCCCCCACCGCTGTCTCCACTGGAGATGATAAAAGCATAAAGCAGAACAATATGTCTTGTTGGTGGCCTGGAAGAGGGGGAAATATATAGACGGCCACAGTTGTCAGCGGGGCAATCAAAGGCTGACATCTCAGTCTTTGGGTGGAAACACCAGCAGCGCAGAGGGGAGGAGGGGCGATGAAGACAGAAAATGTGTGTGGCCACTCTTCTCCATTAACCTTATGGTCCAATTCCTGCATTCATGAAATAGAAAAGGGAAGTAGAGGAAAGATAGTGTGCCTAGAGTGACTTTACTGTACACTCTGTTAAACCTGACTGCAGTGGATGTTGCTCTGGGAGGGAGAGCTACAGTAGAGAGAGAGGGGAAGGGGAAAGTAGGTCATTATGCTTTGCATTGGGTCCCACTTACACGCTTTGCTGAGAGAGCGTGGCATCCTTCAGTGTTCCTCTCTCTTGCTGTTGCAGATGCAATTTTATGAGTGTAGTATTTTTAAGGGTTCTTTTTCCACAGTGGCAGTTCAGACCAGATCCCACTCCGCTGTTTTCCTGCAGCAGGGTGCACGTGGAAACAGCTGACGCCGAGCTTTGCATGCGGCCCGCTTCTTGCCTTTATTGCTGCAGTTTGGTGCCATCAGCTTATCCTGTGCATGATTATCATTTTAATTTGGTGTCTATCCGAGCAGGCCACCGTCTGTGTGACTGGTCTGGTTATTCCCTGCACCTGCCTGCCGGTCTCAGGAAGGGACAGTCAGAATGACAGAGAGTCCTCACCAATGCCCCCTCACCTTGCCTGTCAGAGGGAGAGTGCTGGGTGTTGTGGGGCCTCATCAAAACAAAGCGGGAGATGAGTTAGACACGGGCCTGATATTTAACTCCCTGCACCGAGTGATTATGTTTGCTCTTTGCTGAAACAGATGAATAATGGAATTATTCACCTTACAGCACTTGGTGTCCATTAGATTGTCCGTCGTCCCAGCCCCTGATGGACTGTTTGTCATGAGGCCAGAAGACAGGCGTTGACTTTTAGAGCATGCTCACGGGTGATGTCTGCACAAGAACAATCACACTTCCCCCCCTGATTTTATTTAGCTCGAGTCAGCGGCTACTTAGCTTATTATGAAGACTGGAAACAAGGGGAAACAGCCAGCCTAGCTCAGTTTAAATGTAACAAAGAGGTGACAGTCCATGTACTGTCACCTCTGAAGCTCACCAATTAACACATTATATTTAATTTGTTTAAAAAAAGACTTGCTTTTTACATTGCTGTGTCAAGACTCCATTAATGCTCCCTCGAAGAAACGGCCTGGTACATAATCCCCTAAAAAAAAAACTGTTGTTTTTTCACTTAAATAAAGAAGATACAAGCTGTTATGTGATGAGTTTCAGAGGTGCTAGTGGGACGGATATGACAGTGGTATCAATCTTCTCATCGGCAAAAAAGCAGAAAAAGGAAAGATATTAATGGAAATGTCTTCATTATATAGCTTGAATGCATTCTTCATTTTTGTACATTACCATTCTGTGTTACTTGCATCAACCGTTTTTCTCGTCTCAGCTCGTCTGGCCTGTTGGTCCCGCCTCTGAATACTTAAATGTCCGTATCTCTCCAGTTCATGCCCTTAGGCTCCAGGTCTTACGTAATTACAAAACATAATCGTTTTCCCTTCAGTCGTTCACAAACCTCCCTTCAGCCCTCAGGTTGTTCAAAGAGATAATTTGTGCAAAGGAGGCAGCTTCATGTTCGTGAGGTGTGGCACGGTTGTCCGCAGCTGCGTTGTGCACACAAGCTGTCAGAAACATCAGTTTAACAGCAGGTTAGACTCTGATATGAAGCTGTTTTCAGTGTGTGTTCACAGACTA
Organism: Scophthalmus maximus; assembly: GCF_022379125.1. NCBI lineage: Eukaryota > Metazoa > Chordata > Actinopteri > Pleuronectiformes > Scophthalmidae > Scophthalmus > Scophthalmus maximus. The sequence goes on along the minus strand of NC_061533.1, from coordinate 12,849,214 downwards.
TAGGAAGGCCTACTTGTGGGTGGTGGCCCCTCGAGTTCCAAAAATCTCCATCCTGCCAAGCAGCCACCCTCGCGTGGCCTAGTTATCACGCTCCTCTGTGCTGTGCGCTTATCTGATGGCGAGGTTGTTCCATCCTGGGAAGGATCCCCTTTCATTTAAGCATAATGTTCCATCTATCACACTGAATGTGCTGCATGTGTTGTGCCTTTTAATCTTTCATTCCTCCCAATTTTCTTTGAAAGCACTTTGTCATAAACTTCCTCCACTCACTTGTGTCACGTCAGTCCTGGAAAAACCCCCATGTAAATTCCTATGTTGTAACGGTCACTTTTTTATTGTTGGAGTTTCTTTTTCGCAACAATTATGCTTCGCAGAGCAATCATAAAAGGAAGCAGTCACCGCTGGCGAGCACACCTTTGTTTGATCAAAGCACTAGAGCAAACTGTGTAGTTGTACGCAACTTGTTGAGTCATAAGGAGAACAGACAGATATTCAACTGGTTGTGTGAACATCTAGGAAATTTGAAAAAAGCTGTCTGAAAAACCAGAAAACTAAAACCTAAACTATATTTTGTGTATTCCATTGATGACAGAAAAACACACTTGATATAGTCAAACAACACTGGCAACATTTTTACATTCCTTTTTTTATGATAGCATTATATTAATCCACATACATTCTTGCACAGTGTGACATGCGGGGCCACACCACAAATCAGTAAAGAAAAAGGGAAATGAAGCCTAAACATCTTTATCTCTCCCCCTCCCATTTCCTCTATTCATCCCCAGGGTTTAGGCAGCCCCCCCCCCCTTGGACTATCTCTTCCATGAATGTCCTTTAAGATGTTTGTAGGTCAGGAAGGAGAAGAATGAAGAGATTGTTGACTCACACTGAGCACATGACGTGATCTGAGCAGTGGGATCATTAAAGGAATATGAACTGTGTATTCTCTTGCCGCATGGAGACAACCCCGGCTGCTCAGTTCTATGGGGAACGTCACAGTTGTCTCTTTTACTGAAAATGTTTCTCTTTCTTTTCTTGCACAAGCATCTCGGCATTCCAGTCTTGAGATCGATGCAGCAGATTCCCAGTGTGGGGACATGCTGTGGATTGTTCAGTCGCTGTTCCCTTTTCCCTTTTTTTCCTTCTCAAACATCTGCAGCTCCTGCTGAATGTGTCTCTCATGTGACCTGCATGCATCTATAATTCATCCCTCAGTTTTTCTCAGTGTGCTAGCGCCACTTCCGCATGTTTCCTGTGTGACCATGTCTCGCTCATCCCGCTCTATGTCTTTCTGCAGTGTGTGTGTGTGTGTGTGTGTGTGTGTGTATTTTGGTTTCAGTGTGTATATCCATTGTTGACACAGTAAAGACATGGGAAGTGCACACATTTCACGTGAAAGGTTTCTCAGAGTAGATAGTTCAAATGTCAGGGGCTGCTATTGATTAAGTTTTTATTAAAAACACCTCATGGCTGGACTATGTATCCTGCTCAGTGTTTCATACGAGACAGTGTGTGTGTGTGTGTGTGTGTGTGTGAAAACGTATGACCTCAGCCGAACAGATCTTGGGGGGAGGTGTTTTGGGCCGAAAGAAAGACTTCACTTTAGCAAGAATGAAAAAAAAAAGAAGGCAAACCGTACAGTTAAATAGGGAAGGGTAAGGCTGTGTGTGTGTGTGTGTGTGTGTGTGTGTGTGTATGTCTGTTGCCATAGCAATCTTTCCATTAACTCATTGGCCGGGGTTTTTCCAAACAGGGCTGTAGTCCACCTACTGACAGAACGACAGACGGACTGACAGGGCGGAGAGAAAAAGGAGAGTGAGCTGGCAGATGTAGAAATGTAAGCAAAACAAAGTAAAGGCAAATATAGGTCTGGTCAGCTCGTGCACTGGGCTAAAAATAAAGGCTGAGATGCAACAAAGCAGCTGGGAGAGGAAGGGGAAGGAAAGGAAGGCTCAACAGACGCAGGTGAGAGGGAGAACAGAGCGGCAGGTGACATGCTGAGGCTTAGCACTGATTCCTCCCTCTTTAATTTGCATGGCAGAGAAAGACGGGGGCTATTTCAAGATAATAACACGGTGCCTCCTTAATCTTCTGAGTTCACTTTAATGTAGTTGTTGTAGGCCAAACACACACACACACACCACAGACAAGCTATATCCCTCAAGCCGTGTTTAGGCTACAGTATGAAAGGTGCTCTAAACATCCAAAGGGAGGGGGCTCACGTCTGACGCATCGCTCCATCACCGCAACGTCAATAAAACACCCCCCTGCCCATGCACAGGGAGCGGGTGCTCTTCCACTCCTCCTCCTCTGTCCTCCGTCACTCTGCTGCTTGACTTTCTCTCCCTCCCGGTCGGCAAGTGCGCACACGCTTTTGTCGGAGAGAGACGCCAAGGAAAACATCAAAGTCCAAAGCCCACTCCTGCGAGAGCCCAGGCCTCGGCCACGCACAGGCGGGCCTCGCTCCACCCTGCAGTTGTGTCTGACTCCGGTCGGCTAATAAGCACCCCCAGCCACAGCGAGGGCGCGGGCTCTCGATTCAAAACCCAGCTGGCAGCACGGGCCCGCTGACATCATCACCAGCACCGCCGGTCTGGTTTGGGAGCTCCTTCGCTCTCCTCAGCTTGTGATGTCACGGGCAGGGACATCGCCGTGTTAACAGCCTCAAGAGCTGGAGACGGAGAGCACTCATTAGCACGTCCACGTGTGTATTTTTGTGCATTTGTGAGACTTTGTGGTGAAGTTAATTACCCAAATGTAACGAGAGAGAGGGGGGGGGGGGCTTTTAATGTGGTGAGAGAGCGGGGCGGGGCATTGCATCACTCAGTAGGTGCTTGGAGAGAATAGTGGACAGGAAGATGACGCATGCTCGCTCCAATGCCGTCATATGCCCAGACTGCTCATTTCTCACACCGTACAAGAGAGTCATTATGTCGCTGACACATAGCGCTCAGGACCAGTGGCGCTTTGGTCACCGCGACAGAAACTGTGTCTAAAACATGATTTCATGTTCAGGGCCACTGACCTCAAGAACAGGAAGGGATCACTGTTAGGTTCCTCTCAGATGTGCGCGTCATGTTTGTAATGCTCTGACTGAAATTTTTTTTTTTTTGTGTTGTTCTCTTCAGGTGCGTGAGATTCTGGGCCGTTGTTCCTGTCCAGCTCAGTTTCCTATGATCAAGGTGTCGGAGGGGAAGTACAAAGTGGGAGACTCCAGTGCACTGATCTTCATTAGGGTGAGCTGTCACGACCACAAATGGTCAAAGTCAAATGATTTGTCAGCGTGTTACATGTCTGTGTATATTTTACTTCTTATTTTTATGGTTGAAATTACAATCCACACCATGAGAAAATGACTGCACATTCTTTTGACCATGAAAATTTCAGGCGAATTCAAGAGAATTTAACATTTTCTTTGACTGTGAAACCCATCACTTGTGGGTTTTAATGGTTTTAAAAAGCAAACCTAAAGACTAGCTGTAATAACTCACTCAATATCCCAATATCTAATACTCCAGGAATGAAAATACAAAAGGCAAGATTGAAGGTTCCCTCACACTGTCATGTCAGTTTCACCTAGAGAAAAATATCTGGTCTATTACTAATTGGGTCTAATTTTATTAGTTTTATTTGTCAGTCCAATCATTATGATAACATCGCTCTTGCCAGGTTCATTGCTAAGATGTTGCAACAAAGCGACATCACAAAGTTTTTGAACCCCCCCAAGTTGGGTCAAAGCTGCCTGGGAGAAAGAAACAATGGTGAATGGAATCTTTAGGTTCATAGTTTATTGCAAACAGTTTTCACAGTCGCACAACTTCCTGGATTAACTCTGATGAAAAAATACCCACCCACTGTTTTCTTACTTTATTCTGCATGGACATGTTAGGAGGTCAAAATGTTGCCATGTTCATGAGGAGTAAAAGTAAAGTGGGAACAAGATGGCAGTGTGTGGGTACTTTTTCATCTGTTTCCACTGATTTTTTTTATCCAGCACCTGCCAGAAATGTGTGTGCACACGCCCCCTGATGGTTGCCAGGTTCAACTCTGACCCACCATGTTTTCCATAATTGTGCTATGAGGGTTTGATTACCAACATTTCTGGTGTTCTCACTTTGATTTTGCCTTCACATAATGTGGTTTATTTGACCTGACAGTCTTATTATCTAATGTTTCTTGCACTCACAGACTTTGACGCAGTGTAGTTTCCATGTTGCCAGATTTCCGTCTTCATATCCGATAAGAAAAAGAAAAAAAACACCATTACTTGTAATAAACCTAAATTATCCTTTAAATCAGTGTTACACTGAATGTTCAGCTGAAAATATACAGTTGCTACTTTGGCCAATAGCATAAAAGACAGTGGGGCCTGCGCTAATTGTATGAAACCATATGGTGCAGACATATGGCATCAAATGTTGTTTCAACAAGAGCAAGGTTATGTACAGTAGCAACAGATAAACCACTCGGCTGCATCAAAGCCTGGTGAACTGTACAGTGTATGTAACAACATTGTGATTCCTCTCTCTTAACTGAGTGTTTACACACCGACTTCGTCTGGCCCACTCCCAGGACTGGACTTTTTTTTTTCCATTGAGACACAAATAGAGCTTTAGGTCATTTCCTGAGTCGGCTCTTATCTTGGCTCTAGCCTGTTTGTGCTAGACTGTTTGTCTCGATTCCAGTTTGAAAGCTGCCACCGTACCCACATCAGGCCTCAGAGGACTGGGCAGGGAGGCTTCTTCATACCCGGGATTGATTTGGTCTCAATTACCTAAAATGCCCCGCAGCCATGTTAATGGACTCTTTAGGTGGCTTTCATATTTGCCTGCATCGACAGGACCGGGATGCCTATTTCTATCTGCCAGTCATTTTTTAATATTATTATTAATAATGTTTCTAATTCAACATGCTAAAATATATGGTACATTTGTGTTTTTCCAAATATACTACATAGGGAACTGCAGATTCTGAAAACATCTCATCTGAACTGAATTTAGTCTGACTAATTGTAAGGGAGTGTTAAAATTTTTTAATTATTATATACTATTATTAATAGATTATTTTTTTTCCCATGAACACCAATACGCATATAAGCAACTGCCACATTTGTGGCAAATGATAGAATAATACATTTTTTATAGCCATTCTCTATGAAATAAGAGGTTAAAGCTGAATTATGATATAACCCAACAGGACTTATTTAACTACTTTAATGTTTTGTTAAAATGCAGACTAAATTAACAGATGTAAGTCAAATTAGTAGATTAGTAGATCTCTCTCTCCAAAAGATTAATATTGGTCTTTAGCTTGACTGTAATGGAAAAACTGCCTTCCCAAAAAGCCATCATTTGTTCCTTAAACAAAAACGTTCATCCCGCAAGGACTAGAGAGAAAAGTCAGTGACTATTCACTGTTTTTTCCTTCAGCAAAAATAAAAGTATATAATCCTAACCCTGTCCTGACCTCGTGGAGCAGTCCTTTTTTAATGTGACCTGTCAGGGGATGGACTGTGTGTGTGTGTGTGTGTGTGTGTGTGTGTGTGTGTCGGGGAGCTTTTGACTTGTCAGATTAGCTCTCTTCATGCTGTCTCCGCCCTCCCCTGATTCCTCACTGGGGATGACAGTGGCTGCCCATATGCCTGAGCAGCTACAAGTGCGTTCAACACATTTCCTTTATTCCTCTGAGGGCAGGAAGCGGGCAGCTGCTTTGAAAGCCAACAAACCCCTATTCAGCTGCCAAAGCGGTACAAGGATCTCAGGCTGATCGAGGGGATGAAGAGCAGAAAGCAAATGGTTGAACGTGCCATATGAACAGAGGGGAGTGAGTTAATAGGGCGTCTTTGTCCCAGGGGAGGTCGCTCCCTATAAGGGGAGAGATGCCTTCACTCGCGGGGCACAACAGCTGAAATGAACCATGAGCTTAATTTTTCAACCAGCAACATTCAAGGATAAATTTGTTCAACACACCCACGCAATGATGACAAGAAGTCTCTCTGTTCCCTGTTTCCATAGAAACAAGGCTTGGGTCTCTCTCTCTGCACTGGTGAAGACTGTGATACCCCTTTCAGTGGTTAGGAAATCTAGCAGCTTTGCCACAGATTCAAAGGGAAACATGGTCCCAAAACATGTAGTCAGCCTCAAGTGACTCCTCAGCGGTGCCGCAGTATTATGCATGACATATGAAATGCACAATAATACATTTGTCAGACATGGAAACAAGGACAATACAGAACGCAACAAAACAAAGATTTAATCATACAAGCGTTTATAGTGTATTCAATTAATCAGTTTCTGATTTTAGGCCCATAAAAGTATTGTGTTATAACTGTTTATGTTGTTTTGTGTTTCAGTAGCTCACAGCACACACAAAAATAGGGATCATCATTAACAAAGAGTGTCTGTTGTAAGATGGCTACAGTGAATTAAATGACTGAGCTGACTGTCTGGAGATTTTTACTGTGCAAGAAGCATTTTATGACCCTTGATAATTGCCTAGTCACGGATTTATCACACTGCAATAAGACATTTGTCTGTTCAGATACCCCTTGGCTGTTTCCATTACGGCTCCACAGTCAAAAATTCATTATAGGGAGATGTAAAGCCATGTCTATAAATGTAACAATAACACCTCTATTTTTTATACTGTACATTGGAAGATAAAAGATAAAAATGAGTGAGACAATCAGAGTCAGTACTGACAGCAGATCTAATCCACCCTACCTGTACAGTGTGTACCTCTTTCTTATCAGACCTTTTGGACCACAGCGTTGCTAAGAATATTATATGAAACTTGTGCAGCTCTACTTTTCACTACTGGCTCACGTTGGTCACACGAACACAAACCTGTTACTGGCATGAGGCCAGAGCAGTAGAGAGTTAGCAGTTTATACTCTCAGGTCTGATAGAGATAAGCAGATCAGCTGTTTTGATGGATTTGATGTAGTAGGGGAACAAGGCCAATGAAAGGACTTGTAGTGGATTGGCAGGGATTGCGTTGGAGTGAAGATGGGGTCATACTTTGGTGCGTGTGCCGAGTCTGGGACCTCTCTCTAGCCATGTGTGATTTGGTGGAAGTAAAAAGTAGTGTGCCAGCCCACACAGACACAACATTATGGCTTTGCCTTGCCAGCCCTCAGAGACACAGAAACACCCTTTAGAACCATGTGGCTGGCAGACCCTGTTACACAACCCAAGGCAGGGGATGCATCCACAGGGCTGTCACATCAGGCCAAGTGTGCTGCCTCAGTGAAGGCGGCTTCTGCCTGGAGGCAGTGAGGTCCCTGGGTCTGATCTCGTGGATGTTTGTGCCTCAAAGAGCAGAGGAGAGTAAGAAGTGACATATCCACCAACCCCCCCTCTGTTATGGCAATCCAGCCCCCTCCCCTCCTCTCTCTGATAACTGAAATCTCAGAGAGGACAGCAGGGGTGAGTTGTTACCATGCTAATTCACTGAAAACACAGGGAAGCCGGCTGAGAGACAGTCTTTCACGGCACTTTGGCTCTTTATTATGCTACCGTACTCGTGTTTAATTGTGAGTTGGCATGGCAATGGACAGCCCTCATAATGGCAGCAGCTGGGGGTGAGGTGGGAGAAACAGGATTGTGGGGGATGGAAAGACAAGGGGTACAGGCAGGGGTGCATCTAGATGTTATGTAACACTGGGGGCCAGCCAGCCTTCAGCAATCTGCCCCACTGGGGATAATTTGCATATCTTTTGACTTGTGCAGCGTGTGTGGTTGTGTAAGGCCATTTTATTTGTGCATGCATTTGTATGTTTCTCTCCGTTCATCTGTTGAAGCCTTGTTTTCCCCCTTTTCTGCCTCAGGTCCTTCGTACTCATGTGATGGTGCGTGTTGGAGGGGGCTGGGACACATTAGAGCACTATTTGGACAAGCATGACCCGTGTCGCTGTGCTGCCTTTGGTGAGTTCACTTGCTATTCCCCGTCAGGCCCTTACTTAGAACAACGTCACTGTTGTGTCTCCATAATAACGATCTGTGTCTCATGTGCTACGTTCAGACACAGAAGGTCCAGAGTATTGAAAATTAGTCTTTGCCGCTCAGTCCTATAGTAGACAGGTAACGTAGTATAAAGTATAAATTCTGTCATTTTACATTTTAAAAATAAAAAGTATGCTAGTAACGGGTTTGTCATTGTTCAATCACCCAGCAACAATCTCAACAGTCTCTACCATACTGAACCCTGACCAATAGAAGAAGATAAGATACGATACAATAACATAAGATAATCCTTTATTATGTTTGAGCAGCAAAGGGGATAGTAAAAATAGAGAGATCAGTAAAAAAAGTAATAAAATATGATTACAAGTGTGGGGGGGGGGGGGGGGGGGGGGGGGATTCCAATACTATATACAGTGTTAACAGAAAATATTCAGACAGGACTGCACATATAAGATATTGAAATCACATCAAATCCAGCCAAGAAATGTAGGTCTGAGAAATGATGCAAGTTGTGTGCTCACTCTCTCTTTGCACAACAAAACCAAAAAACTAAAACCAAAATGATATTTTGTGTATTCCAATGATAACAGCAGATTATTCAGGTCTTGCAACAGCAAATACACTTCATTTGGTACTGGCAACATTTTGCAATCCCCTTTTTTTGATACCATTATATTAATACACAGTATACATTCTTTTGAGGTGTAACATTTGAGTCCACATCACAAATCAGTAAAGAATAAAAGCTAAACATCAATATCTCTGACTAAAGTTAAAGGAGGCCGCAAAGGTATTTTGTCTACTGCTTCTGTGCTTAATGGCATTTATGTGGTTAGCTATGATGTATTTCTGGATCTAGAGGCTAATGGCTTCTATCCATGGTGAATGTACATGCTGACAATGTAAGTTAGAAGTGTGTCTTAACCACTTGTTAACAATCTGTCTCCACAGCCCATCGCTACCACCAGGCTAAAGCCAGTGGTCAGGGGACCCACAGCAAGTCCTCGAGTGCCCACTCCTCGCGCTCCACCAGCCCAGGTCCGCACTGGCGAAATGATGGCATTGCACCTTACAAGCCCTCAGACAGGCGCTCCACCGAGGCCCCCTCTGCTCCTTGTGCCTCTTCCTCCTCCACACGATCAGGACGATCTCAGAACGCTTTTGTCCATACGGAGCTCGACTCGTGCGCAGCTCGGAATCTGCTTCCACGGCCGCCACGGGACCGCTCCGAGCCCCGCCACTTTAATCCTCTCAGGCAAGTGTGTGTGTGTGTGTGTGTGTGTGTGTGTGGGTGCGTCTACGCAGGTGTGTGGTTGTGTGAGGATAACCGTGATGAGAAATTAATCTCTCACAAGTAGCCTGGCAGGGCACGCTTAGTTTTTGCCATTTGCTCTCTCCTGCCCACAGACAGGCGGGCAGGCAGACAGGAGGCACACAGACACATGGACACACACACACACACACACACACACACACACAAACACACAAACAAACAGATATGCCAGGAAGCCACAGATTAGACCAGAGCAGATTTATCTAATCTCAGGTGACGTTGCCCTGTAAAGTCTCCCACAGACACCCTACAGCGCCCCCCAGTGGCTACTAGATAAACACCAACATTTTTACTGTCCTGTCTCCATACTCTTCACTACCTTCATTTAATTTATTTGACTATTGACTGTCCGTCATGGCTAGGTCTGTGAGAGCTGTTGCTCAAGCGTTTCTTCTCTTAGCAAACAGATGGTCTGATCAGGTAGTGGGCAGGTTGGTTGAGTCAGAGCGAGAGTAGTGGCATGTTAAGATCTTTCTATGGGATTTAAAGACAATTAAAACCCTTCATGCTCTCCATGAAGCTTGGAAAAGGTCACGTCCTCTCCCTCTATGTCAAACTGTGAAAGCACCATTGTTGAACACAATTAAGAGCTGAATGTTGGTTTACTTTGGCTTCCAGCCAACGTGTGGCTCATTTCTTTATTGAGTGATGGCTCACACTAGACGTCAAGGCATCAGCTCATTAGAATTAACCCCGTGTGGGTGCGGCATCCCTTTACAAGTGCGCCAGACAAGATAAAGACTAATCTCGCAACTATCCGCAGACAACTGTTTACAGCTATCTGGGGAAGTAGGTCAACAGGTGGTTTCCATGCAGGCAGATAACCATGCCTGAATTTATACAAATCTAATTTCTGAGGATAACTTGGGGAGTCTGGTTTAATAGTAACACTAATTAAAGTCACCACCTGTGATCTAGATGAAAACAAAACACAGGGCTTCAGTGTGCTGTTATTTCTAAATTGACTGACGAGTCTTTTAATACATGGATTCCAGAGAGCAACTCAAAATACTGTTTTCTTATTCTTCAAAGTTTTAATTGCATCAGAAATATTTGTAGTGTGGTAAAATTGGCCAATTTGGCTATTTAGTCTATTTTACCGTCTAATTAATCTACTATCTATGTAAGATTAAGGAATTTATTTTTGTTTGTTTTACAGTAAACACTTGGATCGGTTCTCATCAGATCTAGGTTTTGGTCTCCTTGTAAGTGAACCATGAGCTGATTATACAGCTACACCTGATGGTCCAGTGGCGTGGTGTCTGCTTGAGAAAGGGCAGTTCTGTGTGTTGGGTTAGAAAATCTTCAAGACCTCTAATCCTACCCCCACTTGTTCTCATCTACCCTGTAATCCCCCTGGCTGTCACTGTCCACTGTTCCGAGAAACACGGAGCCTTAGGTCAGAAACACTGTCTGTGATTCTGACCTAGTCAAATACTCACAAATCCTCAACATCGCACATCACGTGTCTTCTAAAGATAATATTCACAATAAATTTGATGGAGCTGAGTCAGAGGTAATATGTTGTCCTGTACCACCTTTGTAGTAATATGAGTAATTAGTGCATCCTGGGATAGACAAATTCTGTCACTTTATGTAAATCACGTTTTGTCTCCTCTCTACATTGTAGGTCTAAGGAGGCGATGTTGCCAGTAACAAGACGTATGTCTGGAGACAGTGACTCCTCTACAGCATCATCTAAAGGAGGAGGAGGAGGAGGAGGAGGAGGAGGAGGGGGGCGGTTGACTCTTGGTGGCGCCTCACGCCGCACTGGTGAAGAGGTAATCCTGCTTGTCAATCGTAAAGAGGGGAAGCATGTGATTGAGAGGTCTGGGGCAGGAAATCAGACCCCATCCCTGCGTCCATCACTGCCCCGTGCTCGCAGTCAATCTCGGGAACGTGCTGCACTCGCTCCAATACTCAAACCCAACCCACCGCAGGGATCCTCTGATGGAACACGGACGTCTCGCACAGAGAGGGGTCGTTCCCTCGGAAACGAGGGTCCAAGAAGGCTCCATGCTCCACGCTCCCACAGCCAGAGTAAGGTACCAAGCCGCACTCGGTCCAGCGATGCCGGCCCGAATCCCGCTCCGTGTTACAGAGAGCCTCAGCCCCCACCTTCAGACAGACGAGAGGAGCTGCGGGCCAGACAAATGCCCCCTTCCTCTCCCAGAGTCGTTGGTGGCTTCACCAAGAGGCAGTCGTCCTCATGCTCTAACTCACCTATCAAAGGGGTCCAGAGCAACAACAGTAGCTCTATCAAGAAGACTATAACTACTCCCAGACCTCCTGCCCCTCGCTCACCCTCTATAGGAAAAGGCAGACTACTGCCACCAGTCACCTCAGGAGGTCGACGGTCACCACACTCATCTCCCCGCAACTCTCACCATCATTCTGCTCGCTCCCCTCGGGTGTCACAGGGCCCTCGCTCTGCTGGGCGTGGCCACTATAGAAACTGTCCTGGCCTGGAGCGCCAGGAGCCTGAGGAGGAAGGACTAAGCTTCGGCTTCCAGATGCTTCCAGTGCTCGACCCCAAGAGGGAGCAAGACCTGTATCTCAGCTTTGAGGCCGAGTTTCTGGCCAATACACAGCAGGCTGTAGGAGTGTCTAGTAAAGTTCCAGCAGGAGCGACCCTGCAGGGAGCTGGGACACATTCAGTGCCAACACTTACGGATCCTAATGTCACTGACTCTGCCTATTCCTCTTCTAACTCCTCCACCTCCTCCCTGAATGTGGGAGCAAAGTTAGGAACTTTGCCTGACCTTAGGGAATCCAAGAGAACAAATCCCCGTCATTTCCCAATGGAGGACCCCTTAAATTTACTTTATGGACACAATTTTGGAGGACAACACAACTTTGGTCAAGGAGAGTCTGAACACTGGGGGGAGCGTGGAGGGGGTCTCAAGAAGCTCCCGGCCATCTCTAGCTCCACAGAGGAGAGGGAACTCCCATCTTCCCTGCCCGGCATTGGAGACACAGAGTCAGACAGTTTCATGAATCAGGTCCCCTCACAACCTGCTTTGCACTGTAGGAATATGAATGGAGACCATGCAGGTGGTCCTCCGACAGGGGTGTTGACAGGTCAGCAGGTGCAGCTTGGCTGGGGCACAGGGCCTGAAGGAGATGTTCCTCTTGAGAATCACAAGCCAAACTTTTCTTACAACCTGGAAAATGGTGAAGGGAGTGATGACCTCCCACCCCCAGAGGCTTGTCCGTCACCCGTGCCTCTTCCACCATCTGAAGACTGCTCCTTCCAGGACTCCTCGAGTGAAAACTCCTCCATGTGCTTTAGTTTGAGCGAATCCCGCTCTGAGTCCCCCCCACCAACTTCACCCCTGGCCAACGGGGACACTGAAGGAGGAGGGCTGCTGACTAAAAAAGGGCAGAAGAAGGCAGACAGGGCAGCCCCTGCCTCAAAGCACAAATTGAAAGCCAGAATGAGGCCTCGCACTGACAACAGGCCGGAAAACAGCCCCTCGCGTATCCCCACCCCGGTCAGCTACAGGGATCTGCAGGCTCACAACCCTCTTTCGCCCTGCCACACCCCACCACTGTCCCCTCAGAGCTCCCGTTCTACCGGTCATCCAGCCACATGCAAGAGCCTGCACCAGGCCTTTGCGGACATGATCCATCCTCAGCCACGTTCCCCAGCCATGGGCAACAAAGATTGCGCCTTCCCTGGACAGTCAGGAAGCCTGGATAATGAAGCTTGGATGTAGCACAAAATATGACATGGGAGGTTGTTGTGATGAATTTTGACTACTGTGTAAAAAAGCAGACTAAGACTGGGCTTTAGACTGTTCATTGCATGTCAAACATTCTCTTTTCACTTAGTTTCTCCCCCGGATAACTGCAGGGGGTTCACGTTGCTTTTATTTTGCACTCAAGCCAAATTATTTATTACCAAAGGAACGGTCTTTAATAGTTTTACTGTTGTTTTAATGTATCCAATGGGGATGCTTTTGCCAATCAGAGGGTATGTTTCTTTGTGGAAAACATGGTTTATACCTAAGGTTAGAGAGAGAGCGAGAGAAGGAGAGAGCATATGTTCTGCCATGTGCCCTGCTGAGGGGCATGGTAAAGTGCCAGAGATTTAAAGCTGCAACTGTAGAAACAATGTAAACACTAAACCTTTAGTCAGATTGAGTAGCTCCCTCTCGTGGTTTGCCACAGCATCTCTGCTTGCCTTCATAGTGCTGATATTTTGACTGTGATCATTTCAGTCTGTATACTCATTAGTGGTCTTCATTAATGGCTCAACATACTCACATCTACAATACACCTATAGGTAACAGTCAAAGGTACCCCCATCATTCTTGTGACTTTATAAATATTGACATGCACTACCAATCTCTTTAAAGTCATCTTTTCCACAATCAGTTGATTTAGTCGAGTTACAGTAGGTAATAAGTTTTTATGTGTTACAGCTTTTTAAAGATTATGTTTAATGCAGTAAAATATTTTAACTTTTAAGTGGATTGAGTGTAAACATTTGAGGAGCAGGTGAAGGTTATAACACCTTGTGTCATTGTCACTGAAACGGATATGTTGAGAGTTCTTCCTCCGACCAAACTGTACCCTGGAATTCAATGCTGAATATATACAGTATGTGCGCAAGTCAAACGCTAAGAAGAATGAATGTGTAAATAACATGTCGGTGTGCTCACAGAGAGATGTGGGTATTTTGTATATAAAAAGGCATTGGATATACAGTTTAATGTACATATTCTCACTGTATTACGTTCTGTGCTGCCTTAGCTATGCAACGTGGGTGTTGGAAATGCCTTGACAATTCCCTTTGCCTTAAAATGTATTCACAGGTTAGTTTTTGAATGTTTTTCCTCAATATCACTACGATCTATTGGACACTTGCCAATGCCATCATTAACTCTTTATGATAATATAAATTGGAGAGTGTGAGTGTGAATGTGGAACAAAAGGAACATTGCCAATTTCACTATAAATTATACTTGATGTAGGTGCATAATTCATGATAAAAGATATATAATTTATTGCCCTAGAATCCTACCAGTTGTTTTGAAACAGGAGAACCCTCATAACCTTAGCAGATTGATTACAAAGACATGACACAATGTATGGTGACATCTAGTGGCTAAAAAAAGACATGTTTTGTCATGGTGAAAAAATTATTGACACAGTATCCACTCCTTGTACTGGTGCTGATTAGAGCCAGTAGAGCCAGTAACAATGAGATGATGAGGTGAAGTTTGACAGATGAAGAATGATTTTGACTTGAGGGACTGCATGAGTGCAATAGTGCATGAATAATAGATGCTGTAACTGGATATCAAGGTTCTCTTGTAAGGTTTTGCACAGTTGTCATCAGTATGAGTGGCCAGACCCCAGCAACAGTACTTCTGTGTTTGGTATTAAACAGGTGAGGACTGTGTAAAAATATATTTGAAAGTGGAAACGTTGGAACTGTAGTATCACTGCCCTGCAGAAAGTGTTTTACAGATGTGAAATATTTCCCGTAGAAATTGTGGAGACAATGTCAGTGAGAAAAGAAAGAAATTTAAAAAAAAAACTTTCGTTACAAATGTTTTTGCAGGGCAGTGAGACAGTGAATGTGCATATCTTTGTGTACATACTGTATGAGAATATGTACAGAGTTGGAGTAAAGACAGGGGTGAAATTGGTCTAATTTATTTATTTATAAAATCAAGTGTTATTGGGCTCCAGTGACATCTGTGTCGCACGTTGTAAGTGTTAAGGGTGAGGTGGGGCTTTTAAAAAAAATGTTCTCAACAATTTACTGCAAACAGACAAAATCATTTGAAATGTTGCCAGACAAACAAAATGTATTTGGGCTCTTTTGCAATATTCGGAGATATGTGATTAGCTTAAATACTCCTTGTTGCTACAAATAACTTATGATCAGTGTATCAGTATTGATCCAACATATAGCTGGTTATCAGTTTCGCCTGTAAAAAAACAGATACTTACATGTATTCTGCTTTGAATTTAAAGCAAATTTACATTTTTGTGTCAGGCCTATTTGAAGACATTTGCATTTTGACCAGCTGGTTTTTCAATTCTACCAGTTATGTGAACTGTGACTTCATACAAACATGCTATTACATTGATAAACCGATCACAAAAATTCTGATTGAAAGATTGTCCTTACATTGTCTGTTCTTTGTTCTGCAAAACTTTGCAAATGTCATTAGACTCTCTCCCCTTCTCTGTCCCCAGTCAGTGGAATCTGAATGTTCAGGATCAGACAATTCTCTTGTTTGCTAATGTTACTTTCACTAAAACTGTACAGATTGCTTGACATTTTTTCTTGAATTTGTACTGTATGTATGACAGCAATACTGCAAAATCTCACTGTTTCTTTTTGGGGAAGTTGAAAATGCTGTCAAGTTGTTCTTGTAATAAATATTTTCCTCTGCATTATCAAATATGCTCTGGTCTTTTTTTTTCTTTTTTTTCATGTGGGGGACTGGGTTTGGATGTTTGAGGAAGTCCTGCACGGCCTAAACGTAGATAATGAAAATATTTTATTAGATGTACAATGTGAATAATCTGATCCATTAACTTTCTGTACTTACAATAAGGTACTGTGTGCAAATTGTGTAGTATGGTGATATCTGGTATCAGGGTAGTATAGGTAGTGCACATAAAAAGTGTGCACAAAATAATAGAAACATTTAATGTTGTTGATCTGCCGGGTTTACACTGCATTAGCCTTGAACTGAAGCAACTTAGTGTACTAACACTGTCTTTGCAGGACCACTTCCACTTACAGTAACTATACAAGACAAGTCGTCCACAGTGTTGCGTTCAAACAAACAGTTAAATCCAGTATTCTGTAACATTTCACGTTGTGTTATTTTTGCCCTGTGCGCCTCGAGAGCACAGACCCTCGCAACCTGTCAGGTTGTTGATCCACCTCTGAGAGCGGACGTTGCTCGTCTGTTTTGCAAACGATATTTGGAGGAAAGGCGGAAGTAAACCGAGTGGGAGGGGACGGACGCACGGAGGGAGGGAGGGAGGCCATCACAGCGCCCGCTTCGCCTGCCACGGTAAGATGTTTGTGGAGAGTTTCTCTCCGACGTCTAATTTTAACCCCACAAGGTTCGCTAATTCGTTGGTCGAGGTAGAAACCGGGCCGAGAGATTAAGAGCTTAACTATCCCGGCAAAGACTTCGTTAAGCCCCCACTCGGAAGGTCGCGCCTCAGCTGCCTCCGCTAGCCGGAGAGGTGTCCGGGCGCTAGCTGACACTGACAGGCAGCCCTGCACCACCACCACCACCACCCCGCTAGCTTCTTTTTAGCCAGCAACCGCTCTCCTTCGCCTCCCCCCGGCTGCTGCCGACATGCAGGAATGGGCGAACCAGCTCTGCGTGAGTAGTCGACCGAGTAGCACCGCCAGTGGCCCCGCTGTCGCCCCCGGCTGTCGTCACTTCACGTCGCCGTTTTCAACGGGGTTCTTTTTTAGTTGTTTAACGAACCTCCGGCTATGCTAACGTCGTGTTAGCTCGACGCTAGCCGGGCTAGCGAAAACCGTCGGTGCACTTCGTGGCTCAGTTGTCAGCTCACGCCCCGGTCAGCTCGCGGGACTCACTCGTGCCGGTCGTGTTGGAACTACGAGAGAGCCCTCGCTGGGGACCGCGGCGCCGTCGCGACCGACGAGCGGCCGTGCGTCGCCCCGTGCCGCTTCGGGTCGACGAAGTTAGGGTCCGACTCGATATGGAACTTGGATTCTCTCAGCAGACGAGCGGGGTTGTGCTGAGGTCAACACGAGCTCCACAACGAGGCTCCTCGTGGAGGCTCGATGGACAGTGAATCTGAAGCCCAGTTGTTTTTGAAGTAGCCCTGGGTCTTGTGGCCTAGATGTGGGAAGCGACGGTCGTGTTCAAGTGCTTCACCAGTCGGAGAGTCTTTGACAATGTGCTCCACATCGGATGGATGTGAGCTGGTTGGTGTTGACGATTAAAACGGGCTTCAACGACAATAGGGTGGATCTCAATGAATAATGAAAGTGTCCACCACTAAGACAGTAATGTAAGACTGACAGGCCTCTGCCTTAAACTTCACGTTCCTTTAAAAGAAGAGTTGACATCACAAACCGCTTGCATCATTGTTCCTGCAAGTTAGATCTTTATAGACAAATCATACTTGAATCACTGTAAACCCTGTAATGTTAATGAATATCCTGACTTATATAGTGTGTGTTCATTAATAATATCTCATCCATAACACACAGTTTGTGTTCTACAGGGAAGTGGATAATGGTCCAGGGAAATTCTCCTCTGTCAAAGACCCATCTACTGTGTCATCTGATTGGATTTAGTCCAATTAATGACATTATTAGCCCTGATTGTTTTTTTCAAGATGTCATAACAAGAGGCAGGGTCTGCACCAGCATTTTGACTGTGCTAACAAATGGCTATCATAGTCATTCATGACACAGCTGGCAGTTTACTAGGTACACCTTGCTAAAACTAATTGTCCAACACAAAAACATCGTGTAATAAATCCTACCTTCATAATGGCTTATGATATTGTTTTTTAAACAGATTACATGTTACTTAATAGTCATTTTGGAGGATGTAGTTTGTGGTACTATTGAATTGTGCTAAACGTATAGGTGTTTACTTTATTTTATTCACCCCATTTATATCAATAAGGGTTGGTAAAATAACAGAAATGCCTTTCTGTATGATATGATACAGCAACACAGACAACATCCCTACAAAAGTTTGAAAAAAATAAATCAAACATGGCCGTTGGATTTATATTGATGGACCCCAGTAAAATGTATTAAAATTCTTAGGGTGAGAGACACAAGGAACTTTTATAACCTATGTTTTATTTGCTAGAATATCGTTTACAGTGAAGTGGTGGATCAAGAGTGTAGGTCAACAACAGGAAATATACATGTTGTTACATGCGGCTCAGTAAAAGAGATATTGCTGACCATGAAAGAAGAGATACGAGTGTCTGCTTTCTCACCAGAATCCATTGTTTTCTATTTTGATAAATCACTGTCATTTGACCTAGAGAAGACAGGAGTTCCTTTTATTTCCCTGTGCTTGCACTTCTAGTATTTCCTGGTGCTATAGTGATGGTCCCAAGTTTTCCACTCAGAAAAAGACACAATCATCACAATCATCTTCTTCACTCTCTCTCTCTCTCTCTCTCTGTACTCTGCAGGAGAATCGACAATTTGGATCCAAGATGACGGACTCCAAGTACTTCACCACCACCAAGAAAGGTCTGATAACTGTTAATCTGGGAGATGAATGGTCGAACATATTAAACATATCAATAGCATGTTACAATTTTCTTATTATTTTCTGCTCTGGGGTATTTCTAACATCCATGCATTTTTTAATTTTTAAGAAAATTGGAGACATTATTTTAAGAGCATGTTTCTTTCAGTATTTGCCTTTTCTGTGGATTTTCCAAGTGTTGCTGTGATCAGGCTGTTGCTAGAATCTTGTAGGAGATTGGGGGTGATTAACGGCTCACAGTGCCTGGGAAACTCTGAGCAGGTAGATTTAAATTAAAGCCCAAAATTGACAGTGTGCTGACATTGGTTTTTACAGTCTAATGAATGCAGATAGGCACTATAGTAACACTTCACGGAGGGATAAACAAAATAAAGATGATCACTTTCTCCTTAGTGCAAAGCAGCACAAATGGATAAATAAACAAAGAAGAAATTCCTTTGTCGTTCTTCACGAGGTTCACACGGTGGCATGATGTTTTATTCAGTACTTACACCAACAGTTCGGATTCTACTTAATTTAAAGCAGTGAGGTAAAAAAAATAGTCCAATACATGTTAGAAATTCTTAAGCAATGATTTTATTCTTCTCAGTTTTTGTTTTTTTACTGCTGCGCATTGCTTCTTCGAATCCCTACATCACAAATGGACTTCAAGATGAATGATTCCCTTTTTGCTTTTGTGTGTGCAGGGGAGATCTTTGAGCTCAAGGCAGAGCTGAACAGTGATAAGAAAGAGAAGAAGAAGGAGGCTGTAAAGAAGGTCATTGCATCCATGACAGTTGGCAAGGATGTCAGGTGAGAAAGGGGAAATGATGTGGAAACTATCCACAGTGTAATTACGTCCTGTGACTCATCACCTTCACATAACTGCTTGTTCGTCCTTCAGCGCTCTGTTCCCAGATGTTGTGAACTGCATGCAGACGGACAACCTGGAACTGAAAAAGCTGGTCTACCTCTACTTGATGAACTATGCCAAGAGTCAGCCAGACATGGCGATCATGGCTGTTAACACCTTTGTGAAGGTAAATGTCATTCTGCAGTATAAAACAGTATGAAATTATCTGTTTGTATTTTATCATTTATGTGTAATGCATGCTGTTAGAGCTTTTTTAATACAGTTCTGTAAAAGCGTGTGCAGTCATCAGACTTATCAAGTGATTTTAGACAAAAGTATTAGAAAATCTTACCGAAAAATGATCAGGATTCTTTTTTTTAATATTCAGGATTTCATCATTGGGACTAAATCTTGGTGCCAGCACGTTTCAGATTGTGTTCATGTTGTTATAAGAATATGATTAAGAAGAATAAGAAGAAGGCTGCACGGTGGTGTAGTGGTTAGCACCTTCACAGCCTCACAGCAAGAAGGTTCTGGGTTCGAATCCCGGTTCAACCAGGGGCTTTCTGTGTGGAGTTTGCAGTCTCCCTGTGTATGCGTGGGTTCTCTCCGGGTTCTCCGGCCTCCTCCCACAGTCCAAAGACATGCAGAATGGGGTTAGGTTCATTGGAGACTCTAAATTGACCGTAGGTGTGAATGTGAGAGTGAATGGTCCGTCTCTGTATGTCCCAATGTTAGCTGGGATTGGCTCCAGCCGCGACCCTTAAATGGATAAAGCGGTAGACGATGAATGAATGAAGAACAAAAATTCTCCTCATAAATGTATTAATTCATGAACTAAATTTATGAATGTACTCATATCTGCTGTTTTGGTCACAACTGTTTAAATTAATTTTCGATTATTCTATTTTCTTCTTGAATCTCTGACATTCATGATATACCAGACCTCAAGGTGTCTGTTGGGGTTAAATACAGACATTCGTAGTCTTTAAAGATGCATTTTACTTTCTTACATCCTACAACAGGGAGTCCTCAATATGATAATTTTATTCTTAAGGAAAACCGATTCAAACAAATGTCTAATGAAGTCAAAAATGATCTTGGATAATGTCGGATGCTAAAGAAAAAAAAAAAAAATATGTGACATAACTTATCACTTCTCTGATCCATCAATCCAGGACTGTGAAGACCCCAACCCTCTCATCCGGGCCCTTGCTGTTCGCACAATGGGCTGCATCCGTGTGGACAAGATCACCGAGTACCTCTGTGAGCCACTGAGGAAATGTCTGAAGGACGAAGACCCGTATGTGAGGAAGACGGCTGCTGTGTGTGCGGCAAAGCTCCATGATATCAACGCCCAACTGGTGGAGGATCAAGGCTTCCTGGACACTCTTAAAGACCTCATCTCTGACTCCAACCCCATGGTACGACTCCCTCAGGCATCCTGCTATTGAGCGAGACAGATTTCTGACTTGGTGTGACACAGCTGGCTACACACTCCAGCTCTATCTTTTACTGATAAGCCCTCTGCTGGCACACAATTGTTCCAACATGATGTCAGAATGGAGTTGGTGCAATGGCCTCTCTTCAGTATCTTCATAAAGCTGTTGCCTCCTACTTTTCCTGTTGGCATTTATCTGTTCTCGTCTTCATCTTAAGGTTGTCGCGAATGCAGTGGCAGCGCTGTCGGAGATAGCAGAGTCCCATCCCAACAGTAATTTACTGGACCTGAACCCCCAGACCATCAACAAGTTGCTGACAGCTTTAAATGAGTGTACCGAGTGGGGACAGATATTCATTCTTGACTGCCTGGCCAATTACACACCTCGTGATGATCGCGAGTCCCAAAGGTAAAGGCAAACACTGCCTTCATTAACACCACACATCAATTAGCACATATTCCCAGGGAACTCTATTTGATTTTCTGCTCTTTCCCTTCTAATATCATTAACATCTACCAGCATCTGTGAGCGTGTGACCCCACGGCTCTCCCATGCAAACTCTGCAGTGGTTTTGTCAGCAGTTAAAGTTTTAATGAAGTTCATGGAGATGCTGCCCAAAGACCTGGACTACTATGGCACCCTGCTGAAGAAGCTCGCCCCGCCACTGGTGACTCTCCTCTCCGCTGAGCCAGAGTTGCAATATGTGGCACTAAGAAACATAAATCTCATCGTACAGAGACGGTAAGAGAAGTTCTCTTCACTATTCTTAATACTTAGGCATTTGCAGGGCCCTAATACAAGTTGCATAACTGTAGCATTGTACATCTCAGTTGAATTTTTGAACTGTTGATGTCCCTTTTTAGTCCAGAGATCCTGAAACACGAGATGAAGGTTTTCTTTGTAAAGTACAATGACCCAATCTATGTTAAACTGGAGAAGCTGGACATCATGATTCGCCTCGCATCTCAAGCCAACATCGCCCAGGTAACACATTCACAGCTACGATACATCAAATACATTGTTGTTTATGGTACTTGTAAGAGGGAAAATATATTGTTAACAAGATCTTCTGAGTGACATAGATATGTGTTTGTCTTGCCGTAGGTTCTGGCTGAGCTGAAAGAGTATGCCACTGAGGTGGATGTGGACTTTGTCCGGAAAGCGGTCAGAGCCATTGGTCGCTGTGCCATCAAAGTCGAGGTGCGTGGAGATGATGCAATACTGTCCTCAGATGCTTTGTTGTTCACATCCTTGTGTCATCTATGTAGATCAGCAATAAAGCAATAGTTTATAAAATAGTTTATGGTAACAGGTGTCATAGATTTACATGTATCATAGATTATTATTATTATTATATGTCTCTACTATTTATATAGGCCTATAATGATGAATAATTTGTCTCTCCATTCATTAGCAATCAGCGGAGCGTTGTGTGAGCACCCTGTTAGACCTCATCCAGACCAAGGTCAACTATGTTGTGCAGGAGGCTATTGTGGTCATCAAGGACATCTTCCGCAAGTACCCCAACAAGTAGGTTCCCTCTTGGGCATCATTTTTAATGAACACCTGGTGTCTTTAGTCAGATTTCAGTCTAAATAATTCAACAAATTGCTGAATATAATATATGATGTATACAGTACACGCAACAGAATCGAGCACCCGTGGAAGCTTAGTTTGTGGTTGCTGTTTAGTACCATTATTCATACAAAATATGACATTTCTCATGCACTTAACCTTCATCAAAGTGTGACACTTCGTTTATAGGCTGGCCATTCACATTGATAAAGTTCTGGATGTATGATATTGCTGGCCGATTTTTACATTTAAGACTTAGGCACACACTTTTATTCACAAGCGACACCTTGACTGTTCCACTTCAAAGACTCTCAGATATTAATCCTGTGCTCTCCAACTTGGCAAATCCCGTTGTAAAAAAAGATGTTCAGAAGAGTTTTCAAAGAAGAAACTGTCCTCAGTAGCACAGTGTGTGATTGCAGTGGCGAGCACTTGTCAGGCACATTTGACTTGAGTGGAGCGTGACTTCTGCTGTGGTTCCAACTGAGTGGATTCATGTGCCAGACAGACACCTCTGCCACACAAGCAGTAGACCACCACCCTGGAGTCATGCGTCTCCAATGAAGTTGGCTTTCCAAAGCTTACACCACAGCATGGCTCATGCCTTCGGCCTCATGCGTCACTGCCCAGTCAATCTTCTGTCTTTTCTATTAATTAGACTCAAACTAAATCTTTCTTCTCTGGCGTTTTCTTGTAAGAAGATTATTATGTATATGGACATGGTTCTTTTTGGGCATTTTAATGCAGATCAGAAATGCTTCAGTCACAGAAATTCATCAGCCCCCAGCAGAAAACATTAGCTAGTTGAGCGTCTCGCAAACGAAAGCCCCAAAGTCCAAACCAGATCAACTATAAAGGGAGAGTAAATATTGGATTTTCACTTATCAGGCTGCTAGAACACGGCCTTCAAAGTAATGCAAAACGTTGACCCCTTTCTAATGCTATTTCTGTTTTTGCTCTCTCTAGTGGCCAAAATATATTAATGCAGCTTTAGATAAATGATATTAACTCACACAGTAAATTTTTTCTTTTTCTTTTTGCTAATACATTTACTAAATTTGAGAGTATGTTGTGACTTTTTCTAGGTATGAAAGTGTGATTGCCACTCTATGTGAAAACCTGGACTCCCTGGATGAGCCGGAGGCTCGTGCCGCAATGATCTGGATTGTGGGAGAGTACGCCGAGCGCATTGACAACGCTGATGAGCTTCTTGAGAGCTTTCTAGAGGGGTTCCACGATGAAAGCACTCAGGTGTGTTTAGGATAGTGCAGGACACTTGTAATTTAAAAAAAAATGTAAAAGTGCACTTTAATGATGTTGGCACCAATTATTTGAAGTCAGTCATGGCAGTAAGTAGCTCACTTTGGTTTCTGTAGTTGGAAATAATTAATGCTACTGGTAAGCTGCTGCAAAGCGCTGAATATGGAGCTGACATGCCGTACAGAAACGCACATGTATTTTGTTTTATTAAACTGGCAAAACGTGGTAACGAGAGACATTTTAAAAAGTCCTAGAATAGTAAAATATTTAGTTTTTCTTCAAAAAACAATGCCTAATGGAATGCTTTGCTTAGTCCAATTGATAACTCAATAAGCACTTAACACTTCATACCATTCACCCATTTATACTCACATTGATGTCACAAGCATCAGAGGCAGTTTGTGGCTCAGCATCTTGACCAAAGACAATTTTGACATGCACAATGGAGAAGCCGACGACTGAACCAACAACTTTCCGATTAGTTGGCAAAAATAGTACTTCAGCAGTTATAACATGCTGTATGCGTTCACTTTGACCTCCAGGTGCAGTTGCAGCTACTGACCGCAATCGTCAAGTTGTTCTTGAAAAAGCCTACTGAGACCCAGGAGCTGGTCCAGCAGGTGCTAAGCCTGGCCACACAGGTGAGGAAAAAAATCTGCACTCATTTGACGTTCACATGACTTTATTGTTCTAGGGACACTGGAGTATTGTAATGGTATTATGGAGCCGAACCTTTCACTTTATTAATGATCCAGTCTAATACACCACCAATAACTTTGGTTTCAAAAGTTGAGGCAAAGTTTCTTTGAGAGAAACTGTTTTAATCTGTTTTTGCTACTGTAGAGGGCAGAGAAAAAGCAGCAACTGGGAGAAAACACTCTGATAAAAATGTACAGTTTCAGGTTGCCTCATACATTATCTACACTTTAGCACTAAGGCTGACTCAGTTTTGAATCTTTGTCGCTCATATATGGGGGAAGAGGAAAAAGAAAACAAACATTAAGTATTTATTACATGTGCTCCATTAATAACAATCCCTCATGCTCATGCCTCCATCTCTTTCTGCAGGATTCTGATAACCCAGACCTCAGGGACCGCGGCTACATCTACTGGCGTCTGCTCTCCACAGATCCTGTGGCTGCCAAGGAGGTGGTTCTGGCTGAGAAGCCCCTGATCTCTGAGGAGACGGATCTGATTGAGCCCACACTGCTGGAGGAGCTCATCTGCCACATTGGTACTCTGGCCTCTGTCTACCACAAGCCACCGAGTGCCTTTGTTGAGGGCAGCCGTGGTGTTCAGCACAAGAGACTCCCTGGCAGTGCTGGATCGTGAGTCACACATTTCTTTTCTTTTTTTTTAACACTCCAGGCAAAGGTTTGTATACTTAAGTGGGCCTAGTTTCTTGACTGTGCCGGTATGTTTTCCCTCAGATCTGCTGAGTAACACGCTTTCCAGCAGAATCAAACTGTGCAGCTTTTTGGTCCTTAGGTGCCGACATCTCTTTACATTTACTTCCATTGTTCTTGGTTGACTAGATGAAGTAACGGCAGCAGTTTAACTACAAATTAAGTTTACCGTGTTTATGAAAATCAGCAGGTATATCCGAATTTAATGTTGTTTTTTTCCTGTCTCGTTTTGATTTCTACTAGTGGGGAGAGTGAGAGCCAAGACACAGGTTCTGCTGCTGGAGTTACTGAGGCACCCCCTGCTGTCATCCCATCCCAGGGAGACCTCCTGGGAGATCTGCTTAATCTGGACCTGACACCTCCGACCACCACAGGACCACCACCGCCCTCATCTGGCATGCAGATGGGTGCTATGGACCTTCTTGGAGGAGGACTAGACAGCCTGGTAGGTTTTCTACACAAAATTTCAGGTTGTGAAAAGCTGGCATCCTAGTATACTTTGTCAGTGGGATCTAGTGATGGATATATGTCTTTAGGTTGTTGTTGTTTTCTCTCTTTTGGTGCTTTTCTTTTCTTTTTCCTCTTGACCCTTGCGTGTTTTCCTTTCTTTGTCCGATGCTGCACCTGCAGATGGGGGATGAGTCTGAGCCGGTAACTACATGGAGGGAGAGGGCACAACATTCATAAACCATGTCAGGCCATTTTAGAGGATACATTCAACAACTGCTGTTTTACTGTATTTCTCATACATCAGTCTGATAGATTCATTCATCATTTTCCTCAGACAGTACCTTGATATGTAGAGTAAGCATGCTGTTCTATCCTTGAGTCCGTCTCTTTTCTTATTTCTGGGCTCTGCGACTGCGTTTCGTCTTTCAATCAGCCGCCCATTCCCCTGCGGACGGACACTCCTCAGTCACCTCAGCTCCCACATCAGTCCCCATCGCCCCCAGATTACAGCCCCACTGAGGTTGGTCCAGGGGACCACACTGGACCAGTTAAGGCCAGCACCAGCCTAGATCCCTCTTTTGTCCCCTGGTGTACCACTTTGTCCTCTGAATAGTCCTCCCCCTTAGCAGATGATCTGTGCCTGTTTGCACTTTGTATCACTTTGTATGTTTCCTGCTCCATTTATGTGAACCTCCTTACACCTTAGATAAGCTATGACACTGTTTGGACATGTATCTTTTTCCCCCACTGTACTCCAACCTTTTCATCACCGCAATAGACAATTGTAGTGAGTAGAATTGAAAGAAAACATATTGGAGTTCACTCGACACTGTCAGACTTGTGTGGACAGTAAAAGATTAGTTGCGTAACAGGAGAAATGTTCATGTACTGGTGTATCCTGGCTATTTCTTGTTAATAGTATAAACCCTGTAGATGTCATCAATCACTGAACAACATTTTAGACCCTCACACCCCTCCATCCCTCCACTTCAAGCCCTCCTGAATGTGACTTTATTTTGTAACGGCATATTAACTGAATTATTCTTTTGTGCTTCTTCCCCCTACCCAGCTCGGCGGGGACCTCGGAGGAAGTCCTGCTGTAAGTCATTTCATATTGTAAAGTTCGATTGAGCCCAAGTACATGGTGACATTGAATGTGTTCGGGTAACCTGTTGCTTTTTGATTCACAGATGGGGGCTGGCTTCAGTGCTCCTACAGCTGCAATGCCAGCCTCTTTCAATGCCCCTGTTAGCGGTGGTCTGGATGACCTGTTTGACCTTGGTGGAGGAGTTGGTTTGCCTATGGGGGCCTACACCCCCCCAAAAACAGTGAGTTTTGATAAGCTGGGATAAAACGTGACAGAATGATGTAACACTCCTCAGTGGGATACTGAGATAATCAGCGCTTTGAGTCTTTTGAAAAACGCTCTATAAATCCAATGTATTATTATTATTATAACCGATCTTGTCTCTCTGTAGATTTGGCTTCCGGCCATGAAGGCCAAGGGTCTGGAGATATCGGGCACCTTTGTCCGCCGTGCTGGGGTCATCCAAATGGAGATGACCCTGACAAATAAAGCTATGAGTGTCATGACTGATTTTGCCATCCAGTTTAACAGAAACAGGTAACACCACCAGGATGCAATGGATGCTGAAATTTCTCTGTATTCAAACATTTTGTGACACTTTTTTCCCTCCACTCTGTGTCTCTGTAGCTTCGGTCTCGCTCCTGCTGGTCCACTCCAGGTTCTCACTCCTCTTAGCCCAAACCAGAGTATTGAAGTGGCCCTTCCCCTCAGCACTGTGGGCCCCGTCATGAAGATGGAGCCTCTGAATAACCTGCAGGTAACACAATGATAATTTCTCTATTTAAATGTTATGCAAGTTGTTGTTTTGGATGAAAAGTAACTTTCACTGCTCACTGAGTGTTGATTCCCAACTGAAACTGACAGTGATTGCCTCACTGTCAGATGATTGTCAGATGTCAAGTACAGACTGGAAGCACAATGTTGTGGAAGCCAACTGTTTTCATTATTATTATTTTTTAACACCGACCTTATACTGACGCCTCATGTTAACTGTCCTAATATGGCTTCCTACTGAGACCAGGGCCTTGAAAACCAGGACAGCACTCTGTTAAAGATGAACTGTTCTGTGAAAAAAGTTAACAGACATGACAGTATGTTAAGTTTTTGTTAATTAAATTAAAAGATTGCTTTGTTCAATTTGCAAAAGTTACTGATCCAAGCAAGGCTGCATTACTTATTACTACATGATGATGTATACGTGCGGGCAGGTCCCGTCGGCTAAGGGCCAAAAAGCTAAATGAAGGATAGAGGATAACGGATCTGGAGAAGCTTGTCGCTGGGTTTATCGTAGATAAGAGGTTTTTAGAAGCTTCTGCTAATGACATAAAATCATTGTTTCACTTCTGAACATTAGGACCTTGCGTAATATGTCAGGGCAGAAATAACAGAACAAGAAGCTGGACACAATATCAGCTTGGGTGTTATGCAACGTTTTATGTTCTCTCAAACCATCAGATACTCCTTGCTGCTTTTATGACTGAATATGCAGAACCCGCAAAAATAATACAGTTATATAACGAGTAACGTAACTCATTACTTTTAAAACCAAGTAATAAGTGATGTAATATAATTCCTTTTTGAAAGAGTAATAAGTAACTTATTACCCTTCCTGAGTAACTTGCCCAACACTGGTCTTAAGTCATACATCCGCTGCTCTGTTCACCTATTCTGCTGAATTTCCATGCTGTGCACAAATGGAATTAAAACATGAAACAGACGTCAGTGTGGTTTTGATAAGTTGTAAATAAAGGGAGGCAGAGGCAGGCTTGTTTTTGATCAGGGCGGTTCTTTTAACTGGGCAGAATGGTTGTCGGTTGCTGTGTGCAGCTGGAGAGAGAAGATAAGAGTGTCGAGGGGGCTGATGGAGGTGGGGGGCGGTCATTAGTGGTCTCGCAGCACATGACTCCTTTGTTTCTCCTGGCCTCGGCGGCCCTGCTAACCTTTTTTACTCGGCTGCCTCTTGTTCCTGCTTTGATGGGTAGTTTGGACACATTCTCAGAAATTTTACTTTGAAAGGGAGTGTTTGTGTCTTGATCTAGGATTACGTCCGAGAACGTCATTGGGAGTGCTCTTCTAACTAGTGACGTGTGTTTGCACTTCTGTGAAGCCTGTACACCACCAGAGTCGATAAAACCATTTCAATCAGGAGAGACGAGTGAATGAAGAAATGATTTATTAAAGGTTTAACAGAACGATATGTTAGTCTTTGGCGATTAGACTCCATTGACCTGGAGTCCAGACAATGGTGGTGATGGTGGTTGATTGCTTGTTGAGTTGATAGATTGAAGAATCCCATGAGTCTGCACAGATTGGGTGGTGATGGGGACGTGGACCGTATGCAAAACTGCAGCATGAGAAAACTAAGGCAGAGAGAGAAACCATATTTAAACAGACGGCAGAAAGTTTATAGGCTAACGAGGCAGTTGTGTTGCAATGCTATTGGATAGATGAGACCAGCTGATTAACAGCTGATCTCAGGAATGACGAAACTAATAGTGGGTGAGTGTATGACAGCCAGGATGAATGAGAATCAAAAGTGAAACCAAAGGGAGCATTAGAGTAGTCTTCCTGACTCAACTTACGCTAGAGCTACATTTCATCATAAATCAACACATTTAAGGCAAGCGATTTAGTAAGGCCGGGAGCACGTTTCTCAGCTGTTGTTGCCTCCTGCAATGACACAGCAGTTCATTTAAATATCAAAGTGCAGAGTTTGTTTGGCTGGTTACAGAAATTCAAATAAAAATTTCAAAAAGCAGTAAAAATTTAATCTTATTGATCAATGAAACATTGGATCTGTTCAATGGTTTAGTGTTTAATTAATTGTTAATCAGATTTCTTTTCTCAATAACATTTGGTCATTTGCATATGAAATATTCAAAAGCGAGAATCAGTTAGAAAAGTTTAGTGAACAAACAGTCAGAATAAAGCTCATTGTGGTTTTGCGTAGCCCCGCATTGCACCCAGGAATAAGATGCCCTAATGAATTATTTAGAAGTCGTACTCATGCTCTTCTCTGGCTGAACTCACAGTCCGTCTCTCAGCACTACTTTGTCGAGCAGCCTGATCAATATCACTGTGTACCACTGGCCACTTCAGGTGCCTCCATAATACTACACGTATTTCTCATGTCTGTAAAAGGTCCTGCACGAGGAGCTTAAATCAACAAATTCATTCTTTATTTTTTAATGCGACCTGCAGTTAGGTGCTATTTTTCTCCCACTTGTTGGTGCATTATTTTTGTTATGTTTTTTATTTTATAGCAGGCTGCTGTTTTTATCTCCTACTATTTCTATCTTCATCGATATCCTCTCGTAAAGATTCTTCTAAAGGCTGTTTATAGTAATTGTTATTTTTGCTATATTTATCTTATGAGTTATATTTGCTATTAAAATAAAACTATTTGGCAAATACGAGCCTCAAGCTTACTGTGAGATGCTGTAAGATAGGAGTGATGTCATTGTAGGATATAGTATTCCCTAAATGTGTGTGTTTGTTAGAGAGTGAGATTGACAAAGGACAGGAGCCCCCTCATGTTCAGTAAACACCACATCTAAACCATCAGTGTCCTTGAAGGGTACTTGAAAAGTAATTACCCATGTATTGCTTCTTGTTTCTCTGCTTGTCATCTTCCTCTACACTCATCTTGGACACGTTCTCTCTCGCAGGTGGCTGTTAAGAACAACATTGACGTATTCTACTTCAGCTGCCAGTACCCCATCAGCATGTTGTTTGTCGAGGACGGGAAGATGGGTAAGTGGGTCTTGGCTAAATCTCTTGACTCAATAGCCTCAAAAGTGTGCTGACGTGAATCACAAACACACACGTCAGACTTTGAATGACGGCATGTGATTGAAGAGGTCTGACGTGTGTGTGTCTCTGTCTCTGTCCACCTGCTGAATCTCATTCACATCTTGGGGCTGTACACTTGCTCCCTCTATTGTACACCAATGCCCTTCCTGGGCTTTTTTTCCCTTTTGTTTCCATGGTGCTGTTTGATTTACTCCGTGAAAACATGTTGGCTGTTCACCCTGCGGAGCTTCCTAATGGGGCCGGCAGCAGCACTGCTGCCAAAAGCTGCAAGTTATTGCTCTAGAGCCTGAGCCACAGCAGGGAACCTCATGTGTAGTGTGGAATAAGAATAATCACACACTACTACACCGCAGTGTCTACATTTCTCTTTAGCGCCGTTCCTATTGTTATCCTCATTCTATGGACATTTCAGCATGTGCTTTGTCTTTGGACTCATCTCATGACTGTGTCTCTTCCTCTGCAGAGCGACAGGTGTTCCTCGCCACATGGAAAGACATTCCTAATGACAACGAGTCCCAGTTTCAGATCAAAGACTGCCATCTCAACTCAGGTGAGAAGGAGGCACAGGGAACAGAGAGTGAACTCGCTGAGGACCACGTCATACACGACACACCACATCCTGCAGCTGCTCCCCATGCGAAGATAGACGAGCAGAGCAGTAGCCAGCGCAAATTCAGATTATTGATGCAAAATGCGTTTGATAAGAACTCAACAGCTGTAGTCCCTATTTACATGAGATAATTTAGTTTTACACAAGTGAGTGCAGCTGAACTCAAGAAGAATTCCAAATGACAGCTTAATGGAGATTTCCCCCCACAGATTAAATTTCTTCTTCATGAATAGAGAGCGCTTCACATCCTACTGGAGCGCAGCAGGAAGACGTGCTGAGGAGAAAAGTTAATTCCAAATTAGCGACAGTATCGTTACCACATAGACAGTCTGGAGTGGAATTTTAGGGGATGGTAGGTGAAAAAGAAATCTTTGGTACTTTCAGCAGACAAGCCCCAGAGCATGGCAGGACTCAGTGAGGGACACTCGATACTGGATGATTACAATGATTATTCACCGAAACTGAATAATGAAAATGAACAGTGAGTTGCTCAAATAAGACAGTTTAAGTTCAGTTCAACAGTTCAAATGTTCCTTCAACAGACGCAGCATCTAACAAACTGCAAGGCAGTAACATCTTCACCATAGCCAAGCGTACAGTGGAGGGCCAGGACATGCTGTACCAGTCCATGAAACTCACTAATAGCATCTGGGTGCTGGCTGAGCTGAGGGTGCAGGCGGGAAACCCAAACTACACGGTGAGTACGCATGAGTTTTAGTCATATCAATGTTGTTAATTTACTGCCAAAAACCAAAAACTGTTGACAGACCGTGACAACCTTTAGTTTTTTGAAGCAACACCACTAAATGTTGTGTTAAAAACACTTCTAGAACAGCTTCTTATGCCAACCGCTGTCAGGGTGAAGGGGGCTTGAGCCCGGTGAGGTTTAATATGGCAACATATGTTGTATGAACGCGCAGGGAAAGTGGTCTGGAACTTTTGGACTGTATGTATATACAGTTTGTAAGCATTATCATTGAACATCATCATACCATCAGGAACAACGGTTTGTGTTTAAGATGTGGCACTGCATTTTATCAGTCGTGGGGTGATTTGCCCTAATTCATCAGAATCTTAAAAGGTCATAAAAGTTTTACTGGAAAGGGCAGGCTGATTTACAGTATTTATTATTTTAACTATTATTATTATCTATGTAATATAATAACGATTTTACGTCATGAAAAGTTAATTGTACAATTTCTCCAGGGTATTTGAATTAGTGATTTTGATAGTGAATTTGATCTTAAATGGCCATTACATGAATTCCCAGACTTTTACAATACAAATCAAAAAACGATTTGCTCAACTTGTCTTTCTTCTCTATTTTTCCAACACGTTGTTTTTAAAAGAACTGTTGGCACATGGCAGCAAGTAGATCTGTACAACAGAGGCAAAGTTTACGTCACACGGTGCTGTCATCAACACGGCACGTCGCAGAGACACGCGTCATCACAGTGGCTGATTTGAACAAGCAGATACAGAGATTGCTGCGACGAGCGTGCTGAAGGGGGAGGCTGGTTGATTGTGCAGTGATTGAAGTGTTTGTGTGCGAGGTAGCGTGCACATGTATTTGTTTGCGTCCTCCATGGTTTTGTCATCTCTCCTTTGTCAGCGCGCCATGGTCACGGTTTGTGTTTGCTGTCGAATCTCTGCATGTCCAGAGCGTTGACCTTGGCGTGACTCTCCTCCTTGCTCATCACTCAGTCTGCTTTCAGATCATGTTTTTATTTATAAGCTGGCATTAAACTTCTTCTTTTTTTTTCTCCCGTCCAGACATGGCAATTTGTCGGCCACCCAGCTTTTGCTTATTAAATCTTTTTTTCAGTTTCGTCACTTAGAAGGACATGGCACAGGCGATTTAAGAAAATACTGCTTTTGGAGAAGTGAAAGCGGATTTAACCTTAACATTTGCTGTATAGTATTTATTGTGTGCCATTTTCTTTTTACTGGAAGTTTTTTCTTTCTCACACTTGATTCGTTACATTCTATGCTTTCCTTGTGCGTCCATTTGTGATGTCACATTAATTCAGGAGGTCGTTCTCATCCACCTTCAGCTCTTTCTGTTCTCTACTCACTCTGTCTGTTCAATTTCATATTCAAGTCCAAGAGCCAAATTATGCCTCACCGTGGCCGCAAAGACTCCCCTACTTTTGGCAGATGGGTCATAAAATAGTCGAGAGAAGAGAGTGTTAGACTTTATAGTTAGCTGTGTGCCCCATGTTCAGTGTGTATTCTGATGCTCGTCTCTGCGAGCCGCTGGCTGCTGCATGGCTCTTGCACTCTCTTGGCACGGCACATGAAAGCCAAGCTGCCAAAGCCTTTTGTTGGCAGCTATTTTTAGACCAGAAGAAGTAAATCCCTGTCACCGTGCGTTTTCTGGGTTGTAATACGCCTCAGAAGAAAAAAGCCATTAAAACACAGTGTGGAGAAACATGTTTTTTATTCTGCTGCTCCCCCATCCTGTTTTACTGTTTAAACATGACCTGGCCTATTTTTTCTGATTGATATCTCAAAACTTGATTGGCTTCTGCTCTCCCTTGATACTTATATTATAACTGTGTCCCAATTCCTCTGACTAGACTATGTTGATTGAAAGATCTTGGTGTATATATTTAATTGGCCTGATTTTGAGTGTGAGACACTATTAGGCGTTCATTGTTGGAAAAATGTTCATTGTGGTGGACAGTAGTTAGGATAATTCTTGGAATATCTTCAAAAAAACTAATTATAACATCAAAACCCAATATTTGCTCATCGATGACAGTGAAAACAAGTTGTGTACACAACATGACGTATCATCAACTTAAGTTTACATCCAGCACTGTCATCTGTGTCATGTTTTAGCTCCAGTTCTGGTCTCTACTGCAAAATGTGTCCCTGTTCTCTCCAGATACTCACTAAAGCCGTTTTCTCGTTACATTAATTGACATATGCCTGCACTTTTAGCTGGTATCATGTGTAGTTAATATGTTCCATAAAAATATCAACTGCCAAAATGTCTGATGGAAGGTATGCCAAATAAATACATTCTTTAATGTGCTTGATATTCTTTAAGCGTATTAAATAATCTAATATCGTGTGACCTATAAAATATGTTGCCAAGACAACTTGTTTGTGATTTGTCCTGTGGGTAATGTCTAGATAAGTTCAGGGTTACAGTGCATGTATGAGTGTGCTGTAACCGTTGGAGGTTTTTCCACAGAGTGGCGGTCCACTTCAGACTGGACCCAGACAGTGATGTTGTGGGATGTACAGCTAAACAATGAGCTGAGAGGAGCTATAAAGCCTCATGAAGCTGAGGGGAGCAGCAGATTTTGGATTTAAATGAGAAGATTGACCCCTTTCACATTATCACTTTGTATTAAAACATAGATTACATCTGTTTTACATTTCAAAAGTTGAAATTGTCCGAAGCTTCCAATTGTTTAGCTTATGTCTACGTTATAGTAATTATATCAGAAAACTGGAATGCTGCTTATCTCTTTTTTTTTCTTTTTTTTATGTGGCATGGAGTTCTCATCTGCCTTTTCCTGTCCCCATGGCAACTATGTGGCCAGTGCTGTTGGTTGATTTTCTCTTCCCACATCTTTTGCTGGTAATTCTGAGGGTTTTGGTAAAAGTGAATTTCAACAGAGAAGTCTCACAGGCTTCATCACGAGTGTCTGTTCTGGGTTAAAATTAGGGATATACCGTTTGTTCTGTGAGACTACAGTATATCAGGTGGTGTTACAGAGCAGTGATAAAAATGGCTGTAAGAAGTTACTGAGCTTTTATCAGATTTTTACTACAAGGTGATGAAGTACCTCAATTTCTATTGTGAAATTATCTGGATTACCCAAAACTATTTTTTAAAATGTTGTTAGAATGCACCTCTAGTTAACACATACAAGTTGATATGCTCAACAGAAATGTCAAAGGCCAAACCGTTATTTATTCTTGAACTGATCCCCCAAACGTTTGCAGCGTAAACAAGGTTGAGTTTTAAGTACATCAAATTTAGTGCATACATTGAACACAATCGTTGCTTCGGCCTGTTGCAGAGCTGCATTGCTGATCAGATCCAACTATTTATCCAGGCTCAGACTCCTGCCGTGTTTTCAGACTGGTTAGTTTCTTGCAAGATGAGTGACAAGCATCCACGTGTCTGTCTCTCGTTGGAGCATACATCACATAGGATGCTGCCGTTTTTGTCACTTTCTAAGTTCATTGTCTTGGGATGATGGAATACAGATTGATGATAAGATTTTCGTCTCACACACATCCCGGTGATTACACCCTCCTCCATCATTACCGTAGCTCCCTCTTCCTGTTTGTCTAGTCTCTAATAGCAGGTCGCACTCCTACCAGGGCTGCTGGGGCATCCGCATTTCCGGCTAGAGCATCTGCATTTCCTCACATCTTGCCCCCCCCCCCCCCGCCGACAGGAGCGTGGCTGACTAAAAAAATTGCCATCAGCAGTTTGCATTAGTAAAGACCCCTGGGTGTCCAGAGGCAACGCTGAAGGAGCTGTACAATATTACTGCTTTCCCTTTTACTGCAGCTCCGTGGTATCCACCACGACGCAATCCCTCACCTTCATTTGTTCTTGGTGTTCACTGAGTTTGAGGAGAGGCCCTGTGGGTTGTCACGTCTATGACTCATCACATTTCTGCTGAATAACTGGTGTTATCCAACAGAAAACATTGCCACTATATTTTAAAATGTATTGATACTAGATTCAATTTTATGTACCAAGTGAAAAATTATGACTGCAAACAACAAAGACACCACATGGAATTCTTTCTCATTTAGTAGTGCAAAAAACAAATCACAAATTCAAGAAAATATTCAGTGAAATAAACATTGGAAGAAAATGAGACTATCCGCTGACATTGGGATGAAGGTCCTGACCAGGTAGCTTTTTGTTAGATCACTCCCGTCTCCTCTCCTCCTGTCAGATCTGTCTGTGCTTTCTGATAATTGGCAGAATTACCTGCTGGAAAGTCAATGAAATCAAAGAGAAACCGCTCAAATAAAAGTTCAGATATATCAAACTGGGCAGGTCATTATACAACATTATAAAACGGGTAGCTCAAATCAAGCAATCTGATTGGTTCATAGCAGTGGTATATTGAGTGTATACTCACCCTGCCATGAGCTATTGCTTAAGTAACAAAGACTTGTGTTTTGTGGATTTGGGGTCTTGCTGCATTGTTTGTAATTTTCAGATGAAACCAGTCGTGGAGGGTCTCTACTGGCAGACGTGGGTTATTAAGGTTTCCATTTGTCACTGCGGCGAGCAGAGTCGCTTTATGCAGCGATGAATTAATGAAATGTTTTGAAATATTAATGAACTCAAAAGATGGTAATTCTGAGTTAAGTGTTTTAATGCAACATAATGACAGTATCTGTCCTGATGCACTAACTCCAAAGCTCCGGTTGCCTTGGGTTTCCTTCCTCGTTAATCTTTGAAATGATATCTGCAGTACAATGGGGAGGAAAACAGCCTCAACCTGTTCCAGCTGCGGCTCACATCAAAGCGCGGCGTGTCCAACTCTATATCTCAAGTCAATTTATGTATCTGAATTTTTGTCGGTGTCTGATAAAAACTGAATTAGGGTTAGAAAAGAAAAAAATGTTTAAAATCCAAAGCTTCTTTCTTCTCGTCTCCTGTGATAGAGGCTTTTAAAGAGACAGCGAGGTTGTTAAGATTATTTACTATGATCTCATTGATACCAATTAACTTTGGTTTTCAGATTTTAGTCTGCAAACTTCTTAATTTTTGTGACATTCATGCTCAATAATAATTATAATAATAGCACATTTTACTTGTAACGCACTTTACATTTGAAACAAATCTCAAAGTGCTAAATTATGAAGCCTAGTAAGGTTTAAATCAAAAGGTAAGTCATTACATTAGCTTGTTCTGTTATTACACAATATATATATAGTATATAGTCATTCAAATATTAATATTAACTTTATAAAATGGCTAATTAAACAAAAACATATCACCTTCTGTGGAGACTGTTGTTCGAAGTTTGTGTGACTTGCTCTAAACACACCCTGTCTTGCCAACATTTTAATGGTCTTATTGATCATAAGTTGTATTCGACTCTTCTCGTCCTCCAGGTTTGTCTGAAGTGCCGAGCTGCGGAGGTTTCCCAGGGTGTGTTCCAGTGCTACGAGGCGGTGCTGAAGAACTGAAACCCCCGTGCCCACGTCCCCCTGTCCCCCCAGCCGCTGCCCCTCGCAGACGCCTGTCACCTCCTCTTGCTCGCCCTCACCTGACCTACAGACCATGTTACACCTCCCTGAGTGCAGGATCCACTTCCTGACTCGTCGGGCCTGGAGACTGCGCTCCGTGTGTCATCTAGCTGATTATTTAGGACGGTTACCGTCTCATTCTGATCTTGTTTTTTTCTTTCCTTCCTAAGACTACAGAGATGTTTGGTTCTTTTTCTTGGCTCATCTCTGTGTTGATGAATTGTCTGACTGAACACTTTGAGACAGTGCAGCTCCTCCTCTTCTTCTCATCCTTTGACGACCTTCATTGAGCGACAATGTGACTTGTGTCCCTGTGACGGTTTTCTCTGCATGAGGGTCTTTAATCATTATCTAGCCCCTCTTCTTTGCAAATTGAAGTTTATTTTTAGCTTCTGCAATCAGCAGGTGAATCATCACAATGGGTATATATTTATTTGGGGGTATTTTCAATTAAAATGCGGCATAAAAAGGCTTTAACTCTTTAACTCTTTGGCTGTGTGAAGTGGAAGGTGGCTGTCTGGGCCTTTAGGAGAGATACACAAACAACACTATCGTTGTCTTTGTCAATTTATAGTTTTCTTAATATCTGTGTTTATCAGTGGGGTGGGACCTTTCACTGTCCCCTGAAAGCAGGACGACTGATGTGCCGTGTGCATGGAAACTGTTGATGTGAGGTTCTTTCTTTCATTTTTACATCAACATCTGGACTTTTATAGAGCAGCAGCAGTCGTCCGCCCACTGTTCTCTTACTTAGTCATTCCATTGTTTAATTTGTGTTTTTGTTGTGTTCAGTCTTGTTAGTGTGGCCGACTGAGGTAAAGCCTCGGATGTTAAGGATTTTATATCTGCTGCTGCTTCTTCCTCCGCCGGTGACGGCCACTCGGGCTCCGTCTGCAAACTGCTGCCTCTTTGTTCCCATCGCAGCTTTTCAAGCGCCGTGGCCGCGCCTGAGATGAAGGCTCAGGTGAGGTGACTTCAAACTTTCCACAGTCATGTGTTTGCAACACCTCTGTGAGTAACAAGTATACATGTAGGTAGCTCACACTGTCTCAGCTGCAATGAGGCTAGAGCAACATCCAGTGACCCTGCTGTACCTAGAGACTCTGGAGATTAATTGTATTCCTTTTCGAGTCATTACACTCGGGCCCTTTTTATCGACTCAACAGGATGTAGGCGCACACCTTTCACAGATAACAACAGAGGTGGCTGTGTGTTTTAGTGTGTCTTTGTGTGTGGTGGCGGCTGAATCATATGAAATGCTGATTAAAAATAAGAAGTTAATCATGTTTTTGATTGATATGATTTTGTTCATTGTGTGTTCATCATTTGAAAACCAACTATTAAAAGTCTTGACAGTTAAAATCCAGTGCAGAGATTTTTTTTTTGTACATCATTCTGCCGATGCCAAGAACTCAACGTCGACCGACGCTGGATGTTATCTCGGGCTTATTTGCCGTCCACGTGCCCACGTCCCTGCACCAGACTATATAATCACTGATGACCTCCAAGGTGTTGACATGTCTTCTCTCATGGGTCAATCTGCTCGGCCTCGGTGTTACACACTGAACAGCCATCACAGCTTTTGAATACAAAGGCCGCAGCCTCTGCATCATTCAGCGAATCATGTATAAAAATAAAATAAAACCAATATGTATAACCACATTATTTTTATATTAAACAAAACACAAACACCCTATTATACACTGATCGTCCCCAACATTAAAACCACCTGCATAGTTGGACCCCTGTGTCCTGGGGGGGGTTTATGGCTGGGGGCCTCCATGGATTTGGCTTCTTCATGTTTCCTATCAGATTGGCACCTTGGGAATTTGGAGGCCGGGTCAAAGCTCATGGGCTCTTTGTTGTTGGCACACTGTGTCCTGCTCCCATATGGGTGGATGCTATATAGGACCCAAGGGTTCCCAGCAAAACATTGCATTTTTACGAGATGATCGATGTTCTCCACTTCACCTGTCAGTGGTTCTCCTGTTGTGGCTGATCGGTGTATGTGCCCCCGAGGGTTTCCGAGGTCATCAGCTCGTCTCCAGTTGCTCCGAGGTGCCATGAAGTGACCGCACACTTGTCACTACAGGGTTGATCCGTGGCGACTGTTGCCACGCGGCAATGATTGATGGGGCCCCATCGCCCTTGACCTGCCCGCGGTCCCCGTCCAATTTCATGTGTCCCTCGGAGACATGATGTGCACTCTTATACGCGGCATCTCCGTGACCCGCCCTCCGAGGCAGGTGATGAATCATGCGTGGAAATGTTCCTTTGCCATTTACTTGCGGAGCATGGGCGCTCAACGCCTTCAGACGATCCTATTGGAGGAGCGAGAGAGAGAGAGAGGGGGAGAGAAGAGAGAGAGGGGGGGGAGAGAGAGAGGGGGGGGAGAGAGAGAGAGAGGGGGGGAGGGAGAGAGAGGGGGGGGGAGAGAGGGAGAGAGAGACGGAGAGAGAGGGGGGGAGGGAGAGAGAGAGAGAGAGAGAGAGAGGGGGGGAGGGAGGGAGAGAGGGGGAGAGAGAGAGAGGGGGGGGAGAGAGGGAGAGAGAGAGAGAGAGAGAGGGGGGGAGGGAGAGAGAGGGGGGGGAGAGAGGGAGAGAGAGAGAGAGAGAGGGAGAGAGAGAGAGGGGGGGAGGGAGAGGGAGAGAGAGAGAGAGAGAGAGAGAGGGGGGGGGAGAGGGAGAGAGAGAGAGGGGGAGAGAGAGAGAGAGGGGGGGAGAGAGAGAGAGAGGGGGGGAGAGAGAGAGAGAGAGAGAGAGAGAGAGAGAGAGAGAGGGAGAGAGAGAGAGAGAGAGAGAGAGAGAGAGGGGGGAGAGAGAGAGAGAGGGGGGAGAGAGAGAGAGAGAGAGAGAGAGAGAGAGAGAGAGAGAGAGAGAGGGGGAGAGAGAGAGAGAGAGAGGGAGAGAGAGAGAGAGAGAGGGGGGAGAGAGAGTTCACAATGCTCGTGAGGCTCCAGATGCCAGATGCCTTCACTGGAGATGCACGCATGCGGGCAGTGTGGATGGCCTCACCTCTCTCCAGTCACACAGATGTGAACCGATCGTTCTGCCATCGGGGCGGTAAACGGGATATTATGGGCTTGTATCGAATCCCCCCCCACGTGCAGAGCGTATTTGCCAGGCTGGAGGCTGCGCGCCCGTGATGGAGGAGCGCCGTGCTGGTGCATCGCTGGATGTGTGCGAGAGGAGGTCAGAGTCTGGATGAGGTGATGTCCGCGCGGAGACAACAAGGACGGACTTTACGCTTCCTCTCGGGGGGACGAGGTCGCCCGGGGATGTCCCCTGACAACACAGAGTTCCTCCC
The DNA here is from genome assembly GCF_022379125.1 of Scophthalmus maximus. Taxonomy (NCBI): domain Eukaryota; kingdom Metazoa; phylum Chordata; class Actinopteri; order Pleuronectiformes; family Scophthalmidae; genus Scophthalmus; species Scophthalmus maximus. Next base: position 12,808,624 of record NC_061533.1, on the reverse strand, counting down.
GGTGTGTTGGATTGCAGAGGCAATCTGCACGATCCTATAGCCGAGCGTTGTTTTTGACTCTCTCCGAGCTGCGCGGCTGTTTTCCCTCCCACCTCCTGCCCGGAGATAAAGTTTATCCTCCGCTCGACGGCTGGCTGATTTGTTCCGCCACGGACTCGGTTGGACCCGGTCGAGGTGACCTCGAGGCTGCTGGTGAAAGGGGCAGCAGGCGGATTGAATTCCATCGCAGCCGCGACGCAGACGTTTTTCTGGACGGTCACGTCTGTCGTCGTCGCCGTCGCTGTCCATGGTGCTGAACTCGAGCTCCAGGAATGGTGGAGACGCTGAGCATCGCGGTCATTGGTGCTCCCGGGGTGGGCAAAACTTCTATAATCCGCCAGTTCATCTATAACGACTTCTCGGAGGTGCACACGCCGACCAGGACCAGATCTGTGTACAGACCCTCCGTCATACTGAACGGGAACATGTATGAGCTGAAGGTCCTGGACGTCCCGCCACTCTCCGCTTTTCCGTCCAGCTCCAGCCAGGTAGCCCTCACCTCGTCTCGGTCTCTGCACAAACCATTCAACTTTACAGGAGCAGGTCTTATACAAGTTCCTCCACCTCTCGTTCGTTGAATATCTCCCTCATTGTCACAGTCAATGGTGTTCCTCCAAGACAAAACCACCAATTGTCTTCATTCTTCTATCTCTATCAGATATCCCTGTGGTCTAGTAGTTGCTATGGAGACCCGACTGACTTAAAGCCAAGGAGAGCCTCACTTTGATGTTGTAACCCCCCCCCCCCTTTCTCTCTCCCATCCCCCTCATGTAGAAGGAATGCCAGCTTGCATATTGTTTATTAATCATAATGTGTCTTCCACAGACTAAAGAGCAGCGTCACATCCCGCTCACGTGGGTCAGTTACACTCAATGTGGCTTGCATGCACAGAAACAACCGCACCAGGACCAGGCTGCAGCCTGCAGGCACAGCACCTGGTTAAACTCCCATTTTAAAAATAGAGCAGACTGCCCTTTTATTCCTGGCCACAGGTCATATGCCACACCTTTGTCAATTGGACACATCTGATTGCAGGATCATAGCAAAAAAAAGAAAGAAAGAAGGCCCTTCAGCTCCAAATGTCCATTGTCTGTAGTCACTTCGTGAAGCAGATTTGCGGCCTTTGTCTTCTTTTCGTCCACGGATCGCAGATTTTGAGGAATAATCGCAGACTTTCTTGTAGATCTTTCCACTCTGAAAGTTATTTCTCAGATAAAAGGATTGGTTTAAAAAAATACAAAAATGCTCACATTGCAAGTTTTATCGGAAGATGTAATTGTTCCTCATGTCTACACTGTAGCCCCCAGAGAGATTCCGAATGTGTTGCATTTTAGGGGAGGCAACCACATTCTTCATTCTGCAGGAAACTGTGTTTCAAAGTCAAGCCGAAGGCAATTTGAGGCGTCAGCTGTCTGACTTAGTCTCACCAAGTGAGGGTTTACAATCTTTTTGTAAAGACCACCCATTTCCCCACCGTGGAAACAGGAAAGAGGACCTTTTTTATACAAAAGAATAAACTGCAATGTGGGAAGAAACCCACTCGATTTGTATATTCAGACTGCTGGAGCCTCGTGTTGGCCGCAGCTCAACTTTGTATTTTGTGCCTGCTACCTTAAAATGAAATTGCTTAAAGACGAGATCTCCTCAGAGCCAGTATGATCTTACAATAAGTTAGAAGTCTATTGTTCTCAAAATAGAAGCATATGCCTCTCGCACCTCTAAAAAGCACAAAAAGTATAGAATTGGTGCGTGTCTGTATGTGAGTGTGAACAGTCAATGGCTAATGAAAGAAATTGCCCGACCCCGATCCTTGTTGCCTTCAGGTGCGTTTTTGACTCCTGTCCACTGCAGCCAGGGTCAGAACGTCTGTGACACGTTCAAGATAGAAACCTCCAAGGTCACCACACCGGGCCGACCGCCACCGCTGAACGTTTCCCCCCCTCTCTCCCCTTTGGTGTGACACGTAGCCCTCCCAAGAACAGCTGTGGTTATCTCAGACGAGGTGCCACCGAGCAAATAAGGATTAGGCCAAGGAGGAGATGAAAGAGCATTGGCTTGCTGGGCGCTCAGAAAATCCCCGGCGTTAACTCAGAAAACATCTGACGGGCGAGGTGAGAGGCCGGAGCCATCACGCTGTCAGGGCTCCTGCAGAATAACTCGCGGCTGTTCTACCAGAGATTTAAGATTTTGTTCCCATAGTGTCAAGACGTCTGCGGGTGATTCATGGTTTCATGCCTACAAAGACCCTCTGTAGAGCCCCCCCCTGTCCCTGTCTTCTCCTAAATGGTGCCTAACCCCCACCAGGGAACAAGCTGGTAGGTGAGAGCAGAAAGCAAGAATAAGTCTCATGAGTTTATGAGTGGAGGAGTGACAGAGCGCTGTCACCTCACACCAAGAAGGTTCTGGATTCGAGTCCCTAGTTCAAACCAACCAGGGCCTTTCTGTTTGGAGCTTGCATGTTCTCCCCGTGTATGCGTGGGTTCCTCCCACAGTCCAAAGACATGCAGAAGGGGGTAAGGTTCATTGGAGACTCATAATTGACCGTAGGTGTGAATGTGAGAGTGAATGGTTGTTCGTCTCTGTATGTGGCCCTGTGATAGGCTGGATACCTGTCCAGGGTGAACCCCGCCTCTCGCCCAATGTCAGCTGGGATTGGCTCCCCCGTGACCCTTAAACGGATTAAGCGGTAGACGATGGATGGATGGAGTGACAGAGTGTGTCGGTGTCCCTGAGGTTGAGTCACATGGAGAAAGCAAAACTTATCAAGCTCACACAGCTTTCATTTGATACCATGTTGTACCACAGTGTGAGAACATTTCATGCTCATTTCGGAGTGGTAGAGCCGCGAGAAGGCAACTGTTTTGGCCCCCCCTGCAGCCAGAGAAAACCATTAGCCGAGTGCTGCCACAACATTTCCATCAGACAGGTTTATGGTTGACTCATTTGCCGAGGAGCGACCCTGCGAGGCCGGCTGTAGCTTTATTCGCTCTCCACTCCTGTCATGTCCCGCTCGCTCAGAGGCTGATGAGACACGGGGCATGTGGGCAGAGACACGCGACCTGGGTTGTAGGGCCGCTGGACGCAACGGGTGGTGAGTGTAGTGTCGGCACACAAAAAAAACCAACAACCCTACTTATTGACTCGCAGCACACAGCAGATTGAATTGCAGCCCAGTTCTGCCCTCGATTAAGCTGGGAGTAAAAAAAATTAAAATTAAGAGCGGAGACAGTGGGGAATTTGCTTCACTCCATTAGAAAGGTTGCACAGAGTTTAATGGACGCTGTGGAAGGAAGGGTTACAGAACTAGGTCTCATGAAGTCCTCTGAAATCTGTGGTGAATAAGCTGCAGAATGGAATGAGTCAGGACATCCTCCATGCGTATGCAGCATGGCAATTTCTCATCAGTTCAGATTATGTTTGAGAGAAGAACAGTGATGCTCAGGCAGGCTACTGGTGACCCCGTTTCAAACACGGACCTTTTTTAAGACAGGAGAGACTTCTATTATTTCACCGTGAGGCCGAGGCGCTGTAAGGATTTCTTTGCTGTGTGTTTTCTGTCAGTTGCTGATAGTGTTGCATTTAGAGAGCATCTGTCACTGTGTGTCAACAGGATGTGATGACAGATGATTTAAAGCCGAACAGTGGATTCAGCAATGATTTTCCTATTTCTTATTCGTTCTTATTCTTTCTCTTTTTTTGTTTTGTTCTTGCCATAATGTATCTCCATGACTTCCTCCCACACAAAAGGCTTCCCACTCCCTCTGCTGCTCTCTGGACATTCTTCTCAGTTATCTCTGTCGATACAGACTGTGATAACAGGCCGGACATGATTGTTTTTCATGTCACACATTGTGTATTCTTAAGCTCTCACGGGGCGCGGTACAAATAGTGTGTGTCCGTGAAGTGCACGCGAGGGTTACAGGTGTTTGTGTTGAGAGTTTCGGCGTTGTCTTTTAAAAGTAAACCAGATTATTTACGTAGTTAGAATAGAAAATATCTAAATCAATTATTAGCAATTTACTAATTCTTTAAGCTGCTTCGACTTGTGCCACTTGATACAGTACACGTGAGTGTGAGAAACCAGCACTAGATCATCCTTCTCCATGTCATCTCAAACCATATATATACGCCATCACCGACTCGTGGCAATTTCTTCTCCAGGGGAATGTAATAGATTTTAATTGCATATCCAGCAGCGCGGCCCGTGTGTGACACATGTGTAATTACTCATCACACTTCTCCCACCAGGTTATCTCAACCTCCATCCCGTGATGGAGTATTGATCAATCCACAACCACAGGTTATCACTAAGCTGCCTCCCCCCAGATGGCGGGATGCACGGCAGCTTTATCGCAGCCTGTTAGAAACTGACCGCAGCCCGCGGTTGTCAGGGAGACACTTTCTGTTTGGCTTTTGAGGAGTGCGGGATGAGATGCTCTTTTTCTGTGTGCCGCGTTAAGGAGAGCGACTGGAGGACACAGACAGTGGCACCACACTCTCACAAGCTCACTCTCACACCCTGCGAGCGCACACAAATAAACATGCCCACACATGCATTCTGGATGTGATCTCAGTTCATCAGTTCAGTGTATTACGGCCTGCTGTCTTCCGGGGCTCACTGTAGTTCTCAGTTTCCTTGTTTTGCCTGTGCCTTTTTTAAATTTGTGTTTCAGACAAGTAGTGTTGCTGTTTTTGTCCCCTCCTCCACATTTAAAAACAAGACTTGGATGACAGAGAGATATGGGACGAGAACACAAGCTGCTATTTTCAGCTCTAGAGATATGAGGCCGTGAGGGAAGCCTCCGTGTGCATTTCACATCATCAGTCGCCTCAATTATCAGAAAAGAGTGAGCCGCCTCATACGACAGGGGATGTGCCTTGTATGTTTAAAGATAGGTGCATATTTTTCATGATGTACTGGACACTCGACAACAAGAGGCAGCAAGACGAATTTGCAGCAAAAATCATTTCATCTGTGACATGTTTTTCTCTCTCTCTGAACCTGGATAGAGACCACAGCACACTGCCTCCCTTACATCCTCCCTTCATCGGCCTTATCTTTCACTTTTGATGGCTGCGATCTTCATGCACGTTTGCGTCCACGTCTGATTGGCCTCATTCTGTCCCCGCTGATGTGCGCGGCGGTTTCTTGCTCACACTCACCCTGACACAAAGCCCCACATGTCGGTGTCCAAATTGAGTGAAGGCCAATGATTTCTCAACGACACAGATGTGTCCTCATGATTAGAAGTTAGACTGATCATCGACTGCTCCGTTTGTCTTAATCGGTCCATTTTATGTGCAGACTGTCTACGGTACAGAACGTTGATTTGAAAAGGGTTATTTTCTCTGACCTCCAGAGCGATGTTTTGAGATTTCTCCCTCTCTCACTGTTGAACAAGCTGTTGCAGGAAGTAAAGGCATAATGTAAACACCACATGGAAAAGGACTTTGACACATAATCAACATTACAAACACTGCTACGGACAAGGGTCACATTAGTTAGGGTGCTAATGAGAAGCAGAAACAATTAAGAAGAGGTCTTACAATCGGCGCAATGTAGGGTTCAGTGTCTCACCCAGGGACACTTTGCAAGCAGCCTGCAGGAGCTGGGCAGCAAAACACTGACCCTCTGGCTAGAGGACGACCTGCTCCTCCTCCTGGGCCACAGCTTGACGTGGCTGTGGAGTGGTGCAGGAGGAGGAGCAGATCTCATCACAATCTGCCGACTTCTTCACTCAAAGCTGAGCAAGTAACCTCATAGTGGCTCTCGTGAAAATGTCAAATTGTCACCAAAGTCTTTAGTATTCATCCTCTGGGGCAACATGCATGTCTTTATCAAATCATCTGGAAATCCACCTATTGGTTGTCTGACCAAAGTGGGGACTGACTCACAGACTGGTGCCATCTCTAGAGCTGCTGGCCACACAGTGTTTATTTGTTTGTACATTTCAGGTTTGATCTCTCTGTCTTTCCTTCAGGAGTGGCTGGATCTGCGCTGCAGAGGTGTTCGCAATGCCAACGCCTACATCCTGGTGTATGACATCTGTTGCGTGGAGAGCTTTGAATACGTGAAAATGATCAGACAGCAGATAGTCGAGCACAGGTACAGTCAACCAGACACTCTCAGCTGAACAAACAGTTACCGAACATACAGTACATCTACCGACATAGAAGCTCGATTTCTAATGACAAACCCCATCTCACCGACCGGGAGGCGACATGCAATTTCTCAAGCGTGGCATATAAAGCTGAACAATTCCACATTCATGACGGCGTGACAGTGATGGATAGTCTGCTTGTAGTGACATCTTTTAATTCTGCACTCTCCTCCCTGCATCCTGACAGTCCAGTAATGACACTTAACCCTGGCATTGCAGAATGAGACGTCACATAAATAAAGGTAGATGTAGATTACATAGAGCAAAGAAGGAGGAAAAAAAAGAGTGCATCACTCTATCATCTCCCCTGTTGGCATACCTACGTACTGTATATTTACATATTGAAAGGTACAATGCCTGGCCTCATTTGTTCTGCTATATATTGTACATGAGCAGACTGCCACTGCACAGTTCATCCCCACCTTCCTGAAGCTCCAAATGTGTTACCACAAATGTTTATGGCCCGTGACAGAAAACCATTACCACCAGCAGCTGGGGAAGGAAGGGTGATTGCAAGAAGATCGGAAAAACAGGGGAAATGTGGAATCATGAGACCAAGATCTGAGGCCAGACTGGAGGGGGAGAGAAATGAGAAGGGGAAATAACAGCTATTGCATATAAACTGAAATAACAGAGGGTATCGGAGGACAGGGTGGCAGTAGTGTACATGTCAACTACTGTATAAAGAGTCCAACTGTTTATTTTACTCTTCTTTAAAATGTGTGCAAGTTCAAAATCTGTTTGAACAGAATAACCTTATTTTTTTCTGCTCTGTGTTTTGCTTTTCTTCCGTCAGCTCAGTGGAGTCTGTGACAGCGTCTGTGTCCCTTCATTACTTCAGTGGTTTTCTCCCAAAGTCTTACCAGCAGATGCAGGCGCACACTCGAACACATTCAGTACAACTTGTTCTGCTAAAACAGTCCAGCTTGGGGATATATTTAAGTGTGTTATGTGAGCACAACCTGTGAAAAGGAGAAAGGTGATATGATTAACACAATGTGTTTCTCAGCATCCACATATTTAGGAACTTTGCCGCAGCACCTGAAAATTGTACCGTACTTATTGTTGTCAGGAGATGAACTATAGTTTTTTTTTAAACAGCTCATGCTAATGTTATTATTTTTCATTAAAAAAGTAATTATTCAAGCTCTCAGCTCCAGTGACTTTGGCTTCCAGCTAAAAAGTCAAATGAATCTCACGGTTATTATGATATTATTATATATATATGATTTACATAATCACCCTTCTTTGTATTTTCTCTACAATCCAATTTGATTTCCTCTGGTAATTACTTTATCCAGGGTGCCATTGTAAACTACCGGTCGCCCCTTTCGAAGATTTTAGATTTTATGTTTTGATTTCCAAGCCACCACCAATCATGCGTTACAGGAAAATGGTCGGACGTGATCACGCCCTCTTATTTATTTCATTAACAGGCGGAGTAAGGTCGCATAGGTCTTGAGCCCCTCATCTATGCCTACCTCTGGCTTGCCATACATTTTCACACTTTCATATAATGCTGTAAACTAGCTACTGCAGAGTGTGGTGGGAGGCCCCTTGAGCCTGTGAGCTCTAATCCTCCAGTCCACCCCCGCACACCTCAGGAGGAAGGGGAATACTGCAAACAGACATCTTGTACACGTCAAGCCAGCCACTGTGACAAACACCAAGATGTTTTTTTTAATTAATCTTTTCTTTGCTTTTTCATATTAACGTCCTGCAGGGAAGGCAGCAGCAGCGAGGTGCCGATCCTTGTGGTGGGCAACAAGAGAGATCTGCAGCGACAGCGCTTCATGCCTCGCAGGGCAGTTTCAGTCCTGGTGAAGAAGACCTGGAAGTGTGGCTATGTGGAGTGCTCTGCCAAGTTTAACTGGCATGTCGTCCTGCTCTTCAAAGAGCTGCTGGGCATCGCCGTGGCCCGGGGCATGCGCCAGAACCACACCTCCATCCGTCTGCAGGGGGCACTACAGAGGAATCGCTGCACCATCATGTGACCATGACAGCTGCCTCCACCCCTCTCACCTCAGGAGTGGAGAAAAGGACTTTGTATCAAAATGGCTGGAAAAATACCCCGTGGCCTCCTGCTTTACTGAGCTGATTTTTTCATAATGAGGTTTATTAGACTCTTGCGCTTTAACAGACACTAAAATATCACACATGGTCATCCAACCACTTCCCTGTCAAATTCTGCCAAATGTGTAAATGCAAGGAAAGAGGTATGAGAGGAAACGGGAGGAAACCAACACGATTGGCATAGCAGTTATTTTTCTCACTTTAACGAGCCAGTTAGGCATTCGAGGCTGAGCTTCCTAAAAATGACACGGCGGCAGGTCTTATTGAGGATTGTCTTGGGACTGTAGCCGAGCCTGGAAGGATGCGAGCTGTTTTCTGAATCTCAAAATGGAGAGGCAGCAATATCATCAA